>NW_027256882.1:2601507-3287304 GCF_029215685.1 Pituophis catenifer annectens
GCTTCGTGCTTCTAGGAGCAATGTGTGTGATCACAGCTGTTTCTTCCTTTTAACTGCCAGTCGGGGTGTGAACTGATTGGGTGGGAGCTTACAAGTTTCTGGGCCTTTTTTCTGCTGACAAACAGCAACTCCCAGAGAGCAACACAGAGTTGCTGTTTGTCAGCAGAAAAAAGGCCCAGAAACTTGTGAATGAGATTTCACAGAACCAGGGCTGTAGAACAACTTAGCTTACGTAAAATCAGGGACAAATCAGAGGATTGCAAATTATTTTGAAGACCAAAAGTGCCTTGATTACATGTACTTTCAGAACCATTTTTACTAACAGTTCTCCATTCTCATTGCCTGCCTTGTTCTTTAATACAAAAAACTTATTTTTCTTATCAATGATTGTGAAGAATGCCTTATAAAAGAGTAATGTACCGACGTATTTAACTTTTTATCAGCCTTGCACAATTCTATGTCAACAATGACCAAAAGAACTGGTCTCTTGTTTAACAATTGCTGCCATTGAGGTGTTTATTCCCACTTCTTGAAGGAGTTTACTCATTGTAAACTCATAAGAATATCCAAGAGAACGAGTTAATTACTGGCTTAAAAAAACATAGCATACACAGAATCTGAGGGTGGAAATGACTAACCATTGTGTCCCAACAACAGTCTTTAGGTGAAACTAAGCTGGCTGAGAGAAACTTGAACCTATTATTCCCCTTTCCACATTGCTCAAAAACATGAAATAACCAAGCCCAAACAAGAGTGGAAAACAGAAGGGGAGACTGCTCTGTACATGAGCTTCACTTCCTAAAGGAAAGAGAGTATACAAATCTGAATAAATGTATTTCTCTTTCTTACTTGATTTGGAGGTCCAACCACACTTTCATCTTCATCATAAAGATCAGAAAAATTCATTCTATGTTTCTCTGTGAGGGAAAGAAGAATTTTATAATGCATAATTAGCATAATCAGAGGAGATATTCTAATGAAGACTGGGGAGAAGATAACTGAGCTGGGATCTCTCTAGAAAATAGGAGGACTTTTGATTACCTTCTGAGGTATCCTGAGTTGGATCTTCCTGAGATGCCATCCTGAAAAACAGGTCCTGTGAAGGATTTCCATCAGGATCTGTGATATCCATACTGAAGGACTGTGTTGCAATAGGAAAAAAGAAGCAGAATTAATGAACATCATACAACACAAAGTGGATTATTGTTCACTGAAAACAACCTCAAAGATCCCACTATCCATCAGTGAGGCTGGAAAGAAGAAAGGAATGGCTGCCACAAATCTAGAAAGGCATAACAGAATGGTTGCAGGAACTGGGCATGGCTAGTCTAGTGAATAGAAGGACCAGGGGAGACAGGATAGCAGTGTTCCAATATTTGAGGGGCTGCCACAGAGAGGAGGAGGTCAAGCTATTTTCCAAAGGTCCGACAAGGAATAATGGATGGAAACTTATAAAGGAGAGATTCAACCTAGAAATAAGGAGAAATTTTCTGACAAGTGAGAACAACCAACCCATGGAATATAAGTTGCCTTCGGAAGTTGTGGGAGCTTCATCATTAGCTTTCAAGAGACTGCCATCTGTCAAAAATTGTGTATGGTCTCCTATTTGGGTGAGCAACAAGATCCCTTCCAACTCTGGTATTCTATGTTCTATGCTTTAGTATGACATCTCCATATAGCACGAGTGCCAGAGAAATATGGGAAGCAGGGATAAAGAATTCAAAAACATTCTTTATTCCCTTTTGGACCGCCTAAATGAAAGACTCACCTGCGACTCAACCTGCTCCTTCTGCTCCTCCACCTGGCTCAGGAGGAGGCCTTCCACCAGGGCCACCGCCTGGGAGCTTGTCTCTGCTCCACACTCCCGCACCCAGCTCTCCATCTCTGGGGGCAGAAGGGCTAAGAACTGCTCCAGAACAACCAAGTCCAGCATCTGAGCTTTGGTGTGATTTTCCCTTTTCAGCCATTGCCTAGAAAATTCATGGAGTTGACTAAAAAGTCCTCGGGGATCCTCGGCCTCCTGGACGCTTCTGAAGTTGCGGGGCTGAACTTCGGAATGGATGGTGGTTTCCTCCAGGATCTCCTGCTCAGTGCTTGCCGAGATCTCCTCACAGCTTCCATCCTGAATAGCAGAAGGACCTTTTTCACTTGTCTCACTTGCTAAAAGTTGCGTCTCCCCACAGCTTCCATCCTGAACAGCAGAAGGACCTTTTTCAGTTGTCTCACTGGCTAAAAGTTGCGTCTCCCCACAGCTTCCATCCTGAACAGCAGAAGGACCTTTTTCAGTTGTCTCACTTGCTAAAAGTTGCGTCTCCCCACAGCTTCCATCCTGAACAGCGGAAGGACCTTTTTCAGTTGTCTCACTTGCTAAAAGTTGTGTCTCCATTCTCTCTCGGTCCCGTGTGACAACTCCAAACGGGTCCAAACAACCTTGTGGCCCTCCAAATGCCTTTTCATTCATAAGATCGTCTCTATTCCCGAAGGACCGACCACAGCAAGCCACCGAGCCCTCTTTGTCCAAGCCATGATCTTTGTCCATTCGCGACAATCATACCAATGGCTTCCAGCTGGTGTATCTGAGACGGAAAACAAAGAAAGAAAGAAATTTCTCGGAATTAGATAGCGGCAGTCCAACCCGTCGAGCAAGCCTTCATCCCTCTATTTTGGGGTGTGTGGGAGAGGCTTTTTTTTTTTTTTTTTTTTTTGAGATGGTCAGGGATTTTCAGTGGCATCGATCAGATAGAGTCTCCTTGTGTGTGTCAAGGTGAAGAATAACGGGGCCGAGTTGGAACATCCAAGAAATGCATTTTGGAGTATTTCCCCATAACTTCTTAAAAAATTAGACTTAACATTCACCTCCTAGTAAGGGGTTTGCACGATCCGGCCTAACCCAAAACAAGTGAACAAACCATGGAAGATCCGTTCGCATGGAATGCAACGCCAGGAAATGATCCTGGTTTAGGATGCCCTGTTGTGTTTTCCATGGTGTCCTTTGGAACAGGGGTCTCCAACCTTGGCAACTTTTAAGACTTGTGGACTTCAACTCCCAGAGTTCCTCAGCCAGCAAAGCTGGCTGAGGAACTCTTGGGAGTTGAAGTCCACAAGTCTTAAAAGTTGCCAAGGTTGGAGAACCATGTTTTGGAGTCTCCCTCTGACACCCAGGCAGGTTCACACAACCTGTCTGGAGCCCAAATGGGTCAGCCAAAGGGCTGTAAGGATTCCTCCCAAGCAGGGCTAGGAAGGAGGCAGCTGGAGATGCTGCCCTGCTTATTCTCTCCCCCTACCCCACCCCCTCCTAAGGCAAGACTGCGGAGGATGCGGTCCCTGGTGCGAATCCTGCGCCGCCTCCTCGCCCTGCTTCTCTCCTCTCCTTGCTGGGCTTCTGCAAGGCCGATCCTCCTCTCTCCCCCTCCCCCTCTTCTGGGAAGGGATCCCCCCCAGATCCCCTCCGCCTTCCTGGGATCCCCGGTTCTGCTGCTCTGCCCTGCATTATGGAGAGGGCGGCTGGGGAGCATGGGACCTGGGGTTGCAGCCAGAGAAAGACCGGGCGCGGGTCTCTCCCTCCTCCGCCTCCTTTTGCACGGGAAGAGCCGCGCCCCCCCCTCCCCGGCCAACCCTCACCCAGGGAACGTCTGGATCCCCACCCACCCGCCAGACTCTCCCGCAAGCCTCCTGGATTAAGGCGAGCGAGCGCGGCGTCCTAGAGAGGCAAGGCTCGCTGATGTCATTTCCTTCCCCCCCCCTCCTCTTGCAAAGGCACCTTCTCCCCCTAGTGGCCCGATGGGGGAAGCGCAGGATGTTCCCTGGTGGAGTCTTGTGTGCAACGCAGGAGGTGCTTATGGCAGTAGTTTATTTTATTTTATTTTATTTTATTTTATTTTATTATTTTAATTTAATTTTTAATTTTTAATTTTTTAATTATTTGATTTATATGCTGCCCTTCTCCGGAGACTCAGGGCGCCTTACAATGCGTTATATAAATAAATAAATTTATATTTTTATTTACATTTATTTTTAAATAAATTTACATTTATTTTTTTATTTTTTTATTTTACTTTTTTTTATTTATTTTATTTTATTATTTTATTTCAATTTAATTTACATTTATTTTTTTATTTTTATTTTTATTTATTTTATTTTATTTTATTATTTTATTTTACTTCATTTATTTTTTTATTATTTTATTTTATTTATTTATTTTATTTTACATTTATTTATTTATTATTTTTATTTATTTATTTTATTTTATTATTATTTTTTTATTTTATTTTACTTCATTTTTTATTATTTTATTTATTTATTTTATTTTATTTTTTATTTATTTATTTTTTTATTTTATTTGTCAAGCATATATAAGATAACAGGTAAAAGTATAAACAACATAATTTGAATACATGAAAACAGTAAGTATAATTTATCACTTTGGAAGTCTTCTAGTCCAACTCCCTGCCCAGGCAGGAAACCCTACACCACTTATTGATTGATTGATTGATTGATTGATTGATTGATTGATTGATTCGATTTATATGCCACCCTTCTCCGGAGACTCAGGGTGGCTTACAATGTGTTAAGCAATAGCCTTCATACCTTTGTATATACCTGCTTAGTAGGGCTTTCGGGCCCCCCTAAGCGGTGTTCTTTTTTTATACAAAGTCAGCTTATTGCCCCCACAATCCGGGTCCTCATTTTACCTACCTCAAAAGTATGGAAGGCTGAGTCTCACCTTGAGCCTGGTGAGATTTGAACTTGCAGTAATTACAGGCAGCTGGTGTTACTTAACAGCACTTCAGTCTGCTGCACCACCAAGGCTCTAGTTCAGACAAATGGTTATCCAACATCTTCTTAAAAACGTCCAGTGTTGGAGCATTCACAACTTCTGGAGGCAAGTTGTTCCACTGATTAATTGTCCTAAATGTCAGGAAATTTCTCCTTAGTTCTAAGTTGCTTCTCTCCTTGATTAGTTTTCACCCATTGCTTCTTGTCCTACCCTCAGGTGCTTTGGAGAATAGTTTGACTCCCTCTTCTTTGTGGCAGCCCCTGAGTTTGGGTTGTGTATTTATCCAACGAGGATATTAAAGATTCTGTATCTCCCAGTAAGAAAAGAGAAAGAAAAGAAAAGAAGAGAGAGAGAGAGAGAGAGAGAGAGAGAGAGAGAGAGAGAGAGAGAGAGAGAGAGAGATTGGAAGCAAACAAAATTTTAAAAATTCCCAGAATTACAAAGTGGACAGTTCAACCACTGAGCAGCATTCATCCCTATGGAGTGGGGGAGAGAGGTACATTTTTTGAGATAGTCAGGGATTTCAGTGGCATAGGTCCTCCTTGTGTGTGTGTGTGTTGAGGTCCCAGTGCGTCCCAGCACTGACATATAAATAAAGGGAGGAGAAGCCTGAACTTTTGCCTGCTAAATCCCTTTGAAGATCTGTCTCCTCGGAGACGGGGAGGGGGAGAGACATTCCTGTGATCTGACAAAGAAGGAATCAGGAAAATGACTTGGAAGATAGCCAATGAGAAGCAGAGAATTGGGGATCAGAAAGGGAGGGATTGGGGGGCAAAGGTCAGTACTGACCGCGAAAAGAGTCAGGATGAGATTGCTGTGCTCGAATAAAAAGAAAATTTCCTTAAAGATCGGCAGTTTGGAAATTCATTTATTTTGAGATAGCATCGAAACCTGACAATGGGACTGAGTTGGAACGCACAATAAATAATAATAATAATAATAATAATAATAATAATAATAATAATAATAATAACAACAACAACAACAATAACAATAACAATAACAACAACAACAATAATAATAATAATAATAATAATAATAATAATAATAATAATAATAATTTTATTTATATACCGCCCTTCTCCCGAAGGACTCAGGGCGGTGTACAGCCTATTTAAAAACACAGAACAAAACAACAATTAAAATTTAAAATCATTAAATAATTAGGCTCCAATTAAAATCCCAGAAATTTAAAATATCCCAATTTAAAATCGTTATGTTAATAGCCCGGCCTGGCGGAACAACAGAGTCTTCAGTGCGCAGCGAAACACCCGGAGGTCGGAGATCTTACGTATTTCCGGGGGCAGTTCATTCCACAGGGCTGGGGCTCCCACAGAGAAGGCCCTCCCCCTGGGTGTCGCCAGCCGACATAACTTGGCCGATGGCACCCTGAGGAGACCCTCTCTGTGGGAGCGGACTGGTCGGTGGGAGGCTATTGGTGGCAGAAGTCGGTCTCGAAGGTACCCGGGTCCTATGCCATGGAGCGCTTTAAAGGTGGTAACCAACACCTTGAATCGCACCCTGAAGACCACTGGGAGCCAGTGCAGCTCACGCAGGAGGGGTGTCACGTGGGCGCAACGAATTGCACCCATAACCACCCGCGCGGCCGCATTCTGGACCAGTTGGAGCCTCCGAGTGCTCTTCAAGGGGAGCCCCATGTAGAGAGCATTACAATAGTCCAGCCGGGAGGTGACAAGGGCATGAGTGACCATACATTTTGGAGTATTTTCCATAACTTGTTACTTGTTTTCCTGTTTAAAAATTAGACTTAACATTCACCTCCTAAAAAGGTTGACACAACCGGCCTAACCCGAAACAGGACCACCCACAGCAAGCCATTGAGTCCTCTTTGTCCAAGCAATGATTTTTGTCTGTTTGCAAAAGTCATATCTAGTTTGTGTATCTGAGCTGGAAAACAAACAAATAAGAATAATTCTCAGAATTGGAAAGCAACAGTTCAACCACTGAGCAGCATTCATCCCTATTTGTGTGTGTGTGGCGGTGTTTACATGAGATGATATGGGATCTCAGTGGCATTGATCGGATAGGTTCTCCTTGGGATGCTATCCTGCTTCTCTCCTCCTCTGGAGACAGTCTGGACTGCGGAGGATGCAGCCCTGGTGCAAATCCTGCCTCCTCGCCCAGCCTCTCCTGCTGGACTCTCCTCTCCCCCTACTCGGGCTCTTCCAGGAAGGGACCTCCAGATTCCCAGGAAGGGACCCCCAGCCCCGCCACCTTTCTGGGATCCCCCGGTTGTTCTTCTCCTACTCTGAAGCTCCTCTGCCCCCTGCATGGAGGGGGCAGCTGGGGAGCATGGGATCCGGGGTTGAAGCTGGAGAACTGGGCGCGGGTCTCTCCTTCCTCCGCCTCCCTTTCCCCAAAAAGAGCCCACCCCTCACCCGGGGCACATCTGGATCTCCCCCGCCAGACTTTCCCACAGCCTCTTCCTCCTGCGGAGCCCCAGGGGTTAAGGAGAGCAAGTGCAGCGCCCTAAAGCCGCAAGCGCTTGTGACGTTATGCCTCCTCTGGAAAGCCAGCTGTGACATTCGTGCTCCAGCGGGCCAATGGGAAAGCGTCTGTGCGTTCTATTCTCATGGCCGAGGCCGCCCCCTGGAGGAGCCCGCGCAAATTGGCAGACCTTGAAAAGGCAGGAAAGAGAAGCACGCGCACCTTGAGGAGAGGGGGAGGACAGGGATGAGGCATGGGAATAGGAGGGAAAAAAATCTCTCACACAGGTTACCTGTCAGACAAAGATGGCAGTGTCGCCTGACGGGGAAAAAAATTCCAGTCAGGAAAATGACGATTTCTCTTGGGTTTTTCTGTCTTTAGTTCAACATAGGCAGTTGCCCCTTCTCAAATTCTTGCCTCTGGGTTTCTAAAGATGGCAAAATGATGAGATTGAGAGTCATTGATTGGATACCAAAGCTGCTGCTTCTCCACTGACTGTAAACTTAAGAATAACATACTTGAAATTACAAGACCCATGTCCCAGACCCTTGAAAGGAGGGTCTGGGACAACTTGCCACAGCCAACTTGTTGCAGGACTTGTCATAGACAATTCGCCACCGGACAACTTGCCCTGGGACACGAGTTATACTAATATCGAAGAAATGGTGGAATAGACTCATTAAAGAAAAGATGCTAAAGGGGGAACAAAATGAAATGTGAACGACAAAAATGATCATTTTTTAATTCTTTTAAATAATTTAATTGTTGAATTGTTCCGTGGCAAGTTGTCCTGCAGCAACTTGGCTGTGGTGAGTTGTCCCTTTCCATTGAAAAAATTGGTATGGGGGGAAAAAAATGAGCCTTGGTGGCGCAGCAGACTAAAGTGCTGTTAAGTAGCACCAGCTGCCTGCAATTACTGCAAGTTCAAATCTCACCAGGCTCAAGGTCGACTCAGCCTTCCATCCTTTTGAGGTAGGTAAAATGAGGACCCGGATTGTGGGGGTAATAAGCTGACTTTGAATAAAAAAGAACACCGCTTGGGGGGGGGCAAAAGCCCTACTAAGCAGGTATATACAAAAGTATGAAGGCTATTGCTTAACGCATTGTAAGCCACCCTGAGTCTCAGGAGAAGGGTGGTATATAAATCAAACCAATAAATAAATAAATAAAATGGACATTAACAATGATCAATCCATTGTCTATAACGTGTGCCTTTCTTTTACCTCAAGACTTTGTAAGTGCTGATTAATGAGTACCGAGAGGCCTTTGACTGAAAAAGGTTGCGTACTTCTACAAGTTTGATTTTATACACAGACATACACAGTGCGTTCATTCCGACGTGAGGGGCTTATCTTCCAGCATCATATCTTTTTGCCTTTTGGTACTGTCCATGGGGTTTTCATGGCAAAAGATACTGGAGTGGGTTGCCATTTCCTTCTCCAGTGGACCACATTTTGTCAGAGCTCTCTGCTGTCCGTCTTGGGTGCCCTGCACGGCACAGCTCATAGCTTCGTTGAGCTACGCAAGCTCCTTCGCCACGACAAGGCAGTAATCCATGAAGGAGACACTGAATGTAGATTAATTTTTTTAAAAATGAATTACAACTATAAAATCAGGCTGCAGCATAACAAAATTGGCAAAAGTGAAGGGGATCTGAATACTTTCTGAATGCACTGTACATATATATGTATGTGTGTCCATACACACACACACACACATATTCACATTCCAGATTCAGCTCCTGTTCTTTCTGTGTGTTTGGTTAAAAGCAACTGAGTGTTGTGGCCCTGCCCTCTGAGCCTATCTCATCGGAGGAAGAAAGCTCCGAACATGAGGAAGAGGAGTCAGCCAGGCCTCCCTCTCCAGGCCCCTCCCCTCTGGCACTGTCTCAGGTGCCGGCCGAGGGAGAGGAGATTAGCCAGGAGCCAGGTGTCTCAGATGAGAGCGAAGGAGAGCCGTCATTCCTGGATGCACGCCAACGAAGGCGTGATAAACGGTTGCAGCAGTTAAGGAGGCGTGCTAGGGATTAGAACTGAGTCACTGGACCACACCCCAGAGACTATATAAGAGAGGGTGGTGGCTGGTAAAACTCCGTGACGAACAAAAACTAACTTTGGCTAGTCACTTGAACAACATCTGAAGCTGCCGAAAGGGATATTGTTTTGCTGGACTATTTGCAATGCGTATGTAATTTTATGTTATCTGTTGCAGTAAAAGCTCTTGGCAGATGGTGATTATATTGCTGCCAAGTTTGAGATAACGACCTGTGTGTGTGCCAAGTACTTTCTTAACCCTCGGCTGGCTGTGTTTGTGTGTGTGTGTGGACGGGGACAGATCACTGTAGTAATTTTTTGAAGTACAGATTCTGCTCAATTTACAACCATTTATTTAACATCTGTTCAAACTAAAGGCACTCCCCACCCCCCCAAAGAGAATTTCAGCTCATATCAAAATTATGACCTGCAATGATGTAATCAATATTCATCTACTTTGGAATTTCTGGATCTTCTTGTGTAAAGTAAGATCATCATTTGCAGTAAAGCCTTTTCAACATGCCATGCATTTGTATGGTTTCTCCTGTGTGGATTCTGTTATGGCGACTAAGTTGATGGTTCCAAAGTAAAACTCTTTTCAGACTCCATACATTTAAATGGTTTCTCCCCTGTGTGGATTCTGCTTTGGCGATTAAATTGATGGTTCCAAGCAAAGCTCTTTTCACGCTCCATGCATTTATATGGCTTTCCCCGTGTGGGTCCTTTTATGTTTTATAAGCAATGCATTTTCACAGAAATCCATTCTACAGTCTGTGCGTTTATCTGGTTTCTCTCCTGTGTGGTTCATCTTATGGGAAGTAAGTTGACTGTTCCGAGCAAAAGTCTTCCCACACTCCATGCATGTATATGGCTTCTCTCGTGTGGATCCTTTTATGTAATGTAAGAGAACTGTTCCGAGCAAAGTTCTTTCCACACTCCACGCATGCATATGGCTTCTGCCCTGTATGGATCCAGTTATGGGAACTACGTTGATGATTTGACCTAAAGCTCTTTCCGCACTCCATACATTGATAGGGTTTTTCCCCCGTGTGGATTCTTTTATGGGAAGTAAGATAACTGATTGCCTTGAAGTTCTTACCACACTCTTTGCATTTATATGGCTTCTCCTTTTTGTGAACTATTTCATGTGTAGTAAGTTTACTGGGATAAGCAAAGGTTTTTCCACATTCTCTGCATTTATATGGCTTCTGCCCTGTGTGGATCCAGCTATGTAAAGTAAGTTGTTGCCTCAACCTAAAGTTCTTTCCACACTCCGTGCATTGATAGGGTTTTTCCCCCGTATGGATTCTTTTATGGGAAGTGAAACATCTGCTTGTCTTGAAGCTCTTACCACATTCTCTGCAGTTATACGGCTTCTCCTTTTTGTGAACTATTTCATGTGTAATAAGTTTACTGGGATAAGGAAAGGTCTTCCCACACTCCATGCATTTATGTGGATTCTGCTCTGTGTGGATCCTTTTATGAGAACTAAGATTACTGTATTTTCTGAAGCACTTGCCACACTCTCTGCATTTATATGGCTTCTCACCTGTGTGGATCCAGTTATGGGAAGTAAGTTGACTGCCTTTTCTAAATGTCTGTCCACGTTCCCAATTTTTAGATTGCTTCTCTTCTGCTTGGGCCTTTTTTTGAGATGTAAGGGACCTATTTCCATGAGAAAGAGTGAATGTCCAGTTGTAATCTTTTCCATTGTCTCTGAATACGTTACCTTCTCCGTTAGTTTGGTCTGGATAGTGTCCATTTGTATCTAATTTGCCTTTAATTTGCTTCATACTTTTCTCAATATATTCCTCTATTTTCCCTTGTTGGACCACAAAGTCTTGCACCGGAGCATCAGTGGAAGATGAGCTTTCCTGATTCCAATTGTCAGACTGGTTTTTCTCATATCTTTCTACTTCCATTCCAATTGCAGATGTCTCCATTCTCTCTCCAGCAGTTATCCCTTGTAATAGTTCATAGGAATCTTTATTCTCCTGCCCATCATCACCTTTAAAAAAGATGAAAAAATGAAAATGACATCAAAGTTAGGGAAAAGATTGAACTATAGGAAGTACTATGAATTTCCCTCTGAATTCTCGTCAAATTCCAATATATTACGTATTTGCACACTTACAGTGGCATGGCACAGAAATGATAATTACTAAATAATATTTAACACAGCACAGTACTTAAGCAAAATGGTTCAGTTGAGATCTACATATGTGGGACTGATTGGGGTAGATTGCAGGGGTGACACCGAAATATAAATGTAATATCTTAAATTATTGTATTCTATTACAATTCCAATTTCATTTTAAATCATATTTTATCCAATTCCATTTTAAATTGCTTTTATCAAATTTTAGTAATAATTTTGGAACTTTGCACTTTGATATGGCCCAAGGGCTAATCAATTAACACTCACATAAAGGGCATGAACTATAAAAGCTATTAAAAGTTCTAAAACATCTTGTTTCGCCACTAATCGCCACTATTGCAAACATCCTTTTTATTTAGAATTATTCTGATTTGAGTTAGGGAAGAATCAGGGGAAACAAAATGTCCAAGGAGGAATTAGGAGAAAAATGAACATTTATTGGAGAATGCCAATTCCAGGAAAGACCTGTAATAACTAAGTAAATTTTGAAACATCTTTTTCTTCCCATACAAACTATCTTCCCTTTATTAATCATTTTCTTCCACCAAAATTATATGGTTGCAGGGGGGGGGAAACCAAGAGTCTTTCTATTAAGTCTCAAAAGCATGATTGCAATTGGAAAATGGCACTATTTAGCACAGAGATGGCAAAAAGTTTGGACTCAGCATGTCAAAAGTTTACAAGACGCTTAACTTGACTTAGCTGGCATCACGCACATATATGAAACAAAAGATAAACAATTCTCTATCGCTCCCCCATACAGACAACTCTGAACAGTGGACCTCAGCAGTAGAGCCAAGGCTGGGCTTGAGGTAGGTGCCTGGGAATTAACATGAGCCCTAGGATCATCGCTTCCACTCAAAAAGGCTGCCTTGCACTTTTCTATAAGGTGCACAATCTTGGGGAACGGCATAATTGCCCCACAGCACAGCGGATGGCATCTGACTACAGAATGACTTCCTAAGCAATCTGACTGCAGGGTAGCAAACCCTTACCCAGAGAGGCCACGTTCCTATGATTTTCCAGCATGACTTCCCAATACAGAGCTTTTTGGTCAGGATCCAGCTGAGACCACTCCTCCTCAGAGAAATACACAGACACCTCCTTGAAGGACACGGGACCTTCCTGAATATGGGAAAAAAGAACAAGACCAGAACGATTTGCAAGATCTTCTCCATTAAAGATATGCGCTAACTTACATGGCTGTGCTTGGTAGGATTCCGAGGTTTAGCTGAGAAAAGGTATGAAGCCAAAAACCTTTGCCTGAAGAAATATTTTAGCCATGTTTATCAACTTCATTTATTCTTCAGGACTTCCAGTGCCATTCAGTAATACTAACCCACTGTATATTGATTGACCTATGGTCTACCTTTTATCTGTTTCCCTATCAACTCTTTGTTCAGAGTTCGCTCATTCGCTCACAATTGGATTGCAAACATGGTGCAAATCCTATGCAGATGCCCAGGGAATAGACTCGCCTAGTTATCTGGGAATGGTTGGATTCTGTTGGATCTGAGGAAGTGGATAGGGTCCTGTAGAATGGAAGCATCATTACCTGTGTATTAGATGATTATTATTATTATTATTATTATTATTATTATTATTATTATTATTATTATTATTATTATTATAATTAAATTTGTATACTGCCCTTCTCCTTTCGGACTCAGGGCGGTGAACAGCCAAAATAAAAACATTTGTACACAAAAGTTAAAATGATTATTTAAAACTAATTAAATAGAATTTGGCCCATAATTTAAAACATATCAATTAAAATCAATATCAAACGTTAAAACCAACATGGAATCAGGCCAGCCTGGCTAGCTGAAAAAAGTAAGTTTTTAGGGCCCGACGATAAGTCCGGAGGTCTGAGATCACTCGTATCTCTGGAGGTAGATCGTTCCAGAGGGTAGGTGCCACCACAGAGAAGGCTCTCCCCCTGGGGGTCGCCAGCTGACACTGTCTGGCTGACGGCACCCTGAGGAGGCCCTCTCTGTGGGAGCGAACCGGCCGGTGGGAGGCAATTCGTGGCAGAAGGCGATCCCGTAAGTACCCTGGCCCTAAACCATGGAGAGCTTTAAAGGTGGTCACCAACACCTTGAAGCGCACCCGGAAGTCCACTGGAAGCCAATGCAGCTCGCGCAGGAGAGGTGTCACGTGGGAGCGCCCCGTCACTCCCATAATCCCCCACACGGCTGTATTTTGCACCATGCCCTTGTATAACTAACCTGGTAACAGGTCCCACAGGAGGTGGTATGTGAGTCAGTCTAACCCCTGACGAATTCATCCCTGTTGGATGGAGGTTTCCGGCTCCTTTTAAAGAGGCCCTGCTGTGCCCTAGGAAGGGCAATTCTCAGCATTTGTGAATCTACCTAGTTTGGCCTCCAATTCCAGGTACAAATCAGAGGATGTACAAATGTTTTACTTCGGCTGTTCACCGCCCTGAGTCCGAAAGGAGAAGGGCGGTATAGAAATCTGATAGATAGATAGATAGATAGATAGATAGATAGATAGATAGATAGATAGATAAATAAATAATAAATTAGAAATTACTTTGCAGGCCAAAAGTGCCTTGATTGTATGCTCTTCCAGAACCATTTCAAATCTATTCTATATTGCTACCATCACTGGATTTTAATTATCTGCCTTTTCTTTTAATGTAATGGGCTGATTTTTCTTATCACTAGTTGTACAGAAAGCTTTATAAAAGTGGTAAAATCATAATGTGATTATTTCATTATTTTTTATCAACCTTGTACAATTCAGTCAAAAGTTACAAAAAGAACTGGTCTATGTTTAGCCCTTGCTGCCACTGTTTATTCATATTTATTGAAGGAGTTTTTCAATAATTAGTTATTATAAACCCATAGCAGTTACAATACATCAGAATGAATTATCGTCTTTTAAAAAAAACATTTCTTAAACAGAATCTGACAATGGAAATAACAATCCTCTGTGCCCCAACAACAGTCTTCAGAGGAAGCTAAGCTAGCTGAGAGCAACTTGATCATGCTATTCCCATTTCCACATTGCTCAAGAACACAAAAACAACCCAGCCCAATAGGAACAAAAATGGAAGTAGAGTGGTCTTCCTGAAGGAAAGGGAGAATACAAATCTAATAAACTAATTTCCCATACTTACTTGATTTGCGGGTCCAACCACTCCATCTCCACTACGAAGATCTGTTGGGGATACAGAAGTTTAAAACGCATAATAGTAAATTAGGAGGCGGTATTCTATGGAAGAGAAGACATGGAGAATATGAGATAGCTGAGATTTCTCTGGGGAATGTGAGGACCTTTGATTACCTCCTGAGGTGTCCTGACTTGGATCTTCCTGAGTGAACCTCCAGAAAAACAGCTCTGGAGGGGGATTCCTCCTTTCCTCAAGATCCCTGATCTCCACATCGGACTGAAAATATGAAGCAGGATTTTTTAAAAAAAGAACAATTAATGGATATCATACAATATCAACTACATTCTTGTACTCTGAACACATTGTCAGAACCCCAAACATCCATCAGTAACTGGGTAAGAAAGGAAAGATTTGTTTCAAATCCACAATGAATAATGGTACAATGTCCTACAAGAATTGGTATGACATTTCCACATATTATGAATGCCAGAGAAATCTGGAAAGGAGGGATGAAGAATTCAAACACATTCTTCCAAATCCCTTCTGAACTTCCAAGAAAAAGTTCCCTCACCTGAAACTCAACCTGCTCCTTCTCCTCCTTTGCCGGGCTCAGGAGGAAGCCTCAAATCTACAACGCATAATGGATTTAGTCTGACATCTCCATATATTATGAATGCCAAAAAAGTCTGGGAAGGAGGGGTGAAGAATTCAAACACATTTCTTATTCCCTTCTGAACTCCCTAGATGAAAGTGTCTCACCTGCAACTCGACCTGCTCCTTCTGCTCCTCCACCTGGCTCAGGAGGAGGCCTTCCACCAGGGCCACCGCCTGGGAGCTTGTCTCTGCTCCACACTCCCGCACCCAGCTCTCCATCTCTGGGGGCAGAAGGGCTAAGAACTGCTCCAGAACAACCAAGTCCAGCATCTGGGCTTTGGTGTGATTTTCCCTTTTCAGCCATTGCCTAGAAAATTCATGGAGTTGACTAAAAAGTCCTCGGGGACCCTCAGCATCCTGGACGCTCCTGAAGTTGCAGGGCTGAACTTCTGAATGGATGGTGGTTTCCTCCTCCAGGATCTCCTGCCCAGTGTTTGTCGAGATCTCCCCACAGCTTCCATCCTGAACAGCAGAAGGACCTTTTTCAGTTGTCTCACTTGCTAAAAGTTGCGTCTCCCCACAGCTTCCATCCTGAACAGCAGAAGGACCTTTTTCAGTTGTCTCACTTGCTAAAAGTTGCGTCTCCCCACGGCTTCCATCCTGAACAGCAGAAGGACCTTTTTCAGTTGTCTCACTTGCTAAAAGTTGCGTCTCCCCACAGCTTCCATCCTGAACAGCAGAAGGACCTTTTTCACTTGTCTCACTTGCTAAAAGTTGCGTCTCCCCACAGCTACCATCCTGAACAGCAGAAGGACCTTTTTCACTTGTCTCACTTGCTAAAAGTTGCATCTCCATCCTGTCACTGTCTATAGACTTAACTCCAAGGAATGTTTTAGATATCGAGGTGTCTTTTCATTCAGAGGATGGGTTCTGTCACAAAATATTCTGTTTAATATTCTGTTAAAATATTTAATATTTTTACTTACAGGAAAGGGCTTCCTTTTTAAAACCTAGATCTACATTTACCTCCAAGTAGGGTTCACACCACCTGCCAAACAGGCGAACAAACCATGAAAGCTCAGTTCGCCTTAAATGAAATGCCAGGAAATGACCCTGGTTGAAGATGCCCTCTTTCTTTTATGTACACTGAGAGCCTATGCACCAAGACAAATTCCTTGTGTGTCCAATCACATTTGGCCAATAAAAAAAATTTATTCTATTCTATTCCCTTCTTCAGGGTGGCCTTTGAAGACTCGAATCTCCCCTCTGACAGCAGGCAGATTCACCAATCTTGCTTCCCCCGGCTTCTCTCTTCTCCTGCTGGGCCTCCGCAAGGCCGACCCTCCTCACCCCCCACTCGGGCTCTTCACCGGACACGGGGCGGGAAAGCACCCCCGGATCCCCTCCGCCTTCCTAGCATCCCCGGTTCTTCTGCTCCTCTGGAGCCCCGCTTCCCCCTGCATGGAGAGGGGGAAGCATGGGATCAGTGGCTGAACCCGGAGGAGGGCCGGGAGCGGGTCTCTCCCTCCTCCGCCTCCGTTAGCACGGAAAGAGCCCCCCCCCTTTCACCCGGGGCACGTCTGGATCTCCCCCCGCCGGATTCTCCCGCAGCCTCTCCGCCTTCTGCGGAGCCACAAAGGTTAAGACGAGCGAGTGCGGAGTCCTAGAGCGGCAAGAGTTTGCGATGCCACGCCTCCTCTGCAAATCCAGCCGTGACGTTCGCCCTCCAGTCGACCAATGGGGAAGCGCCTGGGGTTCCCTTCTCTTAGCAGAGTGCGCCCCCTGGAGGATTCTGCGCAAGGCGACAGGGACACTGCAAGGGCGGGAAGGAGAAGCGCATCTTGAGGGGACGCTGAGGGCAGGGATGATGGGCATCAGAGTAGCAGAGTAAAGAGACTTCTCATTGGTTGCCTGTCAGAAAAAGGTGGCGGCGCCTTCTGAGGGAGGGAAAATTTTCGTGTCAGGAAAATGGAGATTTCTATAGGTTTTTATTTCTTTAGTTCAATATGCAGAGCTGCCCTTTTCCAATTCTCAGCTCTAGGTGCCTAAGAATAATTGAAAAGACCAGACGGCAGCTTCTGACAAAGGAAATAATGCTGAAGAAAAAGAAATACCGAAGGAAAACCAGTTCCAAATTAAAGAAAAAACTCAAACTGGTGATTGTTGGAGAAATTTTACCTCACAACGAGGCTCCTTGGTGGAGAAATGAAGAGAAGGAAATGGTGTCTCATTTGTGACCTGGAGAAAAAGTGGAACTGCTAAATGAAGGAAATCAAATAGTAAAAAAGGAATATAAATGTCAAATCCGTGAGGGGAAATATGAACAAAAATCTACTTAAGGGTTGAGTAGGGAATGAGTTACCTCATAGGGAAACATGAGTAGGAAACTAAAGGCCTATGTGGTTAGAGCTCGAAGCATTGTTAGAGAGCTGTGTGCTTAGAGACTGCACACATCCACTTCAGGTCTGTTTCTGTTGCTCCCCTCTGGGTGGAGCTTTCAAAGTATCTGTAGCAGGACCACTAGATTCTGTAACAGCTTTGTTCTTTATGCCATCCATCTTGTAAATTCGCAGGATTCTTTTTTTTGCCATGTAGATGTATAAGTTCGAATTAGACTGATGTTTATGTATGTGGGTTTATGTGGGTTATCCTTTGAGAGCTGGACACAACAACATTTCATTTTAATGTATGCTGATTAGTGTACATTTAAAGTGACAATAAAGTTATTCTACTTCTTTCTTCTATTTCTATTCTATTTCTCTTCTTTTCTATTTCTATATTTCTAACTATCCTATCCCTATCCCTAAGATTTGTTCCTTGTTTTGGAAGTCGTCTACTCATTGCATCCAATCTCCTGAGTTTGCACTCAAGATTTCCCTGAGTATCTCTACCTGTGCAGAGGGCAAAATGATGAGATTGAGAATCTTTGGCTTGATACCACTGCTGCTGATTCTCCACTGACTGTAAACTCAAGAATAATACTTGAAATTACAAATATTGAAACTTGCCACAGAACTTGCTCAGGGACAAGAGTTATATTAAAATCAAAGAAATTGTGAAATAGAATTAATGAAGGATGCTAAAGGGACAAATTGAAATGTGAATGACAAAAATTACCTTTTAATTCTTTTAAATAATTTACTGTATTTTTTGGAGTATAAGATGCACTCCCCCCCCCAAAGAGGGTGGAAATGTTGGTGTGTCTTATACACCAAATAGTGACCTCCTGAAACCCCGCTCTGCACGTCCCATTTTTGCCAAAAATGGGGGCTGCAGAGGGTTTCTGGGGGCTGGGGAGGGCAAAAATGCAACATGTGGGGGGCTTGGGAGACCAAAAGTGGGCCTGTTTTCGCAAAAATGGGAGTGTTTTTGGCCTTCCCAGCCCCCAGGAAGCACTCTGCAGGCCTCTCAAATCCTCTGCAGGCCTCTTTGTTGTGAAAAATGGGCCTGTTTTTGGCCTCCCAAACTCACCAGGCATCGCATTTTTGCCCTCCCCAGCTCTCAGGAGCACTCTGCAGGCCTCCCAAACCCTCTGCGCAACTTTTTTTTTTTTTTTTTCAAAAACAGGACGCGCAGAGGGTTGGGAGGCCTGCAGAGTGTTCCTGGGGGCCGGGGAAGGTAAAAACTTTTTTTTTTTCTTGTTTACCTCTTTGAAATCTTGGTGCGTCTTATACTCCGGTGCATCTTATTTTTTATTTATTTTATTTTATTGGATTTCTATACCGCCCTACTCCCGAAGGACTCAGGGCGGTGAACAGCCACAGAACGAAACACATAAATACAAAAATTTAAAATAGAATAAAAACAAATTAAATAATTTGGCTGAGACAAATTTAAAATACCCAATAATTTAAAAACAAATTAAAATTTACATTTAAAAGGGGAGAAGATTTAGGCCAGGCCAGCTTGATGAAATAAGAAAGTCTTGAGCGCGTGACGGAAGGTGCGCAGATCCGGGATCCTCTGTATCTCCGGGGGGAGCTCGTTCCAGATCGTAGGTGCCCCCACAGAGAAGGCTCTCCCCCTACGGGCCGCCAGTCGACATTGTTTGGCCGACGGCACCTGGAGGAGCCCCTCTATGGGAGCGTACTGGCCGATGAGATTCTATTGGTGGTAGCAGGCGGTCCCGTAGATAACCAGGTCCTAAGCCATGGAGCGCTTTAAAGGTGATAACCAAAACCTTGAAGTGCACCTGGAAGACCACCGGGAGCCAGTGCAGCTCGCGCAGGAGAGGTGTTAACATGGGAACTCCACGTCGCTCCCATAACCACCCACGCGGCCGCACTCTGCGCCAGTTGGAGCCTCCGAGTGCACCTCAAGGGGAGTCCCATGTAGAGAGCATAGTCCAAAAGATAAAGTAATTGTTGAATTGTCCCATGGCAAGTTTTCCTGCAGTGAGTTGGCTGCGGTGAGTTGTCCCATTCCATTGAAAAAACTGGTGTAGGGGAAAAATGGACATTAGCAATGATTGTTCCATTGTGTATAAAGTGTGCCTTTCTTTTACCTCGACTTCGTAAGTGATGATTAATGAGTAATGAGGCCTTTGACTAAATAAGATTGCGACTTCTGCAAGTCTGATTTTATTACACACATACACAGTGCTTTCAGAAAGTGTAATATACACTGAGTGTAGATTAATGAGGAAAAAAATGAATTACAACAACCATAGAATCAGGCTGCAGCATAACAAAATTGACAAAAGTGAAGGGGATCTGAATACTTTCTGAATGCACAGTACATATGTATGTGTGTATATATGTGTACACACACACATACACACACATTCCAGAGGCAACTTCCATTCTTTCTATGTGTTTGGTCAAGAACAACTGTGGCAGTTTTCTGAAGTATAGGTTCTGCTCAATTAAAAACATTTATTTAATATCTGTTCAAATTAAAGGCACTTCCCCCAAAATAAAATTTCAACTGCATCTGAAAATTATGACTTTCTAGAACAATGTGATCAACATTCGGCCACTTTGGAATTTGAAGATCTTGTGGAAAGTAAGATCATCATTTGCAGTAAAGCCTTTTCAACATGCCATGCATTTGTACGGTTTTTCCACTGTGTGGATTCTGTTATGGCGACTAAGTTGATGGCTCCGAGCAAAGTTCTTTCCACACACTATGCATTTATATGGTTTCTCTCCTGTGTGGATCCTGTTATGGCAAGTAAGTTGACTCCTCTGAGCAAAGCTCTTTCCACACTCCATGCACTTAAATGGTTTCTCCCCTGTGTGGATCCTGCTATGGAAAGTAAGAGTGCTTCTCTGAGCAAAGTTCTTTCCACAGTCTATGCATTTATATGGTTTCTCTCCTGTGTGAATCCTGTTATGGCAAGTAAGTTGATTCCTCTGAGCAAAGCTCTTTCCACACTCCATGCATTTATAAGGTTTCTCCCCTGAATGGATCCTCTTATGGAAAGTAAGAGTACTTCTCTGAGCAAAAGTCTTTTCACACTCCATGCATTTATATGGCTTCGCCTCTAGGTGGATTCTTTCATGGGTACTAAGAGACTTTTGTGACATGAAGCCCCTTCCACATTCCACACATTTATATGGTTTCTCCCCTGTGTGGGTCATTTTATGGATCTTAAAATGACTATGTGATGTAAAGACCCTTCCACATTCAATGCATTGATGCGGTTTCTCCCTTGTGTGGATCCTTTTATGGGTCTGAAGACCACCATTTGACATAAAGCATTTTCCACATTCCATGCACTTATATGATTTCTCCTGTCTGTGTCTCTTATTATGGGAAAATAGATAACTCCTCTGAGCAAAGGTCTTTCCACACACCATGCATTTATACGGCTTTTCCCCTGTGTGGATCCTTTTATGTTTTATAAGTGATGCATTTTCACAGAAACTCTTTCCACAGTCGGTGCATTTATATGGTGTGTCCCCTGAGTGGATCTTGTTATGGAAAGTAAGATCACCGTTTGACTTAAAGCCTTTTCCACACTCCATGCATTTATATGGTTTCTCCCCTGTGTGGTTCATCTTATGCAGAGTTAGTTGACTGTTCCGAGCAAAAGTCTTTCCACACTCCATGCATTTATATGGCTTCTCCCCTGTGTGGATCCTTTTATGTAAAGTAAGAGAACTGTTCCAAGCAAAAGTCTTTCCACATTCCATGCATTTATATGGCTTCTGACCAGTATGGATCCAGTTATGCGAAGTACGTTGATGACTTGACCTAAAGCTCTTTCCACACTCCATGCATTGATAGGGTTTTTCCCCTGTGTGGATTCTTTTATGGGAAGTAACATAACTGCTTTTCTTGAAGTTCATACCGCACTCTCTGCATTCATATGGCTTCTCCTTTGTGTGGATTATTTTATGGGAAGCCAGTTGACTATGATATATAAAAGTCTTCCCACAATCCTTGCATTGATAGTGCTTCACCCCTGAGTGGATCCTTTTATGAGATGTAAGATATCTGCGTCTCCTGAAGCATTTGCCACATTCTCTGCATTTATATGGCTTCTCCCCTGTGTGGATCCAGTTATGGGAAGTAAGTTGACTACTCTTTTGGAATCTCTTTCCACATTCCCAATTTTTAGATTGCTTCTCTTCTGTGTAGATCTTATTCTGGGATGTAAGTGACCTATATCCATGAGACAGAGTAAATGTCCAGTTGTAATCTTTTCCATTGTCTCTGAATGTGTTAACTTCTCCGTTAATTTGGGCTGGATACCATCCATTTGCATGTAATTTGTCTTTGCTTTCTTTCACACCTTTTACAATATATTCCTTTACTTTCCTGTGTTGGATCACAACGTCTTGCACTGGAGCATCAATGGAAGATGAACTTTCCTGATTCCAATTGTCAGACTGGTTTTTCTCATACCTTTCTATTTCCATTCCAATTGCAGACGTCTCCATTCTGTCTCCAGCAGTTATCCCTTGTAATAGTTCATAGGAATCTTTATTCTCCTGCCCGTCATTACCTTAAAAAAAAAAGAAATGAAAATAGTAGCAAGGTTAGTGAGAATATTAAATTGTAGGAAGTCCTACAAATTTCGTTTTGAATTTTGGCCCAATTCCAATATGTCTTGGCACTGGTACAACAGCTGATCTGGAAATGATAATTCCTATATTTATGAGCTAACATCCTGTTTTGCCACTAATCACCACTATTGCAAACATCCTTTTTATTTAGAATTATTCTGATCTATTCACATCTCACTCAGAGTCAGCTTTGATTTGGGGAAGAATCAGGGGAAACTTTCAAGGATAAATTAGGAGAAAAATGAACATTTACTGGAGGGTGCCAATTCCAAGAGAGACCTGTGACAACTAAATAAATTTTGAAACATGTCTGTTTCTTCCCAAATTATCTTCCCTTTACTATCATTTTCTCCTGTCAAAATTGTATGATTGCAGGGGGAAAAAACAAAAGTTCTTCTATTAAGCCTCAACAACATGTTTGCAATTGGAAAATGGTACCATTTAGCCAGTGATGGTGAAACATTCGGGCTCAGTAGGTCAAAACATCAAAAGATGACTAGCTTGACTCTGCTGGCGTTACACACATAAAGATGAGAAACAATTATTTATCTCTCCACCATTAAGTCCACCCTGAAGAGTAACCCTCAGCAGTAGAGCCAATCCTGGGCTTCAGGTAGGAGTTTCCTCTTCAACTTGAGCCCTAGAACCAGCGCTTCCACTCAAAAACCTGCCTTGCACCTTTCCACAAGGTGCACAAGTCTTGGGGAACGCTATGCTTCACCTGCAGTGCAGCTGATGGCATCTAAATACATTATGACTTCCTAAACAATCTGACTGCAAGGTAGCAAACCCTTACCCAGAGAGGCCACGTTCCTATGATTTTCCAGCATAACTTCCCAATACAGCGCTTTTTGGTCAGGATCCAGCTGAGACCATTCCTCCTCAGAGAAATACACAGACACCTCCTTGAAAGACACAGGACCTTCCTGAATATGGGAAAAAAGAACAACGAGACCAGAACGATTTGCAAGATCTTCTCCATTGTTCACAAATTCCCAAACCAAAGATATGTGCTAAGTTACATGGCTGTGCTTGGTAGGATTCCGAGGTTTAGCTGAGAAAAGGTATGAAGCCAAAAACCTTTGCCTGAAGAAATATTTTAGCCATGTTTATCAACTTCATTTATTCTTCAGGATTTTCAGTGCCATTCAGTAATACTAACTCACTGTATATTGATTGACCTATCATATATCTTTTATCTGTTTCCCTATCATCCCTTTGTTCAGAGTTCGCTCATTCGCTCACAGTTGGATTGCAAACGTGGTGCAAATCCTATGCCAGTGATGACTAACCTTTTTGCCATCGTGTGCCAGGAGCGGAGGGGGGATCATGCGTGCACGTGCTCATACCCAAAATTCTATATGCCCCGCCTCTGTGCATGCTAGTGCGACACCCCCCCTGCGACCCCCACTCCTGGCACGCAATGGCCTGGTAGGCCTGTTTTTCTCTCTCACCAGGCTCCAGAGCCTTTCTAGGAGTCTGGGAGGGCGAAAACGGCCTTCCCCACCCACCCCTGGAGGCCCTCCAGAGGCCGAAAACAGCCTGTTTGCCAACTTCCAGTTCGCCATCACGGTCCTATGCAGATGCCCAGGGAACAGACTCGCCTAGTTATCTGGGAATGGTTTGATTCTGTTGGACCTGAGGAAGTGGATAGGGTCCTGTAAAATGGAAACACCATTATCTGTATTAGATCCATGCCCTATTGGCTGGTAACAGGTCCCACAGGAGGTGATATGTGAGTCAGTCTAACCCCTGATGGATTCATCCTTGTTGGATGGGGGTTTCCGGCTCCCTTTAAAGATGTGCTGCTGTTTTCCCTACTCAAGAAGCCATCATTGGACCCTATCATGATGGACAATTCTTGTCTAGTGACTTAAACTACATTGGTTGTACTCATGGATGATCTCTAGTGAGAAATGGAGGTGGTGCATCCATCCTTGCTTTTTGTGACCTCTCAACACCTTTCAATACCATTGACTATGGCATGCTATTGGGCCAATTTAGGGAGCTAAGGATGGGCAGCAGAGTTTTGCGCTGATTCATCTCCTTCCTCCAATGTTGGTTCCAATCAGTGTTAATTGGTAGCAAGAGATTATGGTCCCTCCTTTGTGGGTTGCTTCAGGGCTTGGTGCCCTCCCTGCTCCATTTTAATATGTACATGTAACTGCTGGGTAAGGAAGGTGAAGAAAACCCCCAGTCCTTTGGCTTTCTGCAAAGGGGTCAAAACCTAGCTGTTCAACCTTGCGTGGAAGACAGAGGCCCACTCAACCATGGAGTTGGCTGGCCATCAACAACTGCTAACCCCCATCTTGAAATTTTGCACCTTCTGAAATTTTATAGTATTTGTATAAGTTTAACCATTTTTTATTTTAAATTCTGATTTTAATGTTGATTTTATTGATTATATCATATGCCCGTGATGGCGAACTTATGGCACGCGTGCCACAGGTGGCACGCGGAGCCATATTAGTGGGCACGCCAGCTCAGCTCTGAGGCGCATGCGTGTGCCGGCCAGCTGATTTTCGGGCCTTCTGGGCCCACCAGAAGTAGGGAAACAGGCTGTTTCCTGCCTCTGGAGGGCCTGGGGGCGGGGTGGGGAAGGCCCGTTTTTCTTTCTTACCTGGCTCCAGATCCTCTCTGTGTATCTGGTAAGGGCGAAAACATCCTTTCCCACTCCCTTGGAGGCCCTACGGAGGCTGAAAGGGCCCATTTCCCGACTCCCGGTGGGACAGGAAGTGACATTTTTTCCTGTCCCCAGCCTCCAGAGACTCCTAGAGAGGCTCCTAGAGACTCTAGAGAGGTTCTGGAGGCTGGGGACAGCAAAAAATGTCACTTCCTGTCCCACCGAGAGTTGGGAAATGGGCCCTTTCAGCCTCCGTAGGGCCTCCAAGGGAGTGGGAAAGGCTGTTTTCACCCTTCCCAGATACACAGAGAGGATCTGGAACCAGGTAAGAAAGAAAAACGGGCCTACCAGGCCATCATGTGCCAGGAGCGGGGGGGAGGGGGAGGGGTTGCGCACGCATGCGCATGGGCACATGCGCGCACGACCCTCCCCCGCCCCCCCCTCTCCTGGCACGCGATGGCAAAAAGGTTAGCCATCACTGTCATATGCAGCCCACAGCATTTCTCTGGGATATGGGTGGTGAAGGGTAGGAAAAATCTTCAACTAAACTAAATTCCCCAGGAAAGGCAATTCTCAGTGTTTGCAAAGATACATAGTTTGGCCTACATATCCAAATCAGGTACAAATCCGAGATTAGAAATTACTAAACACACCACTGTGTCCCAACAGCTGTCTTCAGAGAAAGCTAAGCTGGCTGAAAGCAATTTGAACATGTTATTCTTTTTTCCACATTGCTCAGGAACATGAAAATAAATCAACCCAAACAAGAAAGAAAATGGAAGTAGAGAGTGGTCTTCCTGAAGGAAAGAGAGAATACAAATCTAATAAATTAATGTCCTCCACTTACTTGATTTGGAGGTTCAATCATTCTTTCAGCTCCACCATGAAGATCTGTCAGTGATACAGAAGTATAAAACACATAACAAGTTAGGAGGACGTATTGTACAAAAGAGAACACATGGCGATGACATAGTTGGGTTTTCTCTGAGGAATGGGACAACTTTTAATTACCTCCTGTGTCCTGACTTGGATCTTCCTGAGAGAACCTCCGGAAAAACAGTTCCAGAGGGGGATGTGTTGGATTCTTCCTTCCCTCAGGATCCCTGATCTCCACAAAGAAGGACTTGAAATACAGGCGGGGGGAGGGGGGAGGAGCCATAATTAATGGACATCACACAATATCATTCTTGTTCTCTGAAAACAATTTCATAGCCCACAAAATCCATCAATGACATTCAGTAAAGAAAGGAAAGGTTGTCTCAAATCTACAATGAATAACAGTACAACGTCCTACAAGAATTGGTGTGACATCACCACATAATATGAATGACAGAGAAATCAGGAAGGGGGGAATGAAAAATTCAAACACATTTATTCCTTTCAAACCACTTCTGGGCTCCCTAGATGAAGATTTCATACCTGCAATTTGACCTGCTCCTTCTGCTCCTCCGCCTGGCTCAGGAGGAAGCCTTCAGCCAGCGCCACTGCCTGAGAGCTGGTCTCTGCTCCACACTCCCGCACCCAGCCCTCCATCTCTGGGGGCAGAACGGCCAGGAACTGCTCCAGAACCACCAGGTCCAGCATCTGCACTTTGGTGTGCTTTTCTGGTCTTAGCCATTGCCTACAGAAGTTGTGGATTCGGCTACAGAGTCCTCGGGGACACTCAGCCTCCTGGTATTGGACACTCCTGAAGTTCCAGGGCTGAACTTCTGAATGGATGGTTTCCTCCTCCAGGATCTTCTGTCCAGTTCTTTCCCAGATGTCCCCACATCTTCCATCCTGAACAGCAGAAGGTTCTTTTTCAGTTGTCTCACTAGCTAAAAGTTGTGTCTCCATCCTATCTCTGTCTCTAGAGTAACTCCAAGGAACGTTTTAGATCTTGAAATGCCTTTTCATTCAGAGGATGGTTTCCATTACCACAAGAGGGACTTCAGCAAGCCATTCACTCCACTTTACCTGAGATACCTTGGCTGTATGTGAAGACGGACAAATGGCTTCCACTTTGTATATCTGAGATGGAAAAGAAAATAAATTTCAAGAATTAGAAAATATGGATGTAACCACTGAACGACACTCGTCCCATGGAAGGAAGTATTTTTCAGAGCTGGTATAGGGGTTGAAGTTGCTTTGAGGAGATGAATAGTGTGTGTTTTAGAATATTTTCTATTTTTACTTACAAGGATGGGCTTTATTTTTAAAACCTAGATCTACATTTACTTCCAAGCAGTGGTGAAATCCAATTTTTTTTACTACCGGTTCTGTGGGCATGGCTTGGTGAGCATGGTGTGGCTTGGTGGGCGTGGCAGGGGAAGGATACTGCAAAATCCCCATTCCCTCCCCACTCCTGGGGGAAGGATATTGCAAAATCTCCATTCCCACCCCACTCTGGGGCCAGCCAGAGGTGATATTTGCCAGTTCTCTGAACTACTCAAAATTTCTGCTACCGGTTCTCCGAACTACTCAAAATTTCTGCTACCGGTTCTCCAGAACCTGTCACAACCTGCTGGATTTCACCCCTGCCTCCAAGGAGTATTCATGTAACCTGCCAAGCATCAAGCAGGTGAACAAACCATGAAAGATAAGTTCCCATCTAATCAAACGCCAAGAAATGACGTTTCTTCAAGGTGGCCTTTGGAGAACTGACACGCAGGTAGGTTCACCCAACCTGCCTGGAACCCAACCGGGTCATCCAAGCGCAGGGCCGAGGTTGGGAAGGAGGCACCTGGGAGAGGCCGGCCGGCTTCTCTCCCCCTCCGGAGACACGCCGGACTCCGGCCCCTAGTGCGAATCTTGCTTCCTCCTCGCCCGGCTTCTCTCCTCTTCTACTGAGTCTCTCCCTCCTCCGCTTCCCTTTGCACGGGAAGAGCCCCCAACTCACCCAGGGTACGTCTGGATCTGCCACCCCCCCACCCCCGCCCCCGACTCTCCTGCAGCCTCTCCGCCTCCTATGGGAGCTCCAGGGGTTAAAGGGAGAGAGTGCGGCGTCCTAGAGCGGCCAGCGTTTGTGATCTCACGCCTCCTCTGGAAAGTCAACTGTGACGTTCGCCCTCCAGTGGACCAATGGGGAAGCGCCTTTCGTTACCTTCCTTTTGCAGAGAGCGCCCCCTGGTGGATTCTGCGCAATGTGACAGGGACACTGCAAAGGGCGGGAAGAAGGAGCAGTGCTTGAGGGGAGGGGGAGGGCAGGGATGATGGGCATCAGAGTAGCAGAGTAAAGAGACTTCTCATTGGTTGTCTGTCAGAGAAAAGCAGCGGCGACTCCTGAGGGAGGGAAAATTTTCCTGTCGGGAAAATGGAGATTTCTATAGATTTTTATTTCTTTAGTTCAATATGCAGAGCTGCCCTTTTCCAATTCTCAGCTCTGGGTGCCTAAGAATAATTGAAAATTGTCAGCTTCTGACAAAGGAAATAATACTGAAGAAAAAGAAATAGCATAGCTGGCTGGAGAATTCTGGGAATTGAAGTCCACAAGTCTTAAAGCTGCCAAGTTTGGGGACCCTTGCCCTAGAGAGTCAAGACTCAGTGATGTCATTTCTATCGCAGCCTCCTCTGGAAAGCCAGTCTTCTCTTAATCTGTACACTACTTAGGGTATGGAATGTCCTCCTTGGGACTCCTGGCCACTCTATAGAGCCAGGCTTTAAGGTCCTTTTGGAAGGCCAAGAGGATAGGGGCAGATCTCACCTTGAGGGGCAGGATGTTTCAGAGGGCAGGAGCCACTGCAGAAAGTATTCTTCTCCCAGATCCTGCCAGCCAAAATTCTTTGAGCAACAAGGTCTGCAGCATGCCCTTTCTGTCTTCATGAATGTGAGGGCCAATGTCATTGTCCTTTATGTCATGTGTTATATTTATTGTTTAAATAAATAGCCCTGTATTTGGTCCTCTGCTTGCTGTTGAAAAATACAAACAAACACCGGTGGGAATGTATTATTTTGCATATTGCTACTACATCGCTCTCCCTTTTTTGTTTTGCTTCTCTTGACGGTTATTGGCAATGAAGTGGAAATATATTTTATATTTTCTTACACCAGTTGTTTATTATACACTTCGCATTTAAGCCAATGATTTCTTTGTGTGAGGGGAAAGGACTGGGCCATGCAGATGGCAGAAGCATAACCTTCATAGAGGTGCTCTCAGCTCCTTCTCCTGGGCGATTCGCAGGTAGCAAGAAAACACAACGGGACACATGCAGAGTCTTCAGTGAAGTTGGTTTAATGCTTAGCGGGGCTCCGGAACAACGCTGAGCTCTATAGTAGTTTAAAGTTGGCGCTACGAACAGCTGCTACGTAGTGCCCCTTATACATTTGCCCCACCCTTCCCTTATTACTGGCTAGATAGCAATCAGCTGTGACATGCAGTCACGCGCACCCCTCTTCCGGGTTTTCTCGTTCATGGGAGCATCCCAGTCGAATCCCCCCTCGCCTTTCCTTAGCCCGATGCCCGGTCCCTCGGCCGCCTATTCCCGGTGCCACCACCACCATTTGTGAGTTCGTGTGTTCAGCATTTGGGTGCAGTCCTGCGTCCTTGTTTGTCCTGTTTGCTGAGCACAGTCCTGCAGCATCAGGTACGTGTGCATTATTCTCCTCCTCCTCCTCCCAATCCCATTATTGTCGAGCGGAGGCTTGGGCTCGACAGGTGCAAGACACATTGCAAGGACCAAGAGATACAGGCACGGAGGACAAGAGGAGGAAGATTTCAAAATGTGTCAGTTCTGCCCCAAAAGTAAACTCTAGAAGCATCGGATGAATTTTTCCCTCACATGAACCAAGCTTTATCGTTTTTTTAGAAAGAGGGATCCAATTGTGCAACCTATTGATGGGCTGTATGCTAAAATAAAGCTGGGTCATGACACACACTTGAAAGTAAAACAGGAAGCCTGTAATTCCGGAGTGTGTCTGGCAAGAACAAAGACTGCTTATCTACAGAAAATTTGCATGTGTAAATCTTGTAACAATTCTGGGTAGTTAGAAAGCTGACAACTTTCAGATCTTAGCTAACAATTAGGAATAGTGATGGCCTGCAACCAATAAAATGTGCATTACATAACTCCTGGGGCATTCATTAGCCAAGGCTTAGGAATAGGGACAATTAGAGACCAATAGAACAAATTGTAGAATTATTACTAAAATTTTTATTAGATGATACTTCTTCTTATCTCGCCTCATCCCGCCTTTTCCTTTAGTGAAAATGTATAAAGCTTTCTTAATCCTTTGTTCTTGGTTACATGCGCTTGGATCTTGGCTTCTCCTGCCCTGAAATGAAAGCGAACAGCGGCGGAGGGAGGGAGGGGACTTCTAAGCATAGCGCGTAGAGGTGGCGGACAAGGCTGGGAAGATGCGGTGATTGCTCGGCAAGGGCAGCCTCACTTTCTTCCTTCTCCCACTGCAAAACAAAAGCAAACTGTGGCAGCAGTGCTTCGGGAGGGCACTGCATGTGCAGCACTGTCTGGGACATCAGCTTGCCCTCCTGGAGCACCGCTGTAGTGGCGCTGCCCCTCTCAGCCCCTCTCAGCTGTTGCATCTCCACCAAGGGCCGCCCACTGTCAGCCTTACCAATGCACTGGCTCTGTTGGGATGATGGGTATGCTGAATACGCCGGCGGAGGATCTAGAAGGTAAGGCCAATGCTGACGGTGGGGGAGGGGAGAGGGAGACCCGCTGCGCTCGGCTCCTCAGAGGGACATGGCGAGTCTTGCTCGCCTTTTGGGTCTGGCACACTCGGCTTCCACGCGGCCTTTGGGTGATTGCCGCCCACTTGCCTTCCCCGTTGCCTGCATCCAGCACATGACGGGGGATCTGCCACTTCTGGGCCAGGCTGCCCACTCTCCCAGAGCACTTTCTTCCTTCTCCTGCAGCAGCCTCTGGAGCCGAGATTGTTGCTCTGCTGAGGTGTGCATGAGCAGCCCCAGGAGGGCAGGCAGATGTAAGGGAGACCCGCTGCACTCACCCGAAGAAGAGCCGCCTTGGGAGAACATGGCGAGGCTCGCTCGCCTTTTGGACCTGGCACACTCGGTTTCTATGGGGCCTTTGGGCCACTGCCGCCCACTTGTCTTCCCCTCCACCTTGGGTCCCATCTGCATCAGCCAATGACAGGGGACATGCCTGGCGCACCCCACCCCGCTACTCCCGACTCCACCCCCCAGCCATGCAACCGGTGCACAGATCCAGCTGCAGCTTGTCCAGGCTAGCAAGCCTTAATTAATCCTCTGCCGCCTGGGCTATCAAGGCCTGATTACTCCTGGGCAAGCCCTGAGTAATCCTGGGCAGCGATGTTGCTCCCAATCAGGCTTGGGGCCTCTGCACAGGCATGGAAGCAGTGGGTGCCAACCCAAGCACCAGCTGTTTCCTGTCCGCCTCTCAGTTGAGAGGCGGTAGCAGGCCGGCAATGACAAGATCTGAAGTCGCAGCAACAGTCCCGGAAGCAGCAAGCAGGAGAGGCAGCCACCAGTGAGCAACAGGATGCAGGGCTAGCAAGTGGATGCAGGGTGAGCCTTCCCAGGTGGCTGGAATGTGGGGCAGTTGGCTCCGTCGGCTGCCATCCCCGCCGGAGAAGAAAAAGAAAGGAAGGGAGAGAGGAGTGGCGTGAGTGATGTCATGTTGACCCTGCCCACCCAGTCACATGACCACCAAGCCACACCCACAGAACCGGTGGCAAAAAATTTTAAATTTCACCCCTGGACCAATCCTGTATGAGAGTGAGAACAAAGAGAAGAAAACCTGATGGTAAGTGGCACCTGACAGGGTTCCGACTAATGAACCCAACCAGTTCAGCACTCCGAGACTTTCAACTTTCTCAAAGAACTGTTTTATTGAGTACATCATTTCGACACGGATGAAAACAAAATCAGGTTTTAACAAATAACGGAGTTGGAAGGGACTTTATAGGTCATCTAATCCAACCCACCCCCCCCCGCTCAAGCAGGAGACCCTAACCATTTCTGACAAATGGCAGTCCAATCTTTTCTTTAAAGTCTCAAGTGATGAAGCGCCCACCACTTCTGAAAGCAAGCTGTTCCATTGGTTGATTGCTCTCACTGTCAGAAAGTTCCTCCTCATTTCTAGGTTAAATCACTCCTTGGTCAGTTTCCATCCATTATTCCTTGTGTGGCCTTCAGGTGCTTTGGAAAAGAGCTTGACCCCCTCCTCTATGTGGCAGCCCCTCAAATATTGGAACACTGCTATCCTGTCTCCCCTGGTCCTTCTCTTCACTAGACTAGCCATGCCCAGTTCCTGTAACCGTTCTTCATATGTTTTAGTCTCCAGTGCCCTAATCATCCTGGTTGCTTTCCTCTGCACTTTTTCTAGAGTCTCAACATCTTTTTTATAGTGACCAAAACTGGATGCATACTCTAGGTGTGGTCTTACTAGGGCTTTACAGAGTGGTATTAGTACCTCACTTGATTTTGATTGTATCCTTCTGTTATTGCCATTTAGGATTGCACTGGCTTTTTTGGCTGCCACTGCACACTGCTGGATCATATTTAGCTGGTTGTCCACTAAGACTCCAAGATCCCTCTCACAGTCACTGCTATTAACCCAGTGTATATGTATGCTTTTGGTTTTTCTTACCTAAGTGTAGGACTTTACTTTTCTCTACATTGAATTTCATTTTGTTAGATAGGACCCAGTGTTCAAGTCTGTCAAGATCCATCTGGATCTTGAGCCTATCTTCTAGGGTGTTAGCTATTCCTGCCAGCTTAGTATCATCTGCAAATTTGGTAAGTTCCCCTTCTATTCCCTCATCTAAGTCGTTTATGAAAATATTGAAGAATACTGGGCCTAAGACGGAACCTTGTGGCACCCCACTGCTTACTTCACTCCACGTAGACTTAGACCCATTAAGGACTACTCGTTGAGTACGGTTTGTCAGCCAGTTGCGAATCCATCTGGTGTTGAAGCTATCTATCCCACTTTTTTCTAGCTTACAAATAAGTAGGTTGTGGTCTACTTTGTCGAATGCCTTGCTGAAGTCTAAGTATATTATGTCCACAGTATTTCGCTGGTCTACTAATTTAGTCACTATGTTGAAGAATGAAATAAGATTGGTTTGGCATGATCTGTTTTTAACAAAACCATGCTGGCTGCTAGTTATTACTTTACTCATTTCTCGGTGTTGGCAGATCTGGGTTTTTATTATCTTTTCCAGCATCTTCCCGAGTATTGATGTTGGTCTGTAGTTTCCTGGGTCTGGGTTTTTTTGTTTCCTTTTTTGAAGATGGGAACCACATCAGCTCTTTCCAGTCCTCTGGTAGTTCCCTGGTGTTCCAGGATTTTTGAAAGATGTGGTACAGTGGTACTGATATCTACCAGCTCCTTTAGAACTCTGGGATGTAATCCATCAGGTCCTGGTGATTTGTATTCATCAAGATCAGACAGGTGTTCTCTTACTATTTTTTCGCTTATTTTAACTTTTATTTCCAGTCTGTTTTTTACAGTTATGTTTCTGGTAGGTTGGGCTATAGTTGTCAGCATTGCAACGCTGGCATAGAGAGAGCAGAGGATATGCGAAAGATGAACTCTGAAACTTTTGCCTGCTAAATCCCTTTGAAGCCTGGTTGTCGTGGAGATGAGAGGGGGGCACCTGAGAAAAGGTCTTTCCACATTCCCTGCATTTATGTGGTTTCTCTCCCATGTGGCTCCTTTTATGGATCGCAAATTTACTCCTGTGACCAAAGGCCTTCCCACACTCTATGCATTTATGTGTTTTGTCTCCTGTGTGGATCATGTTATAGGGAATAAGGTCACTGCTTTGGGCAAATGTCTCCACACTCCATGCATTTAAATATTTTTTCCTGTGTGAACCCTTTTATGAACCTTAAGATGACTCTTTTGAGAAAATGTCTTTCCACACTCCATGCATTTATATGGCTTCTCCCCCGTATGGATCCTTTTATGGGAAATAAGACCGCCACTTTGAGCAAAGGCCTTTCCACACTCCAGACATTTATATGGCTTCTCCCCTGTGTGAATCCTATTATGTTTATTAAGTTGACTTCTATGAGCAAAGGCCTTTCCACACACCGTGCATTCATGTAGCTTCTTCCCTATGTGGATCATGCCATGGGAAGTAAGATTACTCCTCTCTGCAAACATTTTCCCACACTCCATGCATTTGTATGGCTTCTCCCCCGTGTGGATCCTTTTATGGATCACAAGTTTACTCCTGTGAGCAAAAGCCTTCCCACACTCTACGCATTTATGTGGTTTTTCTCCTGTGTGGATCATGTTATGGGAAGTAAGGTCACTGCTTTGAGTAAAGGTCTTTCCACACTCCATGCACTTATATAGTCTTTCCCTTGTGTGAACTCTTTTATGGACTGTAAGATGACTCTTCTGAGAAAAGGTCTTTCCACATTCCATGCATTTATATGGCTTCTCCCCTGTGTGGATCCTTTTATGGGAAACAAGACCGCCACTTTGAGCAAAGGCCTTTCCACACTCCAGACATTTATATGGCTTCTCCCCTGTGTGAATCCTATTATGTTTAGTAAGTTGACTTCTATGAGCAAAGGTCTTTCCACACTCCGTGCACTTATATGGCTTTTCCCCCGTGTGGTTCCTTCTATGGATTGCAAGTTTACTCCTGTGAGCAAAAGCCTTCCCACACTCCATGCATTTATGCGGTTTCTCTCCTCTGTGGATCATATTATGGGAAGGGAGAAGACTGCTCTGAGTAAAGGCCTTTCCACTTGCCATGCATTCATATAGCTTCTTCCCTATGTGGATCATGTTATGGGAAATAAGATTACTCCTCTCTGCAAATGTTTTTCCACACTCCATGCATTTGTATGGCTTTTCCCCTGTGTGGATCATGTTATGGGAAGTAAGGTCACTGTTTCGAGAAAAGGTTTTTCCGCATTTCGTGCATTTATATAGTCTTTCCCCTGTGTGGACTCTTTTATGGACTGTAAGATGACTCTTCTGAGAAAAGGCCTTTCCACACTCCATGCATTTATGTGGTTTCTCTCCTGTGTGGATCATATTATGGGAAGTAAGGTCACTGCTTCGAGCAAAGGTCTTTCCACACTCCATGCATTTATATAGTCTTTCCCCTGTGTGGACTCTTTTATGGACTGTAAGATGACTCTTCTGAGAAAAGGCCTTTCCACACTCCATGCATTTATGTGGCTTGTCTCCTGTGTGGATCGTTTTATGGATCACAAGTTTACTCCTGTGAGTAAAGGCCTTCCCACACTCCATGCATTTATGTGGTTTTTCTCCTTTGTGGGTCATCTTATGGGAACTAAGATCACTGCTCTGATCAAAGGTCTTTCCACACTTCATGCATTTATATAATTTTTCCCCAGTGTGGATCCTTTTATGGTAAAAAAGAGCATCCCACGATCTAAAGTCTCTTCCACATTCCACACATTTATATGGCTTCTGTCCTGTGTGGAACATTTTATGGAAAGTAAGTTGACTGCTTGTTGTGAAGCTTTTTCCACATTCCACACATTCATAACGCTTCTCTTCTATATGGATTTCTTTTGGAGATATAAGGGATCTATTCCCAGGAGAAAAAGTCCCAGTGTAATTTTTTCCATTGTGTCTGCTTATAGCATCTTGTTTGATTTCGATTGGATAGCGTTTGTTTATATGTAATTTAGCTTGAATTGGTTTTACACTTTTCCTAATATATTTCTTTTTCCCCCCTTCTTGGGCAAGAAAGTCTTGCATCAAATCATCAATGGAAGACGAGCTTTCCTGATTCCAGTTATTTAACGGGTTTCTTTCATGTCTTTCTACTTTCTTTTGAATTGCTAACCTCTCCATTCCATCTCCATTGATCGCTTGGAACAGTTCACAGGTATCTTGATTCTCCTGCCCATTATTACCTTCAAAGGAAAAGAAAAATGGCTAGTGAAAATCATCGAACTATGAGAAAATATGAATTTTCTTCTTTATTTTTGTGAAATCCCAATATATTGCACGTTTGCATGCTTACAATGACATGGTATAGAAATAACCCGTGTTTCCCTGAAAATAATACCCTGTCTTATATTTTTTTGAACCCCAAAATAAGCCCTTGGCCTTATTTTCAGTGAGGTCTTATTATTTTGGGGCACGTGGAGCAAGATGGGACTCCTCTTGCCATCTTACCTGATTTCCAGCTCTACATTTAAATATTTTGGGGGAGGGCTTATTTTTCGGTGGGAGGCTTATTTTAGCACATGCACTCAAAAGCCCAATTGGGCTTATTATCAGGGGATGTCTTATTTTCAGGGGAACAGGGTATAATGTCTACATTCATAAGCCATAAAAGCTTTGGAAATATCTAGAAAATACCTCTTTCTCTACAATTATCCATAGGTACTCAAATCTCATCCAGACTCAGCTCTCACTTAAGGAATAATCAGGGAAAACATCCAGGCAGGTAAGGAGATAGCCTAACATTTATTGGAGTGGGTTAATTTCAACAGTGAGAAGTAAAGCTATTTTGAAACAAGTTATTTTTTTCCCTATCCAAACTACCTTCTCTTTACTATTCATTTTCTCTTGCCAAAATTACATAGACGCAGATTAAAAAAAAAATCAGGAATTCTATTAACCCCCAACACCATGTTTGCAATAGGAAAACAGCATGATTTAACCCAATGGTGATATGTGCTTGAAATGTCCAAAAATTTAGAAAATACCTTTCTCTGCTGGTGTAACATACATCACCTTCTGCCCCTCCCCCATTAAAATAAATACCGTATTTTTCAGAGTATAAGACACACTTTTCCCCCCCCCTTAAGAGGCTGAAAATTTGCGTGTGTCTTATACTCTGAATGTAGCCAAAAACACAAGGCACAGAGGACACGATGGTCTGTGGCAATCTCTGCAGCCTGGAACAGCTGATTAGGGGTATTCCAGGAGACTGATCTACCCACCAATCAGCTGCTCATGCTGAATCAGGCTGCAATAATGTGCTGAAGCTGACCTAGCTGTTTGCTATTTGCTACAAGGACTGTCAGAGTTTGCAGCAGCAATCACATCCAGAAAGCACACACAAGTAACTGATTCAGCAGGATTCAATAACTTCTCTTTATATATAATATAGAGTAAATATACAATACCAAAAGCAGGTTTTCCAACACAAGTAAAACACAAGAATAGGAGTTTCAGTTTTAGTTTCAGAGATCAGCACAGCATGCAGCTTTAGAACAGTTGACCCAAGCCACGGCCAGGCTCCTTGCTGTCTCCTTCCTTGTTGCTCACACAGCAAATACTGTTTCAGTTTCCAAACAGCCCTCAACTCTCTCAAACACTGACAGGACGCTAGCCAGATGAATACAGATGGATGCTCGTAGGCAGAGGCAGAATTTTTTTTTTCTTATTTTCCTCCCCAAAAACTAAGGTGTGTCTTATACTCCAGTGTGTCTTATACTCCAAAAAATACAGTACTCTTATCTCTCCCCCATCTAGGCCACTCTAAACAGTGGTACTCAGCAGCAGCAGCAGCACCAAACCTGGACTTGAAGTACCCTCACCTCTTTCAATCTTGGAGCAGGAGAAGGCCAGATATTTTCCTTCGCTATTTGCAGAGATGACATCTGACTGGAGATTTTTTACTTAAGAAATAAATGATGGCATTTAATTATAGAATATCTTCCCGAACACCATCTTGGAGCGTAGCAAACTCTTACCCAGAGAGGCCATGTTCCTATGATTTTCCAGCATGACTTCCCAATACAATGCTTTTTGGTCAGGATCCAACTGAGACCACTCCTCCTCAGAGAAATACACAGCCACCTCCTCAAAGGACACAAGACCCTCCTGAACAAGGAAAAACAGAAAGACCAAGGAGGATTTGCGGGGTTTTCTCCATTGTTCACAAATTCCCAAAGCTAAGGTATTTGATAATTCAAACAGCTGTGCTTGATATGAATCCAAGATTTAAGGGAGACGGGAGAAGACAAAACAGAGAAAATTCCGCAGGAAGGACATTCTGCAGCCTTTCAAGAGCTGGATTGTTTTGTGTCCAAAACTGCCTTGAATATATGCTCCTTCTTTACTTAGAGACTTTTCCATTTGGCCACTGTCATTGGATTTTAATAATCTGCCTTATCTTTTAATCTGATGATTTTATTTTTTAATCACTGGTTACAAACAAGGCTTTTTTAAAAAATGTAATGCTACAATGTGACCATTTAGTTATTTTTTTTTTTATTTGATTTATATGCCACCCTTCTCCGGAGACTCAGGGCGGCTTACAGTGCGTTAAGCAATAGCCTTCATACTTTTGTATATTTTATAGAAAGTCAGCTTATTGCCCCCACAAACTGGGTCCTCAATTTACCTACCTTAGAAAGGATGGAAGGCTGAGTCAACCTTGAGCCTGGCGAGATTCGATCTTACTTTAATTGCAGACAGCTGGTGTTAAATTACAGTGCTTCTGTCTGTTGAGCTATCCAGGCTCTCTATTTTTTATTAGCCTTGTACAATTCCAGGTCAAAGAATAATAAAAAGCATGGATCTATTTACCAGTTGCTGCCACTGTGATGCGTTTATTCCTACATTCCTATTTCTTGAAGGATTTTTTTTAAAAAATTACTTCTTGTAAACTAAGAGTAGGAAGAGTACCCTGCAGTGGAAGTTAATGAGTGGTCTTTAAAAAAAAACATTTCCTAAACAGAATCTGAGGGTAGAAATGACAAACATTGTGTCCCAACAACAGTCTTCAGGGAAGCTAACCTGCTGAAAGCAACTTGAACCTGCTATTCTCCTTTCCACATTGCTCAGAAACAGGGTGGATTTGATTTAAATCAAGTTGATTTAAATCACAATTTAAATCATGATTTAAATCACTAGTAAAAAGGCTTGATTTAAATCAACTTGATTTAAATCATAATTTTTAAAGAGCAACTGTCATCTCTGCTACTCCTTTGACCCACTGTTGACTCACCGATAGTCCCAGCGTTGCAGAATATAAAGCCTCATGCTACATAACTAAGCTCCATTTCATGCTGAATAAACTCAATTATTTATGTATCTTAAATAGAAAACTATCTTACGATAGATTTTTACCCCAAAAGTTTTTTATTAAAATAAATCCGATAAAAATAAAAAAAATCCGATTTAAATCAAAAAAATATTTTTTTTATTTTTTTTAAAAAATCATTGATTTTTATGCACCCTGCTCAGAAATATGAAAATAACACAGCCTAAATGGCTTAGGACCTGGTTATTTACGGGACCGCCTGCTACCACCAATAGCCTCCCACCGGCCAGTACGCTCCCATAGAGAGGGGCTCCTCCGGGTGCCGTCGGCCAAACAATGTCGGCTGTCGGCCCCTAGGGGGAGAGCCTTCTCTGTGGGGGCACCTACGATTTGGAACGAGCTCCCCCCGGAGATACGTAGGATCCCGGATCTGCGCACCTTCCGCCGCGCGCTTAAGACTTTTCTATTTTATCAAGCTGGCCTGGCCTAAATCTTCCCCCTTTTTAAATGTGGGAATTTTAAATTTTTAAATTTTAAATTCGTCTTTTTTATAGGGGTATGGGTAAGGCATTTTAAATTGGGGAGCCATTGTAGATTTAATTCTGTTTTAAACGTATTTTAATAGTTTATATTGTATGTTTTTAACTTTTGGCTGTGCACCGCCCCGAGTCCTTCGGGAGAGGGGGCAGTATAAAAATCTAATAAATAAATAAATAAATAATAAAATAAATGGGGTGTGGGTGACGGGATGGAAGGATGGAGGGATTTGTACATCAGCTTGACTTCCTGAAGAAAAGACAGAATACAAATCTATCTTACCTTTACTTGATTTGGAGGTTCAACCACTGTTTCAGCTCCATCATAAAGACCAAAAAACTTCGTTCCATGATTCCCTGTGAAGGAGACAGAATTTTAAAATGAATAAAGAGCGAAAGAGGAGAAGGTATTCTACCAAAGGGAAGACAAAGGGAAGGCGAGAGAGCTGGGATCACTCTGTATAGGGGGGACCTTCAACTACCTCCCAAAGTGTGCTGACTTGGATCTTCCTGAGGGATCCTCCAGAAAAACAGCTCCCCAGGGGGATTTGATGGAATCCTCTTTCCCTCAGGACTGCTGATTGACACAGGGAAGAACTTCAAATAGACAGAAGGAGAAAATAAGAATGAACAGGCATCACTCAATATGAAGTGGTTTCTTGTTCTCAGAACACAACCTCAAAGCCCACAATATCCATCAGTGAAATGGAGTGAGAAACCAATGGAACAATGTCCTACAAGCATTAGTTAAACATCTCAGAATCCAAAAAGATCTTGAGAAACTTGAACAATGGACCCTATCCAACAAAATGAATTTCAATGTGGAGAAAAGCAAAGTTTTACATTTAGGCAGGCGAAATCAAAGGTATAAGTACAGATCAGGTGAGACCTGGCTCAAAAATAGTGGGAGGGACCTTGGAGTCCTAATGGATGATCACTTGAATATGAGCCAGCAGTGTACAGCAGCAGCCAAAAAAAGCTAATACAGTCCTAGGTTGTATAAACAGAGGCATAGAATCAAGATCATGTGAAGTACTAGTATCACTTTATAAAACTCTAGTAAGACCACACCTGGAATACTGCAACCAATTTTGGTCACCATGCTACAAAAAAGATGCTGAGACTTTGGAAAAAGTTCAGAGAAGAGCAACTAGATCAAAGGCCCAGAGACTAAAAGTGTGATGGCTAACCTATGGCACGCGTGCCCAAAGTGGCATACGAAGCCATGTCGCCCGGCACGTGCAGCCTTGCCTGTTTGTCTTCTGGGTTTCTGGCACGCATGTGTGCATGAGAATCAGCTGTCCTTCATGTGCGAGCAGTGCCGAAAACTGGCCTGCACATGCGTGCCGGCCACCTGATCATCAGGCGCGCATAAGCGCTAGGACCCGGAAGTTTGGCTTTTCTGGAGCGTGATCCCTTCGCGCGTGTGGCAGTGCCGAAAACCGGCATGCACGTGTGCACCAGCCAGCTGATCGTCGAGCGCGCATACGCACTAGAATCTGGAAGTTTGGCTTTCCCAGAGCACAGTCCCGATGAGCGCACGCGCATGACATTTCCGTGCAACCTTTTTGGCACTCAGTGCCGAAAAGGTTTGCCATCACTGGATTAAAACAGCTGCAAGATTTAGTTTTGGCTAATCCAAAGAAAAGAAGAATTAGGGGTGATATGATAGCAGTATTCTAGTATTTGAGGGGCTGCCACAAAGAAGAGGGGGCCAAATTATTCAACAAAGAACCAGAGGGCAGGACAAGAAACAATGATTGGAAACTAATCAAAGAGAGAAGCAACCTGGAATTAAGGAGAAACTTACTAACAGTGAGAACAATTAACCAGTGGAACATCTTGCCTGCAGGAATCCTGGGCACTCCATCACTGGGTGTTTTTAAGAAGAGACTAGACACTTATCTAAAATGGTATAGGTTCTCCTGCATGAGCAGGGGGCTGGACTAGAGGACCTCTAGTCCTCTAGAGTAGAGACTAGAGAGACTAGTCTAGACTAGACTAGACTAGTCTAGACTAGACTAGACTCTCTAGACTAGAGAGCCTTGGTAGTACAGGGGTTTAAGGCATCCTGTTATTAAGCTGGTTATTAAGACCAGCTGCCTGCAATTACTGCAGGGTTCGAATCTCGCCAAGGCTCGAGGTTGACTCAGCCTTCCATCCTTTCTAAGGTAGGTGAAATGAGGACCCAGTTTGTGGGAGCAATAAGCTGACTTTGTATAAATATACAAAAGGATGAAGGCTATTGCTGAGCACATTGTAAGCCGCCCTGAGTCTTCGGAGAAGGGCGGCATATAAATCAAATTAAAAAAAAAAAAAAACCTCCAAGGTCCCTCCCAGCTCATTCTGTTCTATTCTATATTCATATATTACAAATACTAGAGAAAGCTGGTAGGGAGAGGTGAAGTATTCAGACCCACTCTTTATTCCCTAAAACTATCCTGGAGTTCCAAGATAAAGGCCTCTTACCGGCAACTCGACCTGCTCCTTCTGCTCTTCCGCCTGGCTCAGGAGGAAGCCTTCCGCCAGGGCCACCGCCTGGGAACTGTTCTCTGCTCCACACTCCCGCACCCAGTTCTCCATCTCTAGGGGAAGAAGGATCAGGAGCTGCTCCAGAACAACCAGGTCCAGCATCTGGGCTTTGGTATATTTTCCTGGTCTCAGCCATCGCCTACAAAAGTCATGGAGTCGGCTGCAAAGTCCTCGGGGACCCTCAGCCTCCTGGTATTGAAGGCTCCTGAAGTTCCAGGGCTGAACTTCTGAATGGATGATGGTTTCCTCCTCCAGGATCTTCTGCCCAGCTCTTGCCCAGATCTCCCCACAGTTCCCGGGCTGAATGGCAGAAGGATATTTTTCAGTTCCCACTCTTGCTAAGTGTTGTGTCTCCATCCTTTCTCTATCCGGTGAGGTAACTCCCAAAGGGGCCAAGGAATCCTTGTGGATCTCCAAATGCCTTTTCATTCATAAGATCATTTCTGTTACCATAGGAGTGACAACAACAGCCATTCTTTCGGTCCACTTGAGCTGAAATATAATTTGCATACGGATTTGCATATCTGAAGACATGCAAATACCTTCCAGTTTATGTATCTAAAATGGAAAATTATAAGATAGTATAGCATAGTGTATGGTACAGTACATTAGTAATATATAGTATGGTAGTATATACCATAGAGTATAGCATAGCATAGCATAGCATAGCATAGCATAGCATAGCATATAGTGCACGAATCAAAAAGAGGGCTGTGAAAATATCTACAGACCCCTCGCATCCTGGACACAAACTGTTTCAACTCCCACCCTCAAAACGACGCTATAGAGCACTGCACACCAGAACTACTAGACAAAGAACAGGTTTTTCCTGAATGCCATCACTCTGCTAAACAAATAATTCCCTCAACACTGTCAAACTATTTACTAAGTCTGCACTACTATTAATCTTCTCATCGTTCCCACCACCCAACTTCTTCCACTTATGACTGTAATTTTGTTGCTTGTATCCTTACGATTTATATTGATATTGTTTCCTGATTGCTTATTTGTACCCTATGACTATCATTAAGTGTTGTACCTTATGATTCTTGATGAATGTATCCTTTCTTTTACGTACACTGATGTTGTAAATCAGAGGTCCAGGCTTTTGCTCTGTTTCAAGATGTCTCCAAGATGTCTCTCCAGACTTCGTAGAGAACTTTATTTTTATACAGTTTTACACAAGCAGATAAAAGGTAGCACAGTAACAGTATTCTGATTGGATAGAAGTTATTCACCCCCCTCTCAAGTTGCCATCTTCTCTAGGTAGTATATTAGATCATCCACATCTGAGCCAATAATGAGGTAATGAAGTAAGCAGGAAAGACCCACAGATCACCAGCCGGCAGTGTGCTGCTACAGCCTGGCACTGAGACCTTTGACCTACTGACCTACACACTGAGAGCATACGCACCAAGACAAATTCCTTGTGCGTCCAATCACACTTGGCCAATCAAGAATTCTGTTCTATTCTAGTATATGGTATATAGTTAGCATATAGTATAGTATGTTGCAATAAAATGAAATGCAAGGATTAGAAACCCGCCGAACCCTAAAAAGATGAACAAACCATGAAATACAGTATCACTTCACATCCAATGAAATGCCAGGAAACGACCCTGGCTGAGGATGCCCCCTTTCCCCTGTTCAGGGTGTCCTTTGGAGATCCGAGTCTTCCTCTGACACGCAGGAAGGTTCACACACCCCTGCCAGGAGCCCTAACCCATCAGCCAAAGGGCTATAAGGTTCCTCCCAAGCATGGCTAGGAAGGAGGCAGCTGGAGATGCTGCCCTGCTTCTCTCCTCCCCGCTCCTCCCTGGGAGGAGTCACTGCGGTCCCTGGTGCGAATCCTGCCTCCTCTCCTGCTGGGCTCCCGCAAGGCAGACCCTCATCAGCCCCCACCACCACTCGAGCTCTTCCCCGGACACTGGGTGGGAACGGAACCCCAAGATCCCCACCGCTTTCCTGGGATCCCCGGTTGTTCCGCCTCCCCCTGCATGGAGAGGGCGGCTGGGGAACATGGGACCCGGGATTGATTCCAGAGGAGGGCCGCGCACGGGTCTCTTCCCTCCTCCGCCTCCCTTTGCCCGGGAAGAGCCCCCAAGTCACCCGGGGCACGTCTGGATCTCCCCCCGCCAGACTCTCCCGCAGCCTCTCCGCCTCCTGCGGTGCCCCAGGGGTTAAGGCTAGCGAGTGCGGCGTCCCAGAGCGGCAAGCCTTTGTGACGTCACGCCTCCTCTGGAAAGCCAGCCGTGACGTTCGCCCTCCAGCGGCCCAATGGGGAAGCGCTTGACGTTACCTTGTCTTGGCGGAGGGTTGCCCCCTGGTGGATTCTGCGCGCCACACTAAATTCCCCCGAAAGGGCGGGAAAGAGGAGAGCGTCTGAGGGGAAGGCAGAGGGCAGGGATGATGGGTATGGGAGTAGGAGGGAAGGGCCCTCTCGTTTGTTGCCTGTCAAAAGAGGCCAGTTGGTTCTGTGGCATGGACTCCGGCCAGCCTCTTGGCTGCTTTTTCTGAAGGGACTCGACTCACCTCCTCCTTCCCGGACTGAGAAGAAGGACTAGCCAAAATCTGGCTCCTGGTGCAAGGAGAGAACTGGGGTGCTGCTTCCCAAGCTTTCCCCACAACCGCAAAGGGGCTCTTCCCACAGAAAAGAAGGGAAACAAACATTGCAGGGACAGAGGTGCGAATGGGGCTGAGAGGCTGCATTCGCACGGTGTGCCCGATTAGACCAGTGTTTGACCAAGTTGGCTATTTTAAAGCCTGAGAGGTGAAGTCCACACGTCTTAAACTGGCAAGTTTGACAAAGCCTACATTAGGCTAAGAATTGGGAAACGTGTTTCTCGGAGTTGCATGGATCAGATCATGTTAAGCTATCCACGTTCATTAATTCAAATATTGGCACAATACGTACCGGATGGTGGTTTGTTAATTTTTGAGCTTCTGAAGTTCCCATGGGGGTTTGGGAGGTTACTAGAAGTTCAGATGTTGATTTATTTACTTATACAATCGATTTATACAGCCCTCAGTTCAATTGCCGTTTGTAACCTGATACATTTAAAGTATGGTTCTTAACTCTCTATATGGCCATGTGAATCATTAGAATAAATAACTTGGAAATAGACATTCAAATTTTAAATGTATTTCTGCGGTATTTTGAGTCCTTGATACAATAGCAGAATAACAGTTGGAAGAGGCCTTGGAGGTCTTCTACTCCAACCCCCTGCTATGGCAGCAAATCCTATACCAGGCGACTCCAACTCCGGGTCTGTGGACCGGCACTGGTCTGCGGCATTCCAAAAACCGGTCTGAAGGTGACTGAGAAGGGTTCTGGTGAATTTCCCCCAGAAGCAAAAAAATTCAACTTAACTAATAAGATTCCCCTTTCTTCCCTGACATTAGTTGGTTCATAATATTTTCTTCTTTTAATTTTTCTTTTTTGGAGATGGATGCTATATAGTTAAACACTGTTGTTTCTGGATGTTTCTTTGGTTTCCAGGTTAGATAGGTAAGCTGATCAACTTTCATGCTTCCTCTGGAGATTAAAGACTAAACTAGGGTCAAAAAGTAAAACTAGGAAAACTTCAAGAATGTACAGGCCTGTGATGGCAAACCTATGGCACGCGTGCTGGAAGTGGCACACAGAGCCATGTCACCTGGCACACATGGCATCACCCATTCCTCTTCTGGGTTTCTGGCACACACATGTGCACCAGCCAGCTAGTCTTCTGGTTACTGGTGCGCATGCACTTGCAACAATCAGCTAGTCTTCACACATGCGGCAGTGCCAGAAATCGGAAGATCAACCAGCCAGCTGATCGTCGTGCACGCGTGCGTGCCAGTAACCAGAAGACTAACTGGCCAGTGCGCATGCATGCGCCGGAAACCGGAAGTTCATTTCCCAGCATGCACACGCCCACTGGGCAGCTCCTCTTAGCACACATGCGCACCGGGACATCCACCTCTTTGCCAGCCAGTAACACTGCCACCAGTCGCTTCCCTGTGCCCGCCTGCCTGATCACCGCCACCAAAGCCGGGTGGGTGATTTCCTGGTGTTTTTGGTCAAGTGCAGAGTGTGTTTGAATGGAGTGTCGCAGCAATGCCTCCCCACCCCAAGCTGATACCAATGCTGTGAAAAGAGGGGGTTTTTTTAGCTTCGACTCCAAACTTTCAGGTCCACACAGCTCCATTTTCGTAGTGCATCATACTGCAGGTCTGCTTGACAGGCAAGGATTTGAATGCAACTCAAACAAATATTTATAGTTTTTTAAAAAACTTATATCCTACCTCACTGCTTCCCAAAGCTGTCCTTATTTTCAGAGCAAGACATCCTCAAATATTAAGCAACGTGGCTTTAAAAAGTTTCAGGGTGGCAGTGGCTTTCCATTTTGACATCACACACCGTGCTATTACCTCAGTGCCAGCAGTAAAACCCGGCCGGATCTATCCAGTTCGCGCGAACCGGTAGCGCTGGTGGTAGGAGGCTCCGCCCACCCACCAGGATGTCATTACATCCCATTTTTTATGCTCTGCACATGCGCAGAAGGCTGGGCATGTGCAGAAGAGGTGTATGAGAGCGTAGCGAACACACACGCTCACATTCCCGAACTGGTAGCCAAGGTAAGTGCATTTCACCACTGTTCTGTGCCATTGCCTCCCACTTCACTCTCCGCCCATCGTCGCCCTCCTGACAGCCTGCTCACTCACCTGACTCTCCATCCAACGCCCACAGCAGATTATCCCCACAGCGAATTTCCAGAGTTGAGATGTCCTGCAGAGATGGCAGCAGCAAATTGCCAGAGGGCACTTGGCAAGTGCCCTCTGGCCATGTCAAGTTAGAGCGGAGCCATTAGAAATCCTTTCATACTAACTTTGTTCACTGCCAAAAGTTTGATTCTGACCGGTTCAAAATTGACTCAGCCTTCCATCCTTCCAAGGTTGGTAAAATGAGGAACCAGATTGTTGGGGACAATATGCTGACTGTGAGGGGGTCAAACTATTTTCTAAAGACAAGAAACAATTGATGGAAACTAACCATGGAGAGAAGCAACCTAAAACTAAGGAGAAATTATTAACAGTGAGAGCAATCAACCGACGGAATAGTTTGCCTTCAGAAGTTGAGAGCGCTCCATCACTGGAGGCTTTCAAAAAGAGATCGGACAGCCATTTGTCTGAAATGCTTTAGGATCTCCTGCTATATCTTTTTTTAAAAAAATAATAAATAAATAATAATAAATAAATAAATAGACCTCCTAGGTTTCTTCCAACTCTATTATTCTAGGATTCAATATCAGAGACCACCAAGCACAATATGGAAGGAGAGCTAGTATTTATATGACTTATTACCCAAGTAGATCCTTTGATTAGATTTTTGATTACTTTTCCCGTTGAGGATCTTCCCGTACTTCCTGCAAGGTTATGGCTGCTGTTGGGTAGTTCCATTTATACATTTACTCAGTTTCTCCTGTGCTGATCCTTTCATGGTAAATAAAACCACCCTTCAACCTAAAGTCCTTCCTCATTCTATGCATTTATCTGGTTTTTCTGGTGTGGATCTTTTTACACCACAATTCCTCTGATAACCCTTACTGCATTGCACACATTTAAATAACTTCTGCCTTGTGTGGATCATTTAATGGACAATAAGGGAATATTTTGTATTGAGCCATTTTCAACTCCTTGCAACTATGTGGTTTCTCCCATGTGACTCCTATTATGTTCAGTAAGTAGACCTCTATAAGCAAAAGTCTGTCCACGCTTTATACATTTATATGGCTTCTCCCCTGTGTGGATTCTTTTATGGATTGTAAATTCACTCTTCTCAACAAAGGCCTTCCCACACTCCATGCATTAATATGGCTCCTCCTGTGTGGATCCTTTTATGGGCATTAAGATTACTGCTCCAAGCAAAATTCTTTCCACAATCCATGCATTTATATGGCTTCTCCCCCGTGTGAATCCTTTTATGGATGGTAAGTTGATATTTCCTCCCAAAGCCCTTTCCGCATTGCACACATTCAGATGCATTCTGTTTTGTGTGGATCAATTCATGGTATAAGAATGTTTTCTTTTGACTCACTTTCCACACTCCTTACAACTATATGGCTTTTCCCCTGTGTGACTCCTTTTATGGGAAATAAGATTACTGCTATGAGTAAAGCAGTGGTGCTAAACTATGCAGTGGTGGGATTCAGCCAGTTCGCACCACTTCGGAAGAACCGGTTGTTAACTTTCTGAGCAGTTTGGTGAATTGGTTGTTGGAAGAAATCATTAGGGCAGAGAACCGGTTGTTAAATTATTTGAATCCCACCACTGAGTAAAGGTCCTTCCACAGTCCATGCATTTATATGGCTTCTGTGTGGATCCTTTTATGGATCACAAGTTTATTCCTGTGAGCAAAGGTCTTTCCACACTCCATGTATTTATATGGTTTCTCCCCAGTGTGGATCCTTCTACGGGTAGTAAGACTATTGCTCTGAGTGTTAAGTTCTGGGTGAGAATGGAAGCGAGGCCAGAGTGATTTCAGCAAAGCTCTTTTTATTTAGTTCATACGAACAACAACAACTGCCTGGCTGACAGAGCTCCTTTTATAGGAGGCTGTGAGCCGGTCAACCAATCAGATTAAAGTATTTTCCCGCTTTATTAGCAGACCTGAATGAGAACTTCAGCAACTAGTTTCAATGACTCAATATGAAACACCCCACCAAGACAGAACATTATCTATTACAATTGTATGCATTTTAACATTCGTAGTCACATAGGTAGGTGGGGCAGCGGGGTGGCCATCCCAACCTGCACAGTTCAGTTAGTCCATCATTTGGAGTAGGTGGAGCAGCGGCTGCTGTTACAGGATCCACCCTTGGAGGCTTGGCCGCGATGGGAAGCAGTTCTACATGAACTCTGCGCTGACTGTTCCCCAGTTCGACAGGTACCTGCATTTTTGCAATCTTCTTGCTGGGTTTCTTTCTCCATTCATGGCAGAGCTTCAGAGTCTGTGTTCGGGTTTGTTTCTGGCTGAGTCCATTCCAGTTGGCCAATGGAGGTGCCCAAGCAGTCGCGCAGTTGGTCGGTGTGGCGGTGCCATACACGGCCATCCTCCAGTTCCACTTGGTAGAAGCATGGTCCAGTGATGGCTATAATCCAGGCAGGAATCCAGAGGACACCCCCAGCATAGTTGTGTGCATATACAAGGTTCCCCATAGCAAATGACTGGATCTTTCTGGTTGAGTCAGTGGGTGCCTCTGCAGAATAGTCTGGGTGTAGTCAGTCCAGATCAGTTCTTAGGTGGTGACCCATTAGAAGTTCAGCCGGACTCCGGTTAGTCGTGGCACTGGATGTAACATGCTGGGCTAGCAGGTATTTTGATACTGCCAGTCCCCTGGGCACCATTCTCTCTACCTGCCCATTGCTAGCAGGACGGAATGGTGCGACCAAGGCATGACGGATGCCATGGCCTGCCAGAAACAGTTTGAATTAGTTAGACATGAGCTGTGGCCCATTGTCTGACACTAGGACCTCTGGTAGTCCGTGGGTCGCAAATAGTTTCTGTAGTGTCTTGATGGCGTATGAGGTGGTTGATGGCATTAGTACCATCTCCAGCCATTTGGAGTGTGTCGATGACCACCATGAATGTCTGGCCTTGGAATGGCCCTGCAAAATTGATGTGAACTCTTGACCAGGGTGCTTTGGGCGTTTCCCGCTCATGTGCTGTAGTGGAGGGAGGTTCTGGTCTCGACTCTTGGCATGGTTGGCACGAGGTGACTCATTCCACAATAGCTTTGTCCAGGTTGGGCCACCAAACGTAACTGTAGGCGAGCACCTTCATTCTTATGATGCCTGGGTGGCCTACATGCAAGGCTTCCAGGATTGGTCACCACAGCTTCTGCGGAACTATCACTCGGTTCCCCCAAAGTAAACAGCCCCGTTGAGCTGACAATTCATGTTGCCAGGTGTGGAAAGGTATAACTCAGTTCTTACTGGCCCCTTTGGCCACCCCCTGCACACCCAGTTGAGCACTTGGGCAACAACCCGGTCTTTGGTGGAGTGTTTGGTGATCTCTGCCGCAGTAATGGGGCCTGATGGCAGTTCATCTATAAGAATGGGGGCAACTGGGGCTGGGTCCTCTACAATGGTTGGGAGCAGGCATTGGTTGAGGACGTCGGTGTGGCTCAGGGATTTACCTGGTTGATGAATGAGCCAGTAGCTGTAGGCTACCAAAAAAACAGTCCAGCGCATCATGTGAGGAGATATGATTTACGGTATCTGTCAGTCCACAGCAAGTAGGCCCAGCAGCGGTTTGTGATCTGTCACAAGATTGAAATGCATGCCAAATAAGTACTCATGGAAGCGTTTGACTCCTGCAACTGCAGCCAATGCTTCCTTCTCCAGCTGCCTGTAATTCTTTTCGGCTGAAGATAAGGTTTGTGAATAGAAGGCGATTGGAGCCTTATTTCCATTTGGAACTCAGTGGCTAAGGACTGCTGCTCTGCCAAATGGAGAGGCATTGCAGGTGAGAACTAGAGGCAGGTTCTCATTATACTGTATCAGGACGCTGTTAAACGATAATAGGTCCTTGACAGCAGGGAATGCAGTGGCTTCTTTTCGGCCCCAGGACCAAGATGTTTTTTGTCTAGCAGTCTGTGAAGAGGCTCAGCTACAGACACTTTGTGCGGCAAGAATATGCTGTAGAAGTTTAGCAGTCCCAAGAATGCTTGTACCTCAGTTTTATTTTTGGGTGTTGGAGCTTCCTAGATGGCTTGGACCTTTGCCTTTGTAGGGTATAATCCAGAGGCATCAATAAGGTAGCCTAAGAATTCTACTTGTTGTACCGCAATTTGGCATTTGTTGTTTTTCACTTTAAGGCCCACCTCTTAGAATCTAGTGAGTACTGCTTGCAGGTGGTCGAGGAGTTGTGTGTCATTGACTGCAGATATTAATCATCAAAATAAGGAATGACACCTGGGATGCCTTGCAATAGGTGCTCCATTAGACTCTAGAACAGTCCTGGTGCCACACTTATGCCAAACTGTAGTCTGCAACACTTAAAGGCTCCTCGATGCGTCACAATTGTTTGGGATTCTGCTGTGGTGCTGTCAACCGGAAGTTGTTGATAGGCTTGGCAAGGTCCAATTTGGCAAAAAAAAAAAATCCTTCCCCCAGGGAGTGTAGCAGATGTTGCACCACCGGCACTGAGTATGTATTTTGTTGTAGTGCCTTGTTTAAAGTGCATTTGTAGTCTGCACAAATGTGGACTCAGCCATCTGACTTTACAGGAGTCACGATTGGAGTCTCCCATTTTGCATGGTGGACTGGTTCCAAAATTTCTTGGGCTATCAGTTTATTTAATTGTTCATCTACCCTTGAACTAATGTGAATGCACAGCTTCGTTCGTATTGGGGCAACCTGGGGGTCAACGTTGAAGGAGATGGGTGTGCCCTTATACTTCCCAAATCTCCTTCAAAGATATCTGTGAATTCCCGAACCAAGGTCTCGATGTCAGAGTCATTGATGGTGTTGATGCCAGTAACTCCCAGTCCTAGAGAGGAAAACCATTCCAGTCCCCAAAGACTTGGTAGGGAGCCATCCACCACAATCAGCCACAGGGGGCCCACCAAGTTCTTGAATGAGATTTGGAACATTCCACTCCCGATGACAGGGATGCTGTTCCCTTGGTAGTCTCGGAGGTGCAGGTGATGATACTTCAACTGGCTTTTGGAAAGTCTCAGTACCAGCTTTTTAATGGTGCTCCAGGAAATGATGGTCATGAACGATCCAGTATCTACTTCCATGAGACAAGGGGACCCCTTGATCATGACGGTGACATGGATTTTTTTTTTAACAAGTGAGGCTAGCTTGCCCAATGACTGTTTCTGCCCAGCTGGTACCTTTGGAGACAGTGAAGCATTCTTCTCCATGATTTTGTTGTTTGTGTTGTGCTCTTCTGGGGTCTGTTTGGCTTGTAGGCTGGCTAGCATGACAAACTTTAGCTAAATGTCCCTTTTTGGCAGAGGGCGTTCTTAAATTTACACGCCGCTCTTGGGTGGTTGCCGCCACAACCCACACATCCTGTTTGTTTCTCCTTGGTCGCCATATCTTGTTTCTTTGATGATTTGAGTCGACAGACGTCCTCACCATCCTCAGTTGACTCTCCATGATCCACATCGTCATGGAGCACAGCAACTGTTTTGTGCAATGAGGTGGACTGGTCGATTTCTGGCTTTCAGCTGTTGATTGATTTGACATTTTGGCTGCTTGCGCCTCGTCCGCCATCTGCAGGTTGAAGTTGGGTTTTACAAGTAGATGTTGCTGTAATTTGACATCTCTCACCTCACAAACCACTCTGTCCAAAAGAAATTCATCTAAGTCTCTGAATACAATTGCAATACAATGCTGCTTTCCGAAGGGCAGCAACGTACTGGTTAATCAATTCGCCCTCTGCCTGATTGCAATGGTAGAAAGCATGTCAGTGAGCAATTCATGACGATTTGGGCGCGTAGTGGTCCTTAGCTTGTTTTGCAGTGTGTCCCATGGTACTGTCTAGATGGCCACTGGGGCGAGGAGACCCCTGGCCATTTCGAAAATGTCTTAGGAACAATGCCCTTTTTCTGTTGTCCGAGATTCCATTAAGTTCATTCGCTTTGAGAAAACACTTGAAGTGAATGATGTATGAGTCCCATGTCTCAGAGGCTGGGTTGTACGGAGTAAACAGGGGTAGTGCAGCCATGATTACCAGTGATGGCTAACCTTTTTGCCGTCACATGCCATAAGCAGGGGGAGCACAGGGGGGGTCACATGTATGAGTGCCCACACCCATAATTCAATGCTCACCAGCCCCCAGTGCATGCACGCATGACCACCCATCATTCCCCCCGCTTTTAGCACGCAATGGCACAGTGAGCCCGGTAGGCCCGTTTTTCGCCCTCTCCAGGCTCCAGAGGTTTTCTTGGAGCCTGGGGAGAGCGAAAACGGCCTTCCCCACCCCCCTGGAGGCCCTCTGGAGGCCAGAAATGGGCCATTTACCGACATCCGGAAGTCAGCAAACGGGCCATTTCTGGCCTCTGGAGGGCCTCCGGGGGAGGGAGCAAAAGGCCATTTTCACCCTCCCCAGGCTCCTAGAAAGCCTCTGGAGCCTGGGGAGAGTGAAAAACGGGCCTTCCCCACCCCCACCCCTAAAGCAGGAAACAGAAGGCCTGAAAATCAGTTGGCCGGCGCGCACATGCACGCCGGAGCTGAGCTAGGGCAACGTTCACGTGCCCACCACTGTGATTCCACATGCCACCTGTGGCACACGTGCCATCATGGTGGTAGACCGATGGGAGCCCAGCAATTGGGCAATGCATTTATGGTCGATGAATGGTGCTGCAGCAAACGGCAGATGGTCTCCAGTGCTCAACTCTGAGTGGGTCTGTGATCAGCTCTTTTTATCGGCCTTAAATTTCCATTCAATCCCACCTTCGTCACCAGTATTAAGTTCTGGGTGAGAATGGAAACGAGGCCAAAGTGATTTCAGCAAAGCTCTTTTTATTTAGTTCATACGAACAACAACTGCCTGGCTGACAGAGCTCCTTTTATAGGAAGCTGTCAGCCAGTCAACCAATCTGATCAAAGTATTTTCCCGCTTCAGTAACGGACCTGAGTGAGACCTTCAGCAACTAGTTTCAATGACTCATTTCAATACATAACACTGAGCAAAGTTCTTTGCACACTCCATTCATTTATAGGGCTTCTCCCCTGTATGGATCCTATTATGTCTAGTAAGTTCACTTCTATAAGCAAAGTTCTTTCCACATTCCATGCATTTATGTGGTTTCTCTTCTGTGTGCATCTTTTTATGGGAAGTAAGTTGACTGCTCCGAGCAAAGTTCTTTCCACACACCATGCATTTATAGGGCTTCTCACCTGTGTGGATCCTTTTATGGATTGTAAGTTTACTCTTCTCAATAAAGGACTTCTCACACTCCATGCATTTATAGGGTTTCTCCCCTGTATGGATCCTTTTATGGATCACAAGTTTACTCCTGTCAGCAAAGGTCTTTCCACACTCCATGCATTTATGTGGTTCCTCCCCTGTATGGATCCTTTTATGAATCAAAAGTTTACTTCTGTAAGGAAAGGCCTTCCCACATTCCATGCATGTATACTGTTTCTCTCCTGTGTGGATCCTTTTATGGTATGTAAGTCTGTAGTTTTGAGCAAAGTTCTTTCCACACTCCGTGCATTTATAGGGCTTCTCCCCTGTGTGGATCCATTTATGGGAAGTAAGATGGCTCCGTTGGCTGAATCTCTTTCCACACTCCATGCATTTATATGGCTTCTCCCCTGTGTGGATCCTTCTATGGGAAATAAGGCCACCGGACTGAGCAAAGGTCTTTCCACACTCCATGCATTTATATGGCTTCTCCCCTGTGTGGATCCTTTTATGAATGGTAAGTTCAAAATTCTTTCGAAAGCCCTTTCCACATTGCACACAGTTAAATGCCTTATGCCTTAAATTGATCATTTCATGGAGAATAAGGGAACATTTTGTACTGGGCTGCTTTTCAACTTCCTTGCAACTCTCTGGCTTCTCTGTGTGGCTCCTAATTTGTTTAGTAAGATGACTTTTATGAGCAAAGGCCTTCCCACATTCCATTAACATATACGGTTTCTCTCCTGTGTGGATCCTTTTATGGGAAGTAAGTTGACTACTCCAAGTAAAGTTCTTTCCACACTCCATGCATTTATAGGGCTTCTCTCCTGTGTGGATCCTTTTATGGACTGTAAGTTTACCCTTCTCAATAAAGGCCTTTCCACACTCCATGCATTTATAGGGCTTCTCCCCTGTATGGATCCTTTTATGGATCACAAGTTTACTCCTGTCAGCAAAGGTCTTTCCACACTCCATGCATTTATGTGGTTTCTCTCCTTTGTGTATCTTGTTATGGTAAAGAAGATCACCATTCAACTTAAATCCCTTTCCACATTTCATGCATTTAAATGGCTCCTGTGCTGTGTGTATTATTTTATGGAAAGTATGTTGACTTTTCCCACATTCCACACATTCATTAGGTTTCTCTTCTATTTGGATCCCTTTTTGAGATATAAGGGACCGATTTCCAAGAGAAAGAGTGAAAGTCCCAGTGTAATTTTTTCCGTTGTGTCTGCTTATAGCATCTTGTTTGTTTTGGATTGGATATTGTTCGTTTACTTGTAATTTAGCTTTGATTAGTTTCACACTTTTCCTAATATAGTTATTTTTACCCCCTTCTTGGGCAAGAAAGTCTTGCATCAAATCATCAATAGAAGATGAGCTTTCCTGATTCCAGTTATTTAACAGGTTTCTTTCATGTCTTTCTATTTCCTTTCGAATTGCTGACTTCTCCATTCCATCTCCAGTATTGATCAGTTGGAATAGTTCAAAGGAATCTTGATTCTCCTGTGCATTATTACCTGCAAAGGAAAAGAAAAATGACTAGTGAATAACATCAAAATGTAGGAAGTTGTATCAATCTTCATCTTAATTTTTGTGAAATTCTAATATATTGCACATTTGGTATATATTGACTTGGTATAGAAAATACAACTTCTATATTCATAAGCCATAAAAGCTTTGGAAATATTGTATCTAGAAAATATCTCTTTCTCTACAATTACCGATACATATTCAAATCTCATCTAGACCTAGTTCTCACTTAAGCAATAATCAGAGGAAACATCCAGGGAGATATTAGGAGATAGCCTAATATTTATTAGAGTCCGTTAATTTCAGCAGAGACCTGTGAAACCTAAAAATTTTTGAAACAAGCCCTTTTTTTAAAAAAAATTGATTTATATGCCGCCCTTCTCCGGAGACTCAGGGCGGCTTACAGTGCGTTAAGCAATAGCCTTCATACTTTTATATATTTTTACAAAGTCAGCTTATACCACCCCAACGATGCCCTTGAAGTGATGTCCCGGTGCCTGGAGGCCGTACAGATCTGGATGGGGAGGAACAGGCTCAGGCTCAACCCATCCAAGACTGAGTGGCTGTGGTTTCCGACGTCCCGATATAGTCAGCTGATGCCATCGCTGACTATTGGGGGCGAATCATTGGCCCCCACGGAAAGGGTTCGCAACTTGGGCGTCCTCCTGGATTCACGGCTGTCTCTAGAAGAGCACTTGACGGCCGTGTCCAGGAGGATTTTTCATCAGGTTCGCCTGATCCGCCAGTTGCGTCCCTTTCTAGATCGGGACTCCCTACACACGGTCACTCATGCCCTCGTCACCTCTCGTCTGGACTATTGTAATGCTCTCTACATGGGGCTCCCCTTGAGGTGCACTCGGAGGCTCCAACTGGCGCAGTGTGGCCGCGCGGGTGGTTATGGGAGCAACGTGGAGCTCCCATGTAACACCTCTCCTGCGCGAACTGCACTGTCTCCCGGTGGTCTTCCGAGTGCGCTTCAAGGTTCTGGTTACCACCTTTAAAGCGCTCCATGGCTTAGGACCTGGTTATCTACCACCAATAGCCTCCCACCGGCCAGTACGCTCCCATAGAGAGGGGCTCCTCCGGGTGCCGTCGGCCAAACAATGTCGACTGGCGGCCCCCAGGGGGAGAGCCTTCTCTGTGGGGGCACCTACGATCTGGAACGAGCTCCCCCCGGAGATACGGAGGATCCCGGATCTGCGCATCTTCCGCCGCGCGCTTAAAACGTTTTTATTTCATCAAGCTGGCCTGGCCTAAATCTTCTCCCTTTTAAAATTTGAAAATTTAAATTTTAAACACTAATTTTGTTTAATTATGGGATATTTTTAAAATTTAGCCAAATTGTTTAATCTGTTTTAATCTATTTTAAATTTTGTATTTCTGTGTTTTATCTTTTGGCTGTTCACCGCCCTGAGTCCTTTGGGAGAAGGGCAGTATAGAAATTTAATAAAATAAAATAAAATAAAAAATTAAAATAAATTGCCCCCACAAACTGGGTCCTCAATTTACCTACCTTAGAAAGGATGGAAGGCTGAGTCAACCTTGAGCCTGGCAAGATTCGAACTTACTTTAATTGCAGACAGCTGGTGTTAAATTACAGTGCCTTGTCCACAGAGCTATCCAGGCTCCTTTTCCTATCCAAACTGCCTTCTCCTTACTATTTATTTTCTCTTGCCAAAATCACTTAGCCACAGAGAAAAAAATCAGGAGTACTCCTATTATCGTTCAACTTTGCAATGGAAAAACATCACTTATCCCAATGGTGGTGAAACATATGGGTTTGATATGTCCAAAAGGCCTAACCTGAGTCTACTGGTGTTAACATACATACCCTTCTGCCACTCCACTAAAAGAGAAATACTCTTATCTCTTCTCCATCTAGGTCACCCTAAACAGTGGTACTCAGCAGCAATACAAACTTGGGCTTGAAGTAGAGGCTCATGCTTCAACTTCACCCCTCGCTCCGATGCTTCCCCTCAAATGCACAGTCATTGCCCCACAGCCCAGGGCTCCCCAGGGTCTGCTGCACCTTGTTTTAATTTCGGGTAGCGTTCTCTATCTGTTGACTCCTGTTCTGTGCGGATTGCCCAAGGCCATTGTGAATCACATTGCAGAAGGCCTTCGTTCTTGAACTGGATTCAGAGAATGCTCTTTGATCGCTTCTGCAGCCTCTAAAACTGCATGAAAGGAAGTCCTGTTCTTGCACAATTTTTGGAGGCTCCAAAGGCCACATGAGAACATGGCTCTTTCACACGATCTTCAGATGGTGCATGAGAGCCCTCCTCATTGTTCTTATCCTTCAAAAATCGTATAAGAATTGGGTGTGCTTTTGAAAATAGTTCAGGTTAGGCTTTGGTGAAAACTTCATGGAATGACATCTTTCACGTGTGTGTCATAGGTTCACTGTCACTGATTTAGCCCCAAGGGTCAGGATAGAAATGAAAAGGAAGTCACTAACCCAAGAGCCTGAAGAAACATCATTCCTAGGATAGCTAGGAAAGCACTTTGGTCCAAAAAATTGAAATCAGTGGCAATATTCCAAAAAATGGCATGCCAAATGGCAGGATGATTTTTTTATCTCTTGCCTACAAACAGCTAACTTTGCTGCCAAAGCTGGTTCTTTACTGGCACACTCCCCACATTTAAATGGGAGCAACTAGGAGTGACCCAAGACAACACTTGAACTTTTTCCCCCTTTTGACTTACATCTTTAATTAATTGTCTGATAAAACACTCATTTATCTTATACCCCATTGCTAGACTGTGAACTTTTTACTTTTTCTTACTGCTTTACTTCGGAGTTATGAAACACTTTCATTTTTGCCAGATGGAAATTGACGGAAATGCTTTTTCCTTGGTAGTAAAAGTGACCTGATTTGATTTATATTTACAATAAATTTCTGCTGCAAAGATTTTCTACTGTGTTTCCCTGAAAATAAGATCTGGTCTTTTTGCGGCAGCAAGATTAGCACTAGCACAATTTTGGAAAAGCGATCGACTGCCAACAGATCAGGAATTAATACAAAAAATATATACATGCGCAGAGATGGACAGACTAACTTTAGAGTTACAGGATAAGGAGGACTCTAAATATCATGAAACATGGAACAGATGGTACCAATGGATAAACCAGAGGAAAGGAAATGGGTAGAGACGAAATTTAGAAGAAATTAATATAACAAAAAACAGCACTGTCAGAGGTATAGAATATGGAATATTTGATTGTATGTTTGTATATATGTACATATAATACACATATTTATATAGAATAATGGAAATTAGTCAATAGGTGAAGTTTATGTACTGTATATGTAAATTTGTTTCTCGATTGAGAGAAACTTGTATGTTTTTTAAATGTTTTTTCTTTTTAACAATAAAGTTTAATTAAAAAAAAAAGATCTGGTCTTTTTTCTTTTGGAAAAAATAAGAACTAGGGCTTATTTTGGGGGGTGTCTTATTTTTTTCCATGTACGGGAGGCCCACTTCTTCTGCTTGCTCGTGACTGAACAGGAGGCTGTGTGGCAGCCAATGCTGCCGCTGCGAGGTGGAGGGTGCCCCACACATCCTGCACTAGCTTACTCCAGGGTCCCTGCAGCCAGGCCACCCATGCCCCAACACCTACCTCGACTCAAGGCCACGGCACCCACACACCACTCCACCTCCTGCTCCATTGTAGCTATGACCAAGTAGAAGAAGTGGGCCGGTAGCCATGTAGGCACTTGCTGCGCATGGCTGCTGGTGCTGCTGTCACTAGGCAGCTTTCAGGGAATGGATGGCCTGGCTGCGGGGGCCCTGAGGTAAGCCAGAGCAGGGGGGCAGCTCCACCACTCCTTGCCTCGCTTCCTGGCTGCGGCACCATGAGCAGCTAGACGGAATGGCGGCTGCACAGGCTCTTAAGTAGGGCTTATTTTGGGGGCTAGGACTTATATTAGGCACACACATATAACATACTAGGGCTTATTTTCAGGATAGGGCTTATTTTCAGGGAAACATTAGAAACAGCAATAAAGCCAGATCAACTTAAATGTCAATGCCTTCCTGGAATCTTGGAAAAAAATGCTTTTCAACTTACAAGCTCTAAATGAAAATTTAGATGAAAGGTTTGCTGATTTAACAACAGTCATAAATCAGCCTATGGATGATACTCAGCTACAGGTAATAGCAACTAAAAGTCAGATTTGCAATTGGGTGGATTGGAAGTCAATTTATTGCTGACAGAATTGAAGGAGAAGGAGATTTTTTTTGAGAATTGCAGGCTTGATGGAGAAGGCTGAAATGGTGTGTGTGTGGCAGCATCTGAAGGACTTTATTTTTATCACTGTAGTTTTAATCCTTTGTTTTAAATATCTCCGTCCCCTTGCTGTCTTATTGGAGACCCCATATTCAGAAAGAGCTGGGAAAGAGTTGAGAACACGGGAAGACAAAGCAATACATGTTATGTACAATCGGCAACACAAGGCAGTTCCAAGCCCACGAAACAGTTGAAAGTTGAGTTACCTAATGAGCAGACAGCCAACCCTTTTAAGTACAGGTAGTCCTCGACTTACAACAGTTCATTTAGTGACCAAAGTTACGACAATGAAAAATGTGACTTATGACCAATTTTCACAGTTACGACTTTTGCAGCATCCCCATGATCATATGATCAAAATTCAGACACTTGGCAACTGGTTCATATTTATGACTGGTGCAGGTCCTGGGGTCAGGTGATCCCCTTTTGTGACCTTTTGACAAGCAAAATCAATGGGGAGGACAGATTCACTTAACAACTGGGTTTCTAACTTATCAACTGCAGTGATTCATTTAACAACCGGAACAAGAAAGTTGCCCCATTGTAAAATGGGGCAAAACTCACTTAACAAATGTTTCACTTAACAACAGAAATTTGGGGCTCAATTGTGTTATAAATTGAGGTTGCAACCTGTACCTGAACCTTCTCCCCCCCTCCCTTTAAACCAAATTACCTGCACCTTACACACTTCTCCCCTCTGTTTCTCTTCAAAGAAATGAACATTATTAACATTACTGTATGTATAAAATGTTTTAATAATTAGTATATAAATAAATAGTCTTCAATAACTGAAAAATAAAGTACAAAACATTGAAATACAATAAAAGCGAAAGCATTAGTGCAGTGAAAAAAAATCAAAATTAGTCCTCTTTGTTGAGGTCTGAGAGGTGGAAAAACTGGTTGAGGGCCGAGGCTCATCCAGGATTGTTGAGGTAGATGGGGATGAAAGTGCTCTGGTTTTCTGGAGGAATCCTATAAGAGTTGTGTCAGCGTCCCAGCACTGACATATATAAAGAGAGGAGAAGCTTGAACTTTTGCCTACTAAATCCCTTTGAAGATTCTGTCTCCTCGGAGATGGGAAAGGGGGGGGAGACATTCCTGTGATCTGACGAAGAAGAGATCAGGAAAGTGAATTGGAAGATAGCCAATGAGAAGCAGAGAATTGGGGATCGGAAAGGAAGGGATTGGGGGGTAAAGGTCAGTACTGACCGCGAAAGAGCTAGGATCAGATCGCTGTGCTCAAATAAAGAGAAAATTTCCTTAAAGATCGGCAGTTTGGAAATTCATTTATTTTGAGATAGCATCGAAACCTGACAAGTTGTTTGCGCTATTGTTGTTGTTGCTTTTGTTTAGCTTCATATATTTCTTGGTAACATTTCAAAATGTTATTGATTTCTCTTTGGATTCTACCCACACGTTCTTCGTTGGGATCAATGTCACTCAAAAAAGATAACACATGGTTCATTTTGGAGAAAAACTCTGCCAGTTCTTTTAATGTTAACTTTTTAGGGACACAAACTCCTCCTCCTCCATCTTCCTCTTCCTCCTCCTCGTCTTCATCTTCTCCTGCCTCCACCTCCCCTTGTCCTTCCAACTGATTTTGTAGTTGTATTAATTCTTCATTAGAAAGCTCCCCCTCAGTGTATGCAATCCAATCTTCCACATCCCGAGCATCAATATCTAAATCAAGGGATTTGGCCAATGTTACAATGTCCTGACTGATGACTTGTAAATTTTCCTTTTGGTCGAAACCTTCCCAATTTTTTACCAATACAGCAAAACGTTTCAAACATTTTCTCCAAATCCCTTGCATACATTCTGTAGTGACATCCCGCCAGGCTGCTCCAATGTTTTGGACGCAGTGAAGGATATTGTAACTTTTCCAAAAGTCACTCAAGGTTATTTCCTCTTTTTCCATCGCAGCTGTGGCTTTGGCAAATGTAGCCCGTAAGTAGTGTGCCTTAAAAGTTGCAATCGCTCCCTGATCCATAGGTTGTAGGAGGGGAGTCGTGTTTTTGGGGAGATAGACTACTTTCACGTGAGGGTAGAGATTGCCGAGATGTGGGGGATGTCCAGGGGCATCATCCAGAAGTAGGAGTACTCTGAAAGGAATGCTGTTCTCTAAGCAATAGGTCCTTACTTGTGGTACAAAGCAGGTCATAAACCAATCCTCAAAGATTACTTGTGTCACCCACGCCTTCTTATTGGATCTGTAATACACTGGGAGAGCGTGCTTATTTATGTTTTTGAAGGCATGAGGATTCTCTGATCTATGGATCAGCAATGGCTTCAACTTGAACCCAGAGACATTTCCGCCCAACAGCAATGTTATCTTGTCCTTCAGTGCTTTAGATCCAGGCATTGTTTTGGCCTCTCTGTGGATGTAAGTCCGCTCTGGCATTTTCTTCCAATACAGCCCAGTTTCATCCACATTAAAAATCTGCTGTGGTGTGTAGTTGCCCTCTACTACAATTTCATCCAGTTTGTCTGGAAAGTGTTGGGCAGCTTCTTCATCAGTACTCACAGCTTCCCCTGTGGTTCGTATGTTATAGTAATTATATCGTTTCTGAAATCGCACAAACCAGCCACGGCTGGCTCCAAATGTCTCACTACACTCCTCCCCTGCGCCTTGCTTTAGCGTTTCAAAAACGCTGCGTGCCTTTGCCTGAATCCGGTGAAGACTGATTGGAATTCTTTTTTGGATCTGATCATCGATCCAAAGCACCAGGAGCTGTTCTGTTTTTGAAAGGAGGCCTGTCCTATTTCTCGTGATGATGGCATCTGTTCTTGGAGCTGATTTAATCGCCTCTTTTATCTTTTCTTTATCCTTAAGGATCGTGCATACGGTGGAACAGGCCAGCCCTTCTTCTTCTCCTATGGTCTTTACCTTCTTCCCCTCCTCATGGGCTTTAATTATTTTCATTTTCAAGTCCAAATTGATTCTTTTCCTTTGTTTCTTGCCTCCATGTTGAGCTGAAGTAGAGCTTGATCTCTCTTCTTGCGAGGACATTTCTAGCCAAAGAAAGAGTTGATGGAAAAGTACAGTATCTTGTCCTGTAAACAGATATATAGAGAGAGAGACTGGTTCAGAATTGTTTACAGAAAGTTCAATTTTATGGTGGGGGAGGGCAGTATTGTGATGCAAGAATGTGTTTTCCTTCTCTATCAAAAATTTCTTTTCCTTGACAAAAGCATAGGAATGGTCACTCTAGCAGCAACATACTGTCCGGTATTTGGAAGTCTTTTATTTACAGTACTGTCATTAAACATTGCTTCATATAGTCCATCTTTGTTCTTAACTGCTCCACTTAGTTATTTTTTTCCCCTTCATGCACACAAGGAATCTGATTCTTAACAAACGGGAGAGAGTGAATTGTGAAGGCCAAACTCTCCATACAGTCCGCTTGGGAGGAAAAGCCAGGCTTCATAGAAAAGGATTTTAAAAAACCCTCATATAAATAGCTTGTAAATTTGAAAATCAGCAGTTTAGAGAAGAGATACAACACTAAGGAGAAAAGAAAACATGCTGGAGCAGTTTATGTGCGTTAATTTTTTTTTTTTTTTAAAAATATTTTACACTATACTTTTCTTTCTCTTTAAAAGAAGAAGAATACTGTAAAAGAGAAGGAGCAATGGGAGCCTTCAACACACTTCCATCTGCTTTCTGCCTTTTCTAACAATAGTACAGGACCAAATACAGGGCTATTATATTTTGGGGGTGGTTGGGTGGGGGAGAATAAATGCTAAACAGTATATAGTACTATAGTTGGTCTTCTACTGCTGTGGAAAATACAGAGAAAGTAAAATAGGAACGTGTTTAAGGCTCCAGAAAATCCCAAGACATAAATTCAGGTTACAATACTTTACTGTATACTAGATTGTTTAAATAAAAATAAAAAAAAATAGTATAAATATAAAATGAATTAGAATAAAATAAACCTCCTAGATCAGGGGTGTCAAACTGGCGGCCTGCAGGCCAGATGCGTCACGCACAGGCCACGCCCACCCCAGCTCCACGAAGGGGGAAACCGTTGCGAAACGTCACGTGATGGCAACGTGCCACCGCGAGGTTGACGCCCGTGTCCTAGATCAACAACAGTCCCCAAGATTAAGACAGTACAGTACATACAGAAAATAAAATGCTTATCTTACAGAAGCACTGCAGCGCATCATACTTATAAAAAAAATTCTATGTATCCCGTCTCCTCTTTTTCATTGTAATTGCCTTTTGCTAACTTCAGCTCATTCTGGAGGTTTTTGCCAGCAGTTCTTTGCCATTGGAAAATAGGAAATTGAGCAATGCCATATTTCCCAAAAAATGTTCTGCCCCAGCTACAGACCCCAAAGAACGCAGCACACACAAAGCCTGTACAAACTTTGGTTTACTAAAATAAAATCAGTTTTTCAAGCAAAGGTTGTTAATTAACTTTCTTAACAGCCTACAAGAATCCTCAGATAAAGTAATCACAATCGTACTATGGTTGGCAGAAAGCCCAGCAGCCGAACTAAAAGCAAGGCACGAAGGAGAGTGAACCGTTGTTCCATTCAAATAGCTTGATGGCGTTCCTCCTTAAATAGGCTAAGGGAGTGGCCAATTAGCCCCAAGCCTTATTCTTGACACGACCTCCTCCTAAGGAGCCACTCCTGCCTTTTGGCAGCTCTGCGCACCCATGCATCGAGAAGAGGCTCCTCCTCTTCGTCCACTTCACTTAAGGGAGCTTCTGAAGGTTCTGAAGGCCCTGGCTAAATCCCTGCCTCTGGCACCCACATTTTCTCCAGCCTCCTCATTGTCTGACTTGAGTGCCAGCTGCACAAGCTGCTGGCGCAGCACCACACCAGCCTCCTCAGAATCAGCTACTGCACAGGCCGCTGACGGGCCACAACAAAAAATGTAGTAGTCCTACAAACTATCTACAGCAGGGGTGTCAAATTCAAGGCCCATGGGCCGAATCCGGCCTGTGAGATACTTAGATCTGGTCCACGGGACTGCCTTGGAAACAGCGAAGGCCCGGCCTGCAGTACCTCTGCCAGTGAAAATGGAGCTTGGGAGGGCTGTGTGCAGCCCTCACGAGCTCTGTTTTGCCTGGCAGCGGGTTGTAGGAGGCTGTCATAGCCGGAAACAAAGCTTGTGAAGCCCGTGGTGAGCTCCATTTTTGCTGGGAGAGGGTTACTGGAGGTTATCACAGCTGGAAGCGGAGCTCGGGAGCCCGTTTTCACTGGTAGAGAGTTCGGACCACCACAGGTGCCCCTGACATGAGTGACGTCGAACTGGCCATGCCCAACCCAGCCCCCGAAGTCAAAGACAACCCTGATGTGGCCCTCAATGAAATCGAGTTTGACACCCCTGATCTACAGTAATATACACTAATCTCCAAAAAAAAAAGCAAGGAAACACAACATTGTAGAATCCTTTGTGTAGATACTGGCTAGCATTTCTACAAGCAGTTTCAAGGCAAATGCAAGCAAACTTTTATCTTTTTAAAGCACTGTACTTACAAACACAATCATTTGCAAAGAAAGTTACATAAAAGGAAGCAGAGCAGTTTGCAAAGTGCTTACAAACAGTATAGTACTATAAAATAAAAAAAAAGAGAATATTTTAAAGTACAGTACTTACAGAAGCAATTCTAGTACTCCAGTCCTCCAGGCGGCGGCAGCAGCAGCAATAGAGCCTCCATTCAGCACCAAAAAAACAAAACAAAAACAAACTCGTGCCGAATGCAAAAATCACTGGATCTTGTTTGGCCATGCTACCAGGGACAAAAAACCAAAACCCCTGCCAGCTTTAGGAAATTACGTTTCATAACCCCGAACCGCACAGGCAAGTCACAGAGTTAAAAATTGCTGTCGCTGCAGCAGTGATTGAATCCGGAGAAGGGCGGCATATAAATCAAATTTAAAAAAAAAAAATACAAGTCACATGGCTACAGAGGCACGTTTTTGGTCACAGTTTTGAATTTTCTAAACGTACGACACCCTTTCTGAATAAATTCGTTGTTGTAGAAAATTCACTAAATGAAAAGTTGTACCTAGAGGATTATCTGTATCTCTTCTCCCACAATTCCCCTTGCTGGATATGTCGAAAAGATGTTTTTTCAAGAGGCAATTGGACTTTCTGGTTTTTCGCTTCTCATCCAAGAAGCTTCTTGAGCTCTAACTAGATGGTGGGGAATGGAAGGACCATCCAGTCGGAGCTGAAGAAGGTTCTTGGATAAGAAGCAAAACGTCTTCAAAGAAAAAACAGAAAGTCCAGTTGCCTCTTGAAAAAGCACCTTTGGGACAACCATGACCTGGATGACTGAGAATTTCCATAAATAATTTGCTGTATATGATGCTTTAGAGACAGATTTGCAAGTAGAGGTCAAAAGGTCATAGATCCCTCCCTCCTCCTCCGAAAACACTGCTACAATCTGCTCTGCAGCCACACAGCTAACAGAGAAGGAGGGTGAGAATATTGATCTAATAAACCTAAAGAATGGAAACGTAACTGACTTTCTAGCCAGCCAAAGTCTGCTGAAAGCACAAACAGTCCTCTCTGTCTTTGACCTGCTATCTGCTATAGTTAAGGTGGACGGACACTTTAAAAGAGATCTTTATAAAAACATTTTATCAACAAGCCAAATGCAGACCTCCTGCACTGAGGGTACAACAAATACAACTAGTAGGGAAGCCATTACATTAAGAAAAAGAATAATAACCAGAGAGCTGCCCAATTTTAAATTGATTTTAAATTGGATTGTTTTAATTTACGGCCAAAATATTTAATTATTTTAAATTGTTTTTAAATTTTGTATGTTCTGTTTTTTACTTTGGCTGTTCACCGTCCTGAGTCCTATTTGGAGAAGGGCGGTATAGAAATGGAAACAAATAAATAAATAAATCTTCATGGGAAAGAGTGAGAAACAAGTTTCTAGTGGGCACATAACCAAAAGAGAGATATTTTCAAATCATAAATATCATATATGAGCCAGCAGTGTGCAGTGGCAGCCAAAAGCCAATGGAATCCTAAGTTGCATTAACAGAGGGATTCAATCATCATGAGCTACTAATACCACTCTATAAAGCCCTAGTAAAACCACATCTAAAATACCGCTCCCAGTTTTGGTCACCACACTATAAAAAAGATGTTGAGACTCAGTCTAGAAAGAGTACAGAGAAGAGCAACAAAGATGATTAGGGGACTGGAGGCTAAAACATATGAAGAATGGTTACAGGAACTGGGCATGGCTAATCTAGTGAAGAGAAGGACCAGGGAAGACATGATAGCAATCTTCCAGTACTTGAGGGCTGTCACAGAGAGGAGGGGGGCAACCACCAAGTCATATCGATGTGAAACAACAATCTCCTAATATCCACCACATTAAGTGAAACCCACCCCAAAAGATATTTGACTCCATACAACAGCATAAAATGGCAAAGAAGGCCAAACGATAACTGGTGTGTTTTCCTAAATACTGAAGGGATTTTGGATCTCATTTCATCCCAAATGTGACTGCGTGGGTCATATCAGCCACCCATAGACATCACCAGAGTCTGCTAAAGGCAGACTCACAGAGAGTCTGCCTTTAGAAGCAACATCTCTCAAGTCAACCATGTCTTATGTTCCATGAGACATGATCAACAAGCAACCTCTTTATCGAGGGATATAAGTCATGAAGTTGGCCTTCTCAAAAACTGAAACACCGGCCTTGATTTCCATCTTCTCCCACTGCTCAAAATCCTTTTCTTTTCAGTCGGTTCGGCTCTTCTAAACATGACCAACAACTTCCGATACTCTAAAAGCCAGGCAATACATGCCAAATTACAACTCTATGACTTTTCATAGCCAACCATCACTTCAATGGGCTACAAACATGTTATAACTGACAGTGGGCTATTGATTTAGAACTGCAAGTTGGCTACTCAAACCCAACGAAATACAGAAAACATAAAATAAATATATAAAATAAAATACAAACATAAAATAAATGGCAATAAAATGTTATCATTTTATTAAATACTCTGGTCATGCTGATTTGTTTTCTCTTAACATGCTATTATCAGATCAATCTGACTCCATCTCTTTCTCCAGAGCCAAGTCTTGGAGCAGGAGAAGACCAGATGTTTTCCTTCTCTATCTGAGGAGATGACATCTGGTTGGAGACTTCTTTAAAAAGAAGTAACTGATGGCATCTACCTACAGAATGTCTTCCCAAACATTAACTTGGAGAGTAGCAAACTCTTACCCAGAGAGGCCACGTTCCTTTGATTTTCCAGCATGACTTCCCAATAGAGCATTTTTTGGTCAGGATCCAGCTGAGACAACTGCTCCTCAGAGAAATGCACAGCCACCTCATCGAAGGTCACAAGACCCTCCTGAACAAGGAAAAACAGAAAAAGCCAAGGAGTATCCCTGGTTACAAACAAGGCTTTTAAAATTTGCAATGCTACAATGTGGCCATTTAGTTATTTTTGATTAGCCTTGTACAATTCCAGGTCAAAGAATAATAAGAAGTTTACTTCTGGTAAACTAATAGTAGGAAAAGCACCCAGCACAGCAATTTAACTAATGATCTTTAAAAAGCATTTCCTAAACAGAGTCTGAGGGTAGAAATGACAAACCATTGTGTTCCAACAGGAGTTTTCAGAGGAAACAAACCTGCTGAGATCAACTTGAACCTCCTAATCTCCTTCCCACTTTGCTCAGAAACATGAAAATATCACAACCCAAAGGGGGAGGCAAGGGGGGGGGATAGAAGAATGGAATGATCTGTAACCATCTTAACATCCTGAAGGCAAGAGACAACAGGAATCTATCTTACCTTTACTTGATTTGGAGGTTCAACCACTGTTTCAGCTCCAGCATAAAGACCAGAAAACTTCATTCTATGTTTCCCTGTGAGGAAGACATTCATGATTAATAACAAAATAGAAAGATATATTCTACAGAAAAGAAGACACAGACAGCTGAGATCTCTCTGGGGAATTGAAGGACCTTCGATTACCTCCCAAGGTGTCCTGACTTGACTCTTCCTGAGATATCGTCCTGAAAAACAGATCCTCAGGGGGATTTGATGGATTCCTCCTTCCTTCAGGATCTCTGATCTCCACAGTGAAGGACTTGAAATAGGAGGAAAGGGAAAAGAAGAATAATTTACGGACATCACCCAACATGAAGTGGATTCTTGTTCGCCGAACACACCCTCAAAGCGCCCAATATCCATCAAGGAGCTGAGAGGGAAATGAATGGAACTATGTTCTACAAGGATTAATGAAACACCTCCATGTGATATCAATGCCAGAAGAGTCTGGAAGGGATTGGGTGAAGAATTCAAACTCTTTCTTCCCTTCAAAGCCCTTCTAGACTCTTGAGATAAAGGTCTCTCACCTCCAACTTGACCCGCTCCTTCTGATCCACTGCCTGGCTCAGGAGGAAGCCTTCCGCCAGGGCCACTGCCTGGGAGCTGGTCTCTGCTCCACACTCCCGCACCCAGCTCTCCATCTCTGGAGGCAGGATAGCCAAGAGCTGCTCCAGAACCACCAGGTCCAGCATCTGGGCTTTGGTGTGCTTATCTGGTCTCAGCCATCGCCTACAAAAGTCGTGTAGTCTGCTGCAAAGTCCTCGGGGACCTTCAGCCTCCTGGTATTGGAGGCTCCTGAAGTTGCAGGGCTCAACTTCTGAATGGAGGATGGTTTCCTCCTCCAGGATCTTCTCCCTGTTTTTTGTCCAGATCTCCCCACGGCTCCCAGGCCGAAGAGCACAAAGGCCTTTTGGAGTGGCTTCACTTGCTAAAAGTCGTGTCTCCATTTTTTTTCTCTGTCCAAATGGGTCCCAGCAATCTTCTGGATCTCCAATCGCTTTTCCTTAATAGGATGGTTTCTATTGTTGCAGGACTGAGCACCGCAGGTTATTCTGCCCGGGTTGAACCCGCAGGAGGGCCAGGCGCGGGTCTCTCCTTCCTCCGCCTCCCTTTGCACGGGAAGAGATACACCCACCCACCTCCGCACCCTTGGACAGCGAGGCTCTCCCGCAGCCTTTTCGCCTCCTGCGGAGCTCCAACGGTTAAGGAAAGCGAGTGGGGCGTCCCAGAGCGGCAAGGCTCTGTGACGTCACTCCCTTCACCGCCTCCTCTGCAAAGCCAACCGTGACCTTCGCCCTCCAGCGGCCCAATGGCGAAGCGGCCGGCGTTAATTTGGGCGCCCCCTGGTGGATTTTGCCTAACATCACAGGATTCCCTGGAAAGGCGGGAGAGAAGCGCAAAATAAATGGGGCTTCTCCAAACAACAGCCAATAGGATTGGGGGGGGCGGGGTTTGATTGGGGGCGCTTTTTTCCCGCCTCTGAAAGGTTTCCCTGCTATTCCCTTTCCAAGAATTCCCCTTTCTCTCCCGCTGATTTCCCCACCATCTTCTGAGGTAAACTTTACCTCAGACTTCCATGTCTCTGAACCTTTCCTGCCTAAGGAGCCTGCTTTGCATCTTGTGTGCTGAGCCTGTGCAGCATCACAAAGAAGGGCCTGGCCAAGGGCGCCTTTAAGATGTTTTATCATCTATCTACCCATCCATCTCTACTCATTTGTCTATTATTATCTATCATTATCTATCTACTCTCTACATGTATTTGTCTATCTATATCCATTTGTCTATGTATCATTATTATCCATCATTCTCTCTATATATGTGTGTCTATCATCTATGTATCATCTATATCCATTTTTGTATCTATGTATCATCTGCCTTTATCTTTACCTATTAACTTTACCTATTTATCTTTACCTGTTTATCATTTCTATGCATGTGTTTGTCTAACATTTATTTATATCATCTATTTATCATCTGTCTATCTCTGTCTGTGTATTTGTCTCATTTATCCATCCGTCCATCTATATCTTTATCATTATCATATATCATTATTTGTCCTCTTTATATGCATTTCTATCATCTATCGGCTATCGCCATGTATTTCTCTATCATTATTTGCCTATATCTATAATCTATTTCTATCCATATATTTGGCTGGCTGGCTATCTATCTAATCTATCTATATCTATCTATCTATCTATCTATCTATCTATCTATCTATCTATCTATCAACCTATAACTCTCTATATCTCTTATTCTATTTTACATCTCACACACACACACACAAAATTTAGAAATTGTCAATTTCCTTCACAGATAGACTCTGGGTGATGTACAGGCAAAATGTTAAAAACGAAAATTGAACCAGAACTTTAGATATTTTCGAACTTCCCCCCAAGACTTTCTCTCTTACAGAGAAACATTTACACAAAAATATGATGTAGGCAGAACAGGCACAGTAAAAAATGTCTCCATTCCTCCCACTGAAGAAATATTTCAGAACATGAAGTATCTGTACAATATTGCTTCAAACTCCCGCAATCCCTGTGCTACAAAATTTCCAACTTTTGTGGAGGAGAGAAATGCATAGGGTCCTGTGATAAACTATGAGTATATTAAGAGATGAGAGGGACAGGAAAACAATTAGAATAATAGGGGAAATAAAGTAAATTTATGGGAAGTGACCTTGATTAAACCATTTGTGAGAAGCTAGCTCACTTGACAAAAATCCATTAAAGGCAATACTCCCATGAAATTGCAGAGGCTGAGATTAGGAAAATGACCCTTTTTTTGGATTTGACCCCCAAATGGAAGCTGCGATTTTCATTCTTCATGTACAATGGCTCATCTTCAAATGACAGTACCTTCAACAATCTGAGGTTTATAAATAAAACATGTGCTACTTTTTTTCCATTACTAATTTAATCTCTGAGGCTGCCACTTGTGAGGGTTTGGCCCAATTTTCTCTTAAATTTTCTTCTCCCTTCTCTAGATGTATAACACACAAATAGGAAATGCATAGATTTAACCAAGAAAGTCTATATGGATTTTCACCCAAATATATCTTTATTGAAAAATTAGGGCATTACTTTTCTTGAAGCTCTTTCCAAGCTCCTCACATATATCTAATTTCTGTTCTATGTACATCCTTTTATAATATATAAGGGAACTATTATATCTGAAGCTCTTTCCATACTCCACAATTTCTACACCTTCTCCCACCTGGATATTTGTATGGGAAGAAGATTGGTCTGAGTAATGATCTTTCCACACTCCATGCTTTTATAAGGCTTTTCTACTGTGTGGATCCTTTCATGTAACGTGGTTAATTTTTGTAGAAACCCTTTCCTCATTCCACACATTTATATGGCATCTCCCATGTGAATTCTTTTATGGGAAGTAAGACAATCCCTCCGACTGAAGCTTTTTCCACACTCCATGCATTTATATGGCTTCTCCCCTGTGTGGATCCTTTTATGAATCACAAGTTTATTGTTGTGAGCAAATGACTTCCCACACTCCATGCATGTATACGGTTTCTCTCCTGTATGGATCCTGTTATGGCAAGAAAGAGTATACCTTCGAGCAAAGGTCTTTCCACACGCCATGCATTTATATGGCTTCTCCCCTGTGTGGATTCTTTTGTGGGAAATAAGACCAGCAGTCTGAGCAAAGGTCTTTCCACACTCCATACATTTATATGGCTTCTCCCCTGTGTGGATCATTTTATGGTTGGTCAGATCACAACTTCTCCTAAAGCCCTTTCCACATTGCACACATCTGAATACCTTCTGCCTTGTGTGGATCATTTCATGGAGAACAAGGGAACATTTTGTTCTGAACCAGTTTCCATAGTCCTTGCAACTATGTGGCTTATCCTCTATTTTACTATGCTTAGTAAGTTGACTTCTATGAGCAAAGGTCTTGCCACAGTTCATGCATGTATATGGCTTCTCCCCTGTATGGTTCCTTTTATGTATCGCAAGTTGACTCATGTGAGCAAATGTCTTTCCACACTCCATGCATTTTTGTGGTTTCTCCCCTTTGTGGATCTTTTTATGATAAAGAAGACCACCATTTTACATAAAATCCTTCCCACATTCCATGCATTCATATGGTTTCTTCATTGTGTCAATAATTTTATGTAAAGTACGATCATGAAAGTTATTTCCACAATTCATGCATGTATTTGGCTTCTGTCCTGTGTGGATCATTTCAGGGAAAGTAAATTGACTGCCTGTTCTGAAGCTTTTTCCACATTCCACACATTCATTAGGTTTCTCTTCTCTCTGGACCCCTTGTTGAGATATAAGGGATCAATTTCCAAGAGAAGGGGGGAAAGTCCCATTGTAATTTTTTCCATTGTGTTTGCTAATAGCATCTTGTTTGTTTTGGTTTGGAAAGTGTTCATTTAGATGTAAGTTAGCTTTGATTAGTTTCACACTTTTCCAAATATATTTCTTTATATTCCCTTCTTGGGCAAAAAACTCTTGCATTGAAGCACCAATAAAAGATGAGCTTTCCTGATTCCAGTTAATTAACTGGTTTCTTTCATGTCTTTCTACTTCCTTTTGAATTGCAGACTTCTCCGTTCCATCTCCAGCATTGATCACTTGGAACAGTTCAAAGGAATCTTGATTCTCCTGCCCATTATTACCTTCAAAGAAAGAGAATAATCGCTGGTGAAAAACATCAAACTATAGGAAATCTTAATTCTTAATTTTTATGTATTTCCAATATATCCATGGCTCCGAGGAAATTGCTTCTTCCTGTGTTAGAATCTCCTCCGCATTTTTAAAGACGGGGTGGTGAGATCACAGAAAGCTGCTTCTTAAAGAAACATTGCTTAATTTTTAGCAAATGGTCTTGTGAGTAAGAAATCTGTAGTGAGTCACAGAGAATAATTAAAAATAAAGAAACCATTAGATTATTTCACCGAGGTAGCCTTCGGCGGCGCCTTCCTGGAAAAAACTTTGATTAATTAATTAGAACTGCAGAAAAAACAATTGCTACCAACCTGCCTTCCATTGAGGACCTGCATACTGCACGAGTCAAAAAGAGGGCTGTGAAAATATTTACAGACCCTTCTCATCCTGGACATCAACTGTTTCAACTCCTACCCTCAAAACGACGCTATAGAGCACTGCACACCAGAACAACTAGACACAAGAACAGTTTTTTCCCAAACACCATTACTCTGCTAAACAAACAATTCAAACAACCCTGTTATTAACACCAGCTGCCTGTAATTACTGCAGGTTCGAATCTCACCAGCTCAAGGTTGACTCAGCCTTCCATCCTTTCTAAGGTAGGTAAATTGAGGACCCAGTTGTGGGGGCAACAAGCTGACTTTGTATAAATATATAAAAGTATGAAGGCTATTGCTTAGCGCATTGTAAGCTGCCCTGAGTCTCCGGAGAAGGGCGGCATATAAATAAATAAAAAAAAAAAATTCCCTCAACACCATCAAACTATTTACTAAGTCTGCACTACTATTAATATTCTCATCGTTCCCACCACCCATCTCCTTCCACTTATGACTGTATGACTGTATGACTGTAATTTTTTTGCTTGTATCCTTACGATTTATATTGATATTGTTTCCTGATTGCTTATTTGTACCCTATGACTATCATTAAGTGTTGTACCTTATGATTCTTGATGAATGTATCCTTTATGTAAACTGAGAGCATATGCACCAAGACAAATTTCTTGTGTGTCCAATCACACTTGGCCAATAAAAAATTCTATTCTATTCTATATATTGCATGCTTCCATGCTTTAAATGACATGGTATAGAAATTACGATTTCTATATTAGTAAGCCAGGGGTGTGAAACTTAGGGGCCGGGAGCCAGATCCAGCCCGTAGGGTGCTGAGATCTGGGCCGCGGGTCGCCCTGGAAACAGCCAAGGACCAGCCTGCAGTGCCTCTGCCAGTGAAAACAGAGCTTGGGAGGGCCACATGAGGTCCTCCCGAGCTCCGTTTTTGTTGGCAGAGGGTTGCAGGAAATGCTCAGGCCACCACAGCCTCCCCCAACATGAGTGACATCAAGCTGGCCATGCCCCTCCTGGCCAGGCCCACCCAGGCCCCCCAAGGTCAAACACAACCCTGATGCAGCCCTCAGTGAAATCAAGTTTGATACCCCTGTGATAAGCTATAGAAGCATTGCAAATATCTTTAAAATATCTCTTTCTCTATAATTATCGATACATATTCAAATCTCATCCAGACTTAGCTCTCACTTAAGCAATAACCAGAGGCAACTTAAAGGGAGGTATTAGGAGATAGCCTAACATTTATTAGAGTCAGTTAATTTCAGCAGAGACCTGTGAGAGCTAAAACAATTTTGAAACAAGTCCTTGGTTTTTCTATCCAAACTGCCTTCTCTTTACTATTCATTTTCTCTTGCCAAAATCACATAGCCGCAGAGAAAAAACTCAGGAGTACTTCTATTCACTCTCAAAACTAGAGTTAGGAATAGCAAACTCTTACCCAGAGAGGCCATGTTCCTATGATTTTCCACCATGACTTCCCAATGCAGCTCTTTTTGGTCAGGACCCAGCTGAGACCACTCGTCCTCAGAGAAATGCACAGCCACCTCCTCATAGGACACAAGACCCTCCTGAACAAGGAAAAACATAAAAGGCCAAGGAGGACTTGTAGTGTTTGTTCCATTGTTCACAAATTCCCAAAGCACAACTATTTGCTAAATTAAATAGTTATGCTTGATATAACCTTGGTCCAAGGTTTAGGAGGGACTGAAGAAGATAAAACAGAGAAAATTCCCTAGGAAGAGTATTCCACAGCCTTTCAAGAGTTGAATTGTTTGGATTATCCAAATACTGGCACAAATCAGGTGATCAGAAATTACTTTGCAGGTCATGATTGACTTGATTTATGCTTCTTCAAAACCATTTTTACTTAGAGACTTTCCCATCTGGCCATTGTCATTGGACTTTAATAATCTGCCTTATCTTTTAATCTGATGAACTAATTTTTTAATCACTGGTTACAAACAAGACTTTTTAAAAATTGTAATGCTACAATGTGACTATTTACTTTTTATTAGCCTCGGAGAATTCCAGGTCAAAGAATAATAAAAATCATAGATTTGTTTATCAGTTGTTACCACTGTGATGTGTTTACTCCTTCATTCCTATTTTTTGAAGGGATTTTTACTTCTTATAAGCTAATAGTATGAAGAGTACCCAGAAGATCAAGTTAACTAGTGGCCTTAAAAAAGCATTTCCTAACAGAATCTGAGGGTAGAAATGACAAACCATTGTGTCTCAACCACAGTCTTCAGAGGAAACTAAACTGCTGACAGCAACTTGAACCTAGTATTCTCCTTTCCAAGGTATTCAGAAACACCCAAAACAAGGCAGGGAGGTGGGAGAGAAGAATGTAGTGCTCTGTACAACAGCTTGACTCCCTGAAGGCAGGAGACAATACAAATCTAGCTTCTGTCCCCCACTTACTTCATTTGGAGGTTCAGCCAGTTTCAGCTCTGCCATAAAGACCAGAAAACTTCATTCTATGTTTCCCTGTCAGGAAGACATTCATGATTAATAACAAAACAGAAGGACATATTCTACAGAAAACATAGGCAAGGTCAAATAGCTGGGATCTCTCTCAGAAGGACCTTCGGTTACCTCCCAAGGTGTCCTGACTTGGCTCTTTCTGAGGTAGCCTCCTGAAAAACAGATCCTCAGGGGGATTTGATGGATTCCTCCTTCGTTCAGGATCTCTGATCTCCACAGTGAAGGACTTGAAATAGGAGGGAGGAGAAAAGAAGAATAATTTATGGACATCACACAACATGAAGTGGATTCTTGTTCTCTGAACAAAACCTCAAAGCATCCAATATCCATCGAGGAGCTAAGCAAAAAATGAATGGAAGAATATCCTACAAGAATTAGTGAAAGATCTCCATGTAGTATGAATGCCAGAGGAGTCTGGAAGGGAGGGGGTTCAAAGCCCTTCTAGACTCCAGAGAGAAAGATCTCTCACCTCCAACTGGACCTGCTCCTTCTGCTCCTCTGCCTGGCTCAGGAGGAAGCCTTCCACCAGGGCCACCACCTGGGAGCTGGTCTCTGCTCTACACTCCCGCACCCAGCTCTCTATTTTGGGGGGCAGGATAGCCAGGAGCTGCTCCAGAACAACCAGATCCAGCATCTGGGCTTTGGTGTGCTTATCTGGTCTCAGCCATTGCCTACAAAAGTTGTGGAGTTGGCTGCAAAGTTCTCGGGGACCCTCAGCCTCCTGGTATTGGAGGCTCCTGAAGTTGCAGGGCTCAACTTCTGAATGGAGGATGGTTTCCTCCTCCAAGATCTTCTGCCCAGCTCTTGTCCAGATCTCCCCACAGCTCTCAGGCCGAAGAGCACAAGGGTCTTTCGAAGTGGCTTCACTTGCTAAAAGTCGTGTCTCCATTCTGTCTCTGGTCTGCAAGACAACGCCAAATGGGTCCCAGGAATCCTGTGGATCTCCAACTGCTTTTCATTCATAGGATGGTTTCTGTTGTTGCAGGACTGACCGCTGCAGGTTGTTCTGTTCTCTTTGCCCAAGAGATAATTTTGGCTCCCAAAAACTACAAATGGCTTCGAGTTTGTGTATCTGAGATGGAAAAGAAAATAAATTCCTAAAATTACAAAGTGGTGAACTGAGCCACTGAACAACATTCATGCAACTTGCCCAGAGCCCCAAGCGGGTCATCCCAGCGCAGGGCCGAGGTCCCCCAGAGCAGGACCGGGAAGGAGGCAGCTGGAGAGGCCGCCCCACTTCTCTCCCCCTCCGGAAACAGGATCGTACCCTCGGGGAGGCTGGTGCGAATCCTGCCTCCTCCTCGCCCGGCTTCTCTCCTCTCCTGCTGGGCCTCCACAAGGCCGACCCTCCCCTCCCCCCACTTGGGCTCTTCCCCGGACATGGGTAAGGAAAGGGATCCCCGCTTCCCCCTGCACGGAGAGGGCGGCTGGGGAACATGGGAGCAGGGGTGGAAGCCGGAGGAGGGCCGGGGGCGAGTTTCTCCCTCCTCCGCCTCCCTTTGCCCGTGAAGAGCCCCCACCTCACCCGGGGCACGTCTGGATCTCCCCCCGCCAGACTCCCCCGCAGCCTCCCCGCCTCCTGCGGAGCCCAGGGAGTTATTGAAAGCCAGTGGTCCATTGGGGAAGCGCCTGATTTTCCCTTCTCTTGGCAGAAAGCTCCCCCTAGTGGATCGTGAATAAATTTACGGGATTCCCTGAAAAGCGCGGGAAAGAGGAGCGCATCTGAGGGAACGGCTGGGATGATGGGCATGGGAGTAGGAGGAAAGGCCATTCTCAATGCCTCCCTGCCCAAGAAAAGCTTTGTGGTCTCCAGAGGCGGCACTTTCTCCATCTTCCTCTCCTTCCTGTCCAGGAACCGTCTGTGGAGATGGACAAAAATCTCTCTGGAGGATTTGAAGTCGCCTCACTCAAGAACAGCCGCCCTGAAGTCTGGGCAGAGATTGGAGGAGGCCTCAAAAGGGGCCAAATCCTGTCAGAAACAGGTCAGAAGAGAAGGACCAGGAGGCTCTCTGGGAAACACAGCTTGTGTCTTGTGGTTGTTGCAAACTCCGGTCTTAAGTGGAGGAAGATGGGACAGAGGCGAGGAAGTCACAATCAGGAAAATGATTTTTATGCATTTGTTTTTTATTTCTTTAATTCAAGACATACAGGTGCCTTTTTCAAATCATTTGCTCAGCCTCAGATTGAAGGGGGGGAAGCAGAAAGGGCAGAGACCCCTCCAGCCTCTTCTGAGGGACACCCTGGGCACCCTGTCTCTTGTCCCCGCGGAAACACTGTGAAGAAAAAGAAAAAAGAAAACAAGTTCCAAAATGGAGGAAAAACTGAAGCCGATGGATATTCCAGAAATTTTACCACATAACAAGGTTCCTTAATTGAAAAATGAAGAGGGGAAATGGCATTTCATCTCTGACTGGAGGAAAGGTGGAATTACAAAACTAAGAAGGGAAGATCGTGAAAAAGGAATATAAACTATGATGAAGAAAAAAACATGCTTACATAAGGATTGAATAGGAAATTCACTTCAAGAAATGTGACTAGGAAGCTTAAGCCCTTTCTCCCTTTGAAGAATTTAACGCAGGGATACATCATTAAACCATAGATAAAAAGATAAAAAGCAAAATAAGAGCTGAAGACTCCATTGGTATGAAAAGATTCAAACATAAGACAGAGAGGAAACTGTGTATTATGGAACAGGTAGTATAACTGGCTTGAAAAGAAGTCTAAAATTAACGTATAGTGAATGTATAGAAAAGTAAATGGATAAAATGTATATATTAGAGTGTAGCAGACATGTAAATATTCTATATAGTATAAAAATAAGTGAAATAAGAATGTATATGTATAAAACAATAAGCTTGTAGTTAAGTTGAAATTAAGGAAAAAATCCGATAACGGAAAGCTGTAATAGTGTAATTGTGATTTTAAAGATTAAAAATGTTGAATAAAAATATTTTTTTTTAAAAAAAGAAAAGATTCAAAGATATTTAGAGTCGACAATGACACACAAAGAGCTATGGTGACCAAAACAAAGAATTTAAAATGATGGAAAAGTGGTTTAAAAATCTGTTTAAAAAGAATGGCGGTAACATCTTTTTCTTTCTGTTTTTTCACCCCTATACAATTATGTCTCTTCTGGTTCTTCTCTTCACTAGACTAGCCATGCCCAGTTCCTTCAACCATTCATCGCATGCTTTAGCCTTCAGTCCCCTAATCATCTTGGTTGCTCTTCTCTGCACTAGAGCAGGGGTGTCAAACTCAACGCCTGCAGGCTGGAGTAACTATCCAGTCTCTTCTTAAAAACGTCCAGTGATGAAGCATAATGTTAATTGTCTTCAATGTAAGGAAGATTCTTGTTAATTCCAGGTTGCTTCTCTCCTTGATTAGTTTACATCCATTGTTTCTTGTCCTGCTCTCTGATGCTTTGGAAAATAAATTGACCCCCTCCTCTTTCCATAAATTTATACGGCTTCTCCCCTGTGGATCATTTTATGGAGAATAAGATTACCACTTTGAGTAAAGGTCTTTTCACACACCATGCATTTATATGGCTTTTCCCCTGTGTGGATCATCTTATGGGAAATAAGATTACCTTTTTGAGTAAAGGTCTTTCCACACTCCATGCATTTATACGGTTTTTCCCCAGTGTGGATCATCTTATGGGAAATAAGATTACCACTTTGAGTAAAGGTCTTTCCACACTCCATGCATTTAAATGGCTTTTTCCCCGTGTGGATCTTTTTGTGACAACTAAGTCCACTGCTCTGAGCAAAGGTCTTTCCACACTCCATGCATTTATATGGCTTCTGCCCTGTGTGGATCTTTTTGTGACAACTAAGTCCACTCCTCTGAGCAAAGGTCTTTCCACACTCCATGCATTTATATGGTTTCTCTCCTGTGTGGATCTCTTTGTGGATAGTAAGTCCACTACTATAAGCAAAGGTCTTCCCACACTCCATGCATTTATATGGCTTCTCTTTGGTGTCAATCACTTTTTGAGATATAAGGAAGTTATTTCCAAAAGAAAGAATGAATGTCCCATTGTAATTTTTTCGGTTGTGTCTTCTTATAGTATCTTCTCCTTTGTTTTGGGTTAAATGGTGTTCGTTTACACGTAATTTAGCTTTAATTAGCTTCACACTTTTCCCAATATATTTTTTCCTTGTTTTCTCTTGTTGGGCAAGAAAGTCTTCCATCGGAGCATCAGTAGAAAGTGATCTTTCCTGATTCCTATGATTTGACTGTTTTTTCTCATGGCTTTCTAATTCCATTTGAATTCCAAATTTCTCTGTTCTATCAGTACGATTGATCACTTGGAACAGTTCATAGGAATCTTGATTCGCCTGTCCATTATTACCTTCAAAGTAAAAGAGAAATGAAAATGATAACAAGGTTAGAGAAAAACATCAAACTGTAGAAAGTCAACAAATTTCCTTCTGAATTTTCCCAAAATTCCATTACGTTGTATTTTGCATGCCTACAATGGTGTGATATAGACATGATTTCTATATTCATGAGTCATGAAAGCTTTGAAAATATCTAGAAAATATTTCTTTACAATTATCTCTATATATGCAAATCTCACTCAAAGTCAGTTTTCAGTTAAGGAATAATCAGGGGAAACATCAAAGGAGGAATTGGGAGAAAACAAGATTTATTGGGGTGGGTTAAAGCTATTTAACTGCCCCAAAGTCTCATTGGCTTGCAAGGGCTCTTCTCAGTTCACAGAGAACAGACACCTAAACTACTTTAGTGTGAGATCACATGAGATCAGTAGTGCAAGATCTCCCAGTACTTATCTCTCACTATAGTACTTTAGGACTGTGTTTTCTACAAACTGAGGACTGCACGAGATCCAGGCAAAAGTGTTTGAAAATGAAGTCTTCCCTCTGATTGCAAAGCCTTTTGCCCTAGATCTCGTGCAGGCCTCGTTAGCAGAGAACAGAGGCCTAAAGTACTATAGTGCGAAATCACACGGGATCTGTAGCACAGAATTTTGTGCTACTGATCTCGCATGATCTCTCACTGCTGCTTCTTGTCTGTTAGAAAACTTATGATCCACTTGCAAATGTGGTCAGGCACAGCTAGCTGATTTAGTTTAATTGGAAGAATATCTGGAATAATGGTACTGAATGCTAAACTGAAGTTTACAAAAAAGAACCCTTGCATAGGTCTTTGGAGATTCAAGATGTTGTAGGATGTAGTGAGAGCCATATTAAGAGCATCATATGGCAATCTATTTGCTCTGTAGGCAGATTGCAAGGGGTCCTGCCCGCAAGTTTGACACCCCTGATCTAAAGTATTCTTGCCTCTAGTAAGACAGTTGACATGCTGAAAATATTTTGGTAGCTCTTGACTTAAGTTAGCACTTTTGAAATCTTCTAACACAAAGAGGAATGAATTTGGGTATTTAACTTCAGCCCACATAATCTGGTCAACTAGAGTTCATAATGCATTGTTTACACAAGCTTGTAAAGAAACATACACAGCAATTAGGAGAAATGAGGAAAACTCTCATGGAGAATAAAATAGTTTGCAATTGATAATTAATGTCTCTAAATCCACATCACAATATTTCTTTAATATGGTTATATTGGTTGTTGATATAAACGCAGAGACCACCTCCCTTCTTTTTAACGGATGTTTCTGTAATTCTGTCTCTTTGTATCTGAAACCCTGGGATATGCAAGGTGCTATCATCAATTGACTCATTTAACCAGGTTTCAGTGAAGCAGAGAGCTGTCAAGTTGTAAAAATCAGAGTTACATCTGTTTAAAAGAAGTATTTCATCCAACTTACTAGCGAGTGAATGTAAATTAGTCAGAAAGAGTGAAGGGAGGAGTTTTTATTCTACTTTTTCTTAGTCTATTCAAAATCCAGCTCGCTTACTCCTTCCCCGCCTCCATCATCTCCTCCTTTTGTTTTTGTTTATCCATTGTTCAGAGAAAGTTACTTCTTCCTGTATTAGAATCTCTTCTGCATTTGTAAAGACAGGGGAGAGGGGTGTAGTCACAGAAAGCTGCCCATTAAAGAAACATTGCTTGATGCTTAATAGTTGGTGTCTTGAGTATGAGATACGAAGTGAATCACAAAGAATAATAAAAAACAACAAAACTATCAGAGAGCATTTCACCAAGGCATCTTGAGGAATTGAGGAGCCATCTTGAGGAGTTAATGACCAAATGACAACACAATCCTCTCACATGACCTCCAGAGGACACATAAAAGCACACCTCATTCTTTTCAGCCTCCACAGATAAGTTCAAATAGAAATGGAAAAGTACAGATAAGAAATGGCACAGAAAGCATCTAAGCAAAGATTTATTTATTTATTTATTTATTTATTTATTTATTTATTTATTTATTTAAATAGTTGCATTTCTATGCCGCCCAACTCCCTAGGGACTCTGGGCGGCTTACAGCAAAAAAACAATGCAAACAATAGCCTGTAAAAAAATTTTAAAAGAACATTAAAAACCCATGCACTCCATTCCATGGCTGGGTCTCGCAAGATCGCTGTAGCGAGATCAACAGCCCCAGGCCTCCCGGAAAAGCCAGGTCTTCACTGCTTTCCAGAAGGCCAATGGGGGGGCGGTGTTCCGGACCTCAGGAGGTAATTGGTTCCAGAGAGCCGGGGCAGCCATAGAGAAGGCCCTCCCCCGCGGGCCCGCCAACCAACATTGTTTAGCTGACGGGACCCAGAGGAGACCAATTCTGTGGGATCTTACCGGTCGATGGGAGCTATGCGGTAGAAGGCGGTCTCGAAGATAGCCTGGCCCTGAGCCACGTAGGGCTTTAAAGGTAACCAACACCTTGAATTGCGTCCAGAGACTGATAGGGAGCCAGTGCAGCTCGCGGAGAATTGGTGTAATGTGGGTGTATCTAGGTGCACCCACAATAGCTCGCGCTGCTGCATTCTGGACCAACTGTAGTCTCCGAACCCTTTTCAAGGGTAGCCCCATGTAGAGCATGTTGCAATAATCCAACCATGAGGTGACAAGGGCATGAGTGACTGTGAGGAGAGCCTCCTGATCCAAGTAGGGTCGCAATTGGTGCACCAGGCGAACCTGTGGAAAGGTCCCCCTAGCCACAGCTGTCAGATGTTGTTCTAATCTAACCCAGATTGCGAGCCCGTTCTGGGGGGGACAGTTTCTCCCCCTCCAGGACTAAGGATGGACAATCAACATAGTCTTTAGGAGGCAATACCCACAGCCATTCGGTCTTGTCTGGGTTAAGTCTGAGCCTGTTGACTCCCATCCAGGCCCTCACAGCCTCCAGGCACCAGCACATCACGTCCACTGCCTCACTGAACTGACGGGGGGTGGAGATGTACAGCTGGGTTTCATCAGCATATTGCTGATATCCCACCCCATATCGTCGGATGATTTCACCCAGCGGTTTCATGTAGATGTTAAATAGGAGGGGAGAGAGGACCGAGCCCTGAGGCACCCCGCAAACGAGGGGCCTAGGGGTCGACCTCTGTCCTCCTACCAATACCGACTGTGACCGACCAGATAGATAGAAGGAGAACCACCGCAACATGGTGCCTCCCACTCCCAACTCCCTTAGTCGTCCCAGAAGAGGACGACTTGACAAAGAGACATTGACTCTTTCCTTTCTTCGAGTACAAGAAAGCCAGATCCTTTCCTTCTCCCTCCCGGAAGATAATATCTGATTAGTGATTTTTTTAACTATAATCTGTATTCTTGAACTCTGATTGGGGACTAGAAAACTCTTACCCAGAGAGATCACGTTCCTATGGTTTTCAAGCATGACTTCCGAATGCAGCACCTTTTGGTCAGAATCCAGCTGAGACCATTCCTCCTCAGAGAAAGACACAGCCACTTCCTCAAAGGACACAAGACTCTCCTGAACACGGAATAAAGAACAGAACAGGAAGATCCACAAGATCTGTTCATCTTCATCAATGATTTAAACAAGAGGATAGAAGGAGAACTCATCAAATTTGCAGACAAGAACTAATTGAAAGGAATAATAACACTCCAGAAGATAAGCTCAAAATATAAAAGGATCTCGACAGATTGGGCCCTATCTAACAAAATGAAATTCAATGGGTGAGAAATGTACCCATTTCATTTAGGAAAGAAAAACCAAATGTACAGGCATAGAACAGGTGATACCTAGCTCAACTGTAGTAAGTGCAACAGGGATCTTGGAGTCCTAGTGGAGAATCACTTAAACATCAGCCAGCAGTGTGTTATAGTGGCCAAAAATAGCAAGACACTCTTACGATGCATTAAGAGAGGAATAGAATTAAGATCACAGGTAGTGTTAGTACCATTTTATAATGCCTTTGTAAGATCACACTGGGAATATTGAATCCAGTTTTGGTTGCCACTATGTAAAAAAGATCTTGAGACTCTAGAAAGAGCACAGAGAAGAGCAACGCAAATTATTAGTGGACTGGAGGCTAAAACATATAAAGAACAATTGCTGGAATTGGGTATGTCTAGTTTAATGAAAATAAGAAATAGGGGTGACATGATAGCAGTGTTGCAAGATCTAAGGGGCTGCCACAAAGAAGAGGAGCCCAACCTATTCTCCAAAACGTGAAGTAGGGCCAAGAAGCAATGGATAGAAACTATTCAAGGAGAGAACCAATCTACAACTAAAGAGAAATTGTTCTCTTCTGACAGGGAGAACCATTAATCAGTGAAATGACTTGCATCCAGAAATTGTGGGTGCTCCAATACTGGAGGTGTTTAAGAAGAAATTGGACAGCCATTTATCAGAAATGTTATAGGGCTTCATGTCTGAGCAGGGGGTTGGACTAGAAGACCTCCAAGATCCCTACCAACTCTTTGTTATTCTGCTCCATTGTTCCCAAATTCCCAAAGCAAAGATATGCACCGTGATTCACACAAGTCCTAATTTTAGGTGACAAAATGGGCAAATCTGAAAATGTATTTGACTGAAGAAATATTTGGGACAAGTTTTATCAAGCTGATCGATTCTGCAAAACCTTCAGTGCCTTTCAGTAAAGTAATCCCACTTCTGGATCAACTGATCTCTCGCTCTGTTTATCATTTATTCATCTAGTAGTCTGAGCCATTGGCTGAATGGGAGAAAACAAAGACAATTCTCTGTGAAGATTGTTTCTCAGCCTTTGCAAAGTGGGAACGTTTGATCTAATCCAGGCACAAATGAGAAGATTGGAAACTGTTTTGTACCAAGGTACCTTGATTACATGCTCTATTTGGCCACTCTTTGGATTTTAATAGTCTGCTTTCTTTTTTTAATTTACTTGTTTTTTGAACTACTGGTTATAAACAAGGCTTTTTAAAAATGGTAATGTGGCAATGTGAACATTTAGTTATTTTTCATTAGCCTTGTAAATTTCAAATCAAAGAATTACATAAAGAATGGGCCTCTCGCAGTTACTGCCACTGTGATATGTTTATTCCTATTTCTTGAAGGAATTTAAAAAATTACTTCTTGTAAACTCATAGTTGGAAGAGTACCTAGCAGAAAAAGTTAACCAGTGGTCTTTAAGAAACATTTCCTAAACAGAACCTGAGGGTAGAAATGACAAACCATCGTGTCCTAGTAATAGTCTACAGAAGAATTTATGCTGATTGAGAGCAACTTGAACCTGCTATTATGCTTTCTATGTCACTCAGGAACACAAAAATAATCCAGTCCAAACAAGGGAGGGAAATAGAAGGAGAGAGCACTCTGCACGTCCACTTCACTTCCTGAAGGAATATAAAACTAATAATGTTTCCCTTTCTTACTTGATTTGGAGGTTCAACCACTGTTTGAGCTCCATCATAAAAACCAGAAAACTTCATTCTTTGTTTCTCTGTAAGGAATAAATAATTTCAAAATGCATCATGAACAAAATATGAGGAGGTATTATATAGAAGACAAGAGATAGCAAAGGTAACACAGATGGGTAACCGAAGGATCTCCAATTACCTCCTGAGGTGTCTCGACTTGGATCTTCCCAAGGGATCCTCCTGAAAAACAGATCCTGAGGGGGATTTGATGGATTCTTCTTTCCCTCAGGATCTCTCTCCACAGTGCGGCACTTCAAATAGGAGGAAGGAAGGAAGGAAGCAGAATTAATGTACATCACATGAAATAAAGTAGATTCTTACATTTGGAATTCAACCTCAAAGCCCCTAATATCCATCAGTGAGATTGACTGAGAAAACAATGGAACAATGTTCTACAAGAATTGTCGGACATCTCCACATATTATGAATGCCAGAGAAGTTTGGGAAGGAGGGGTGAAGTATTCAAACAGATTTTCTATTCCCTTTTGAGCTGCCTAGATTAAAGTGTCTCACCTGCAACTGGACCTGCTCTTTCTTCTCCTCCACCTGACTCAGGAGGAAACCTTCTGCCAGGGCCACCGCCTGGGAGCTGGTCTCTGCTCCACACTCCCGCACCCAGCCCTCCATCTCTGGTGGCAGAAGAGCCAGGAGCTGCTCCAGAACAACCAGGTCCAGCATCTGGGCTTTGGTGTGCTTGTCTGGTCTCAGCCATAGCCTACAAAAGTTGTGGAGTCGGCTGCAAAGTCCTCGGGGACTTTTTTTTTTTTTTTTTTTAATTTACTTGTTTTTTGAACTACTGGTTATAAACAAGGCTTTTTAAAAATGGTAATGTGGCGGACTTCCTGTTTGCTGCTGGCCGCCGCCAGACGTTCCTTTGGGATCGTCAGCTTCCACTGCCTGTCAGAGCCGCCTTCACAACGGAACGGCGGCTCGAAAAAACTCCGTTTCCATGAGGAAACGGAGATAGAGCCGGCAGGGGTGGGTAGAACTCTCTGCAGAGTCCCAAAAGTTTTTCTTTTTCTTTTGGGACGGAGCGGATGAGATGCCCCATATCCCCAGCCGTCGCTCCGGGCTTTGGGAGACCTCTGCTTATGCAGAGCCAGGCGTCAAGAGCAAGCCTGTGAATCTAACAGATTACTTAAAGAAAATGTGAGCTGGATCTGTAATACTGAACCGCAAGTATTTTACTTATCTTTTAAAAATAAAAAATAACTTAAGAGAAAAGAGGAAAGGAAAGGAGGGGAAAAAAGTTTTTTAAAATGGCGCTTGCAGCAGCTGGAGAAGAGGCAGAAAGGAAAAGTCTTTCCGTTTTCTATTATTACAATGTAGCGGAATAAATACCACTGGCTACATTTGTAGACAAAACCTCGCTCCTGTGTTTTTCTTTCTTTTTTTTTTTCCTGGAGACTTGATATTGTTGTTGACTGGAAAGAAGTCTTTTTTCTTGTTTTTTTTTTCTTGTTTTTTTTCTTTTTAACAAAGCCTGCCTGGGCGGAAACATGGCACTGAGACTTACAAAGTCAGATAAACAAGAAGGGGGGGGGATTCCCTCACCCACAATTTAAAGGAACAAGTTTTAACTCTTCAGTCTCAGAAACCTGATTTTAATATAATAGAATTTCTCTTAGAGGAGATTGAAAGAAGGGATGAGATTGTGAATCAGCATCTTGAAGAATTTAAGCAGGAAATTAAAGAACTGGTAAAATCTAAGTTTGATTTTTTGGAGCAAAAAATTTTAAAAGTGGTTAATGGTTTTTCAGAATTTATGATACAGTTGGATACAAATACTAATTTACTAGAGTCTAAAATGGATGAAATTCAAGATAAATTGGACAATAGAATTCAAAAAATTGAAAATGATTTGATAAACACTCAGGATAATAGCTCAGAAGAAAAACCTAAAATGGATGCTGACCAAAAGTCTGGTAATGTAGAAAATCTGCAACAGAGGATTGAAAAAGAGGTTTTAATGGTTCAACATAATTTTACAGAATATGCGATAAGACTGAGAGGTTTGCAGGAAAATAATAGAGATGATTTAAGGAAAATATCTTCTGAAATTCTAGCTGGGATTTTAAAGGTTCAACCTGACGAAGTGTTTTGTAGGATTGACAGAGTTTTTAGAATAAATTCCTGGATTGCTAAGCAAAGGCAACTGCCTAGAGATGTGGTGATTTATTTTACGGACAAGGAAATTAGGAATAATATTGTGCAAAATTCCTTTAATTCTAATTTGCAATTGTATGGAAGAAAAATATGGATCTACAAGGAACTCCCACCTAAGATATTAGCAGAAAGGAAGAAATTTGGTTTTCTGGTGTCTGAGTTAAAAAAGAGAAATATCTCATATAGGTGGAATGCCCCAGTTGGTATTATACTGAGACATCAAGGAGAAAGATATCAGTTAGATACTATTGAAAGAGCGGAAGAATTTTATCAAAATAGGTTGAACATGAATTTAACATCTTCAGGAATGATACAGGATAAGCAGAAGGAGCTGGAAATAAAGGGAAAATATCGAATTACAGAGACTGTACCAGATAAATTGCCTTTGGATTTACCGGACACCCCAGCTGGATTATCTACAAATTTGAGAGAAGTGCCATCTGATTTTAATGTGATGACTTATCAAGGCAAGCATGGAAACCAATTAGGGGATATACAAGGGATAAAAAAGAAACATGAGACACCAAAACAAAATCAACACGACCAATCTACAAAGCAGAATGAAAACTGACCAGTTGACACACAATCTGTAGAAAGGAAACCAGGATGGAAGTCAAACCCACAAAAAGAAAACAAAAAAAGAAATAGGTTGTATAAAAATAGAAATTTCTAACTCAAGCAACAGTGAAGCCAGTGACTTTAAAATATGAATAATTATGTGAAAACATAGAGGAGGCGACATATTGGTTAATATCATCCTGAGGATAGTGGCAGATCTCTGCATTGCCGTAATTTTGGGACGTGGAAAGAGCCTCAAACTGATGGATTTGAATTATCTACTTTGAAATTTCTTTTTGTGTTGATAAATATATTATAATTATCTTGAATCATAAGGCAAGAGAATCATGCTGGGGCATGCAGAAGATCCGGTTGTTACCCACTACGATGATGGAAATCAATAATCCTGATGAAACCCACAATTATTATTATATGGAATATAATTATAATGTCACTCGGGTGGTTGTTTTTACTTTTATACATATAAGAAGATATTTATTACTGATGGGGGCAGATATGATTGAAGATCTTGAATAAACTGTTGCATCAGTAAGCTATGTTACCCTATTATGGATGTTGGTTTTAACAATCCAGTGGAAAGACCTCAAAGAAGATATTATATGGACTATAAATTTAAAGTTATTGTCTTTTCTTTTTTTTTATTTAGATATAATGGAATATATATATATATATATTTAAGTAGTGTGGGCAGTGAATTAAAGATATTAAGAATTGTTGTGTATGGTAAATTTGCAGGACAGTGGGTGAATAAGTTAACTACAGACTGATTAGTTTAAGAAAAGGGATTTTTAAGTGATATATTTAGGGGAGTGGAGGAAATGGATAGAGTGGAATAAATGTTAAATTAGATTTTAAGGGGAGGCCGCTTTGAAATGTTATAGTAATATATATAGAAGATTAAATATTAAAGTAGGATTTATCGTATAGTTTTAAAGTGGAAGGTGGTTTTGAATTGTTGTAATAATATATAGATATAAAATACTATTATGTTAAATTAGAAGTTATTTTATAATAGTTATAGTATAATGTTTTTTTTTTTTTTGTTCTCTTCTTTTCTGAAATGTATGGATAAAGGGGGATGTTATGATATTTATAATATTTTTAGTAAGTAAAGGTCAGTATTTTGAGGAGGGAGTAAGTAATCTGTTATGAATTAGGGGTTTTTTTTTTGTTACGAAGAAGTCACAGGGGGGGATGGGTGGGGAGGGGGGGTTAGGGAGGGGGAGGGAGAGGGGGGGGAAAGGGGGAAAAATTGTATTTGAAAACTTTTTCAATAAAAAAAAAAAATGGTAATGTGGCAATGTGAACATTTAGTTATTTTTCATTAGCCTTGTAAATTTCAAATCAAAGAATTACATAAAGAATGGGCCTCTCGCAGTTACTGCCACTGTGATATGTTTATTCCTATTTCTTGAAGGAATTTAAAAAATTACTTCTTGTAAACTCATAGTTGGAAGAGTACCTAGCAGAAAAAGTTAACCAGTGGTCTTTAAGAAACATTTCCTAAACAGAACCTGAGGGTAGAAATGACAAACCATCGTGTCCTAGTAATAGTCTACAGAAGAATTTATGCTGATTGAGAGCAACTTGAACCTGCTATTATGCTTTCTATGTCACTCAGGAACACAAAAATAATCCAGTCCAAACAAGGGAGGGAAATAGAAGGAGAGAGCACTCTGCACGTCCACTTCACTTCCTGAAGGAATATAAAACTAATAATGTTTCCCTTTCTTACTTGATTTGGAGGTTCAACCACTGTTTGAGCTCCATCATAAAAACCAGAAAACTTCATTCTTTGTTTCTCTGTAAGGAATAAATAATTTCAAAATGCATCATGAACAAAATATGAGGAGGTATTATATAGAAGACAAGAGATAGCAAAGGTAACACAGATGGGTAACCGAAGGATCTCCAATTACCTCCTGAGGTGTCTCGACTTGGATCTTCCCAAGGGATCCTCCTGAAAAACAGATCCTGAGGGGGATTTGATGGATTCTTCTTTCCCTCAGGATCTCTCTCCACAGTGCGGCACTTCAAATAGGAGGAAGGAAGGAAGGAAGCAGAATTAATGTACATCACATGAAATAAAGTAGATTCTTACATTTGGAATTCAACCTCAAAGCCCCTAATATCCATCAGTGAGATTGACTGAGAAAACAATGGAACAATGTTCTACAAGAATTGTCGGACATCTCCACATATTATGAATGCCAGAGAAGTTTGGGAAGGAGGGGTGAAGTATTCAAACAGATTTTCTATTCCCTTTTGAGCTGCCTAGATTAAAGTGTCTCACCTGCAACTGGACCTGCTCTTTCTTCTCCTCCACCTGACTCAGGAGGAAACCTTCTGCCAGGGCCACCGCCTGGGAGCTGGTCTCTGCTCCACACTCCCGCACCCAGCCCTCCATCTCTGGTGGCAGAAGAGCCAGGAGCTGCTCCAGAACAACCAGGTCCAGCATCTGGGCTTTGGTGTGCTTGTCTGGTCTCAGCCATAGCCTACAAAAGTTGTGGAGTCGGCTGCAAAGTCCTCGGGGACCCTCAGCTTCCTTGTATTGGAGGTACCTGAAGTTCCAGTCTTGAATTTTTGAGCGTGTGATGGTTTCCTCCATCATGCATGCGATCCAGGATTGAACTGGGCTGGGCACGTGTCTCTCTCTTTCTCCTCAGCCTCTTTGCATGGGAGGAGCTCCCACCCACCATCAGGTCTGGATCCCTCCCCTGCAAGTCTCTCCTGCAGCTTTTTCAGGGCCTGCAGTGCTCCAAGGGTTAAGGAGAGTGAGTGTTCTAGAGAGGGAAGGCTCAGAGATGTCCCTCCCTTCGCAGCCTCCTCTGGAAAGCCAGTCAAAACCTTCGCCCTATAGTGGCCCAAAGGAGAAGTGCCTGATGTTCCTTTCTCATATCAGAGGGCGCCCCCTGGTGCAATCTTGAATCATTTGAATCCGAATAGAGCTGGAAGGGTAGAAAGGGAGCTTTTTCAATGGGGGAAAGGAGGAAGGAGGCTGTCCTGTCTCCTCCTTTTCTTGTTTCTTAATGTTTGAAGCTCATCTGAATTGGCTTAAAGGACTTGGCTTCAAGGAGGCCCCATTCTCGTTCTAGAATTATAGAATAGAGCTAGAAGGGAGATCTTCGAGTCTAACCCACTGCTCAAGCAGGAGACCCTGTACCATTTCAGATAAGTTGCTATCCAGTCTCTCTTAAAAACCCCCAGTGATGAAGCACCCACAACTTCTGGAGGGAAGCTGTTCTACTAATTAGTTGTCCTCATTGGCAGAAGTTTCTCCTTAATTCCAGGTTGCTTCTCTCCTTGATTTGTTTCCATATCAAATTATTCTCCAACACACCTGAGGGCAAGAAATAAGGTATTTATTTCTTGCTCTCAGGTGCGTTGGAGAATAATTTGAGACCTTCTTTGTGATAGCTCCTCAAATACTGCAATACTGCTATCATGTCCACCCCAGTCCTTCTTTTCTCTAGAATAGCCAAACCCAAACCGTCAACTGTTCTTCATGTTTTAGTCTCCAAACCTTTTAATCATCCTAGTTGCTCTTCTCTGCACTTTTTCCAAGGTCTTTTTTTGTAATGTTAGGAACAAAACTGGATGCAGTATTCTAGGTGTACTCTTACTAAGGTTTTGAAAAGTGGTTCTGATACTTCATATGATTTTGATTATATACTTCGGTTTGTATTCTGGACTGTTCTCCATGGCTGTTCTTCTGAAGGATGGTGATAGACTTTTCCCATGGTCAACACCTGCTGCATTCCCACCAGAGCAGAACAAATACAATAAATGTCCCATGGATTCATTTCTGATTCCTTCGGGCCTGAGAAGATGGTTGGCCGTGAGACAGGGTGGAAGCCAGAACAAAAGAGAGATTTTGGATGCTTAAAGGCATTGGAGCAGGGGTGGGCTTCTGGGGGTTCAGGCAATCCTCAAGCCAAGGATTGCCAGGGTTCAGCGAACCCCAAAATGCCACCCCTGGCTAGCCACGCCCACGCCCACCCCACCGCTCTCATCCCGCCCCTCCCAGGAGTCTCCACATGGCCTGTTCATCATTCTAGGTAAGTGCAGGGGCCGCACAAAGGGTCTGGGAGGGCAAAAAATGGGCCTACCAGAGGTTCCGGAAGTCCGGAAACAGATTCGGGTTTTCCCAGGTGTGCCAATATCTCTTTATCTCTAATAAAATGGAACTTTGAGGAATTGCTAGCCTCTGAGTTTTCTCTCGTTGGGGTTGTTACTTGGAACTTTGACAGCATGGCCCTAATGCTTGAAAAATCTTTTGCTCCTGCATTTCACGGGCTTTCGGTCATTTTGCCTCCTTTTGTGAGAAAGGAAATTTTCATCCTGAAGCTCTTTGCACACTTTTTAAAAGAATTTTCTGATTGGTTAGAAAGCAACATGAGCCGCACACTTGGGACAATGCAACCAATTACTTGGTTATCAATAAGCCAGTAACTAATTCTACCTCATTATCACATAAGTTGATAACTACCACCTCAGGGTGTTTTTACTGTGCTAATGATAAACTTTGTTTACCTCCAGGCCTCTAACCGCTGCTTAAGCTATCAGGTCACCTTCCTTGATTTCAGCAAGGGCTACTTTGCGAGGTTTCTTAGACACCTGTGCTCAATCATTGCAGTTAACCCTTGAAGCTTGTGCAGAAAGATGCTAAAGAGATGTTACTTCAACGAATAATTTTGGCTGAAATTAATTCAAAGCTTACAAAATCCTCTATTTATTCATAAGCTAACAAATCCTCAAACTGGAAGGGTGTCATAGCTTTGAAGTAAAAACTAGGCAAATTTCTACTCATCCTAAAACCACTTGCAGAGGGAAACGGCTCTAGTGCTAGGATGTTAGTCAACCAGCAGCAAGCTGGAGGAACATGATAAGTACCATGGTGACAAGTGCATCATTGGCATTGCTAAAGGAACAGCTGAGGCACAGATCCTCCCGAAGGAAATCTGTCTATCTACTTGCAAAACGTTGATTGCAAACCTCGCAAACGAGATGTCTCTCACACATCTTTAGAGTGCTTATCCTAACTACATTGTGAAGGTTTGCCCCCCCCTTTTTTTTTATCTTCCCTAGATCATTACACACATACAAGAAATGCAAGAGTTAACCAAGAGAGTCTATATGGATTACCACCCAAATATCAGAAAGCTCAAACTGCCCAAGGAGCTGCTGATCCAGTTCTACAGAGGAATTATTGGGTCCGTCATCTGCACCTCTATAACTGTCTGGTTTGGTTCTGCAATCCAACAAGACAGACAGAGACTTCAGAGGATAATTAGAACTGCAGAAAAAACAATTGCTACCAACCTGCCTTCCATTGAGGACCTGTATACTGCACGAGTCAAAAAGAGGGCTGTGAAAGTATTTACAGACCCCTCACATCCTGGACATAAACTATTTCAACTCCTACCCTCAAAACGACGCTATAGAGCACTGCACACCAGAACAACTAGACACAAGAACAGTTTTTTCCGGAACGCCATCACTCTGCTAAACAAATAATTCCTTCAATACTGTCAAACTATTTACTAAGTCTGCACTACTATTAATATTCTCATTGTTCCCACCACCCATCTCCTTCCACTTATGACTGTACGACTGTAATTTTGTTACTTGTATCCTTACGATTTATATTGATAGGTTTCCTGATTGCTTATTTGTACCCTATGACTATCATTAAGTGTTGTACTTTATGATTCTTGATGAACGTATCTTTTCTTTTATGTACACTGAGACCATATGCACCAAGACAAATTCCTTGTGTGTCCAATCACACTTGGCCAATCAAGAATTCTATTCTATTCTATATGTTTATTGAAAAATTAGGTCATTACTTTTCCTGAAGCTCTTTCCGAGTTACTCATATAATTTCATCTGCCCCCTGTCAAGATTGGCCAAAATGTTTAGCAATATGTTCCTAAACTGTTGGAAATGTAAACAAATACCTGGCACATATTACACGTGGTGGACTTGTATAAAGGCAAGGAAATTTTGGATTCAAATTCATGTGGTTAGAAAAAGTGATCAGAAAACATATAGAGTTTAAGCCAGAAATATTTTTATTAGGCATTATATCAGATGGTTATGATAGAGGCAATATAAATAATATTACACATTTTGACCGCAGCAAGAATTGTGTATGCACAGCAGTGAAAGAGGGAAAACCCCCCTTCAGAGGGGACAATAAGGAAGATACAGACTAATGCTAAAACTAAAAGATAAAGGAGATACAGAATACTATGCTACATGGAATAGATTCTATCAATGGTTAGAGCTAGAAGTTGGAATGAGAAATAATCAGGTTAGGTGGACATAGAAAGAGATACTATGTATTATTAGAATGTAGCTATTAGAATGATAGATAAGTTGACATTCTAGAATATGATGGTCAAAAACAATCGTAAAACACTAGCACTGTTTAAAATAGTATATATGGTATTTTGTTTTTACCTTTTGTTTCATGGCAAGTAGAATGCCAGGACAATTACACTGTATTCAATATATCTATATGTAAACAATAAAGCTACAAAAATTAAAAAAATAAAAAATTAGGTCATTACTTTTCCTGAAGCTCTTTCCAAGTTACTCATATAATTTCTGTTTTGTATAGATCCTTTTATGATATGTAAGGGAACTACTATGACTGGAGCTCTTCCCACACTCCATACATTTTTATACCTTCTCCCATGTGGATCCTTGGATGAGAAGTAAGATGACTGGTCTTTCCAAACTCCATGCTTTTATAAATATTTCTATTGGGACGCTGGCATTTTGGGGGGGGGGGATTGGAGAGATTGCTATATGGAGTTTCTCTTTCTGTTTCCAGCATTGCTGTACTGTGGGAGGGGTTTTGCACTGCTTTAAATTGCTGTTTTTAAGTGGGAAGATTTAGTTCCTGCCGAGATCTCTTACTATCACAAGCTTTTCAATAAAAGCTCATCAATAACTTCAGTTTCAAGAGCCCTGCTTTCTTGGGAAGATTAGAGAGGCAAGACCTTACAAATTTATATGACATGTCCCGTGTGAATCCTTTTATGAGAAATAAGACAATCACTCCGACTAAAGCTCTTTCCACACTCCAGGCATTTATAGGGTTTCTCCCCTGTGTGGATTCTTTTATGAGAAATAAGACAATCATTCCGACTGAAGCTCTTTCCACACTCCAGGCATTTATATGGCTTCTCCCCTGTGTGGATCCTGTTATGAGAAGTAAGACAATCACTCCGACGGAAGCTCTTTCCACACTCCATGCATTTATATGGCTTCTCTCCTGTGTGGATCCTTTTATGGGAAATAAGACCACCGGTCTGAGCAAAGGTCTTCCCACACTCCATGCATTTATAGGGCTTCTCCCCTGTGTGGATCCTTTTATGGATCGCAAGTTTATTCCTGTGAGCAAAGGCTTTCCCACACTCCATGCATTTATATGGCCTCTCCCCTGTGTGGATCCTTTTATGCATGGTAAGATCACAATTTCTCCTAAAGCCCTTTCCGCATTGCACACATTTGAATACCTTCTGCTTTGTGTTGATCATTTCATGGAGTACAAGGGAACATATTGTACTGAACCAGTTTCCATAGTCCTTGCAACTATGTGGATTATCCTCTGCATGGCTCCTATTATGTTTAGTAAGTTGAATTCTATGAGCAAAGGTCTTTCCACACTCCATGCGTTTTTGTGGTTTCTCCCCTTTGTGGATCTTTTTATGATAAAGAAGACCACCATTTGACGTAAAATCCTTTCCACATTCCATGCATTCATATGGTTTCTTCATTGTGTCAAATATTTTATGTAAAGTAAGATCATGAGAGTTATTTCCACAATTCATGCATGTATTTGGCTTCTGTCCTGTGTGGATTGTTTCAGGGAAAGTAAATTGACTGCCTGTTCTGAAGCTTTTTCCACATTCCACACATTCATTAGGTTTCTCTTCTCTCTGGACCCCTTCTTGAGATATAAGGGACCAATTTCCAAGAGAAGTGGGGAAAGTCCCATTGTAATTTTTTCCATTGTGTTTGCTAATAGCATCTTGTTTGTTTTGGTTTGGAAAGTGTTCATTTAGATGTAAGTTAGCTTTGATTAGTTTCACACTTTTCCAAATATATTTCTTTATATTCCTTTCTTGGGCAAAAAACTCCTGCACTGAAGCATCAATAGAAGATGAGCTTTCCTGATTCCAGTTATTTAACTGGTTTCTTTCATGTCTTTCTACTTCCTTTTGAATTGCAGACTTCTCCGTTCCATCTCCAGCATTGATCACTTGGAACAGTTCAAAGGAATCTTGATTCTCCTGCGCATTATTACCTTCAAAGGTAAAGAATAATCGTTGCTGAAAAACATCAAACTGTAGGAAATCTTAATTCTTTATTTTTATGAATTTCCAATATACACGTTTCCATGCTTTCAATGACATGGTATAGAAATTACAATTTCCATGTTCATAAGCTATAGAAGCTTTAAAATATCTAGAAAATATCTCTACAATTATCCCTATGTATTCAAATCTCATCCAGACTTAGCTCTCACTTAAGCAATAATCAGAGGAAACTTCCGGGGAGGTATTAGGAGATAGCCTAACATTTATTAGAGTCAGTTAATTTCAACAGAGACCTGTGAGAGCTAAAACAATTTTGAAAAAGGTCCTTGTTTTTTCTCTCCAAACTGCCTTCTCGTTACTATTCATTTTCTATTGCAAAAATCACATAGCCGCAGAGAAAAAACTCAGGAGTACTTCTATTCACTCTCCGCACTAGAGTTAGGAATAGCAAACTCTTACCCAGAGAGGCCACGTTCCTATGATTTTCCACCATGACTTCCCAATGCAGCTCTTTTTGTTCAGGACCTAGCTGAGACCACTCCTCCTCAGAGAAATGCACAGCCACCTCCTCGAAGGTCACAAAACCCTCCTGAACAAGGAAAAACAGAACAGTTCCATTGTTCATAAATTCCCAAAGCACAACTATTTGCTAAATTAAATAGCTATGCTTGATATGATTCCAGGGTTTAAGGGAGACGGGAGAAGACAAAACAGAAAGTTGTATTTATTCCTTCATTCCTATTTCTTGAAGGGATTTTTTAAAAAATTACTTCTTATAAACTAATAGTATGAAGATACCTAGCAGAGTAAGTTAACTAATGGTCTTTTAAAAAACATTTCCTAAACAGAATCTGAGGGTAGAAATGACAAAACATTGTGTCTCAACAACAATCTTCAGAGGAAACTAACCTGCTGAAAGCAACTTGAACCTGCTATTCTCCTTTCCACATTGCTCAGAACAAGCGGGGGTAGGGGAGAATAGAAGAATGGAGTGCACTGTACACCAACTTGACTTCCTGAAGGCAAGAGACAATACAAATCTATCTTATGTGCCCCACTTACTTGATTTGGAGGCTCAACCACTGTTTCAGTTCCACCATAAAGACCAGAAAACTTCATTCTATGTTTTCCTGTGAGGAAGACATGCATGATTAATAATAAATTAGGACATATTCTACAGAAGAGAAGACATAGACAAGGTAAGGTAGGTGGGATCTCTCTGGGGAAACAAGGGACCTTCACTTACCTCCCAAGGTGTCCTGACTTGATTCTTCCTGAGATATCGTCCTGAAAAACAGATCCTCAGGGGGATTCCTCCTTCCTTCAGGATCTCTGATCTCCACAGTAAAGGGCTTGAAATAGGAGGAAGGAGAAAAGAATAATAATTTATGGACATCACACATGGATTCTTGTTCTCCAAACACAACCTCAAAGCGCCCAGTATTCATCAAGGAGCTGAGAGAGGAATGAATGGAACTATGTCCTACAAAAATTAGTGAAACACCTCCATGTGATATCAATGCCAGAAGCGTCTGGAAGGGAAGGGGTGAAGAATTCAAACTCTATTCCCTTCAAAGCCCTTCTAGAGTCCGGAGACAAAGGTCTCTCACCGCCAACTCAACCTTCTCTTTCTGCTCCTCTGCCTGGCTCAGGAGGAAGCCTTCCGCGAGGGCCACTGCCTGGGAGCTGGTCTGTGCTCCACACTCCCGCACCCAGCTCTCCATCTCTGGGGGCAGGATAGCCAAGAGCTGCTCCAGAACCACCAGGTCCAGCATCTGGGCTTTGGTGTGCTTTTCGGGTCTCAGCCATCGTCTGCAAAAGTTGTGGAGTCGGCTGCAAAGTTCTCGGGGACCCTCAGCCTCCTGGTATTGGAGGCTCCTGAAGTTGCAGGGCTCAACTTCTGAATGGAGGATGGTTTCCTCCTCCAGGATCTTCTCTCTGTTTTTTGTCCAGATCTCCCCACAGCTCCTAGGCTGAAAAGCACAAGGGTCTTTTGGAGTGGTTTCACTTGCTAAAAGTCGTGTCTCCATTTTATCTCTGGTCTGCAAGACAAATCCAAAGGGGTCCCAGGAATCCTGTGGATCAACAACCGCTTTTCATTCATAGGATGGTTTCCGTTGTTGCAGGACTGATCACAGCAGGTTATTCTGTTCTCTTTGCCCAAGAGATAATTTTGGCTCCCAAAAACTACAAATGGCTTCGAGTTTGTGTATCTGAGACGGAAAAGAAAATAAATTCCTAGAATTACAAAGTGGTGAACTGAACCACTGAACAACATTCATGTAACATGTCCAGAGCCCCAAGCGGGCCATCCCAGTGCAGGACCGAGGTCCCCAGAGCAGGACCGGGAAGGAGGCAGCTGGAGAGGCTGCCCCACTTCTCTCCCCCTCCGGTGACAGGATGGGGCCCTCGGGGAGCCTGGTGCGAATCCTGCCTCCTCCTCGCCCGGCTTCTCTCCTCTCCTGCTGGGCCTCCGCAAGGCCGACCCTCCCCTCCCCCCACTCGGCTCTTCCCCGGACAAGGGTAAGGAAAGGGATCCCCGCTTCCCCCTGCATGGAGAGGGCGGCTGGGGAACATGGGAGCAGGGGTGGAAGCCGGAGGAGGGTCGGGCGCGGGTCTCTCCTTCCTCCGCCTCCTTTTGCACGGGAAGAGCCCCCACCTCACCCGGGGTACGTCTGGATCTCCCCCCCGCCAGACTCTCCCGCAGCCCCTCCTCCTCCTGCGGAGCCCTAGGGGTTAAGGGCAGCGAGTATGGCCTCCTAGAGCGGCAAGCGTTTGTGACGTCACTCTCTCCTCAGAGTGCTCGGGAAAGCCAGCTATGACGTTCACCTTCCAGTGGCCCAATGGGGAGGCGCCTGGCGTTACTTTCTCTTCAGCGAGGGCGACCCCTAATGGATTTTGACTAACATTACAGGATTCCCTTGTAAAGGCGGGAAAAAGTCTGAGAGAGGTACAAAATAAATGGGGCTTCTCCAAACAGCAGCCAATAGGATTTGGGGGGGGGGGTTGATTGGGGGTGCTTTTTTCCCGCCTCTGAAAGGTTTCCCTGCTATTCCTTTTCCAAGAATTCCCCTTTCTTTCCCGCTGATTTCCCCACCATCTTCTGAGGTAAACTTTACCTCAGACTTCCATGTCTCTGAACCTTTCCTGCCTAAGGAGTCTGCTTTGCATCTTGTGTGCTGAGCCTGTGCAGCGTCACAAAGGAGGGCCTGGCCAAGGGCGCCTTTAAGATGTTTTATTATCTATCCACCAATCCATCTCTACTCATTTATTTGTCTATCATTATCTATCTACTCTCTCCCTCTGTGTCAGATCCCTATCGTGATATTCCTGGGGTGGGGGGTGACTGGTGGATCATTTATTCACTTAATTACCCTTTCTGTCATCTGCACCTCCATAACTGGTTTGGCTCTGCAACCCAACAAGACAGACAGAGACTTCAGAGGATAATTAGAACTGCGGAAAAAACAATTGCTACCAACCTACCTCCCATTGAGGACCTGTATACTGCACGAGTCAAAAAGAGGGCTGTGAAAATATTTACAGACCCCTCGCATCCTGGACATCAACTGTTTCAACTCCTACCCTCAAAACGACGCTACAGAGCACTGCACACCAAAACAACTAGACACAAGGACAGTTTTTTCCGGAACGCCATCACTCTGCTAAACAAATAATTCCCTTAACGCTGTCAAACTATTTACTAAGTCTGCACTACTATTAATATTCTCATCGTTCCCACCACCCATCTCCTTCCACTTATGACTGTATGACTGTAATTTTGTTGCTTGTATCCTTACGATTTATATTGATATTGTTTCCTGGTTGCTTATTTGTTCCCTATGACTATCATTAAGTGTTGTACCTTACGATTCTTGATGAAAGTATCTTTTATTTTATGTACACTGAGAGCATATGCACCAAGACAAATTCCTTGTGTGTCCAATCACACTTAGCCAATAAAGAATTCTATTCTATTCTATTCTATTCTATTCTATTCTATTCTATTCTATTCTATTCTATTCTATTCTATTCTATTCTATTCTATTCTATTCTATTCCTGTTTTCCTACAACCCCTTAGTTCAGTGATGGCTAACCTTTTTGCCATCATGTGCCAGGAGGGGGGTCTGGGGGGTTGCGGGTGTGTGTGCCCATACTCATAATTCTATGCGCCTTGACCCCGTGCATGTGAACCCCCCACACTTCTCCCACTCCTGGCAGGCAATGGCCCAGTAGGCCCGTTTTTCTTTCTCACCTGGCTCCAGGGTCTCTCTAGGAGTCTGGGGAGGACGAAAACGGCCTTCCCCACCCTGCCAGAGGTCCTCCAGAGGCTGAAAACAGCCTGTTTCCCTACTTCTGGTGGGCCCAGAAGACCCGAAAATCAGCTGGCGGAGCTGAGCTCGCGTGCCCACAGATATGGCTACGCGTGCCACCTGTGGCACACGTGCCATAGGTTCGCCATCACGGCCTTAGTTTGTAACTCTAGCTCTGACACCTATCTGCCCTGTGCTTTGATTTACCTTTGGGAAATGTGTAAAGGGGGAGGGCCATCTGTTTTTTCTCAGTTCTGAAGCCTAGGGAGAGAAGTGCCTGGGAACAATCCCTTATCTCCTTCCCAGGATGACCAGCTTCAAAACATCTTCACACCTGTGGATTGGCTCATTCAGCATGATTGAGGGGAAGGGTTTCTAACTCCTTTATCCTAACAGACTTGCCTAAGGGGACCTTAGAGCCTGCTTTGCTTTTGTCTTGCAACCACTTCCTTTCAATAAATTACTTGGTCTGTTGTGTGGATGTTTGGGTGATTCAGGGGCGGGGAATTTGTGGTTTTGGGGGAGTGTTTGGGGATTGTTATGTGTGTTGGGCCTGATCTTTGGGTGTTAAGTGAATTTCATTATATGGTATACTGTGTATATATTTACAATGACAGTAACTTAAAAGGTTCCTTTGAAATGCTACTGTTTCAAGAGTCCGTACTTTCTTGATTTGGGGAGTAGAGGCAGAACCTTACACTCTACATGTATTTACCTATCTATGTATCATCTATCTCTAGCCCTGTATTTGTTGATCTTATCGGTATTTATATATGCATCATCTATCCTTATCTAGTTATTTGTCTGTCTTGTCTATCTATTGATCTATCTAGCTATCATCTCTACCAATCTATCATCTATCAGTCTACCTATTGTCTATCTATCATCTAATATCTATCCATATTTGTCTATGTATCATTATTATCTATATCTATGTAACTATCCATCCTGTGTAATCTATCTCTATCATCTGTCTGTATCTATCAATCTGTCTCTATATCATCTCTCTCTCTCTCTCTCTCTCTCTCTCTCACACACACACACACACACACACACACACACACACATACACTTTAGAAACTGCCCATCTCCCTCAGCAATGGACTCTGGGTGGTGTTCAGACAAAATGTTAAAAACATAAAAATTAAAACATATTTAAAATAGAGGCAAGGATCATTAAAATTTGACAATTAACAATTAAAATGTAGGCAAGGGCCTTTGAGCCCTAACCAACCTCGTGGCTATGCACTCCTCTAAAAGCCCCAAGCAAAATAGCAGAATACCACTTGTGAGGGTTTGGCCCTTTTTTTAAAAACCTTCCCTAGATCATTACGTACATAAAGGAAATACAAAATTAACCAAGAAAGTGTATATGGATTCTCACCCAAATATATGTTTATTGAAAAATTAGGTCATTTCCTGAAGCTCTTTCCAAGTTACTCATATAATTTCTGTTTTCTAGAGATCCTTTTATGAAATAGAAGGGAACTATTATGACTGAAGTCCTTTCCACACACTATATACATTTTTACACCTTCTCCCATGTGGATCCTTGTGTGGGAAGTAAGATGGCTGGTTTGATGAAAGTTTCCAAACTCCATGCTTTTATAAGGCTTTTCTACTGTGTGGATCCTTTTATGTAACACGAGTGATCAATTTTTGCAGGAACCCTTTCCAAATTCCACGAATTTATACGGCATGTCCCTTGTTCCTTTTATGAGAAGTAAGACAATCACTCCGACTGAAGCTCTTTCCACACTCCATACATTTATATGGCTTCTCCCCTGTGTGGATCCTTCTATGGGAAATAAGGCCACCGGACTGAGCAAAGATCTTCCCACACTCCATGCATTTATAGGGCTTCTCCCCTGTGTGGATCCTTTTATGGATGGTAAGATCACAATTCCTCCGAAAGCCCTTTCCACATTGCACACATATAAAAGCCTTATGCCTTGTGTGGATCATTTCGTGCTGTATAAGGGAACATCTTGTTTTGAGCCATTTTCCACATTCCTTGCAACTATATGGCTTTTCCCCTGTGTGGATCCTTTTATGGGAAACAAGACTACTGCTATGAGCAAAGTTCTTTCCACACTCTGTGCATTTATATGGCTTCTCCCCAGTGTGGACCCTATTATGGGAAATAAGACTACTGCTATAAGCAAAGTTCTTTCCACACTCCATGCATTTGTATGGCTTCTCCCCAGTGTGGATTCTATTATGTTTAGTTAGTTGACTTCTATGAACAAAGGTCTTTCCACACTCCATGCATTTACAGGACTTCTCTGTGTGGATCTTATGATGGTAAGTGAGAAAATTCCTCGCAGCGAAAGTCTGTCCACACTCCATGCATTTATATGGTTTCTCCCCTGTGTGGATCTTTTTATGGATCGCAAGTTTACTCCTGTGAGCAAAGGCTTTCCCACACTCCATGCATTTATATGGCTTCTCCCCTGTGTGGATCTTTTCATGGAGAATAAGGGAACATTTTCTTCTGAGCCACGTTCCACATTCTTTGGAACTATGTGGCTTCTCCCCTGTGTGGCTACTATTATGATTAATAAGTTGACTTCTATAAGTAAAGGTCTTTCCACACTCCGTGCATTTATACGGTTTCTCTCCAGTGTGGATCCTGTTATGAGAAGTAAGACTGTTGCCTTGAGCAAAGATCTTTCCACACTCCATGCATTTATATGGCTTCTCCCCTGTGTGGATCTTTCTATGGGAAATAAGACCACTGTTCTGAGCAAAGGTCTTTCCACAATCCCTGCATTTATATGGCTTCTCCCCTGTGTGGATCCTTTTATGGATGGTAAGATCACAATTCCTCCGAAAGCCCTTTCCACATTGCACACATATAAATGCCTTCTGCCTTGTGTGGATCATTTCATGGTGTATAAGGGAACATCTCGTTTTGAGCTTTTTCCCACATTCCTTGCAACTATATGGCTTTTCCCCTGTGTGGATCCTTTTATGGGAAACAAGACTACTGCTATGAGCAAAGTTCTTTCCACACTCTGTGCATTTATATGGCTTCTCCCCTGTGTGGATCCTTTTATGGATCACAAATTGACTCCTGTGAGTAAAGGTCTTTCCACAATCCATGCATTTATGTGGTTTCTCCCCTTTGTGGATCTTTTTATGGTAAAAAAGACCACCATTCGACCTAAAGCTCTTTCCACATTCCATGCATTTATATGTTTTCTTCCTTGTGTGAGTCATTTTATGTACAGTAAAGTCACAATTGGTATGAAAGCTATTTCCACATTTCATATATTTAGATAGCTTCTGTCCTGTTTGGGACATTTTATGGAAAGAAAGTTGATTGCTTGTTCTGAAGCTTTTTCCACATTCCACACATTCATTAGGTTTCTCTTCTACGTGGATTCCTTGTTGAGATATAAGGGACCGATTTCCAAGAGAAAAGGTGAAAGTCCCATTGTAATTTTTTCCATTGGTTCTGCTTACAGGGTCTTGTTTGTTTTGGATTGGAAAATGTTCGTTTACATGTAATTTAGGTTTGATTACTTTCACACTTTTCCCAATATTTTTTTTAATTTTCCCTTGCTGGGCAAGAAAGTCTTGCATCAAAGCACCAATAAAAGATAAGCTTTCCTGATTCCAGTTATTTAACTGGTTTCTTTCATGTCTTTCTACTTCCTTTTGAATTGCAGACTTCTCCGTTCCATCTCCAGTATTGATCAGTTGGAACAGTTCACAGGAATCTTGATTCTCCTGCGCATTATTACCTTCAAAGGAAAAGAAAAATGGCTAGTGGAGAACATCAAAGTGTAGGAAGTCATATGAATCTTCATCTTAATTTTTGCAAAATTCCAGTATATTGCACGTTTGCATGCTTTCAATGACATGGTATAGAAATTACGATTTCTATATTCATAAACGGTAGAAGCTTTGGAAATATCTAGAAAATATCTCTTTCTCTACAATTATCCATACGTATTCAAATCTCATCCAGACTTAGCTCTCACTTAAGCAATAACCAGAGGAAACATCCAGGGAGGTATTAGGAGATAGCCTAACATTAGAGTTGGTTAATTTCAGCAGAGACTTGTGAGAGCTAAAACAATTTGGAACAAGTCTTTGTTTTTTCTATCCAAACTGCCTTCTCTTTAATATTCATTTTCTCTTGCCAAAATCATATAGCTGCAGAGGAAAAACTTAGGAATACTTCTATTCACTCTCAACACTAGAGTTAGGAATAGCAAACTCTTACCCAGAGAGGCCACGTTCCTATGATTTTCCACCATGACTTCCCAATGCAGCTCTTTTTGGTCAGGACCTAGCTGAGACCACTCCTCCTCAGAGAAATGCACAGCCACCTCCTCATAGGACACAAGACCCTCCTGAACAAGGAAAAACAAGGTTTAGGAGTGACGGGAGAAGACAAAACAGAGAAAATTCTCCAGGAAGGACATTCCTCAGCCTTTCAAGAGCTGGATTGTTTGGTATCCAAATCCTGGCACAAATGAGACGATCAGAAATTACTTTGCAGGCCAAGATTGCCTTGATTATATGCTCCTTCAAGACCATTTTTTACTTAGAGACTTTTCCATCTGGCCCGTCATTGGATTTCACTAGTCTGCTTAATCTTTTAATCTGATGAACGTATTTTTCAATCAGTTGTTACAAACAAGACTTTTTAAAAATAGTAATGTCACAGTGTGACTATTTAATTATGTTTTTATTAGCCGTGTACAATTCCATGTCAAAGAATAATAAAAAGCATGGGTCTGTTTAGCAGTTGCTGTCACTGTGGTGCGTTTATTCCTTCGTTCCTATTTTTTGAAGGATTTGTTTAAAAATTACTTCTTATAAACTAATAGTAGGAAGAGTACTCAGCAGAGCAAGTTAACTAGTGGTCTTTATAAAAACATTTCCTAAACAGAATCTGAGGGTAGAAATGATAAACCACTGTGTCCCAACAAAAGTATTTAGAGGAAACTAACCTGCTGAAAGCAACTTGAACCTGCTAGTCTCCTTTCCACATTGTTCAGAAACAGGAAAATAACACAGCCCGAACCGGGGGGGGGGGGCGGCAGGAATAAAAGAATGGAGTGCACTGTACACCAACTTGACTTCCTGAAGGAAGAGACAATACAAATCTAGCTTATGTGCCCCACTTACTTGATTTGGAGGCTCAACCACTGTTTCAGCTCCGCCATAAAGACCAGAAAACTTCATTCTATGTTTCCCTGTGAGGAAGACATGCATGATTAATAACAACATAAGGACATATTCTACAGAAGAGAAGACATAGACAAGGTAGGGTAACTGGGATCTCTCTGGGGAATCAAACATCTTTAGTTATCTCCCAAGGTGTCCTGACTTGACTCTTCGTGAGATGCACTCCTGAAAAACAGATCCTCAGGGAATTTTGATGGATTCCTCTTTCCTTCCGGATCTCTGATCTCCACAGTGAAGGACTTGAAATAGGAGGAAGGAGAAAAGAAGAATAATTTATGGACATCACCCAACATGAAGTGGATTCTTGTTCTCTGAACACAACATCAAAGTGCCCAATATCCATTGAGGAGTTGAGCGAAAAATGGAACAATGTCCTAGAAGAATTACTGAAACACCTCCATGTAGTATGAATGCCAGAGGAGTCTGGAAGGGAGGGGGTGAAGAATTCAAACTCTTTATTCCCTTCAAAGCCCTTCTAGAGTCCGGAAACAAAGGTCTCTCACCTGCAACTTGATCTGCTCCTTCTGCTCCTCCATCTGGCTCAAGAGGAAGCCTTCCGCCAGGGCCACCACCTGAGAGCTGGTTTCTGCTCCACACTCCCGAACCCAGCTCTCCATTTCTGGGGGCAGAAAGGCCAGGAGCTGTTCAAGAACCACCTGGTCCAGCATCTGGGCTTTGGTGTGCTTTTCTGGTCTCAGCCATCGCCTACAAATGTTGTGGAGTTGGCTGCAAAGTACTTGGGGACCCTCAGCCTCGTATTGGAGGCTCCTGAAATTGCAGGACTGACCTTCTGAATGGTGGATGGTTTCCTCCTCCAGGATCTTCTCCCTGTTTTTTGTCCAGATCCCCCCACAGCTCCCAGGCTGAACAGCAGAAGGGCCTTTTCCAGTCACTTCACTTGCTAAAAGTTGTGTCTCCATTCTGTCTCTGGCCTGCAAGGCAACTTCAAACGGGTCCCAGAAATCTTGTGGACCTCGAAGTGCTTTTCATTCATAGGATGCTTTCTGTTGTTGCAGGACTGACCACCGCAGGTTATTCTGCCCGGATTGACCCAGGAGGGTCCTGTCTCCCTTTGCATGGGAAGAGACACACACCCCCACTCGGGGCGCATCTGGATCTCCACCACTACCACCAGACTCTCCGGCAGCCTCTCTGCCTTCTGCGGAGCCACAAGGGTTAATGGAAGCGAGTGCAAGTTCCTAGCGTGGTAAGCATTTGTGATGTCATGCTTCCTCTGAAAAGCCAATTATGACCCTCTAGTGGCCCAATGGGGAATCCCCCTGGAGGATTCAGTGCGCAACATCAGCACACCTTGCAAGGGTGGGATAAACACTCAGGCGAAGGGAAGCAAAAGATTTCAAAGGCGGGAGCAGAGATTGGTTTCAGCAGGTTCTGACCAGTTCTGGAGAACCAGTAGCGGAAATTTTGAGTATGTCGGAGAACCAGTAGTAAAAATTCTGACAAGTCCCAGCTGATTGGGAGGAAATGGGGATTTTGCAATAACCTTCCTCTGGATTGGGGTGGAAATGGGAGATTTTGCAGTATCCTTCGCCTGCCACGCCCACCAAGAAACGCCCAAGCCATGCCACGCCCACCAAGCCACACCCACAGAACCAGTAGTAAAAAAAATTGAAACCCACCACTGGACGGGAACCCTCGAAAGTCTTCATCCTGCTCAGTCTTCTGAATCCTAGGAGGAGGAGAGTTGGGGTCCCAATGTAATAATAGTAATTGTGAGAGGGAACTTGCAGCCCTAGTGGACCATCACTTAAAGTGCAGCAGTTGCCAAAAAAGCCAACACAGTTCTAGACTGCATTAACAGAGGGAGAAAATCAAGATCACATAGTTTATAGTTTATTGGATTTCTTGAACTGTTAATAACGCTAATAACTGTTAATAATGCTTGGTAAGGCCACACTTGGAATACTGCATTCAGTTTTGGTTGCTATGATGTAAAAAAAATGTTGAGACTCTAGAAAGAGTGCAAAGAGCAACAAAGATGATTAGGGAAGTGGAGGCTAAAACATATAAAGAATGGTTGCTGGAATTGGGCATCTGTAGTTTAATTAAAAGAAGGACTAAGGATTACATGACAGCAGTGTTCCAATATTTCAGGGGTTGCCACAAAGAAGAGAGGGTCAAGCTATTCTCCAAAGCACCTGAGGATTGGACAAGAAGCAATGGGTGGAAACTAATCAAGGAGAGAAGCAACCTAGAACTAAGGAGAAGTTTCCTGACAGAACAATTGAACAGTGGAACAAATTGCCTCCTGTTCCAGAAGTTATGGAACAGGGGTGTCAAACTTGTGACTTGTGCGCTGGATGCATCACGCACTAGCCATCCCCATCCCCGGTTTAGCAAAGGGGGGAAAAGTTGCAATGATGATTAAGTGAAGACCTGACACTCCTGTTGTGGATGCTCCAAAACTGGAAGTTTTTATTAGATTGGACAATCATTTGTCTGAAATGGTATAGGGTTTTCTGCCTGAGGGTGGAGTTGGACTAGAAGACTTCCAAGTTCATTCCAATTCTGTTATTCTGACCTTACAAAGGAGAGTTTGGCAAAGGGCACCCTATAATTATCTCTGCGTCTGTCTCTCCCTATCTCTATCCCTATCCCTGTGTCTGTCTGTCTATCATCATCTATCTATCAATATATCATCTATCTATATAATCTCTCTCTTCATCTATCTACCTACCTACCTCTATCTATCAGTCTGTCTATCACAATTTAGAAACTACCAATCTCCCTCACAAAGGGACTCTGGGCGGCATACAGATAAAATGCGAAAAACATAAAAACTGAATATAAAACTTTAAATAGAAGCAAGGATAGCTAAAATTTGATAATAATATTTATTTAAAAGGGAGGCAAAGGCCTTCAGAGCACTAACCAGCCTCACAACTGCACATTCTTCTGAACGCCCCAAGCAAAATGGATATTTAGATATTTTCAAAAGCCAGAAGACTAATGCCCATTGTCTTTCCTTGAAGATTATCTCTCTTATGGAGAAATATTTGCGAAAAAAGATGCTGCATATGGATTCTTAGACAAATACATATGTTTATTGCAAAACACTTGATGCTCTCTCAAAGCTTCTCAGATTTATATTCTTTTCTGTAGGAATCCTTTTGAAACGTAAGGGAACCATTATGACTGAAACTCTTTCCACACTCCACACATTTATATACCTTCTCCTGTGTGTATCCTTAGATGGCAACTAAGATCGCCCTTTCAGCTGAAGCCCTTTCCACACTCCATGCATTTATAAGGCTTTTCTCCTTCATGGATCCTTTTATGTAACGTAAGGGATCCATTTTCGCAAAAACTCTTTCCACACTTTCCAAAGTCCTTTTCACATGCCATACATTTGTATGGCTTCTCCCTAGTGTGGATCTTGTTATGGCGAGTAAAATTACTTTTATCAGCAAAGTTCTTTCCACACTCCAGACATTTATATGGCTTCTCCCGTGTATGGATCTTTATATGGGAAGTAAGATGATTGCTTCGAGTAAAGGTCTTTCCACAATCCATGCATTTGTAAGGCTTTTCTCCTGTATGGGTCCTTTTATGTAACATGAGTGATCCATTTTCACGGAAACTCTTTCCACATGCCATACATTTGTATGGCTTCTCCCTAGTATGGATCTTGTTATGGCGAGTAAAATTACTTTTACGAGCAAAGTCCTTTCCACATGCCATACATTTGTATGGCTTCTCCCTAGTGTGGATCTTGTTATGGCGAGTAAGATTACTTTTATCAGCAAAGTTCTTTCCACACTCCAGACATTTATATGGCTTCTCCCGTGTATGGATCTTTATATGGGAAGTAAGATGATTGCTTCGAGTAAAGGTCTTTCCACAATCCATGCATTTGTAAGGCTTTTCTCCTGTATGGGTCCTTTTATGTAACATGAGTGATCCATTTTCACGGAAGCTCTTTCCACATGCCATACATTTGTATGGCTTCTCCCTAGTGTGGATCTTGTTATGGCGAGTAAGATTACTTTTACAAGCAAAGTCCTTTCCACATGCCATACATTTGTATGGCTTCTCCCTAGTGTGGATCTTGTTATGGCGAGTAAAATTACTTTTATCAGCAAAGTTCTTTCCACACTCCAGACATTTATATGGCTTCTCCCCTGTGTGGATTCTTTTATGGATGGCAAGATTACAATTCCTTTGAAAGCTCACTCCACATTGTATACATTTAAATGCCTTCTGTCTTGTATCGATCAATTCATGGGGTTGGCTACTATTTCTAAAATTCTTTCCACATTCCACACGTTTATAAGGCTTCTCTTCTGCATGGATCCCTTTTTGAGATGTAAGGGACTTATTTCCAGGAGAAAGCATGAAAGTGTAATTTTTTCCGTTACGTCTTCTTATAGCATCTTCTCTTTTGTTTTGGATTGGATAGTGTTCATTTCCATGTAATTTAGCTTTGATTTGCTTCATACTTTCCCCAAAATCTTTTTTCTTTGTTTTCACTTTTGGAGCAAGAATGTCTTGCGTTAGAGCATCAATGGAAGATGAGCTTTCCTGACTCTGATCATTTGATTGCTTTCTCTCATGGCTTTCTGCTTCCATTTGAATTGCAGACTTCTCCATTCCTTCTCCAGCATTGATCACTTGGAACAGTTCACAGGAATCTTGACTTTTCTTCCCATTATCATCTTCAAAGGAAAAGAAAAATGAAAATGGTAGCAGTATTAGTAAAAAAGATCAAATTGTAGGAATACACACACACAGAGAGAGTATGTCACAGGAGTGCACACCCTCCCATTTTGTAAATATTTAAGTATATCTTTTCATGTGACAACACTGAAGAAATGACACTAGGCTACAATGAAAAGTAGTGAGTATAGAGTTAGTATAACAGTGTAAATGTGCTGTCCGCTCAAAATAATGCAACACACGGCCATTAATGTCTAAACTGTGAGTACATTAATGGCTGTGTGTTGTATTATTTTGAGTTATCCTGGTGCTCCTTGGATGGGTGACATGTCCCCCAAATTTTGTGCGGTGTCATCTTTGACACAAGTCACAGATTTGCCACACTCTCTACATTTGGCTTCTTCCTTGTATGTATCCAATTATGGGAAATAAGTTGATGTCTGTCAATAAAGTCTTTTCAACACTCCACACATTTATATTATTTCTCTCCCATGTGGATTCTTTTATGGGAAGGAAGATGGTGGCACAGAGTAAAGGACTTTCCACACTCCATGCATTTATAAAGCTTTTCTCCTGTGTGGGTCTTTTTATGTAACATAATTGATCCAGTTATGAAGCGCCGGAAAAGACGCCTGGAGAGCGGTTGGAGGGCCAGTCTCGCTGAATCTGACCGAACACTGGTAAGGTCGCATATTAAGACCTACCTAGTGGCAATAAAAGCGGCAAAGTGTAACTACTTTTCCACTCTTATTGCGTCATCAGAGAATCGTCCAGCCGCCCTGTTTAGGGTGACCCGCTCCCTGCTCCATTCGGGAGTGTGGGAGGACCCCCTGGAAGGCAGGGCCGAGGATTTCGGACAATATCTGTATCACAAAATCGCTCAGATCTGGGGGGATTTGGACTCTGACTGGGTAGATTCGGGCAGGGTGACGAGGAATAGTCTTGAGAACGTTATCTGGGAAGAGTTTGTCTCTGTGACTCCTGATGATGTGGACAGGATTTTGGGGAGACTTAGTGTGGCCACATGTTTACTGGAGCCTTGTCCCTCCTGGTTAGTACTGGCTTCCTGGGAGGTTACACGAGGCTGGCTCCAGGGAATTATCAACGCTACGTTGAGTGAGGATCACTTCCCCGCTGCCTTGAAAGAGGCCGTGGTGAGGCCTCTCCTCAAGAAGCCCTCCCTGGACCTGGCAGTATTAGCCAACTATCGTCCTGGTTCCAACCTTCGCTTTGTGGCGAAGGTTGTTGAGAGTGTGGTCGCGCGACAGTTTCCACAATTCCTGGAGGAAACATCTTATCTAGATCCGTTCCAGTCAGGTTTCAGGTCTGGGCACAGCACAGAAACGGCATTGGTCGCGTTGGTAGATGATCTCTGGAGGGCTTGGGACAGGGGTTGCTCCTCTGTTCTGGCCCTGTTAGACCTCTCAGCGGCTTTTGATACCATCGACCATGGTATCATGCTGCACCGGTTGGAAGAGTTGGGGATGGGGGCATCGTGTTACGGTGGTTCTCCTCCTTTCTCTCAGACCGGTCGCAGTTCATGTTGGCAGGGGGGCAGAGGTCGACCTCAAGGCCTCTCATTTGTGGAGTGCCTCAGGGGTCGATCCTCTCGCCCCTTTTGTTCAACATTTATGTGAAGCCGCTGGGCGAGATCATCCATGGCTTTGGGGTGAAGTACCACCAGTACGCTGATGACACCCAGCTGTACATCTCCACCCCAGGCTACCCCAACGATGCCGTTGAAGTGATGTCCCAGTGCCTGGAGACTGTTCAGGTCTGGATGGGGAGGAACAGGCTCAAGCTCAACCCTTCCAAGATTGAGTGGCTGTGATTCCCAGCATCCCAATATAGTCAGTTACTCCATCACTGACTATTGGGGGTGAGTCTTTGGCCCCCGCGGAGAGGGCTCGCAATCTGGGAGTCCTCCTGGATACGTAGCTGTCCTTGGAGGAACATCTGACGGCTGTAGCCAGGGGGACCTTTTGTCAGGTTCGCCTGATCCACTAGTTGCGGCCCTTTCTTGATCGGGATTCCCTGTGCACAGTCACTCACGCCCTCGTCACCTCTCGCCTGGACTACTGTAACGCTGTCTACATGGGGCTCCCCTTGAAGAGCACCCGGAGGCTCCAACTGGTCCAGAATGCGGCCGCGCGGGTAGTTACGGGAGCTGAATGGCGCTCCCATATAACACCTCTCCTGCGTGAGCTGCACTGGCTCCCAGTGGTCTTCCGGGTGCGCTTCAAGGTTTTGGTTACCACCTTTAAAGCGCTCCATGGCACAGGACCTAGTTATCTTCGAGACCGCCTGCTGCTACCGATGACCTCCCATCGACCTGTGCGCTCCCACAGAGAGGGCCTCCTCAGAGTGCCATCAGCCAAACAATGTAGGCTGGTGACCCCCAGGGGGAGGGCTTTCTCTGTGGGGGATCCTACCCTCTGGAATCAGCTGCCCCCAGAGATAAGGAGAATCCAAGACTTCAGTGCCTTCCGCCGTGCCCTTAAAACTCTTTTTCCAGCAAGCCGGGCTGGCTTAAAAATTTTTTAAATGTTTTTAATTGGTTTGTCACTTTTTAAATTATGGGGCCAAATAGATATATATTCTTTTAATTGTTTTTAATGTTTGTATTTTATGTTTCTTATTTGTGGCTGTACACCGCCCTGAGTCCTCCAGGAGAAGAGCGGTATATAAATTCGAAATAAATAAATAAATAAATAAATAAATAAATAAATAAATAAATAAATAAATAAATAAATATGGTTTCTCTCCCATGTGGATTCTTTTATGGGAAGTAAGATGATGACGCAGAGTAAAGGACTTTCCACATTCCATGCATTTATATGGCTTTTCTCCTGTGTGGGTCCTTTTATGTAACATAAATGATCCATTTTCATGGAAACTCTTTCCACATTCTCTGCATTTGTATGGCTTCTCCACAGTGTGGATCCTGTTATGGCGAGTAAGATTACTTTTAATAGCAAAGCTCTTTCCACACTCCAGACATTGATGTGGCTTCTCCCCTGTGTGGATCCTTTCATGTATATCAAGATTACTTTTACGAGTAAAGCCCTTTCCACACTCCACACATTTATGTGGCTTCTCCCCTGTGTGGATCCAGTAATGGGAAGTAAGAGAATTACTATAAGTGAAGCTCTTTCCGCACTTCATGCATTTATAGGGCTTCTCTCCTATGTGGATCTTTCTATGAGAAATAAGATTGCTACATCCTCTGAACTTCTTTCCACATTCTCTACGTTTGTATGGCTTCTCCTCTGTGTGAATCCTTTTATGGGAAGTAAGTTGGCCATTATTTTTAAAACTCTTTCCACATTCCACACATTTATAAGGCTTCTCTTCTGCATGGATCTCTTTTTGAGATGTAACGGACCTATTTCCAGGAGAAAGCATGAAAGTGTAATTTTTTCCATTACGTCTTCGTATAGCATCTTCTCCTTTGTTTTGGATTGGATAGTGTTCATTTCCATGTAATTTAGCTTTGATTTCCTTCATACTTTTCCCAAAATCTTGTTTCCTTGTTTTCACTTTTGGGGCAAGAAAGTCTTGCGTTAGAGCATCAATGGAAGATGAGTTTTCCTGACTCTGATCATTTGATTGCTTTCTCTCATGGCTTTCTGCTTCCATTTGAATTGCAGACTTCTCCATTCCTTCTCCAGCATTGATCACTTGGAACAGTTCACAGGAATCTTGACTTTCCTGCCCATTATCATCTTCAAAGGAAAAGAAAAATGAAAATGGTAGCAGTATTAGTAAAAAAGATTGAAGTGTAGGAAGTCATTCATATATATAAAAGTCAGCTTTGACTTAAGGCATAATCCATATTATGAGGTAACCTGAGATACATTGGAGTAGATTAATTGTAGCAGAGACCTATGAGAATTGAAAGTCCCTTTTCCCCCCTATCCAAACGAATTTCCCAGTACTATTCATTTTCTCTTGCCAAAATCACATAGCTACAGAAAAACAAGAAACAGAGGTAGTTCTATTAACCCTCAACACAATGTTTCCAATGGGAAAATGGCATCATTTAGCTCGGTGAGGATGAAATATTTGGACTTGTTGAAGCTACAAAAACATTGGGGTGGGGGGGATGCAATATTGGAATTCAACATTATGCAAGCACAAGCAATAGAACAAAGTCAAACTAGAGTCTTGGATTTTAAGAGAGCTAATTTCAATAAACTTAGAGAGAGCTTGGGAAGGATTCCATAGATGAGAATCCTCAAGGGGAAAACAACCCGAGAAGCTTGGGAAATTTTGAAAAGTGAGATTATAAAAACCCAGTCTAGCACAGTACCTATGAAGAAGAAGAATAACACCTCTCAAAAAAAACCCAGCATGGCTGCATAGAGAGCTCGCTGACGAATTGAAAGACAAAAAGGACAAGTATAAAAAGTGGAAAGAGGGGCACATTTTTAACTTTTGTATGTTCTTTGTATGTTGTATGTTCTTTGTATTTTTATCTTGGCTGTTCACCGCCCTGAGTCCTCCGGGAATAGGGCGGTATACAAATATGATTGATAAATAAATAAATAAATAAATAAATAAATAAACAAACAAACAAACAAACAAACAAACAAACAAACAAGCATAAATAAGGCAGAATATCAGCAAAGAGCCCGAGACTGCAAACATGAAGTGAGGAAAGCTAAGGCTCACAATGAACAAAGACTTGCGACAAAAGTAAAAAATAACAAAAGAAGCTTCTTCCAACATGTTAAAAACAAGAAAAAAGTCAAAGAAACAATTGGTCCATTGCTGGGAGAAAGTGGCAAGAAGGTGACAAGCAACAGGGAGAAAGCAGAACTACTTAACTTGTTTTTTGCATCTGTCTTACACAAAGGAAAAAAACAGAGCAACCTATCAAAAACAGCACCACAAAAAAACAGATTAGGAACACAAGTTAAAATAGGGAAGAAAATGGTAAGTGACTGTGATTCTGGAAAAGATAATCAAGCAACGAATCAGTGATTCGGATCGATCCGGAGCTTTCATCAGCTACAGAGGGCTTTCCGGAAGGCATCTGAAGACAAAATAGAAGCCAGGAGGTGCTGTGTGCATCAATCCAGAGCCCGTTTCTCAGCTGCAGAGAGCGTTCCAGAAGGCCCTGACAGAAAAACGGAGGCCGGGGGGCAAAGCACGCATCAATCTGGACCTTGTTCCTTGACTGCAGAGGGCTTTCCGGAAGGCTCTGACAATGAAATGGAGGCCGGGGATGATGCGTGTGAGCGGCGGCAAGCGGCCACAAGAGAAGTGGGCCTTCAAGGTGAGGCAGGTGTCAGGGTGTGCGAGGCCTGGTAAGTAGGGCAGTTCCACCCCCCATCCCCACCCTAGCTTAATTTTTACCTGTGTGCCTCGCCCCACCCTCTGCACCCCAGGATGGGCAGGATCTTAATTAGGGCTAATTTTGGGGTTAGGGCTTAATTTTAGCGCATGTGTTCAAAAATATAATAGGGCTTCTTTTCGGGTGGGTCATATTTTTGGGGAAACACGATAGAAGACTTCCAAGGTCACTTCCAACTCTGCTATTCTATTCTATTCTGGACTTGGAATGTCAAAAATTCAGAAAATGCTTGACCCTGCTTATGTAACATATATCCCCTCCCACCCCCCACCCCCATCAAAAGAAAAACAATTTCTCTTTCTTCCATTTAGGCCACCCTGAACTCAATAGCAGCACGAAGGCTGGGCTTAAAATAGAGGCTTGGGTCTCAACTTCTGCCCTATCCCTATCATTTTCACTCAAAAAGGCTGCCTTGCATCATCCCACAATCTGTGTGATGCTTGGGGAATGGTGTGATTGCCCCGCAGCCCGATGCTCCCGGGATGGGCAACGTGTCCCCCAAACTTTCTGGTGTGTCATCTTTGACACATGAGTCATAGAGTCACCATCACTGACTTTAGCCCCTAATCCCAACGTTCAAGACAGAAATGAAAAGAAAGAAAAGCGATTAACCCAAGAGCCTGAAGACATGACAATTCTTCTCAGCACAGATAGGGAAGCATCTGGGCTGAAAAAGCTGAAATCAGTGTGAGGTTGAGTATCTCTTCAAGTCAAGAAGTTAATTTGTCACTGATAAATTGAAATATAAATGAAAAAATACAGATAAAAAATGTCATAGGAAGCATCTAAGTCACTGGTGTCGAGCTTGCCGTGTCATGTTGCCGTCACGTGACATTTCACGATGTTTTTCCTCTTTGGCGGAGCTGGGGTGGGTGTGGCCTGCACGATGCATCCAGCCCACAGGCCGCTAGTTTGACACCCCTGATCCAGGGGTGAAATGCTCCTGGTTCGGACCGGATCGCTTGATCCAGTAGCGATGGAGGCGGGTGGTTCGGAGAACCGGTAGCAAAAATGGCATCTAACTATAGAACATCTTCCCATTCTGAGTGGACAGTAGCAACCCTTACCCAGAGAGGCCACGTTCCTATGATTTTCCAGCATGACTTCCCAATGCAGCAATTTTTGGTCAGGATCCAACTGAGACCACTCCTCCTCAGAAAAATTCACAGCCACCTCCTTGAATGTCACAATGCCCCCCTGAACATGGGAAAAGAAAGACAGAAAATTCTTTTAAATTTTTAAACTGAAATTTTAATTTGTTTTAAATTATTGGGATTTTTAATTGTCTTGGGTAAATTATTTAATTTGGTTTTAAATTGTTTCTAACTTTTGTATTTATGTATTTTATTCTGTGTCTGTTCACCGCCCTGAGTGCTTCGGGAGTAGGGCGGTATATTTATTTATTTTATTTATTTATTGCGATTTATATGCCGCCTTTCTCCCTAGGGACTCAAGGCGGCTTACAAAATGACAACTTCAATACAAATCACAATACAATACAAAATTAAAATCAGTAACCCAATTAAAAACGATTTAAAATTATACCAGTGTACCCCCAAACGGATCAGTTTAATTGGCGGAAGAGCCACGTCTTCAGCTCGCGACAGAAGGAAAGAAGGTCGGGGGCTGTCCTGAGCTCAGTGGGCAATCCATTCCAGAGGGTCGGGGCTCCCACAGAGAACGCTCTCCCCCTGGGGGTTGTCAGCCGACATTGTTTGGCCGACGGCACCCTGAGGAGGCCGACTCTGTGAGAGCGCACAGGATGATGGGAGAACGGCTGGAGATGGTCCTGCAAGTACCCCGGGCCTAAGCCACAGGTATATAAATTTAATAAAAGAAAGAAAGAAAAGAAAGACAGAAAAGGCCAAGGAGTATTTGCTAGATGTGTTCCATTTGTTCACAAATTCCCAAAGTAAAGTTATGCACCAAGTTGAATGGCTGTACTTGAGTTGGATTCCAAGGTTTAGGTGAGAAAATAAACAGAACTGAAAACCTTTGATTGAAGGAATATTTGGGGCAGTGTAATCAACTTGACTGATTCTGCGGAACTTTCAGTGTCTTTCAGTAAAGTAATCCCATTTTTTCTCTCACTGGCTAAACGGGAGAAAAAAAGAAAATTCCATGGGAAGGGCATTTCTCAGCCTTTGCAAAGCTGGATTGTTTCATAGTCAAATCTAGGTGCAAATCAGAAGATTAGAAATTACTTTGTCGGCCAAAAGTGCCTTGATTATGTGCTCTATCTGGCCACTTGGATTATAATAGTCTGGTTTATCTTTTAGTCTGATTCGCTTTTTTTAAACTACTGGTTATAAACAAGGCTTTTTAAAAATGATAATGTGGCAATGTGAGTTTTAATTATTTTTTATTACCCTTGCACAATTCCAAGTCAAAAAAATTCAAAAATAAAGGGTCTTTGTTTGTTTGTTTGTTTGTTTATTGATTGATTGATTGATTGATTGATTCATTCATTCATTTATTTATTGGTTCGATTTATATGCCGCCCTTCTCCGGAGACTCAGGGCGGCTTACAATGCGTTAAGCAATAGCCTTCATACTTTTGTATATACCTGCTTAGTAGGGTTTTCGGCCCCCTCTAAGCGGTGTTCTTTTTATACAAAGTCAGCTTATTGCCCCCACAATCCGGGTCCCCATTTTACCTACCTCGGAAGGATGGAAGGCTGAGTCAACCTTGAGCCTGGTGAGATTTGAACTCGCAGTAATTGCAGGCAGCTGGCACCTAAGTGGTACTTAACAGCACTTTAGTCCACTGCACCACCAAGGTTTAACTATTACTGCCAAGGAGTATATTTATTCCTGTTTCTTGAAGGACTTTTTTCCTCAAAAAATTACTTCCTATAAACTCATATTTGGAAGCGTACGCAGCAGAACATGTTAACTAGTCGTCTTTAAAAAAATATTCGCTAAACAGATTCTGAGGGTTGAAATGATAAACCAAAAGCAGTCTTCAAGCGAAGCTAACCTAGCTGAGAGCAACTTGAACCCACTATTCTCTTTTCCATGTTGCTTAAGAACACAAAATAATCTAGCACAAAGAAGGGAGGAAAAATTGAAGGAGAGAGTGCTCTGCATACTAATTTCATCTTCTAAAGCAGTGTTTCTCAACCTTGGCAACTTGAAGATGAGTGAACTTCAAGTCCCAGATTCCCCAGCCAGCATAGCTGGCTGGGGAATTCTGGGAGTTGAAGTCCATTCATCTTCAAGTTGCCAAGGTTGAGAAACTCTGTTCTAAAGGAAAGGCAGAATACAAGTCTTACTTGCTTACTTCCCCAACTTGATTGATTTGAAGGTTCAACTACAGTTCCAGCTCCATCATGCAGACCAGAAAACTTCATTCTATGTTTCCCTGTGAGGAAGACAGAATTTTAAAATGCGTAATTAACAAAATAGGAGGAGGTATTCCACAGATGAGATAGCAAAGGTGAGAGCACTTTCCGCCGCGAATTAAAAACTTGGTTATTCAAGTTATCCCCGGGCTGGACTGATGGGGTTTTATATGGGTTTTTAACTTTTATCTGGTTTAATTAGGTATTTTAACTTTGTATTGTGGTTATTGTGGATTTTATTGTTGTGAGCCGCCCTGAGTCCGTTGAAGATAGGGCGGCATATAAATAAAATAAAATAAAATAAAATAAAATAAAATAATAATAAAATAAAATAAAATAAAATAAAATAAAATAAAATAAAATAAAATAAAATAAAATAAAATAAAATAATAAAATAAAATAAAATAAAATAATAAAATAAAATAAAATAAAATAAAATAATAAAATAAAATAAAATAAAATAAAATAAAATAATAAAATAAAATAAAATAAAATAAAATAATAAAATAAATAAAATAAAATAATAAAATAAATAAAATAAAATAAAATAAAATAAAATAAAATAAAATAAAATAAAATAAAATAAAATAAAATAAAATAAATAAATCAATCAATCTCTCTGGGCAATGGGAGAACCTTCAGTTACCTCCCGAGATGTCCTGACTTCGATCTTCTTGAGGGATCCTCCAGAAAAGCAGCTCCCGAGGGGGATTTAATGGAATCCTCTTTCCCACAGAATCTCTGATGTCCACAGGGAAGGACTTGAAATAGAAGAAAAAAAGAAGAAACCAACAGACATCACACAACATAAAATGGATTCTTGTTCTCTGAATTTAATTTAATTTAATTAATTATATTTCTATCCCGCCCAACTCCCAAGGAACTCTGGGCGGCTAACACCACTTCAAAACTCCCAATATCCATCAGTGACATGAAGTGAGAAACAAATGGAACAATGTCACATATTATGAATGACAGAGATAGCTGATAGGGAGGGGTGAAGTATTCAAACCCATTCTTTATTCCCTAAAACCATCTTGAGATGAAGGTCTTCCACCTGCAGCTCAACCTTGCCTCTTAATTTTAGGCCTGGATAGCCTTGAATTACGCAGTCTATGTTCCGACCTAAGCTAAGCTACGTTCCGACCTAACACAAGATTATTTACCATAACGTCCTACCTGTTAATGAGTATTTTGACTTCAACCGTAATAACACAAGGGCTATCAATAGATTCAAACTCAATGTAATTCGCTCTAATCTTGATGGTAGGAAATACGACTTCTGCAATAGAGTAGTAAATGTCTGGAACACTCTAACTCAGTGTTTCTCAACCTTGGGAGCTTGAAGATGGTGGACTTCAACTCCCAGACTCCCCCAGCCAGCGCTTTCTGGGAGTTTGAAGTCCACTTTCTGGGAGTTGGAAGTCCACTTTCTGGGAGTTGGAAGTCCACCCATCTTCAAGCTACCAAGGTTAAGAAACACTGCTCTAACTGATCCTGTTGTTAGTCTCACCAACCTCCATACCTTTTACCTTAGACTGTCTACCGTGGACCTTTCACGTTTCTTAAGAGGTCCCTAAGAGGGCGTGCATAAGCGCACCAGCGTGCCTGCCGTCCCTGTCCTACTGTCCCCATTTATATGTAATCATTCTATGTGTTTACGGCTATCTTTTGCCTATTTATATCCTTTTCTTTGTGCCAAATTCTTTTCCTGTGTCCATGTCTATGTCTACACCGTTACTTGACTCCTTGTACTTGTTGACAAATAAATAATAACAATAAATAATACTAATAACAACCTGCTCCTTCTGCTCTTCCACCTGGCTCAAGAGGAAACCTTCTGCCAGGGCTACAGCCTGGGAGCTGGTCTCTGCTCCACACCCCCGCACCCAACTCTGCATCTCTGGGGGCAGAAGGAAGAGGAGCTGCTCCAAAACCACCAGGTCCAGCATCTGGGCTTTGGTGTGTTTTTCTGGTCTCAGCCATTGCCTACAAAAATTGTGGAGTCGGCTGCAAAGTCCTCGGGGACCCTCAGCCTCCTGGTATCGGAGGCTCCTGAAGTTCCAGGCTTGAATTTTTGAGCACATGGTGCTTTCCTCCATCATTGCATGGGATCTGAGACTGAACCCGGAGGAGGGCTGGGCACGTGTCTCTCTCTCTCTCCTCGGCCTCTCTGCATGGGAAGAGCCCCCACCCACCATCACGTCTGGATCTCTCCCCTGCAAATCTCTCCTGCAGCCTTTTCACTGCAGAGTTCCAAACAGTTAAGGAGAGCGAGTGCTGTGTTCTAGAATGGCAAGGCTCAGGGATGTCCCTGCCTTCGCAGCCTCCTCTGGAAAGCCAGCCCTCTAGTGGCCCAAAGGGGAAGCACCTGATGTTCCTTTCTCATATCCGAGGGCGCCCCCTGGTGCAATCTTGAATCATTTGAATCGGAATGGAGCTGTGAGGTTAGAAAGGGAGCTTTTTCAATGGGGGAAAGGAGGAAGGAGGCTGTCCTGTCTCCTTCTTTTCTTGTTTCTTAATGTTGAAGCACATCTGAATTGGCTTAAAGGACTCCCCTGGGAGGTCCCATTCCCGTTCTAGAATTATAGAATAGAATAAAAGCTGGAAAGGAGATCTCCTAGTCCAGTGGTTCTCAACCTGTGGGTCGGGCCCCCTTTGGGGGTCAAACGACCCTTTCACAGGGGCCGCCTAAGACCATCCGAAAACACATATTTTCAATGGTTTTAGGAATAATTTTATGGTTTGGGGTCACCACAACATGAGGAACTGTATTAAAGGGTCGCGGCATTAGGAAGGTTGAGAACCACTGTTCTAGTCCAACCCGCTGCTCAAGCAGGTAACCCTGTATTAGTTGTTATCCAGTCTCTTCTTAAAACACCTCCAGTGATGAAGCACCCACAACTTCTGAATGGAAGCTGTTCTACTGATTAATTGTCCCCATTGGCAGGAAGCCTCAACCAGAAGAGTCCCAAAGTTGTTTTTTTCAGGAAGCAAACTTTCTTGTTTTTTCTTTGAAGACATTTTCGCTTCTCATCCAAGAAGCTTCTTCATCTCTGACAGGATAGTGAGGAATGGAAGGCTTCATATTCCATGCAGACAGCTGGTAATTTGCATCCTTTTAGAGCAGTGGTTCCCAACCTTTTTTTGGCCATGCCCCACCTAAGCATCTCGAAAATCCTGATGGCATCCCCCCGCCCCCGACATATAATTCTTACTATTCAAAAAGTGAACTACTCACAGGAGGAAGCCTAAAAGGCCATTAACTTGGTTTAAACAAGGTTCCAATTGCTCCCATTAAAAAGCAAATTGCCCCCCTTGTAGGGCATGGGCCCCACATTGGGAACCACTTTTAGAGGGTCGTTGAAGCACTTGGAGTTTTATCTGTGTCTTCACATCAACCAGAAGAATGATCTAACATCTCATGCAAGGATCAACTTGGATAATAATCCATATAAGTACTAGACTTACTTCTATACTGTGGGGTCCTCATTGCTCTCTGAGATTCGTTGTGTGCAGACGTTTAATTACCAAATTAAATAACATCATCAGTGTTAGTGCTGATGAAAAGAACCAAGCTCACCAAGCACAAAATAAGAAAGTTTGCTTTCTGAAAAAGCATTTTGGGCTCTTCCGGTTGAGGCTCTTCCCACACACTCTTCATTGATATGGCTACTCCTGCATGGTTCCCTTTATATAAAGCTCTTTCCTGACTCCATGTATTCATATGGTTTCTCCCACATGATCTTTTTATGGGTAGTAAGGAAAACACGGCTGCTGAAAAAATTTCCACACTCCATATATTTATAGAATTACTCCCTGTGTGGATCCTTTTAAGTGAACTGCTCCAGTAATTAATAAGAAATGCTAAACAGAAATATGGGTCTAACATCTTCCACGGATTTTCCCGTTACCAGTTTTTTGTTCTTTTGAGCGTTGTAGCCAATCTCTCTGTTCCTTGAATATCATTGTAAAATTGTGTGAGCCACAGAATAGCGTTTGGCCCACAGTGCTTCAAGAACGCAGGATATACTTCATCTAAGCCAGCCACTTTCCCTGATTTTATCATTCATTTTAGACTCATTTTAAAGAGTATTAAAGCTCTGGTTGAGGAAATTTTTATGTATCGTGCCTTGTAGTCACTATACTGCTTTCAAACATATATACTGAAGTACATCTAGATGGCCAAATTAGTCAGAAGTATGGATTAAATAACAGTCTGCCACAAGCTTCTGGGCTGGCTCCATTCCTGTTTAATATTTACACATCAGATTTACCAGGCAACGCTGCAAGAAAGTTCATATATATTGATGACATTGCGCTGATGAAGAAATTTGAAGATTTCAATACTGAAAAAGCCCTTGAAAATGATTTAAAGGAAACTGATAAGTTTTTTGAAATTTGGAGAAAACCCAGTATCAGCAAAACTGAGGTTGCCTGTTTTCACTTGAACAACAAGACAAGTTAACTATATACCAGGGGTATCAAACTGGCAGCCCTGTGTGTCACATGCAGGCCACTTCCATGCAGGGGAAATGTGATACGTCACAACGCAGCAACGTGACTCTGCAAGTTTGTCACCCATTCTATACACCAAGGGTGGAATTTGGGAACCAGCTGCTGAAGTTTAATTCATCACTGTGCTGTGTACTTTTTAAATAACTTCTCTGATGTTTATTTTATATCAAATAAGACAATTTTTTTTTATTGGATTTGTATACCGCCCTACTCCCAAAGGACTCAGGGCGGTGAACAGCCACAGAATAAAACACATAGATACAAAAATTTAAAATAGAATAAAAACGAATTAAATAATTTGGCTGAGACAAATTTAAAATACCCAATAATTTAAAACAAATTAAAATTTACATTTAAAAGGGGAAAAGATTTAGGCCAGGCCAGCTTGATGAAATAAAAAAATCTTGAGTGTGCAGATCCGGGATCCTCCGTATCTCCGGGGGGAGCTCGTTCCAGATCGTAGGTGCCCCCACAGAGAAAGTTCTCCCCCTAGGGGCCGCCAGTTGACATTGTTTGGCCGACGGCACCCGGAGGAGCCCCTCTCTATGGGAGCGTACTGGCCGGTGGGAAGCTATTGGTGGTAGCAGACGGTCCCGTAAATAACCAGGTCCTAAGCCATGGAGCACTCTAAAGGTGATAACCAAAACCTTGAAGCGCACCCGAAAGACCACCAGGAGCCAGTGCAGCTCGCGCAGGAGAGGTGTTACATGGGAACGCCACAACGCTCCCATAACCACCCGCACGGCCGCACTCTGCGCCAGTTGGAGCCTCCGAGTGCTCCTCAAGGGGAGCCCCATGTAGAGAGCATTACAATAGTCCAGACGAGAGGTAACGAGGGCATGAGTGACTGTGCATAGGGAGTCCCGATCTAGAAAGGGACGCAACTGGCGAATCAAGCGAACCTGATGAAAATTTTATATGCTTTTGTGGGTTTTTTAATGCATTAATGCTACATTTTATTATGCCATATGAAATACATATACATATATATACATACATACAGATATATATTCCAAATAAAAATATTTCAACATTCTCTGCATTTATATGGCTTCTCCCCTGTGTGGATCCCTTTATGGACTGTGAAATGACTCCTCTAAGGAAAGATCTCTACACACACCATGAATTTATGTGTGTGGATCCTTTCATGATAAGACAAAATCAACCTTCGACCTAAAGTCCTTATGGTTTTCTTTCTCAGGTATTACTTGCATTACATAATGAGAAGCAAAAGTGGAAAGGCAGATTGTAACTAGATTAAGCAAATGAAGAAATTGTGAAATCATAACAAGTGACTGAGGATTTATTGAATATCCACCTGCAACTCTACAATAGTGGAAATATTCATCAGAGGGAATTCCTAGGAATCTGCACTTCTTCAGTACTGGACTAGACACCATTAAGAGGGCAATAAATCCCCGTTATCTCCATTCATCCTGATTTTTGCCTTGGAAAGTACTTAGCAAAAATTACAACTAGGATTGTGGAGTCACCTTGGACAGGAAAGTCAAAATATTCTCACATATTTCTACAGGACTAGTATTTATATGGAGTATTACCGAAGTGGACCCTTTCATGAGATTTTAGATTACTATTCCTGTTGAAACTCTTCCCACACTCCTTGCACTGATATGGCTTCTCTCCTGTATGGATCTTTTTATGGCAAGTAAGAAGGCTACTTCTTCTAAAGCGCTTTCCACACTCCATACATTGATACGGCTTCTCCCCTGTGTGTATCCTTTTATGGGCAGTAAGATAACTGTTGGTACTAAAATTCTTCCCACATTCCACGCATTTATATGGCTTCTCCCCTGTGTGGATTCTTTTATGGGAAGAAAGATGACTGCTCTGAGCAAAGTTTTTTCCACACTCCATGCATTTATAGGGACTTTCTCCCCCGTGATTCTTTTGATGGCTCCTAAGAGAATAATTATCAGGAAAAATCTTCCCACACACCCAAGCAGGTATGTGGTTTCTCTTCTGAATGGGTCATTTCATGGGAAATGAGGTGATCGGATATAGAAAAGCCCTTTCCACAGTACATACACTTATATGGTTTCTCCGCTATGTGGATCCTTTCATGTTCCATAAGAGAAGCATTTTCACAGAAGCCCATTCCACATTCTCTGCATTTATACGTCTTTCCCCCTTTGTGAATTCTTTTATGGGAAGTAAGATTACTGCTTTGAGTAAATGTCTTTCCACACTCCATGCATTTATATGGTTTCTCCCCTGTGTGGATAAACTTATGAGAAGTTAGATGGCTACCCTGAGTAAAGCCCTTGCCACATTCCATGCATTTATATGGCTTCTCCCCTGTGTGGATCCTTTTATGGGAGGTAAGATCAGCATTTCTCCTAAAGCTCTTTCCGCATTGTACACATTTATGTGGCTTCTCCCCTGTGTGGATTCTTTTATGGGAAGCAAGATTACCACTTTGAGTAAAAGTCTTTCCACACTGCATGCATTTATAGGGCCTTTCTCCATCGTGATTCCTCTGGTGACTTCTGAGAGCGCAATTATCACGGAAGGCCTTTCCACACTGGATACAAGTATATGGTTTCTCTTTTGAATGTGTCATTTTATGGGAAACGAGGTGACTGGATTTAGAAAAGCTCTTGCCACACTCCAGGCATTTATAGGGTCTTTCTTCTGTATGGATCTTCCTATGGTAAGTAAGTCGACTGATCCAAGAAAAACTTTTTTTAATTCCACTTTGTGATCGGTTTCTCTCATCTCTTTTTGGTTGCAGTTGAGTGGCAAACTTCCCTTTTTCCTCTTTTGGATGGATTGTTTGGCATTGTTCTTTGTAATTCTGATCCTCCTGGACATTATTTTCTTCAAAAAGAAACATGAGAAATTGTAGCATGATTAGGAACATGTTTAAAGATAATTTTTTTGTGAAATTTTGCCAAAGAATCATCAATATAATTTGGGTGTTTTGCTGACTGATATGAAAGAATCTGATCTAAGCTTCTACTAAAGATGAATTTCCAAGTGGGCAACTACCAAGTTCATATATCCACATCAAATAAGATTACAACCCCCTCAGAGAAAACCCTGATCTAATCTTTGACAATCAATGTGTGCAAGGCCCTTGGTAACATCTGTCAGTTCCATGTTGCCATGAACTCCTGTGCTACATCATATGCTCTACCACCTTGAGCCAAATTAAATCCTTAATAACTATATAACTTTGGACCAAAAACAAGATAGGATAGAAGGATAAAAGAAACAATGTAATCTACAAAATCAACTGTAACCATTGCCATTCTACGTGGGACAAACATCACATCAATCAAGAGCCGAGGTGGCGCAGTGGTTAGAGTGCAGTACTGCAGCTACTACAACTGACTGCTAGTTCAGCAGATGAGCGGATCAAATCTCACCGGCTCAAGGTTGACTCAACCTTCCATCCTTCCGAGGTGGGTAAAATGAGGACCCAGATTGTTGGGGGCAATATGCTATTTAGTATACTGTCTTTGGTGTAAGCCGCCCAGAGTCCTCGGAGAGTGGGCGGCATAGAAATATGAATAATAAAAATAAATAAATAAAAACCAGGATCCATGAACATCCGAAATCCTTAATCTCTACCCACACCGGCACCAAACAGCACAAGATTGATTGGAGCAACACAAAAATCATCTGCCATGCTTGTGAGTTCATTGAAGCCTGGCACTCTACAAGCAATTCCATCAACAGAAACGTTGACCTAGCCTACAAACCTCTCAGAATCTAGTCAACCACATAAACATCCAGAGATAGCACTGACCCTCAGCCAACCCATACAAGCCCACCAGCAGTAGTTCACCTTCCAATGACGCTCACCTGATGTAATCTCCCCAAGACCCATCACAGGACTCTCACTGATGACTCATGTCTGACCCATTACAAGACCCTCACTTGACACACCCACCTGAAGCCCTTATAAAGAGAAGAACACTGACACCCCCTAAACTCCGCTGAAGATGTTACCTAGCCTGGTAACAAAATGTTCAGAAACCAACCCACAGTCTCAGAGAATGAACCTTCACCCTCATCCTACACCTTAGCTACGGATATTCACCACTATTGCAAAATCATACACATCTAAGGAGGCAGCTATTAATTTCCTTCTTCAATAAAACAGGGTTATTTTTGTCAGAGTAGATGGTTACATCTAACCTCTAAATGTCTTCTCTTGGTTTCTGACCACAGAGATTCTTACCCAGAGAAGCCAGATTCCTGGAATTCTCCAGCATGACCTCCCCATGGAGAGCTTTCTGATCATGATCCAGCTGAGACCACTCCTCCTCAGAGAAATACACAGCCACTTCCTCAAAAGACACAAGATCCTAAACAAGGAAACAAATTTCTCCATTAACAGACAACACCAAGAATTTGAGACTTCTCTTCCATCAATTCCAGGGGAGATTTGTAATGAATGAAATGGGCAACTGCTGTAAAATTCAAAAGAAGACTGCAGAACTTTTAGCTGATGGCATAGTGTGAAGGATATTTTATCAGGTTTACTCCAGGACTTTTAATGGCTTTTAGTGTAGCCAACTAAGATTGTTTTAGCAGTAAGGGCAGAAGGAAATACTGGAGAAACTCATCTGACATTTTGGCCAATCGCCTGCTTTATCCACTTAGGGATCATCATGCTCACACTCTGCACCACAATAGAAGTGTTGGGAGAGCTTGTAATGGTATATAAGATTGATCCTGGAAGACAGGAAGAAGACCCTTAGCTGAGACAATGGTCTGCTCAATGAAATTTGAATTTCAGGAGGGACTCCTCCCCAAGATGGCTGCTGAATGGTAAGAGACTTTTTCTCTCTTGCCAATGATGTGCTGATTTTGCTGCCAAAGCTGTTATTGGCAGTGCTGCTCTCTGTATTTGAATGGGAGCACCTAATAATGACCCAAGGCAGCTTTTGTACAGTAGTGGACCTATTTAGCTAGAATGCATTAAAGTTACGGGAACCTTGAGATTCCTCTAATATTGAAATTCAGCATTATGTAAACACAAGCAATAGAACAAAGTCAAACTAGACTCTTGGACTTCAAGGCAGCTGATTTCAATAAACTTAGAGCTTGAGAAAGATTTCATGGACGAAAATCCTCAAGGGAAAACAACCAAGACGTTTGGGAAGTAAGATTATAAAAGCCCAGTCTAGCACAATTCCAGTGAAGAAGAATAGTAAGAGATCTCAAAAGAAAGCAGCATGGCTACCCATAGAACTCTCTGATAAAATGAAAGACGAAAAGGACAAGTATAAAAAGGACAACTATAACAAGTGGAAAAGAGGCACATAACTAAGACAGAATATCAGCAAATAGTCTGAACCTGCAAAGTCAGGAAAGCTAAGGCTCAAAATGAACTAAGGCTTGCAACAAAAGTAAAAAATAACCAAAAAAAAAAAAAGATGCTTTCAACATGGCGGCATACTTATTTATTTATTTATTGGTTCGATTTATATGCCGCCCTTCTCCGGAAACTCAGGGAGGCTTACAATGCGTTAAGCAATAGCCTTCATACTTTTGTATATACCTGCTTAGTAGGGCTTTCGGGCCCCCCAAGCGGTGTTCTTTTTATACAAAGTCAGCTTATTGCCCCCACAATCCGGGTCCTCATTTTACCTACCTCGGAAGGATGGAAGGCTGAGTCAACCTTGAGCCTGGTGAGATTTGAACTCGCAGTAATTGCAGGCAGCTGGCAGCTAAGTGCTACTTAGCAGCACTTTAGTCCGCTGCGCCACCAAGGCTCCTTTGGTAAATTTAATAGATAATAATAAAAAACATCTTGCCCTTGAGACAACATCGGCCTTCTGGGAGGGCCTTAAAACCTGGCTCTGCCAATTGTGTTGGGGTCCCGATAGGGGTGTCCTATGCTGGAGGTGGCAGACTGAGTAAAAGACAAAAGTCCATCCAGAACAACACATGCTTTTGGTTTTTAACCTTCATTTAATCTTTAATTTTAATGCTTTCATATTTATGCTTTTATGGCATTGTAAGCCACTCACAGTCACTCTGGATCAGTGGTGTCAAACTCATGTCATCACAGCGGCATCACGTGACGTATTGGAACTTTTTTCCCCTTTGCTAAACCGGGCCTAGGTGTGGCCAGCACATGACATATCCGGTCCACAGCTGGGAGTTTGACAGCCCTGCTCTGGAAAGCGAGCAGTTGGCATATAAATTTAATAAATTTTAAATAAATTTTATTTATTTATTTAAGAAAATTTATATGGATGTCCAAATTGCTTTCATTGACTTGACGTGGCTTACAAAATATATTACTTTGAACTCCAGAACAAAATGAAACCCATCCAAGATTCATGGATTTTTCTCCTACCTGAGGCAGAGGTTCAGTTGCTCTTTCAGCTACATTATGAAGAGGAGTTGATTCTAAAAATACCAAGGACTGGTTTTGGTTCTCTGTGAGAGGAAGAAAAAGTGTGAAAGCAGATTTGATTAAAAAAAAAAAAAAATAGAGTTTCCATCCAAGAGGGGCAAAAGAATCAGAGTTAGCTGGATGTCCAATCCTTGTATCACATAGGAGGCACTTCCATTACCTGACATGGTATCCTGATTTTCATTTTTCTGGAAGATCTCCTCAAGCAGTTCTTGAGAGGGTTTGGATGATTCTTTACATCCCTTGGAATATTCAGTGACTGCTTCCAAGGATATCTGGACGTTTCCCAGGAGAAACAAGGAAGAGCAGAGGGAAAGGAATGAATTCCAATACTGCACCCCCAACTTAGGAGACCCCAATGTTCATCACCAAAGCTGGAAAGTGAGAATGAATTCCCCCACATACATTCTGTAAAAAAAAAGAATGGAACAACTCTAAACTCCTCTTTAGAGTTGCCATGGCTATATTATCACACCTGCAACTCTTCTTGCATCTTTTCGTCCTCCTGGCTCAGCAAGAACCCTTCAGCCAGGGCCACCGCCTGGGAACTTGTCTCTGCTCCACAATCCCGCACCCATTTCTCCATCTCTGGGGGAAGGACAGCCAGGAACTGCTCCAGGAGCACCAGATCCAACATCTGAGCCTTCGTGTGTCTTTCTGGCTGCAGCCACTGAAGACAAAGGCAGTGAAGGTGACTGCAAACATCTCGGGGCCCAGTCACTTTCTGGAATTGTACTTTTCTGAAGTGACAGCACTGGATCTCTAAAGTGTTAGTTCCCACTTCCTGGATCTTCTGCCTAAGACGTGACCCATTCTTCCCACAACTCCAAGGCTGAGCAGCAAGAGGGCCTTTTCCAGTTCCTGCATTTGCCAGGTGTTGTCCTTCCATCTTCTCTTTTTTCCTCTAATCCAGTTACAAAATGGGTCAATGGATCTCCAGAGGTCTTCCTATTCACAAGACCTGGATTTCATGAAGAGTTTCCCCGAGGACATTCAGCCCTCCACACTTGCAAGATGCTTTCATCTTCAGGTGGAGGAGGAATGGTTTCCACTTAACATATCTGAAATAGAAAACAACAGAAATGTCCAGTAATTACAGGGTGACTAATTTAACTACTGAGGTTCCTTCTCCAAAACAAACATAAAAAGGTATCAAATGAATCTACTAATGTTTGGAAAGAGGAAGGAGTATTTTATTAAGTAGGTTGATTTATCTGGTGGAAATGAAGAACATTTCTGGACCAACTTTTTGCAATGATTTAAAATTTATTTTATTTATTTATTTATTTATTTTATTTATTTATTTATATTTTATTATTTTATTTTATTATTTTATTTATTTTATTTTATTATTTTATTAATTAATTAATTAATTAATTAATTAATTAATTAATTAATTAAATGTTTATACCACCCTTCTCCGGAGGGACTCAGGGCGGTGCACAGCCATACTAAAACACATATATCCATAAAATTTAAAAACAGTTTAAAACTGTTAAAACTCTAGTATTTTAAAATAGTTTAAAATACTAGAGAAACACATAAAATGTGGATTTCTGAGGTTCTTGTTAAAGTTATTTCTGTGGCTGTGAATAGAGATAAGAGAAACTCTTAAAACAATCTGACTCACGAATGTCTTTGGTCACAAAGAAAAATTAAAATGAGTGCTATATAAGTTAAAGGTAAAGGTTCCGCTCGCACATATGTGCTAGTCGTTCCTGACTTTAGGGGGCGGTGCTCATCTCCGTTTCAAAGCCGAAGACCAGCGCTGTCCGAAGACGTATCCGTGGTCATGTGACCCTCATGACTAAACACCAAAGGCGCACAGAACGCTGTTACCTTCCCACCAAAGGTGGTCCCTATTTTTCTACTTGCATTTTTTACATGCTTTCGAACTGCTAGGTTGGCAGAAGCTGGGAAAAGTAACGGGAGCTCACCCCATTATGCGGCACTAGGGATTCGAACTGCTGACCTTTCGACCAACAAGCTCAGCATCTTAGCCACTGAGCCACCACGTCCCTTATGTGCTATATAAATCGATTTAATAAATTAAATCAACATTTGAACATATAATAAGAACAGCAGAACCCCATTAACCACCTGGCAGAAATACCCTTGCGGGATTCAGAAGCCTGAATTAACAAACCACCATCTAATACATATATAGGGCTAAAACTCAAATAAATAAACCAGCTACAAGTTAACATGATGGTCTGTTTCAATGCAATTCGTAGTCCCCACTTTTTAGCCTAATCCACTCTTTCCAACTTCGAGTTCAACACTCAAGAGTGTAAAGCTGCCAACTTTTGACAAACACTGGTGTCATCGGGCACACGGTGCGAATGCCCCATCTCAGCCCCACTTGCATCTCCCGTCTCTGCAACGTCTCCCTTCTTTGTCTTGCCGGCAGAGCCCCTTTGCGGTCGTATGGAAAGGCTGGGAAGCAGCATCCCAGTTCCAGTCCTTGCACCCAGAGCCAACAGGCGGACTTCGAGCCTGCCTCCACTCCTCCAATAAATGGGGAGAAACGACCCCTCTCTTCTGGTGACCCCATTTCTCTCTTTGCTTCCCCCCCCCGCCGGCCTGGCTCATGCATGGGAAAGGGTGGCAGGGAAGCATGGGACCCCTGATTCCTACCTACTTGGCCCGCTTCCACGCACCCCTCCAGCGGGGGACCCCTTTGCACGGGCTGAGCTGCCACTCACGGAACTCGGGAGTGTCGTCGGGATCCGCGCCCCCCCCCCCAAATTTCCCGGCATCCTCTGGGCCTCCCGCAAAGGCCCCGCCTCCCATTCACAGCGGAGGGAGGGGCGGGAACAGAAACAGCAGCCGCTTCCTACGAACGCCCCGGGCAACACGTGTCTTCTATTAGCGCAAGATCTCGGCGCATGCTCAGTTCCCTCCTGAAGCTGAGAGCGCCCTCTGGTGGATTCTCCGCAAAGTGCCAGGATTCCCCGAAACGGCGGGAGAGTTGGAGAGCGTCTCTGAGAGGAAGGGGAGGGCAGGGATGATGGGCATGGGAGTAGGAGGGAAAAGTAAGTTCCCTGTCCGAGAAAGGCTTCGTCGCCTCCATAGGTGGCAGCTTCTCCATCTCTCTCTCCTTTCTGCCCAAGAACCGTCTGTGGAGATGGAGGAAAATCTCTCTGGAGGATTTGAACTTGCTTCCTTCAAAGAACAACCACCCTGAAACGGCCGTGCTGCCAGAAGATGAGGACCCAAGAGTCTTTGTGGAAAACAGAGATTTCTTTTAGACAGACAGACAGACAGACAGACAGATAATCTTTAGTTCAATATGTACAGCTTCCGTTCTCAAATTCTTGGCTCTGGGTGCCTAAGAATAATTGGAAAGACCGAGTGGCAACTCTTGTGACAAAGGAAATAGTGCTGAAGAAAAACAAGTAGAAAAAGAAAACCCAGTTCCAAAATGGGTGAAAAGCTGAAACGTCCGTTCCAGAAATTTTACCTCACAACGAGGCTCCTTGGTGGAGAAATGAAGAGTGGGGAACATGGCATCTCATCTGTGGCTGGAGAAAAAGTATTGTAAATTGAAGGAAAGAAAATGTTGAATAGATTTTTTAAAAAAATATTAGTTTCACCAAACAAAATCAGTCCTCGACTTACAACATTTTGTTTTGTGACTGCTCAAGTTAGGAAGAAGTCCTCCGTCATAAAATTCGTCTTGTGTGGTTGCAAAGATTAAATACAGTCCTTCCGTCAGAAAATCTGTTTGTGCGGTTGCAGACTTGAGCCAATTTGATGACACATAATCAATTTACTTTCAATAAGGCTGGATAACAATACCAGCGTTGTCCTTTTATGTCTATTCTCATTTTTGTCACAATTTTCCATGTCTGCTACTTGTCATGTATTATCGCATCTGTATTTATGACATATCTAGGTTCCTGTTGGATACTTAGCTAGATATCCATCTTCCCTACGAGAACTTTTTCTTAATAAAGCTACTTGATTTATCGGCTCCATATATGGAAACAGATTCAAAGGTGTGGATGTCCCCACAACACTAGGAACTATTGCTTTCATCCTGACATGAGACTCTAAAACCTTCAAGCATGGACCCTCCAAAAATAATCCCATATTTGTAATTTTCAATGTGCCCAAAGATCATTAACCATATGACAGGAAAAAAAAACATACGAACTGTATTTAATTTTAAAGATAAATGTGACACAATCCATTTTAGCTTTTGCCAACCCCATGTCACACCACCCCAAAGCTGTTAGCACCTTCATAGAAAAGCCTTTGTATCAGGGATGAAATTCAGCCGGTTCTATATGGCTCGGGTGAATTGGTAGCGGTGGCTGCGGGAGGCTCCACCCTCCTGCGTGGATGTCATGACGTTTTGCAACATTTTAACATGCACAGGCTTTGCACATGCGTGGACGGCACATGTGACTGAAGCGTGCACACATTTGCAAACGGGTAGGGAAGATAAGACAATTTCACCCGCTTTGCATGTGCATTTATAGGCTTTAAAACCACTGTGGCTACTTTGATAAAAAGGAAACTCTCCCTTTGAAGCTCTTTCCATACAATGCACATTTATATGAGATTATGGGTTGTGTCATAAGGGCACTTTTGACTGAATAATGCTTTCTCATTCCTATTATAAGTCCCCAACTCCTGATTTCATACAGTAGAAAACAAATCTGACTCTGTTGTTTTCATATTCAAGAGATAGTGACTCCTTTGTGAATTGAGAGATGTCTCCCATACATTTCTGGCATGGTTTGTGATGCTAGGACACACAAACTCTTTTGCTGTTTTACTTTGCAATTAAGAAAACAAAAATCACCACAAAGTTAGGACGCAAAGCCAATGAGCCGTATGTTGAAATTCAGGTTGTATTTTCTAACCCTATACTCCTTATGGTTTTCTGAGTTATTACTTTGCATTACACAATGGGAAGCAAAGATGGAAAAGCAGATTATAACAAGATTAAGCAGTGCAATCATAATAAAGAATTAAGGGTTGGTTATCTGCCTGTAATTCTACTCAAGTGGATATATTCATCAAAAGGAATTCCTAGAAGTGTACATGTCTTAAATGTGTTGGACACCATTAAGACACCATCAATGCCCTTTATCTCTACTTACTTTCCTATTTAGCAAAAATTACTATCAGGATTAAGGATTCATCCTGTCTGCATTGGACTGGAAAGACAAAATATTTTCACATATTTGTATAGGTTTGGTATTTATATGCAGTATTGCCCAAGTGGAGCCTTTCATGACATTTTAGATTACTATTCATTAAGTCTTCCCACAATCCTTGCACTGATATGCCTACTCTCCGGTATGGATTTTTTTATGGCAAGCAAGATGATTACTCCTTCTAAAGCTCTTTCCACACTCCATACATCGATACGGTTTCTCCCCTGTGTGGATTCTTTTATGGGCAGTTAGGTAACTGTTGGTACTAAAACCCTTCCCACACTCCACACATTTATATGGCTTCTCCCCTGTGTGGGTCCTTTTATGGTAAGAAAGATTACTGCTCCAAGCAAAGGTCTTTCTGCACTCCATGCATTTATAGGGTCTTTCTTCCCTGTGATTCCTTTGATGGCTCCTAAGAGAATAATTATCAGGGAAAATCTTTCCACACTCCAAGCAGGTATGTGGTTTCTCTTCTGAATGGGTCATTTCATGGGAAATGAGGTGATCGAATAGAGAAAAGCACTTTCCACAGTCCATGCATTTATATTGTTTCTCCCCTACGTGGATCCTTTCATGTTCCATAAGAGATGGGTTTTCACAGAAACCCATTCCATGTTCTCTGCATTTATATGGCTTATTCCTTGTGTGGATTCTTTTATGGGAAGTAAGATTACTGTTTTGACTAAACGTCTTTCCGCACTCCATGCATTTATATGGTCTCTCCCCTGTGTGGATGAATTTATGAGAAGTAAGACGACTGCCCTGAGAAAAGCTCTTTCCACACTCCATACATTTATATGGTTTCTGCCCTGTGTGGATGAACTTATGAGAAGTAAGATGACTGCCCTGAGTAAAGCTCTTTCCACATTCCATACATTTATATGGTTTCTCCCCTGTGTGGATTCTTTTATGGGTAGCAAGAGCACCACTTTGAGTAAAAGCTTTCCCACACTGCATGCATTTATAGGGCCTTTCTCCATTGTGATTCCTCTGGTGGCTTCTAAGAGAGCAATTATCACGGAAGGCCTTTCCACACTGGATACAGGTATACGGTTTCTCTTTCGAATGTGTCATTTTATGGCGAATGAGGTGACTGGATTTAGAAAAGCTCTTGCCACACTCCAGGCATTTATAGGGTCTTTCTTCTGTATGGATCATTCTGTGATAAGTAGGTCGACTGATCCAAGAAAAGCTTTTTTTAATTCCATGTTGTGATCTGTTTCTCTCATCACTTTTTGGTTCCAGCTGATCAGCAGACTTCCCTTTTTCCTTTTTTTGGTGGATTGCTTGGCGTTGTTCCATGTATTTTTTTCCTTCTTTGACATTATTTTCTTCAAAAAGAAACAAGAAATTGTAGCAAGATTAGGAACATGTTTAAAGATCAATTTTCCCCCCTGAAATTTTGCCAAAGTAACATCAATATAATTTGGGTGTTTTGCTGGTTTATACAAAATAATCTGATCTAAGCTTCTACTAAAGATGAATTTCCAGGTGGGCTACTGCCAAGTTCATATATCCACATCAAATCAGATTACAACTGCCCTCAGAGAAAACCCTGATCTAATATTTGACAACTAGCGTATGCAAGGCTCTTGTTGACATGGGTCAGTTCCACGTTGCCATGAATTCCTGTGCTGCATCGTATGCTCTACGACCTTGGGCCAAATTAAATCCCCAACAACTATCAGCCTGGGGCACTCATCAAGCGACCACAATCAGGAATGGCAAATTAACCACAGTGGAAAATCACATGACTGTGACTGTACTTACAATTTAATTGTTTTAATTTAAACAATTAAATTAATTGTTTTCCTTTTTCATACTCCTCTGTCCTTTGGAATTCTCATCCTGGTGCTGGGATAATTAGCAAAAAGGGAATCAAACCTGATTCCCAATAGCAGTAACTGAGCGGGATCTTGGAGTCCTAGTGGCCATGGTGGCACAGTAGTAAGAATGCAGTACTGCAGGCTACTTCTGCTGACTGCCAGCAGTTGAGGTTGACTCAGCCTTCCATCCTTCTGAGGTCAGTAAAATGAGAAGCCAGATTCTTGGGGGCAAGAATGCCCTCTGTTTAGAGAGGGCTATAAAGCAGTGGGGTATATAGGTCTAAATGCTATTGCTATTGAACAATCACTTAAATATGATCCAGCAGTATGTGACAGCAGCTTAAAAAGTCAATGCAATCCTGACCTATTTTATTTATTTATTTATTTATTTATTTATTTATTTATTTATTTATTTATTCAAATTGCTATACCGCCCTTCTCCTTTCGGACTCAGGGCGGTGAACAGCCAAGATAAAAACATCTATACAAAACATCACAGTTTAAAAATAAAGTTAAAATAATTTATAATTTGGCCCATAATTTAAAACTTGTCAATTAAAATCAATATTTTAAAATCAATATTTTCAACCTAGTCAACCTATTTTTCCAAAGCACCAGAAAACAAGGCAAGAAATAATGGATGGAAACTAATCAAGGAGAGTAGCAACCTAGAACTAAGATCTTTCCAACAGTAAGAACAATTAACCAGTAGAATGGCTTGCCTTCAGAAGTTTGGAGTTCTCAATCACTGGAGGCTTTAAAAAAGAAACTGGACAGCAACTTGTCTGAAATGGTATAGAATCTCCTGCTTGAGCAGGAGTTCAGACTAGATCTCCCAGGTCACTTCCAACTCTGTTATTTTGTTATTCCTTGTCACTTCCTAGTCATCCTTCTCAGGAATCGGACAATCCACCACGGCCACGTTACTACGAGTCAACTCGCTGCGGGACAATTCAACGCAGAATAAAACAGTGATAATTCACTGTTTTTTTTTCGATATTATTTTAATTTTTGTCATTCACATTTCATTTGGTCCCTCTTTTAGTGATTACTTTATTGATTCTATTCCACCATTTCTTTGATATTAGCGTAATTCTCCTTCTGTGGCTTCAACGAATTAGATAGAACCAGATTGAAGTTCTTACCCACAGAAGCCAGATTCCTGGAGTTCTCCAGCATGACCTCCCCATGAAGAGCTTTTTGGTCAGGATCCAGCTGAGACCACTCCTCCTCAGAAAAATACACAGCCACTTCCTCAAAAGACACAAGATCCTAAACAAGGAAACAAATGTCCGCGTTAAAAAACAACCCCAAGAAGAATTTGAGACTTCTCTTCCATCGATTCCAAGGGAGATTTGCAATGAATAAAATGGGCATCTGCTGCAGAATTCAAAATAAGATCCCACGAATTTTGGCAGATGGCATAACGTAAAGGATATTTAATCAGGTTTACTGCAGGATTTTCAATGGCTTTCACTGAAGCCAACTAAAAGTCTTAGCAGTAGCTCCAACTTTTTCTATGTGGGCAGAAGGTAATACTGGAGAAACCCATCTGCCATTTTTGCCAACTGTCTGCTGCATCCACTTAGGGACCATCATTCTCATGCTCCCCAGAATAAAAGTGCTAAGAGAGGTTATAATTTTTTTTTTATTTCGAATTTATATACCACACCTTCTCCCGAGGGACTCGGGGCGGTGTACAGCCAGCTAAAAACATACAATACAAACATTAAAAACAATTAAAAGGATATATATTAATTTGGCCCCAATTTAAAAGGACAAACCAGTTAAAAATGTTTTTAAAAAATGTTATGTTAAGCCAGCCCGGCTTGCTGGAAAAAGAAAGTTTTAAGGGCACGGCAGAAGGCACCGAGGTCTTGAATTCTCCTTATCTCTGGGGGCAGCTGATTCCAGAGGGTAGGTGCCCCCACAGAGAAGGCCCTCCCCCTGAGGGTCACCAGCCTACATTGTTTGGCTGATGGCACCCCGAGGAGGCCCTCTCTGTGGGAGCACACAGGTCGGTGGGAGGTCATCGGTAGCAGCAGGCGGTCTCGAAGATAACTAGGTCCTATGCCATGGAGCGCTTTAAAGGTGGTGACCAACACCTTGAAGCGCACCCGGAAGAACACTGGGAGCCAGTGCAGCTCACGCAGGGATTGCACATGGGATTGACCCTGGGAGACAGAAAGAAGAGGCTTAGCCGAGACAATGGTCTGCTCAATAAAATCTGAATTTCAGAAGAGAAAAACAAGGGATTGGGAGGGGGGATCTTTCAGACTTGCAACATTAAATTAAATAGAGCTAGAATTCATTGTCCTGGTTCTTGTCTGAACTACCTCGAAAAGCTAACAGAGCTCATCCAGGGATCTGTGTGAGGACCAGGGGTGGGCTGCTGGGGTTCAGGAGAACCTCTAAGATTCCGTGCAGTTTGGAGAACCCCCAAATCCCACTCCTTGCTGGCCCCGCCCATCCCACCCCTCCCAAGAGTCCCCATGTGGCCCATTTTGGATGCAGGTTAAGTGCAGGGTACGCGCGGAGGCTCAAGTAGGGTGAAAAACGGGCCTACCAGAAGTTCGGGAAGGCGTCCAGAGCCTGGGAAGGCCATTTGCGCCCTCCCAAAGGCTTGAGAAAAGCCCCTGGAGCCCAGGGAGGGCAAAAACATGCCCCCCCACCCGCCATGGTGCAGGAGACCAACTAGGCCACACCCACCATGGCCACGCCCACCCAGCAACCGGGCAGAGAACCCCTTGCTAACCTTTTTGAAGCCCACCCCTGGTGAGGACTACCAAAACGTGGGTGAGATGCAGCCAATGGTCTGGTTCTCCTCAGTTTCCAAGGAAGCTGGTCACTTTCTGAACCAGAGCAGTGAAGAACAATTCCTGAGAAGACATTTCTCAGATTTTGCAAAGCTGAAGTGTTGGTTGGCATCCAGGCACCCAAATAGTTAGAAATTCCTCACCAAGTTCTAAGTGCTTTGATTACGAGCCGCTTGGGCATACTTTTTATTTACAGGTATTTTATTTGGCCATTTTATTAAATCTTTTTAGTCTGGTATACATCCATTCATTTTTATACAGCAATATGATGTGTCTAGGAAGATAAGGTTGAATCCAGTGGTGAAATTCAAATTTTTTTACTACCGGTTCTGTGGGCGTGGCTTGGTGGGCATGGTGTGGCTTGGTGGGCGTGGCAGGGAAAGGATACTGCAAAATCTCCATTCCCATCCCACTCTGGGGCCAGCCAGAAGTGGTATTTGTCGGTTCTCCGAACTACTCAAAATTTCTGCTACCGGTTCTCCAGAACCTGTCAGAACCTGCTGGATTTCACCCCTGTTGAATCCTTCCAAGGAAATAAAGACAAGTATGGAGACTCCTTTTAACCATTGCTATCTCTCTAATCACTTGAAATACCTTTTACCTTAATTATACTTTTTAAAAAATGTTCTACAACATTACAGTAGATTTTCTTTCTTGGGTCTCCATACCACTCTTGAGAAGTAGGCCAAATTGGGTGTGAATGTTCAATACTCAATCTAAATTTTTATGTTGCTTTGAAACAGCAATATTGTTCCATGGCTTAGGACCTGGTTATCTACGGGACCGTCTGCTACTACCAATAGCCTCCCACCGGCCAGTACGCTCCCATAGAGAGGGGCTCCTCCGGGTGCCGTTGGCCAATGTCGACTGGCGGCCCCTAGGGGGAGAGCCTTCTCTGTGGGGGCACCTACGATCTGGAACAAGCTCCCCCCCCGGAGATACGGAGGATCCCAGATCTGCGCACCTTCTGTCGCGTGCTTAAGACTTTTTTATTTCATCAAGCTGGCCTGGCCTAAATCTTCTCCCCTTTTTAAATGTAAATTTTAATTTGTTTTTAAATTATGGGGTATTTTAAATTTGTTCAGCCAAATTATTTAATTCGTTTTTATTTTGTTTTAAATTTTTGTATTTATGTGTTTTATCTTGTGGCTGTTCACTGCCCTGAGTCCTTCGGGAGAAGGGCGGTATAGAAATTTAATAAAATAAATAAATAAATTATGCCCTTTTTCCTGGATTGTGAGGTTCCGAGCTGAATCATTCATGCCCTGGTCATCTTTTGTTTGGATTACTGCAATATGCTTTATTTGGGGCTACTGTTGAAAAGTATTCGGAAACCACAGCTGGTACGGAACACAACAGCATAGACAGTTCTGCAGGCCCCTAGGATGATACTGTTATGTGCGGCTGTAATGGTAGCTGGTTTGCTTCCAGATCCAATTCAAGCTGTTGATTATCACCTCTAAAGCCCATCATGGTATAGGACCTGGTTATCTGAAGAACCGTCTTGTTCTTCAGACGGCCCAACCCACTTGTTCAGACACTTTACATTGACAAAGTAATTTTGGCTAGTAGGTCCAGGAGAACAGCCTTTCCTGCTGTCATCCCTGCCATTTATAACATGGTACTCCTCACCGTGAAATCCACCCTACCCTACCCTTTCTAGCCTTCCTTAAAACTTGTCTCTTGTTGTTTGGCCTGGGGCCTGAATGGGGACGTGTCATCCTGGAAGTCACTAGATTAAAAAGAAGTTCCTACATCCACTCCTTCAAAAAAAATCTCCCTCTCTTAGCTATTTCTCTGTGAATTCTAATGCTGCATCTATTGTTGCTTTAATCTTTCATATTATTTCAGCAGATTGCATGCTGCCCAGAGTTGCATGTCAATGAAATGGGTGGCATATACAGTCAGGTCCAGAAATATTGGGACATCGACACAATTCTAACATCTTTGGCTCTATACACCACCACAATGGAGTTGGAATGAAACAAACACAATGTGTGTTAACTGCAGACTGTCAGCTTTAATTTGAGGGTATGTACATCCAACTCAGGTGAACGGTGTAGGACTTACAGCAGTTTGTATATGTGCCTCCCACTTGTTAAGGGACCAAAAGTAATGGGACAATTGGCTTCTCAGCTGTTCCATGGCCAGGTGTGTGATATTCCCCCAATTACAATGTGCAGATAAAAGGCCCAGAGTTCATTTCAAGTGTGCTATTTGCATTTGGAATCTGTTGCTGTCAACTCTCAAGATGAGATCCAAAGAGCTGTCACTATCCGTGAAGCAAGCCATCATTAGGCTGAAGAAACAAAACAAACCCATCAGAGAGATAGCAAGAACATTAGGCATGGCCAAAACAACTGTTTGAAACATTCTCAAAAAGAAGGAATGCACCGGTGAGCTCAGCAACACCAAAAGACCTGGGAGACCATGGAAAACAAGTGTGGTGGATGACCGAGGAATTCTTTCCCTGGTGAAGAAAACACCCTTCACAACAGTTGGCCAGATCAAGAACACTCTCCAGGAGGTAGGTGTATGTGTGTCAAAGTCAACAATCAAGAGAAGACTTCACCAGAGTGAATACAGAGGGTTCACCACAAGATGTAAACCATTGGTGAGCTTCAAAAACAGGAAGGCCAGATTAGAGTTTGCCAAACAACATCTAACAAAGCCTTCACAGTTCTGGAACAAGATCCTATGGACAGATGAGACTAAGATCAACTTGTACCAGAGTGATGGGAAGAGAAGAGTATGGAGAAGGAAAGGAATTGCTCATGATCCTAAGCATACCACCTCATCAGTGAAGCATGGTGGTGGTAGTGTCATGGCGTGGGCATGTATGGCTGCCAATGGAACTGGTTCTCTTGTATTTATTGATGATGTGACTGCTGACAAAATCAGCAGGATGAATTCTGAAGTGTTTCGGGCAATATTATCTGCTCACATTCAGCCAAATGCTGCAGAACTCATTGGACGGTGCTTCACAGTGCAGATGGACAATGACCCAAAGCATACTGCAAAAGCAACCAAAGAGTTTTTGAAGGGACAGAAGTGGAATGTTATGCAATGGCCAAGTCAATCACCTGACCTGAATCCCATTGAGCATGCATTTCACTTGCTGAAGACAAAACTGAAGGGAAAATGCCCCAAGAACAAGCAGGAACTGAAGACAGTTGCAGTAGAGGCCTGGCAGAGCATCACCAGGGATGAAACCCAGCATCTGGTGATGTCTATGCGTTCCAGACTTCAGGCTGTGATTGACTGCAAAGGATTTGCAACCAAGTATTAAGAAGGTAAAGTTTGATTTATGATTATTATTCTGTCCCATTACTTTTGGTCCCTTAATAAGTGGGACCATATGCAAACTGCTGTAAGTCCTACACCGTTCACCTGAGTTGGATGTACATACCCTCAAATTAAAGCTGACAGTCTGCAGTTAACGCACATTGTGTTTGTTTCATTACAACTCCATTGTGGTGGTGTATAGAGCCAAAGATGTTAGAATTGTGTTGATGTCCCAATATTTCTGGACCTGACTGTAAATATAATAGACAAAAATAACAACATTTTGCCACTGGAGATGATATTTCCCTCCACTTTTCTGGCTGTTCAGAAAAGCCTGAAAACCTACCTCTGCCAGTTAACTTGGGGCCTGATGGGGGTGCACTGTGCTGGAGTAAGAGACAATAGTCCACCCACAAATGGTCCAGGTACTTGGCTTTAACCTTCATTTTCATTATTGTTCATTTTAATGGTTTTATATTTATGCTTTTATGTTAAGCCACCCAGAGTTACACTGGATACTGAGACAAGAGGCATATAAATTTATAAATTTAATAAACTTTATTTATTTAAGAAAATTTATATGACCACCTAATTCATTCTCAATGATTCTGGGTGGATTACAATATATATATATATATATAAAGTATATATAAAGTGTGTGTGTATGTATGTATGTATGTATGTATGTATGTATGTATATCTATATATATCTATTTTCTTACTTTTCGTAGGTTTTATGTGTGTTTTTCTTTTAGCCAGGTTTTTCCTACGTAACCAAGGTTTTTCTGCAGCCCTAGCTCAGTGGAGTCACATCCACTCGATTCTGGGCTTTTTTCTTCTGGCAGCCAGCAGGCCCTTTGCTGCCTAGTGAGAGACTAGGGCTGTAGAAAAATCTTGGTTACGTAGGAAAATATATAAAGTGTTTTTCTATTGAAGCACCTGGTCTACCCCAATATGGGATGGAGCATAGTTCAAATCCGAGTAAGGGTATGGCTAGCTGATGAGAGCTAAATAGCTTGAAATAGATCTATACTAATCTCCCTTTATTTCTTTATCAGCAAATATAAATTATATATATATATATATATATATATATATATATATATATATATATATATATATATATATATATATATATATATATATATGTTTTCTCAGGTTTTCGCGGGTGTTTGTATGTAGCTCTTTGGTTATTCGGGTCTTCTCCCACGTAAAATTGGAAGTGTCTTGGCGACGTTTCGACGAAGTCTCATTCGTCATCTTCAGGCTGGTGTTCTCGGCTTCGTGCTTCCAGGAGCAATGTGAGATCGCAGCTGTCTCTTCATTTTAACTGCTAGTGGAGGTGTGAGCTGATTGGGTGGGAACTTGGCTGTGTTCTGATTGGGTGGAGGTGTGTTCTGATTGGTTAGGGGCTTGGCTGTGCTCTGATTGGCTGGGGTTGTGTTCTGTTTGGGTGGGGGCTTGGTTGTGCTCAGCTTAGTCTGAGTTGCAGGGGGATTTGAGCTGGTGAGCTGCGTTGTTGTTGTTTGGCTTCGTGTTTGTGGCCGTGCGAGCTCTTCATGGTGGGTGTCAGTCTGCTTCATGTATGGATTGGAGGGGTTTAAAGTGGCTAATGATGCAGCTGCGGTCTGGCTTCTGGTCCTTGGTCGTGGCTCATTATCAGTGTGGGTTTGAGTCTGCTTTCTGCGTGGATGTGTGGTGGTGACATCAGGTGTGGCACTCGTGAGTGTGGGTCTGGTGTCATTCGTCGTGTTAGGGACTCGTTTGTCAATAAGGGCGGGTTTCCAAATGGCCATTTGGAAACCCGCCCTTATTGACAAACGAGTCCCTAACACGACGAATGACACCAGACCCACCAGACCCACCAGACCCACACTCACGAGTGCCACACCTGATGTCACCACCACACATCCACGCAGAAAGCAGACTCAAACCCACACTGATAATGAGCCACGACCAAGGACCAGAAGCCAGACCGCAGCTGCATCATTAGCCACTTTAAACCCCTCCAATCCATACATGAAGCAGACTGACACCCACCATGAAGAGCTCGCACGGCCACAAACACGAAGCCAAACAACAACAACGCAGCTCACCAGCTCAAATCCCCCTGCAACTCAGACTAAGCTGAGCACAACCAAGCCCCCACCCAAACAGAACACAACCCCAGCCAATCAGAGCACAGCCAAGCCCCTAACCAATCAGAACACACCTCCACCCAATCAGAACACAGCCAAGTTCCCACCCAATCAGCTCACACCTCCACTAGCAGTTAAAATGAAGAGACAGCTGCGATCTCACATTGCTCCTGGAAGCACGAAGCCGAGAACACCAGCCTGAAGATGACGAATGAGACTTCGTCGAAACGTCGCCAAGACACTTCCAATTTTACGTGGGAGAAGACCCGAATAACCAAAGAGCTACATACAAACACCCGCGAAAACCTGAGAAAACAAATATCCCACCTCTACGGGGAGGAAATCCACCATCTAACCAGGACCTATGAAAAACTCGAAGTCCAAAGAGCTTCCATTTTATGTGACCTTGCATTCCTACGCAACTGCCGAGATCAAAATTTAATCCCCACAGGCTTCCAACTGAAATTCCACTTCAACTCTGCAGCCACCAAACGCATTCTGAAAAGAACAGAACTAGCCCTAATCAGAAATGAACTCCACAGAAAAAGATTCCTCCTAGACCGAATCAACAAAGATCTCCTCACACTTCACCTCAAACTCAGCAACAAGATCCACCCCGCACTTTGGGACAAATCCAAACAACTTGCCGTCTGGAGAGCCGAAACACAGACCACCCTCAAGACAGACACACACACCAACAAACTCCGAAGACTACAAGAACGCCAGAAACAATCCCCTCCACCCTCACAGCCACACATGAAACAAACAGTGCATAACATCTCAGATAGGATCCTCACCAAAGCCGAAACCAATGTCCTTTCCAAAGGATTCAACTTTGCAGTCACTCCCAAAAGCATCCCCACTGAAACCATTATATGCGGAGTTGAAACCAGCCTGACCAAAATCAACCCCGACGATGCAAACAGAATCAGACTCGAAATCACCAATATCCTCTGCACCAGCAAGCCACCCAAAAGTAATTTACCCAAAGAGGAACAGACAGCACTACTTAACCTGAAAGAAGACACCAGCATAATAATCCTACCAGCAGACAAGGGCAATGCCACGGTGGTTATGAACACATCTGACTACCAAACCAAATTAACCAACCTACTCCAAGACTCCATATACAAACCCCTAAACACAGACCCCACCACCTACCTGGAAAAAACCACCAGATCCAAAATAAAAGCCTCCCCCATCAGCGAAGAGATTCAGCAAAGAATCATACCCAGAGAGAAATCATCCAGATGCCCTAAGCTTTATGGTCTCCCCAAGATACACAAAGAAGGAACCCCACTTAGACCCATAGTCAGCTCCATAGGCTCACCTCTACAAAACCTAGCCAAATTTCTCGCCAAACAACTACAGCCCTATGCAGAATCCATCACCTCATACGTAAAAAACTCATTCCAGTTCATAGACATCATAAAGCAACAAAACTTACAGCCCAGTGACCTACTCGTGAGCTTTGATGTCATATCCCTCTTCACCCAAGTACCAATCAAAGAAGCCTTGACAGTTATCCAAAACAAATATAACCCCCCCAAGCACATCTTAGATCTGACCAACCACTGCCTATCCAACACATACTTCATCTATAATGGACAGAAATACAAACAAACAGAAGGAGCACCCATGGGATCACCCCTCTCACCTGTCATTGCCAACCTCTATATGGAATACTTTGAAACCCAAGCTCTAGAAAAATCCGATCACAAACCCAAACTCTGGCTCAGATATGTGGACGACACCTTCATAATCTGGCCACATGGGAAAGAAAAACTGGACAACTTCCTCACACACCTCAACAGCCTACACCCCAAAATACAGTTCACCATGGAAACAGAAGTGAACAACCAACTTCCCTTCCTGGATGTCTTAGTCTACAGAAAATCCAATGGCTCCCTAGGACACACTATATACCAGAAGAAAACACACACAAACCGCTATCTGCACGCACTCTCACACCACCACCCTGCCCAGATCAACTCTGTAGCCAAGACACTCATTTCCAGAACAAAACGCTTAGCTGACGAACAACACCTAAAAACCGAACTACACACCCTCACTAACGTACTCACATCCAATGGATTCCAAAGAAATAAGATCACCAACCTAATCCAAAAAGAAACCCCCACTAAAATCCAAGACAGAGAACAAGAAAACGGCAAAGCCCTCCTCCCATACATAAAAGGCACCACAGACAGAATAAGCAAAATCCTCCACAAACATAACATCAAGACAGCATTCTGCACAAACCGAAAAATATCCACCATCCTAAGGAACCCCAAAGACAAAATTGAGTTAGAAAATCAAGGAGTATATGAAATCCCATGCACCGCCTGCCCCACCACATACATCGGACAAACCAACAGACGAATAAGTGCACGCATAGAAGAACACAAGAACTCAGTCAGAAAAGAGGAACCAACTTCTTCCCTGGTCCAACACCTTAAAGCCACAGGACATGATATTGACTTTAAAAAGACCAGAACTATCGCCAAAACTGAACACTTTAACAACAGAATAATCAGAGAAGCCATTGAGATAGAAAAACGCCCACACAGCATGAACAAACGAGACGATACCTCCCGCCTACCAGCCATTTGGAAACCCGCCCTTATTGACAAACGAGTCCCTAACACGACGAATGACACCAGACCCACACTCACGAGTGCCACACCTGATGTCACCACCACACATCCACGCAGAAAGCAGACTCAAACCCACACTGATAATGAGCCACGACCAAGGACCAGAAGCCAGACCGCAGCTGCATCATTAGCCACTTTAAACCCCTCCAATCCATACATGAAGCAGACTGACACCCACCATGAAGAGCTCGCACGGCCACAAACACGAAGCCAAACAACAACAACGCAGCTCACCAGCTCAAATCCCCCTGCAACTCAGACTAAGCTGAGCACAACCAAGCCCCCACCCAAACAGAACACAACCCCAGCCAATCAGAGCACAGCCAAGCCCCTAACCAATCAGAACACACCTCCACCCAATCAGAACACAGCCAAGTTCCCACCCAATCAGCTCACACCTCCACTAGCAGTTAAAATGAAGAGACAGCTGCGATCTCACATTGCTCCTGGAAGCACGAAGCCGAGAACACCAGCCTGAAGATGACGAATGAGACTTCGTCGAAACGTCGCCAAGACACTTCCAATTTTACGTGGGAGAAGACCCGAATAACCAAAGACCTACATACAAACACCCGCGAAAACCTGAGAAAATATATATATATATATATATGTATGTATGTATGTATGTATGTATGTATGTATGTATGTATATATATATGTATATATGTATATCATCCAAGATTCATAGATGTTTTCCAACATTTCTCCTACCTGAGGCACGGGTTCGGTCACTCTTTCAGCTACATCACAAAGAAGAGATGATTCGAAAAATACCAAGGACTGCTTTTGGTTCTCTGTGAAAGGCAGAAAAAGTGTGAAAGCAGATTTGTTTTAAAAAATTAAGAAATTCCACTCAAGAGGAGCAAAAGAATCAGTTAGCTGGATGTCCAAACCTCACATCACACAGATGCAGTTTCCATTACCTGACATGGTATCCTGATTTTGATCTTTCTGAAAGATCTCCCCAACCAGTAGCTCTTGGGAGAGTTTCGATTCTTTCCTTCCCTTGACATACTCAGTGGCTGCTTCCAAGGATATCTGGACATGATGTCCCAGTAGAAACAAGGAAGAGCAGAGAGAAAGAAATGAATTCTCATACTGCACCCTCAAACTAGGAGACCCCAATGTATATCACTGAAGATGGACAATGAGGGCGGAAGAATTCCCCAAATACATCTTCTAAAAGAAGAATGAAACAACTGGCCTTAGCAGTTCATAATCCCAAAAACTCTGTCAGAGAGACATTGACAAATTGAGCGAGATCATTAGACCTGCCGTGGCTATACTCTCACACCTGCAACTCTTCTTGCATCTTTTCGTCCTCCTGGCTCAGCAGGAACCCTTCAGCCAGGGCCACTGCCTGGGAACTCGTCTCCGCTCCACACTCCCGCACCCATTTCTCCATCTCTGGGGGAAGGACAGCCAGGAACTGCTCCAGGAGCACCAGATCCAGCATCTGAGCCTTCGTGTGTCTTTCTGGCTGCAGCCACTGAAGACAAAGGCGGTGAAGGTGACTGCAAACATCTCGGGGCCCAGTCACCTTCTCGAACTGTACTTTTCTGAAGGGATAGCAATGGACCGCTAAAGTGTTAGTTCCCACTTCCTGGATCTTCTGCCTAAGACTTGACTCATTCTTCTCACAGTTCCAAGGCTGAGCAGCAAGAGGGAGTTTTCCACTTCCTGCATCTGCTGGATGTTGTCCCTCCATCTTCTCTTTTTTCTCTAATCCAGTTGCAAAATGGGTCAATGGATCTCCAGAGATCTTCCTATTCACAAGACCTGGATTTCACGAACAGATCCTGGTCAAATTTCCCAAGGACATGCGGCGCTCCACACTTACAAGATGCTTCTGTCTTCAGATGGAGCAGGAAAGGTTTCCACTTTACATATCTGAAATGAAAAAGAGAAATTTCCAGTAATTATAGCGTAACTAATTTAACTACTGGGCATCCTTCTCCAAAGTAAAATAAAAATACTAATGAACCTACAAAGGTCTGGAAAGAGGGAGGAGAATCTTATTAGGTAAGTTGATTTTTCTGGGTCTGGGGGAAATGCAGGAGAACCTTTCCGGACCAACTTTTTGCAAGGATTCAAAATACTGGAGAAATACATAAAATATGTTTTGGATTCCTATTTCTGAGTTCCTTATTCGACTGATTTCTGTGATTGTGAATAGAGACAGTCTCTTTAAATCGCGAATGTCACGGGTCACAAACAGAAATTGAGACGAGCGCTATACAAACCTATTAATTAAGTAAACCAAACAATATCTGAATGTATAATAAAAACAACAGAAGCCCATCTGGCCCAACTCCCTTTGGGAACTTGAGAAGCCTGAATTAACAAGCCGTCATCTAGTGCATATAGCACTAACACCCAACTGAACAATCCACATACTACAAATTTAACAAGATCTTCTGATTCACGCAATTCTTACAAACACATCCCCCCACTTCTTAACTCGATGCAAGTCTTTTTCCAACTTCCACTTCAAACTCCCAGAGTGTAAAGCTGCCAACTTTTGACAAACACTGGTGTCATCGGGCACAAGTGCGAATGCTGCATCTCAGCCCCACTTGCACACACACACACACACACACCCCTGTCCCTGCAACGTTTCCCTTCTTTGTCTGCTAGCAGAGCCCCTTTGCGGTCGTGGGGAAAGGCTGGGAAGCAGCACCCCAGTTCCAGTCCTCGCCCTCCCGCTGGCCTCTGCATGGGAAAGGGCGGCAGGGGAACATGGGACTCCGATCCCGAAAGAAGACTTAGCCCGTCTCCACGCATGTCTCCAATGCGGGACCCCTTTGCATGGGCAGAGCTGCAACTCACAGAACTCGGGAGTCTCGTCTGGATCCGCATCCCTCCAAGGCTTCTCGACAGCCTCTGGATCTCCCGCAACGGCCCCGCCCCAGGCTCCAGGGGTGGTGACGTCTTCCAACTAATGACCCGGGAATCACGTGTCTTGTACTAGCGGAAGAGGCCAACGCATGCTCAGTTCTGTCCTAAAGCTCCCCCTGGTGGACTCTGCGCAAAGTGGCAGGATTCACCCGCAAGGGCGGGAAAGAGGAGAGCGTCTGAGGGGAGGAGGAAGGCAGGGATGATGGGCATGGGAGTAGCGGGGGAAACCCCTCTCAGTGCCTCCCTGCCTGAGAAAGGCGCTTCGGCACATCCAGAGACGGCACTTTCTCCATCTTCCTCTCCAGGAACCGTCTCTGGAGATGGAGAAAGATCTCTCTGGAGGATTTGAACTCGCTTCCCTCAAGAACAGCTGCCCTGAAGGCTGGGCAGAGATTGGAGGCCTCAAAAGAGGCCAAATCCTTTAAGAAATGGCCAGACGGTCAGAAGATGAGGACCAGGAGGCTCCCTGGAAAACACGTAACTGTAACTGTTTTTATTTCTTTAATCCGATATATGCAGGTGCCGTCTGAAATTTTTGGCTCTGGGTGCCTAAGAATATTTGGAAAGACCAAGTGACAGCTTATGAAAAAAATAATACTGAAGAAGAAAATAAATTCCAAACTGGAGAAAAAGCTGAAAACTGATGGATGTTCCAAAAATTTTACCTCACAAGGCTCTTTGATGGAGAAATGAAAAAGGAGAACATGGCGTCTCATCAGGATGCCAGATGACGGAAAGACAGATGAAGGACAGCAAACACTGAAAAACGAATATAAAGCTGAAAACACGAGGGACAAAATAAAATCTGTTTTACATGGGAGGCTGAATGGGGAATTCACTTCAGGACACCACAAAGCTTAAGACCTTTGGAGATTTTAAAGCAGGGGTGTCGATTTCAATTTCATTAAGGGCCACACCAGCATTATGGTTGCCTTCAAATGGCCAGTTGCATGTAAAAGTATGAGGTGGGAGTGCCTGGATAGCTATGGTTGGCACTTTAGCTCCCTGGGCACTGCAACCCTGCAGCCCAGCCCAGCCCCACTTATACAAGGGGGCGCCCACCCACGCTTACTTCCTCCTCGAGGCTACTATTGCTACTGTCTGTGCCACCAGGGGTGAGGCAACGCCAGGCAGGGCAGAGTGAAGCAAAGCCAGGTGAGGAGAGGCCAAGGGGAGGTGCCAACAAGCTGCATCTGCTGCCGATAAACAGCAGCTGTGTGTTCACCACCTCCTACACACATGCCTTGCCTTGCCTTGCCACACCTCTCCTCGTGCAATCTCACTTTGCCATCGCCTGGCCTTGCCTTGCCTCACTTTTCCTCGCTTGGCCAGGCCTCGCTCACCCTGCCCACAGTGTCTGGCTATGCTGGCATGGGCCAGGACTGAGGTGGTGGGGGCTAGACCCCTCAACATTTCCAGGGCAGCCCTACGGGCCAAATCTACTCATATCACATGCTCCAGCCCATGTGTTTCAGTTTGACACCCCTGCTATAAAGAATGACATTGGTATGACAATGGCAGATCTGAAGAAAGCTTTGCAAGTCAAAGTGGCATGGAGAATCGTGAGCCATCGCCACGGATGCAATGATTGCTTATGATGTTTCATAAGAAAACATCCTTACCACAAAACGTATTTCTATAATTCATATTTAGCTATAATTTCTGCAAGTCTTTCCAGCTTTATGCCTTGTCCCATAACATGCCTGGAGTTATAATTTGTTACCTGAGCCGATGCTAGCTCTCAAAAAGTAAACACTTATTGATATTTTTTTAATTGGGGATTTGGGCTTTCTCTATCATGATCAGATGAAAAATAGGATAAATGTGAAGAATTTTTTTTTCTCTTATTCAGGTGGCAAAGATCAAATAACATTAAGATCAAAGATACACTTTTCAAAATTAAAACACCACATGCCCATTGTTTGCTTGCGGTTGGTAAATTCACCTCTCCAGGCTGACATTTGTGAAGGCCAGGCTTTTAAAAAATCCTTCCTAATTAAGTATATCTAAGTAAAAAATACTTGTATTTCAACAATGAAGCCTACAATTTACATGGATTCTTCTTCAAATGAATTTTATATGGAAAATACAGTCATTATTCCTCCTGAAGGTTTTTGTTTTTCAAATGTCAAAAATGTATAAGGCTTTTTGCATCTGGATCTTGTTATAGGAGTTAAGATGATTGCTCCAAGAAAAGGTCTTTCCATATTCCACGCATTTATATGGCTTCTCCTGTGTGGATCCTTGTATGGGATATAAGGTTTCTGTTCTTAGTAAAAGTCTTTCCACACTCAGTGCATTTATATGGCTTCTGCCTTGTATGAATCTTAATAATAATCATAATAACTTTATTGTCATTGTATGTGTATACACAGTATACCCATACAACAAAATTCACTTAACACCCAAAGACCAGGTCCAACACACACAACAATCCCCAAACACATTCCCACCCACCACAATTCCCCACCCCTAAAACCATCAAACATCCACACAACAGACCAAGTAATGCTGTGCAACAGCTCACCGATGGTAGCCCTTTAGTTCATTGTTGAGTGCAATTATAGCTCTAGGATAAAAACTAACCAGAAATCGTGTGCTCCTAGTTTTAATTGTTCTGTATCTTATGCCAGAAGGCAACAGTCCAAAAAGATAAGCAGGATGGGAAGAGTCTCTGAGAATATTATGCAACTTTCTCAAATAGCAAGATTCAAAGATATCGTCCAGGGCTGGTAGCTGGAGTCTGATGATATTCTGGGCAGTTTTAATGATTCTTTGTAGAGCTTTTTTGTCCACTACAGAGCTGCTCTCATACCATGCAAGAATGCCGTATGTCAGGACACTCTCAATGGTGCTGCAATAGTAGGACAGAAGTAGACGCTGAGATAGATTTATCTTCCTGAGCATTCCCAGGAAGTACAGCCTCTTCTGTGCCTTCTTCACAAGCATGTTAACATTCAGTCCATGAGAGGTCCTTTGAGATATAAATGCCCAGAAATTTAAAACTACCAACCCTCTCCACCTCCTCACCATTTATGTACAGTGGTAAATGTACATCTCTCTTCCTCCTGAAGTCAATTATAAGTTCTTTAGTTTTTTTGGTGTTAAGTATAAGATTATTTTCTTTACATCACAATGTCAGCCCTTGTACTTCCTTTCTGTAAGCACACTCATTGTTCTTATAAATGAGCCCCACCACTGTTGTGTCATCTGCAAATTTAATAATTGCGTTGGTGTTATACAATGGGGTGCAGTCATGTGTGTACAAGGAATAAAGGAAAGGGCTTAACACACAACCCTGGGGGGCTCCTGTGCTTAGTATCAGAATAGAGCAATGGTGAGATCCCATCCTTATTAACTGTGACCTATCTGTCAGAAAATCCTTTATCCACAAACAAATCCTCTGATTTACACCCAAATTGGACATTTTAAGAAATAACCTGTTGGGTAAAATGGTGTTACAGGGAGGCAATCTTTCTATGGTTAATAAATTGACTGTTCTTAATAAACCTCTTTCCACAGTCTGTGAACTTATACGGCTTCTCCCATGTATGAATCCTACTATGGTAAGTCAGTCCATTCTTCTTAGCGAAGCTCTTTCCATATTCCATGCAGTTATAGGTCTTCTCTCCTGTGTGGATCCTTTTGTGGGAGTTAAGATAACTGTAATAAAATCCTTACCACACTCTGTGCATCTATATGGCTTCTCCCCTGTATGAATCCTACTATAGTACGTCGACTGTTCATCATAAAACTCTTTCCACACTCGGTATATTCATGTGGCTTCTCCTCTGTGTGGATCATTTTATGGATGGTAAGAGACCACCCTTTAGTGAAGCTCTTTCCACATTCCATGCAGCTATAGAGCTTCTCTCTTGTGTCTTATGTCTTTTAAGTTGACTCTCCTTAGTAAAGCTTATCCCACATAGCATGCATTGATATGTCTTCTTTCCTCTGTGGATTCTATCATGGGAAATTATTTGGCTGCTCTGAGCAAAGGTCTTTCCACAATCCATCCATGGGTTTTCTCCTGTGTAGGGATGCTTTTAAGGGATGCATTTCTATGAGGAAGTGGCATCGTGCTTTTGAAATTTTTTCCATTCTTTCTACATATATAATTTTCTTCTTTGGTTTGGGTTTGATAGTGTTCATTTACATCTAATTGGTCTTTGAATAGTTTTATACATTTTCCAATATAGTTGTTCTTTATTTTTTGTTGTCCGGCCACAGTCTTTCATTGGTGCCTGAATGGAAGATGAACTTTCCCGATTCCAATTATTTGAATGGTTTCTCTCGTGGCTTTCGACCTCCATTTGAATTGCATAGTTCTTTGTACTGTATTTACGACTCATCGTTTGGAATAGATCCTCGGAATCATTTTCTTCCCCATTATTACCTTCACAGGAAACAAATGAAAATAACTTTAGGGAAAAATAGCAAACTTCAGGAACTTTGAATATAATGAAAAACAAGCTGCTACAATCTACTTGGATGGAAAGGACTTTCTGGATTAAAATTTTGGAAGAGAGCCAGGAGTGCACAGGGAAACAACAGGCAAGTCAGGGGAGGACTTGCAGGGGAGCCTGCTGTACCCCAGAAACCCAGAACCACATCCTGCAAGTCTGCGAGCTGACCAACGATGCACAATGTGCACACCATAACCGCATACTTCAGTGCCTTAAGAAACTGCTGCGCCGAATGGAACTCCATACGAGAACGGAACCAGTGATCCCATCCAGATCCTCCTTCATAAAGCCAGACCTGATCGTGGAGACAGCAAACCAGTTGTGGCTCCTTGATGTTGCCATCATTGCCGGATACCAAATGGAGGATACCTGGGACATCAAAACCACGAAGTATGGTCATCCTCACCACATTGCAGACATTCTTCGTTGGGCTGCTGTACTGGCCACGACCCGAGTTTTCCACCTTCCAGTTGTCGTTTCCAACAGAGAGCTGTTCTATCAACCGTCAGTTAAGGTACTCCGGGACTTAGGTTTGAGCCACAGGGACATTATGGACCTTTGTTTGTTGGCCATCAGCGGCTCACTCATGTGCTACAACCTTTATATGTGAGGGACTAAGGACTGGAAAGATTGACCAAACTATTTTGTATTGTTTGTATCTATTGATGTAACTGTCTAATAGTGAGCAATCGCCTTAGAGGGCCTCGCGGGCGGGAGTGGAATTGTCAGTTGTATCGTACTGTATTGTACTGTATACTGATGTATCTTACTGTATCATACTGATTGGCTTGTATACTGATGTATTTTACTGTATCGTACTGATTGGCTTGTATACTGACGTATCCTACTGTATTGTATTATGCACTGCTATGCCTTATACCTGTACTGCCTTGCTTTTCTAAAAATAAAATGTTGCATAGTTCATGCGGACATGGCACTCCTAATAACTGGATTTTTCTTGCTAAATGGCTTGGGGCTTCTGCTTTTATTGGGGCATCAGTCGGACCCCCGACACTTAGATTATTAAAACAGATATTTTCTTAGAATTCACTCCAACTGGAAGGTAGATAAACAAAGAGATTTTCATTACTGATATAAAATAGTGTTGGCCACCTTCAAGTGACTAACATCAAAAATCTACAATTCAGAATTAAAACATTTGTACCGGGGTGAAATGCTCCCAGTTCAGACCGGATCCCCCGATCCGGCAGTGATGGAGGCGGGTGGTTCAGAGAACCGGTAGCAAAAATCCCTGCCCCCCCCCTCCCCACATGCCCAGCTGAGCCATGCAATCATCAGAGGCTTTTTTTTTAATTTTTAAAATTGGTCGAAGGTTTTAGAAAAAATGTTTTTAAAAGTAAAAAAAAAAAAGTTGGCCACGCCCACAGTCACATTACTCCCCCACCAAGCCACGCCCACAGAACCGGTAGTAACAAATTTTACATTTCACCACTGATTTGTACCCATTGTGTTTCCGCTGGTAATTTTATCTCGAGTTTCCATTTGTGAGCTGCATGGATTGTTCTTCAAATGAATGTGTATATGGAAAATTCAGTCATCGTTCCTTCTGAAGCATTTTTTTTTTTCAAATTTCAAAGATTTATAAGGCTCTTTCATATGGATCTTGCTATAGGAATTAAGATGTTTGCTCTAAGAAAAGGCATTTCCACATTCTATGCAGTTATATGGCTTCTCTCATGTGGGTCCTTCAATGGGATATAAGGTTTTTGTTCTTAGAAAAACTCTTTCCACACTTGATGAATTTATAACGCTTTTCCCATGTGGATTTTTTTGTGGAAGTTAAGACAACTGTTTGTTATAAAACCCTGACCACACTTCATGCATTTATATGGCTTCTCCCCTGTATGAACCTTATTATGGCAAGTAAGTTGACTGTTCCTAGTAAAACTCTTTCCACACTCCATGCACGTATATGGCTTCTCCCCTGTATGAATCCTACTATGATAAATAAGAAGACTGTTCTTACTAAAGCTCTTTCCACACTCGGTGCACTTATATGGCTTCTCCCCTGTATGAATCCCGCTGTGATAAATAAGTTCAGTGTTATTAGTAAAGCTCTTTTCACATTCGGTGCACTTATGTGGCTTCTCCCCTGTGTGGATCATTTTATGGGAATTAAGATTACTATTTGTAATAAAACCCTTACCACACTCCATGCAGGTATATAGCTTCTCCCCTGTATGAATCTTATTATGGTAAATAAGGTGGCTCTTTCTGGTAAAACTCTTCCCACATTCGGTGCATTTATATGGCTTCTCCCCTGTGTGGATCCTTTTATGGGAGTTAAGATTACTATTTGTAATAAAACCCTTACCACACTCCATGCAGGTATATAGCTTCTCCCCTGTATGAATCTTATTATGGTAAATAAGGTGGCTCTTTCTGGTAAAACTCTTCCCACACTCCATGCATGTATATGGCTTCTCCCCTGTATGAATCCTACTATGATAAATAAGTTGACTGTTCTTACTAAAGCTCTTTCCACATTCAGTGCACTTATATGGCTTCTCCCCTGTATGAATCCCGCTGTGATAAATAAGTTCAGTGTTATTAGTAAAGCTCTTTTCACATTCGGTGCACTTATGTGGCTTCTCCCCTGTGTGGATCATTTTATGGATGGTAAGAGACCACCCTTTAGTGAAGCTCTTTCCACATTCCATGCAGCTATAGGGCTTCTCCCCTGTGTGGATCCTTTTGTGGGAGTTAAGATAACTGTTTCTAATAAAAGCTTTACCACACTCCCTGCACTTATATGGCTTCTCCCCTGTATGAATCCTACTATGGCAAGTAAGTGGTCTCTTGTTAGTGAAGCTCTTTCCACATTCCATGCATTTATAGGGCTTCTCTCCTGTGTGGATCCTCTTATGCCTTGTAAGTTGACTATCCTTAGTAAAGCTTTTTCTACACTCTATGCATTTATATGTCTTCTTTCCTCCGCGGATCCTTTGATGGGAAATAAGTTGGCTGCTCTGATCAAAGGTCTTTTCACAATCCATCCATGGGTTTTCTCCTGTGTGGATCCTTTTAAGGGATGCATTTCTAATAGAAAGTGGCATCCTTTTGAATTTTTTTCCATTCTTTCTACATACATAATTTTGTTCTTTGGTTTGGGTTTCATAGTGTTCATTTACATCTAATTGGTCTTTGAATAGTTTTATACATTTTCCAATATAGTTGTTCATTATTTTTTGCTGTCCGGCAACACAGTCTTTCATTGGTGCCTGAATGGAAGATGAACTTTCCCGATTCCAATTATTTGATTGGTTTCTCTCATGGCTTTCGACTTCCATTTGAATTGCATAGTTCTTTGTACTGTATTTACGACTCATCGTTTGGAATAGATCCTCGGACTCTTCATTTTCCTCCCCATTATTACCTTCACAGGAAACAAAAAATGAAAATAACTTTAGGGAAAAACAGCAAACTGCAGGAAGTTTGAATATAATGAAAAACAAGCTGCTTCAATTTACTTAGATGCTAAAAATAACTTGATCTGGACTTTCTTGATTACAATTTTGGAGGATAAATCTAATTTGGTACGGCAAGGGAAAAACCATAGGTTAAATATCAAATTCTCCAAGATTCAAAGGAAAGGAAAGGATTTGCTCTGCCTGATTTGAAATTGGACTTTTTATTTATCTACTCCCATTTGCATGCTTTCAAACTCCTAGGTGGGCAGGAGCTGGGACAACTCATAGGAGATCACCGGGTCATATAGCACTAGTGTCTCAAACCCGGGCTTTCCGGCTGAGAAGCCAGGTGTCTTTAGCCGCTCCCTTAATATTAGTATTTTTTATTACTAATTTTTTCTTATTCATTTATCACCTAACAATCATCTTTATTTCCACTTCAAAACTTGTTTTTAATCTGATAAAATGCATTTAATAAAATAATAATAAAAACCGAAAGGGCTGATGTATTTAATTATAAAATTTCTTCCCAAACATTCTGCCCAGGGAGAAGCAAATCCTTACTCAGAGAGGCCACATTCCTATGATTTTCCAGCATGACGTCCCAATGCAGCACTTTTTGCTGAGCATCCAGCTGACACCATTCCTCTTCAGAAAAACCTCCTCAAAGACCCGCCTCCTAAAAAAACACAAAAGGAAAAAATACAGAAGTCAGAACCATATACAAAGTCTACCCTATTAAGTCATCCCAAGCAAAGATATAAACTTTCAACACTATTTAGTGAAAAAAAAACCAAGTTTCCATGTCTCTGTCTCTGTCTGTCTGTCTGTCTGTCTGTCTGTCTGTCTGTCTGTCTGTCTGTCTGTCTGTCTATCTATCTATCTATCTATCTATCTATCTATCTATCTATCTAATCTCCATGTATTAATTCATCAACACTTTCAACATTTGAAGAAAATCAACTGGCAGATGGACCCTGGGAATCCCACCAATGAGCTGTGGTAGCACAGTGCTTAGAATACATTATTGCAGGCTGACTCTGCTGATTGGCAGGAGTTCAATCCTGATCGGCTTAAGGTTGACTCAGCCTTCCAGTCTTCCAAAGTCAGTAAAATGAGGATCCAGATTGTTGAGAGCAATATGTTGACTCTATAAACCAGTTAAGTGTGTGATGTAAATCACTATAAAATAGTATATAAGCCAAATGTTATTGCTATAACTGACTCCAATACATCCTGGGTTTGCAGAAAAAAATATTTAGAGTTGGTTTTGCATTTAATCGTGCCAACATGATGTATCCAATGAAGAAGTTCTTGGAGGAAGATTCTAGCCTTGGAGTTCTGATTTGCTTGGGTTCGTTAGTCGGAACCGTGACACCTATCCATGATCAATACCTTAATAAAAATGCTGAGAGGCAGCCAGGAATTTATGTGGACTGCCATCAATATCCAGAGACACATAACCCTGTTCCTGCTTCCCCTCAGATTACAAGGAAGCCTCTACTTGTAGCCCAACCCATTGGCTGAAGAGGAGAAAACTGCCTGGGAAGAGCATTTTTACCCTATCCAAAGCTGGATCGTTTGGCCCCACAAGCCAGGCACAAATCGAAGAATTAGAAATTATTTTGCAGGCCAAAAGTGGCTTGATATGGCCCTCTATGTATTTTTACAGTCTGGTTTATCTTTAATTTTTACAGTCTGGTTTATCTTTAATTTTTACGGTCTGGTTTATCTTTAATTTTGTGTGATTGCTTTTCCTCTCACTGGTTATAAACAAAGCTCTTTTAAAAATGGCAAAGTGGCAAAATGATTCTTTTACTGATTATTCAGCAGGGTTGCACTGCTAATGTCAAAAATTATTAATAGGATTCTTTACCAGATGCTAATACTGTGATACTTATTTTTCATCATCCTTTTCTTACTTTAGATTCAGATTCAACTACCGCTTCAGCTCCATCATAAGTAGGAGTCAACTTTCTTCCATTCTTCTCTGTGAGGGAGACAGAATTTTTAAATGGATAATTAATAAAATAACATGTTTCTCCAAAAATAAGCCTTGGTCTTATATTTTTTGAGACTTTTTGGGGGGATTTTTTGGGAAGGAAGGAAGGAAAAATTCTCTTCTATTGAACCCTTCCAGACTTGGTTAACTAACTGGTTGAAGGGAGGGAGGGAAGGAGAGAGGGAGGAAGGCTTTTAGCCCACTCAGTAACAGAGTCCCTGTATTGGTTTTTGGGGGGGGGGAAGAGAGAGAGGGAGGAAGGAAGGAAGTCAGACATTTTGGCAAATTCTTTTACACCTCTCTCCTTTGGCTGGATTTCTATTACATCCCTTCTAGCCAATTGGTTGGGGGCTAATTGTCACAGAGGGAGGAACACCCAGGACGAACCCTCTTTCTGCGAATGGGCCGTGTCGAAGAGGCCGGTGGCCCATTCCCCTGTCTTAACTGGGGCTTATTTTTCGAGTAGGGCTTAGAAGGACCATGCTAAAAATCATACTAGGGCATATTTTCTACTTGGGTCTTATTTTAGGGGGGAAACGGTAACAGGTCGCATTCTACACAAGAAAAGACAGTGAATGTAAGATAGCTGGGATCTCTCTTTGAAATGGATTACCTCTTGAGATATCCTGAGTTGGATCTTCCTGAGAGTTCCCCCTGAAAAACAGCTCCTGAAGGGGTTTTGACAGATTCCTCTGTGCCTTGGGATCTGTGATCTCCACAGTGAAGGACTTGAAATAGGAAGCAGGAGAAAGAAGAAAAATTATATTTCTTTTCTAACCACTCATAAGAAATATGAATAAAAGATTAGAGATTAATAAATTAGATAGGGTAAATGGAAATGAGAGAGAAAACAAAAAAGGAATAGAAACCCAGATTCCACCTTTGCAAATGGAAAAGGGGGAAGGAGGAGGAGAAAAGGGAAAAATGTTACTATACAAATGTACATTTATGATGATATGTGTGAAATCAGTAAAATAGACAAGAAATTGAAAAGAAAGTGTATATAAATAGAAAATCGGGGTTGCTCGGATACCACTTTGGAAAATATTGAATTGAAAATGAATACAACAATGGCGAGAGAATGGAAAGAGGAGTAGAGGGATAGATAGGAGGGGAGAAGAGAGGAAGGAGAGAGAGGAACAGAAGGGAAAAGGAGAGGAAGAAAGGGAGGGGAAATAAGAGTAGGAATGAAGATCAGAAAAGGAGGAAGAGGAGGAGTGGGGGAAAGGAAGGGGAAGGAGAGAAGGGGAAGGAGAGGAGGAAAGAAGGAAGAAGAGGATAGAAAAAGGGAGGGAAGGGAAAGAAAGGAGAAGAAGGATTGTTGTAAAATAAGGGAGATGGAATGGTAGAAGAGCAACCCCGAGTATACACAAATTTATTAGGATGAAGAATGAACAAATGTGAAAGTTAAAAGAGAGTAAGTATGATTAACAATGGATAAGAGACAGTACATTTAAAACATGTTTATGAGAAATAAAGATTAAAAAAAGTTTCAAAAACAAAAAAAAGGAAAGAAGAAAAATTAACAGATATCACGCAACATGAAGTTGGTTCATGTTCTCTAAACACAACTTCAATGCCCCAAATATCCATCAGAGATCCTGGCATATAACAGAGAAAAAGCTGAGTCCAATTTCTCTTCAGGAATGGTTAATGGAACAATTTTCTACTAGAATTAGGGAAACATCTCCATGAAGACAGGAGAAGCCTGGAAGGGAGGGGTGAAGAATGAAAACACATTCTTTATTCCCTTCCGGACTCTCGAGACAAAGACCTCTTACCTGCAACTCAACCTGCTCCTTCTGCTCCTCTGCTTGGCTTAGGAGGAAGCCTTCCGCCAGGGCCACCGCCTGGGAACTGGTCTCTGCTCCACACTCCAGCACCCAGCTTTCCATCTCTGGGGGCAGAACAGCCAGGAACTGCTCCAGAACAACCAAATCCAGCATCTGAGCTTTGGTGTGCTTTTCTGGTCTCAGCCATTGCGTACAAAAGTTGTGGAGTCGGCTGCAAAGTCCTCGGGGACCTTCAGCCTCTTGGTATTGGAGGTTTCTGAACTTCCAGGGCTGAACTTCAGAACGGATGATGGTTTCTTTTTCCAGGATCTTCTGACCAGTTCTTGCCCAGATCTTTCCACAGCTGCCAGACTCAACAGCCAAAGGGTCTTTGTTTGTTCCCTCACGTGGTAAAGGTTGTTCCTCCATTCCTTCTTCTGTCCTGTAATGCAATTCCAAACAGGTTTGGGGAATTCTGTGGCTCTCCAAACACTTTTCAATTCATAGGTTCATTTTGGTAGCAATACCAATAGCAATTAGACTTATATGCCACCCCATAGTGCTTTACAGCACTATTTTGTTTACAATGTCAACTTATTAAATGTCACCTTTAAAGCGCTCCATGGCTTAGGTCCGGGGTATTTACGAGACTGCCTTCTGCCACCAATAGCCTCCCACCGGCCAGTACGCTCGCACAGAGTGGGCCTTCTCAGGGTGTTGTCCGCCAGACAGTGTTGGCTGGCGACCCCCAGGGGGAGAGCCTTCTCTGTGGCGGCGCCCGCCCTCTGGAACAACCTCCCCCCAAGGATACGTACAATATCAGACCTCCGGATTTTTCATCGGGCCCTGAAAACTTATTTCAACTAGCCGGGCTGGCTTGATCCCACAGTTTTGGGTTAAATTTTAATTGATTTTAAATTGGGTTTGTTTTAAATTGCGGCCAAAAATATTTAATTATTTTAAACTGTTTTTAAATTTTGTATCTTTTGTTTTTATTTTGGCTGTTCACCGCCCTGAGCCCTATTGGAGAAGGGCGGTATACAAACTGAAATTGAAACAAATAAATTATCCCAATATTCTGGGTCCTCATTTTACCAACCTCAGAAGGATGAAAGGCTGAGACAATACTGAGCCCTCTCAGGAGTAAACTCCAGGCTATGAGCAGAGTTTGCCTGCAATACTGCATTCTAACCACTGTGTCACCTGAGCTCCTATAGCAGCAGGACTGACCACAAAAGGCTATCCAGCCTTCTTGGCACAAGAGGTAACTTTTTGGTATTACAGAAGTCGTTCAACCGACTCTGCTTTGTGTAAATGAGATGAAAAAGAAAATAAATTTGAAGAATGTGAAGGTGGTGGATTTAATCAGTGAATCACACTTATCCCCATGGAAGGAAGTATCTTCCTGAACTGGTAAAGGATTGCAGTGGCTCAGGGCCTGGTGGCTCAGCAGACTGATAGCACTGTGATTAACACCAGCTGTCTGCAATTACTGTAAGTTCGAATCTCACCAGGCTCAAGGTTGACTCAGCCTTCCATCCTTTCTAAGGAAGGTAAATTGAGGACCCAGTTTGTGGGGGGCGATAAGCTGACTTTGTATAAAATATACAAAAGTATGAAGGCTATTGCTTAACGCATTGTAAGCCACCCTGAGTCTCCGGAGAAGGGTGGCATATAAATCAAATTAAAAAAAAAAAAGACGGTGTTTCTGTGACTATTTCTTGGTGTGGCGCAAAATATGTTTCCAGCTCATATTCCCAAACTTGGAATATAAAACAAATCAGCTTTGCAGCATTTTCTATTTTTTTATTCTCCCAAGAGAAGGCTAACTTTACTCTATAATCAGCTTTCCTACAACGTGCCAAACCCCCAAAAGGTTAACAAACGGATGGAATACAGAATACTTATATACTGTATCTTCCTTCTGCTTAATATTGAGATATTTAGGTTTTCATTTAAAATCTGCCTAACCCTTTCTACTGGGAAAGATTGAGGGCAAAAGAAGAAGGGGACGACAGAGAATGAGGTGGCTGGATGCAGTCAATGAAGCAGTTGGCATGAGCTTAAATAGACTCCAGAGGATGGTAGAGGGCAGGAAGATCTGGAGGAAGATTGTCCATGGGGTCGCATTGGGCTGGACTTTGCAACTAACAACTTTCTATGTTTCTTGGCCTTGATAGAGAAATACCTGGAGCTATGGAGGAGAGATAAAAAAGAAATTGCAAAATTGCTTCTCCGCAAAAAAAGAAGTTTGTCTTTGTGAATAGCTTCAGTTAGAAAAGGAAGAAGACCCCCCAATATGGAATAATACTGGGTGAAAAGAATCTGGAAAGAACAACATTCTCACAATGCTATGAAGGTTGAGTTCAAATCAAATGACATATCAAGGAAATGACCCTGGCTTAAGATGCTCCATTTCCCATTTTTAGAGTTTGCTTTTTAGGGACAAAGTCACACTATTACACGAAGACAGCTTCACACAATTTGTCCTGAGCCCAAACTAGGAAACCAATCCCAAAGGCCAAGTTCACATAAAACACAGGGCTTGAAAGAATGTAAGATGATATCTGGTTCAGTCTCCCACATAAGACAGGTTGAACTGTGGAGGACCTGACTTGGCTTTGTCTCCAGAGGGATTTGCTGCTTACATATATAAAATGGAAAACCAAAGAAATTTCCAGAAACACGGGGTGACTAGTTTAACTACTGGGAATCCTTCCCCAAAGAAAAAGAAGAAAATATTCCCCGCCACTGGGGGAAATTCAGGAGAATCCTTCTAGCTCAATTTCTATAGAAATACTATAAAAATACATTTAATATATATTTTGGATTTCTGTCTTCTAATAATTAATTATATTGATCTCTATGGTCAGGTAGAGATTTAAATGCCTCAGGTCACAAACAGCAATTGAGATGAGTGCTATATAAATTTATTTCATAAATAAATATATTAACATTTGAATTTATACTAAGACTTTAGCCAGCAGAAACCCATATTGTGTTCCCAGCCCCAAACTCCAGAAACCCAAATTAACAAACCATTATGCAATGGAATGGAATAACAGAGTTGGAAGGGACCTTGGAGGTCTTCTTGTCCAACCCTCAACTCCTCCACCCCGCTTAGCCAGGAAACCCTATACCACCTAATATAGTAAATATATAAACATCTGAACTTATAACAGGGTGGATAAAAATCAATGATTTTTTTTAAAAAAATCAAAAAAATCAGATTTTTTTTATTTAAATCGGATTTTATTTTTATCAAATTTATTTTAATAAAAAACTTTGGGGGTAAAAAATCTATCGTAAGATAGTTTTCTATTTAAGATACATAAATAATTTAGTTTATTCAGCATGAAATGGAGCTTAGTTATGTAGCATGAGGCTGTTTATTCTGCAACACTGGGACTATCGGTGAGTCAACAGCGGTTCAAAGGAGTAGCAGAAATGACAGTTGCTCTTTAAAAATTATGATTTAAATTGAGTTGATTTAAATCAAGCATTTTTACTAGTGATTTAAATCATGATTTAAATTGATTTAAATCAACTCGATTTAAATCAAATCCACCCTGACTTATAGTAAGACTTTAGTCAGCAGAAACCCATTGTCTTCCTGCCCCCAAACTCCCGAAACCCAAATTAACAAACCATCATCCAACATACGACTAATACCTGAATAAATAAACCACCTACAGCTTAACTTGTTCTATTTTCATGCAATTCTTAGAAGCAGTGTGCCATTTTTTATAGACTAATCCTGTTATTTTTTCCAACTTCAAGTCCCAAACTTTAAAGTAGGCAATATGAAAAACCCTATGAGGCACACAGTGCGAATGCTGCGTCTCAGCCCCACTTTTGCACCTCCAGCCCTGCAACCTTTCCCTTCTTTGTCTGCCAGCTTTGCGGTCGTGGGGAAAGGCTGGGAAGCATCACCCCACTTCCAGTCCTCGCACACGGGGCGCCGTCCTTGCACCCAGGGCCAGCAGGAGGACTTCGGGCCAGCCTGCCCCTCCCCCCCCCATGCAGAGGCTCCCCCAGGAAATGGGGGGAAACGAGCCTCCTCTTCGGGCGACCCTCACTTCTCTCCTTGGCTTCCCTCCCTCCTGACTCATGCACGGGAAAAGGCGGCAGGGGAATATGGGACCACGGACTCCAACCCCGCAGGAAGACTTGGTTCCTCTCCACACACCCCTCCAGCGCGGGACCCCTTTGCACGGGCACAGCCTCCACTCACCCAACTCGGGAGTCCCGTCGGGATCCCCGTCTCCGAAAAGGCTTCCCGGCAGCCTCTGCAAAGGCCCCCTCCCCCTGCAAAGGCCCCGCCCCCCAGCCTCACAGCGGGGTTCCCGGGAAGGCAGAAAGGGCAGAGGCGCCTCCAGTCTCTTCCGACGAACGTCCCGGGCAACACGTGCCTTGTGCCCGCTGAAGAATCCGGCGCATGCTCAGTTCCCTCCTGAAGCTGAGCGCGCCCCCTGGTGGACTCTTGCGCGTAACGAGACCCTTCAAGGGCGGGAAAGAGAAGAGAGTCTGAGGGGATGAAAGAGTCTGAGAGGATGAGAGGGATAATGGGCAGGGGAGTAAGAACAATGGCTCTGTCAGAAGAGAAAGGCTTCGTCGTCTCCAAAGGCGGCACATGCTCCATCTGCTTCTCCTTCCTGTCCAAGAACCATCTGTGGAGATGGAGAAAAATCTCTCTGGAGGATCCGAACTCACTTCCCTCAAGAACAGCCGCCTTGAAGGCTCTGCAGAGATTGGAGGAGGCCTCAAAGGAGCCAAATCCTGTCAGAAGACAAGGACCAGGAACCTCTCTGGGAAACACAACTTGTAGTGAACTTCGGCCTGAAGTGGAGGAAGATGGGACACAGGCAGGAAGTCACAATCAGGAAAATGGAGATTTCTGTCAGGTTTCATCTCTCTACTTCTGTATAGACACAGTTGCCCTTCTCAAATTCTTGGCTCTGGATGCTTACAAATAACTGGAAAGACCGAGTGGCTGGTTGTGATAAAGGAAATAATGCTGGGGGGAAGAATACGATGAGAAAACCAATTCGGAAAAGGAGGAAAAGCTGAAACTTGTGGATGTTCTAGAGATTTTACCTCACAAGGGGGCTCCTTGGTAGAGAAATGAAGAGGGGAAAAATAGCATCTCATCTGTGACTGGAGAAAAGAGGGAATTATCAAATGAAGGAAGAAAAAATTGAACGGGAATATAAAGCTCAAATACCACGAAGGAAAAAAGTAGAGAAAAAATGTGTTGTGTGTCAGGGAATTTGCCTTGGGATAACTAAAGAATTGAAATGGTGGAGGACAAGCGGTGAAAAAGCTATTTCAAAGCAATGTTCTCTTCAGCCAATTTTTTCCCCCGTCCAGATTCCTTCAAATCGCTGCCTATTTTTGTAGCTCTGCCTGTGCGGAAGGGGAGCCGGAGTTGCTGCCTGCACTTGGGAAGAGCCTGTTCAACCAGGCAGCACCACTTTTGCCCCCACAGCCCCTGCTTTTCCACAAAGGGCCGTGCACGTTTCTAGCCCCAGAAACCAGAGAAATCAGCTCTGGCGCTGGCATTCATCCTCCCATTGTTTGCTCATAAACATCCATGCCAATGTTCCACTTGTCTGGCGAATTGAATGACAGCTGTCGAATTCCAAAGGCTTCTATACCCACCCCGCTCCTTATCTGACAAGCAGGTACCAAAACAGAGACTGGCTAAGTGTTCATGAGAAAAGGAGATTAGAAAACAGCAAGCAGAAGGGAACTGTTGTATGGAGATTGGCAACTACGGCAGGTAGGCAAGAGGGATGTTGGTCAACTACCAGAACCAAAAGCTATGATGCGGAGTATATCTGTGGATTTTTGCCTGGAGCTGGGCCCCAATCAGAAAAGCATCGAAGTAGCCCTTCATCCCAACCAGTGTGAGGGTGGTATAGTACCTTATAGACTTTGGGACTTACATTGCGACTGAGTATAAAACACCTAATTACTTGGCAATACCAACTAGCATAATCTGGAAAGATGGCATTAACCCAGAGCAATAGCGTGTTGTTGAAGGGTTGTGCCACAATAAATCATTGTGTACAGATCTGCTATACTGTGGTATATCCAATCCTGGAAAGCAAAAGCCCCTCATGTTATCCATTTGATTTCTATGTCTGTAATGAGAAATAACAGCATTGCTTCCCTTTATTAACAGTCTCCAGTGAAGGGGACACTGCGGCTGTTGCAACCCTCCTCCCATGCCACACCAAAACTCTGCATCCAAATAGGAAAAGGTATAATATGGCCCCTACTTGAAAAGTCTTTTGCACAGGCATTTGAGAGGCTTTTTTTAATTCCTTTTTTGTGAGATAATTCTACATCCCGAATCTCTTTCCACGGTCTACATCACCATGTATGTGAGGATTCAATTCTCCACATGGTCATTTGGGAGGACAGAGAAGTGTTTGTCTGCTAATAAACTATGAGCATATTAAGGAATGGGAAAGGAAGGGGAAAGACTAGGTAAAAGTTCAAATTATGGGAAGTGGTATCGATCAGATGAACATCCAGCTGTATGTCTGCCTTAGTGGAAGAAAGAATAAAGCATTTTGAAGAATTGCCTCAGGGCGATTTTACTGCTTTTATTGCTGGGAAGAGCATACCTGTAAAATATCTACCTGTTGATAACCCTCCCAGAACAAGGATCAAGTAGAAAGAACAAACAATTTGTGAAAAGTTTCCTTGCAAAACCATAATATTGACATCTTATATAAAATTGCATAGTCCAGAATCTGTGTCAACTTGCGAAGCTTACCTGACCTGCTCCCGGATTGCCATAGGCAGGGAGATGGGAAATAGCGCCTCGCAGCTCTGAGGAATTCACACCTCAGTCAAAACACATCCTAGCAGCCCAAAGTCAAGGCCATCTCCACGGAAACCCACAAAAGCAGGAGTGACTTCTACGACCAGAAATTGCTTAGTTGGGGAATGTGACTGGTGACACACCTTGGGGCAAGGGGGCAACAGGGTCAGAGGTAAGGCGTGAATTGGGTGAAGTCAGAATTGGCTTCACTTAGTTCTTGTGGACATGGTGCTCCTAATAAACAACTGGATTTTTCTTGCTTTGGGCTCCTGCTTTTATTTGTGCATCAGTCGGAACCCCGACACTTAGGTTATTAAAAGAGTTATTTTCTTGGAATTCACTCCAACTGGAAGCTAGATAAACATAAAGATGATTTTCAATACTGATATGAAATAGTGTTGGCCACCTTCAAATGACTGTAACATCAAAAATCCACACTTCAGAAAACATTTGTGCCCATTGTTTGTGTTTCCACTGGTAATTGTATCTTAGTTTCCAGCACAGACTCCGCAAAACTCTTCCTAGTTCAATATACAGAAATAGGAAATACATAGATTTCACCACCTAAATCTGGAATCTAAATGGATTTGCACCAAAATGGAAAATTAAATCATTTTCCCAAACCACACATTTATATGACTTTTCCCCTGAAGCCCTTTCCACATTCTATGAACTTGAACAGTTCCTCTCCTGTGTGGGATCAGTGATAAAAAGGAGAAGCTATCCTACGACATATTGGCTGCACATTACAAAGTGACAAATGGATGACTATGGCAGATCTGAAGGAAGCATTTCAAGACAGAGTGGCATGGGGGGGGGAGCAAGTGGTGAAATCCAATTTTTTTTACTATCGGTTTTGTGGGCGTGGTGCTGCTTGGTGGGCATGGCAGGGGAAGGATATTGCAAAATCTCCATTCCCATCCAACTCTGGGGACAGGCAGAGGTGGTATTTGCCAGTTCTCTGAACTACTCAAAATTTCCACTACCGGTTCTCCAGAACCTGTCAGAACCTGCTGGATTTCACCCCGGGGGAAATCTATAGAGGAGTCAAAGGTCTGACATGACTGAATGATTGCCAATGACAATTCATAAGAAAACTTCGGTAGCATAAAACATATTCCTGTAATTCATATTTAGCTATAAATGTCCCATAACATGCCTGGAGTTTGATACCAAAGCCCTCAAAAAGTAAACTTTTATAGATTTTTTTTATTTGGGGATTTAATTTATTTATTTATTTATTTGATTTTTATACCACCCTTCTCCAACAGGACTCAGGGCGGTGAACAGCCGAGATAAAACATAACATATAAAATTTAAAAGCAATTTAAAAGACATTAAATAATTTCAGCCCTCAATTCAAAACAACCCAGTTAAAACCAATTTCAAAATTTTGGGCCAATTTTGGGCCTTCTCTGTCATGATCAGATGGAAAATAGGCTAAATATGGAAAAAAAAAATTCCTCTTATTCAGGTAAAATAGAAGTGTCGAAGATCAAATAATAGTAACTTCAAACATCAATTTTTCATAATGAAAACACCACATGACCATTGTTTGCTTGCTGTTGGTAAATTAAGCTCACCGGGGATGACATATTTTAAGGTTAGACTTAAAAAAAACTTCCTTCCCAAATTTAAGTCTCAGTAAAAAATACTTGCATTTCAACAACTAAGCCTACAGGTTGCATGGATTCTTCTTCAAATGAATGTGTATATGGAAAATTCAGTCATCGTTCCTCCTAAAGCATTTTTTTCAAATTTCAAAAATTTATAAGTCTTTTTCATGTGGATCTTGTTATAGGAATTAAAATGATTGCTCTAAGAAAAGGTATTTCCGCATTCTATGCAGTTATATGGCTTCTCCTGTGTGGGTCCTTCAATAGGATATAAAGTTTTTGTTCTTAGTAAAACTCTTTTCACACTCAATGAATTTATAACGCTTTTCTCATGTGGATCCTTTTGTGGGAGTTAAGATAACTATTTGTTATAAAATCCTTACCACACTCCATGCATTTATATGGCTTCTCCCCTGTATGAATCCTACTATGATAAATAAGTTGACTATTCGTAGTAAAGCCCTTTCCACACTCAGTGCACTTATGTGGCTTCTCCCCTGTGTGGATCATTTTATGGATGGTAAGAGACCACCCTTTAGTGAAGGTCTTTCCACATTCCATGCAGCTATAGGGCTTCTCCCCTGTATGAACCTTATTATGGTAAGTAAGTTGACTGTTACTAATAAAATCCTTACCGCACTCCATGCATGTATATGGCTTCTTTCCTGTATGAACCTTATTATGGCAAGTAAGTTGACTGTTACTAATAAAACTCTTTCCACACTCCATGCATTTATATGGCTTTTCCCCTGTATGAACCTTACTATGCCAATTAAGTTGACTGTTCCTAGTAAAACTCTTTCCACACTCCATGCATGTATATGGCTTCTCCCCTGTATGAATCCTACTATGATAAATAAGTTGACTGTTCTTACTAAAGCTCTTTCCACACTCGGTGCACTTATATGGCTTCTCCCCTGTATGAATCCCGCTATGGTAAATAAGTTCACTGTTCTTACTAAAGCTCTTTTCACATTCGGTGCATTTATAACGCTTCTCCCCTGTATGAATCCCGCTATGGTAAATAAGTTGACTTTTCTTATTAAAGCTCCTTTCACATTTGGTGCACTTATAGGGCTTCTCCCCTGTATGAATCCCGCTATGGTAAATTAGTTCACTGTTCTTACTAAAGCTCTTTTCACATTCGGTGCATTTATAACGCTTCTCCCCTATGTGGATGCTTTTATGGGAGTTAAGATTACTATTTGTAATAAAACCCTTACCACACGTCATGCAGGTATACAGCTTCTCCCCTGTATGAATCTTATTATGATAAATAAGTTGGCTCTTCCTGGTAAAACTCTTTCCACATTCCATGCAGCTATAGGGCTTCTCCCCTGTGTGGATCCTTTTGTGGGAGTTAAGATTACTGTTTCTAATAAAAGCTTTACCACACTCCTTGCACTTATATGGCTTCTCCCCTGTATGAATCCAACTATGGTGAATAAGTTGTCTGTTCATCCTAAAACTCTTTCCACACTCCATGCATTTATAGGGTTTCTCTCCTGTGTGGATCATTTTGTGGGAGTTAAGGTAACTGCGTGTAGTAAAATCTTTACCACACTCTGTGCATCTATATGGCTTCTCCCCTGTATGAATCCTACTATGGTAAGTAAGTGGCCTCTTGTTAGTGAAGCTCTTTCCACACTCCATGCATTTATAGGGCTTCTCTCCTGTATGAATCCTACTATGGTGAATAAGTTGTCTGTTCTTACTAAAGCTCTTTCCACACTCGGTGCACTTATATGGCTTCTCCCCTGTATGAATCTGTTTATGAATAGTAAGAGATGAATTGTCACAGAAGATCTTTCCACACTCCATGCATTTATAGGGCTTCTCTCCTGTGTGGATCCTCTTATGTCTTGTAAGTTGACTGTCCTTAGTAAAGCTTATCCCACGTTGCATGCATTGATTTTTTTTCTTTCCTCTGCAGATCCTATCATGGGATATAATTTGCCTGCTCTGAACATAGGACTTTTCACAATACATCCATAGATTTTCTCCTGTGGGGATCCTTTTAAGGGATGTATAAGACCCATTTCTATGAGGAAGAGGCGAAGTCCATTTGAAATTTTTTTCATTTTTTCTATGATCTTCTCCTTTGGTTTGGCTTTGATAGTGTTCATTTACATCTAATTTGTCTTTCAATAGTTTTATACATTTGTTTTTTATTTTTTGTTGACCGGCCACAGAGTCTTTCAATGGTGCCTGAATGGAAAATGAACTTTCCCGATTCCAATTATTTGATTGGTTTCTCTCATGGCTTTTGACTACCATTTGAATTGCAGGGTTCTTTGTACTGTATTTATGACTCATCGTTTGGAATAGATCCTCGGAATCTTCATTTTCCTCCCCATTATTACCTTCACAGGAAACAAAAAGTGAAAATAACTTTAGGGAAAAACAACAAATTACAGGAACTTTGAATGTAATGAAAAACAAGTTGTTTCAATTTATTTAGATGCTAAGAAAAACTTGATCTGGAGTTTCTTGATTAAAATTTTGGAGGATAAATTTAGTTTGGTATGGCAAGGGAAAAACCATAGGCTAAATATCAAATTCTCCAAGATTCAAAGGAAAGGAAAGGATTTGGTCTGCCTGGTTCAAACTTGGGACTTTTTAGTCTGCTCTATGGTTTGGATGAAAAATGGGAGTTGCTCAGAAATTAAAGAATTTTAGAACTAAAAGGGCATAGACGTTTGGATGTTATGGATATTTGTGGTAGAATTAAGATTAAACTAAATTTTAAAAACCATGTTAGAAATGCCAGATTGAGAATATGAAACAGATACAAGACAAATGAAGGCGAACATATGTGTTCCAGGATAATGTTGTAAAAACAGAAGGAAACCCAGATTCTGCTCAGCTATTACTTCGTGGCTCTTAATACAAGGAGCATCTTACAGAAGAGAAGCAGAAGGCAAAGATAATGGGTAACAAGTTCGGAGCCATCAGAACTTCACCAAGGAGAATACTAAATGAAATCAAGAGCAGCTGATGATAGAAGAATATAATTGTCGATCATTTTCACATTGTTATCAGAAAGATTCAAGGTGGGGAAAAAGGGCCCAAGCTATTGAACAATATGGTATTTGAATCTTAGTGATGTGGAAAGAATGAATATATAATAGCTGAAAGCTATAAACAGATTAACAATGTATGATAAAACAGGCAAAAAAGTTTCATCATAATATGGTATATAGATGTAAGTGGCAAAATAAGTGATTGATGTTTACATGATGTTATAATCTTAAGAGGGAACTTTTATAAAGTGATATACAATTGGTATAGATATTAGTATTTTTATTATACTTATTCATTTATCACCTCACTGAATCGTCTTTATTTCCACTTCAAAAATTGTATTGTTTTTAATCTTATAAAATGTATTTTACAAAATGATAATTAAAAACAGAAAGGGCTGATGTATTTAATTACAAAATTTCTTCCCAAACATTCTGCCCAGGGAGAAGCAAATCCTTACTCAGAGAGGCCACATTCCTATGATTTTCCAGCATGACGTCCCAATGCAGCACTTTTTGCTGAGCATCCAGCTGACACCACTCCTCTTTGGAGAAATACACAGCCACCTCCTCAAAGAACACAAGACCTGCCTCCTCAAAGAACACAAAACAAACAGAACAGAAGTCAGGACAATTTACAAAGTCTACCCTATTAAGTCATCCCAAGCAAAGATATACACTTTTAGTGCTATTTACTGAAAGGAACCCAAGTCTCTCTGTCTGTCTGTCTATTCTCCATGCATTAATTCATCAACACTTTCAACATTTGAAGAAATCAACTGGCAGATGGACCTTGGGAATGCCACCACTGAGCTGTGGTGCTTAGAATACATTATTGCGGGCTGACTCTGCTGATTGGCAGGAGTTCAATCCTGATCGGCTTAAGGTTGACTAAGCCTTCCATTCTTTCAAAGTCAGTAAAATGAGGATCCAGATTGTTGAGAGCAAAATGTTGACTCTATAAACCAGTTAAGTGTGTGATGTAAATCACTATAAAGTAGTATATAAGCCAAATGTTATGCTGTAACTGACTCCAATATATCCTGTGTTTGCATAAAAAAATATTTAGAGTAGGTTTTGCATTTAATCGTGCCAACATGATGTATCCAATGAAGAAGTTCTTTGAGGAAGATTCTAGCCCTGGAGTTCTGATTTGCTTGGGTTCGTTAGTCGGAACCGTGACACTTATCCGTGATCAACACCTTCATAAAAATTCTGTGAGGCAGCCAGGAATTTATGTGGACTGCCATCAATATCCAGAGACACATAACCCTGTTCCTGCTTCCCCTCAGATTACAAGGAAGCCTCTACTTGTAGCCCAACCCATTGGCTGAAAAGGAGAAAACTGCCTGGGAAGAGCATTTTTACCCTATCCAAAGCTGGATCCTTTGGCCCCACAAGCCAGGCACAAATCGGAGGATTAGAAATTATTTTGCAGGCCAAAAGTGGCTTGATATGGCCCTCTATGTATTTTTACAGTCTGGTTTATCTTTAATTTTGTGTGATTACTTTTCCTATCACTGGTTATAAACAATGCTTTTCTAAAAATGGCAAAGTGATTCTGTTACTTATTATTCAGCAGGGTGGCACAATTCCATGTCAAAAATTATTACCGTATTTTTCAGGCTATAAAACACACTTTTTTGTCTCCCAAAAGGGAGCAAAAATGTCTCTGTCTCTTAGAGACCATATATTGCCGAAGCCCCGCCCACCCGACAGGCATTTTTTTTGCCTCAGAACATCCTTTTATCAGCCTTTTTTAGGCCTTTTTTTTGGCCCACTTTTTTGGCTTTTTGGGCCAGTTTTGGAGGCTTTTTTCAGCCCTTTTTCATGGCTTTTTAAATTTGGCGGGTTTTTTGAGGAAAAACAGGCCAAAAAAGCCTAAAAAATGGGCCAAAAAAGCCTTGAAAGTGGGCCAAAAAACCTTGAAAATGGCCCCCCAAAAGCCTCAAATCCGGCCCACAAAAAGCCTTGAAAAAAGCCTTGAAAAATGGGCCACAAAAGCCTCAAAAATGGGCCAGAAAAAGACCCAGAAACTTTTTTTTGTTCTTTTCTTATTCTAAATTTAGGTGGTCTAATAGTCAGGTGCGTCTTATAGTCCAAAAAATACGGTAATAGGATGATTCTTTACCAGATGCTAATACTGTGATACTTATTTTTTATTATCCTTTTCTTACTTTAGATTCAGATTCAACAACCGCTCCGGCATAAGTAGGAGTCAACTTTCTTCTATTCTTCCCTGTGAGGGAGACAGAATTTTTAAATGGATGATTAATAAAATACCGTGTTTCTCCAAAAATAAGTGTTGGTCTTATATTTTTGGGGACTCCAAAATATGCATTAGTGCTTCTTTTGGGGGAAACATGGTATCAGAATGAACAGCCCGGCTAGGTGCTCCACCTCCCAGCACGCACACAAGAGACGGCTTATATCACTGAAGGAAGTCATCCAGGCAGTGTTGTGATGCTCTGAATTCTTCTGGGGATATTTTGAACCGTTGTGCCATTGCAAGTGAAATGCTTGAATATCAGCCCTGCGCACAACCAAAGCCTTTGCTCTCCTGTCAGCAATGCATTCACAGGTGATGTCTTCCAGTTCAGGAAATAATGGTTGCCGACATGATCCTCACTTGAGTTTCTTAGCACTTCCCTTGTCCACATGTTGACGGAGGTTATCATACCCTGTTCGCCATTTTCGGACCATTTGGAGACCAACTTGTTCTCTTTGCAGAATGACGTAAGATTCTTGGCCCAAGAGCCCTCCACAATTCCTTTTTTGAACAGGATGGAATAGCTCTTTCTTTTTGCAGTCATCTTGTATGGGGATCAAAATATTATTCCCATTAAATTTACCATTAAAGTGGCATATCCGGATTGCCTGCATCCCCCCTGTGCCTCCGCATGTTGATGATCCCACGGCTGTGAAGACGAGCCTCCCACGGCCAGCCGGTCATTCCCTTCCGTCTCTCTGCTTGCCTATAGGCTTGATGGGGAAGGCAGCCGCATGGCATGTCCAGATCGTCCTCTTCCCCCCCAGCTCCTCTACTTGAAAGGCCAACCTAGTGGTTGCAACGCTCAGACTCACCTGCGCTGTGAGGGCTGCGGTTGCTGCCAGACACCGTTGGCCCCTGGGTGTTTGCCACCTCCTTTGGTAGACAACACCCCCCCCCCGCCACTGGGCTGATAACTGTCTTAACTGGGGCTTATTTTTGGAGTAGGGCTTAGATTAGGACCATGCTAAAAAGCATGCTAGGGCATATTTTCTGGTTGGGTCTTATTTTAGGGGGGAAACGATAGAAGGTGGCATTCTATACAAGAGAAGACACTGCATGTAAGATCTCTCTTGGAAATGGATTACCTCTTGATGTATCCTGACTTGGATCTTCCTGAGAGTTCCCCCTGAAAAACAGCTCCTGAAGGGGTTTTGACAGATTCCTCTGTGCCTTGGGATCTGTGATCTCCACATTGAAGGACTTGAAATAGGAAGCAGGAGAAAGAAGGAAAATTAACAGATATCACACAACATGAAGTTGGTTCATGTTCTCTAAACACAACTTCAATGCCCCAAATATCCATCAGAGATCCTGGCATATAACAAAGAAAAAGCTGAGTCCAATTTCTCTTCAGGAATGGTTAATGGAACAATGTCCTACTAGAATTAGGGAAACATCTCCATGAAGACAGGAGAAGCCTGGAAGGGAGGCGTGAAGAATGAAAACACATTCTTTATTCCCTTCCGGACTCTCGAGACAAAGACCTCTTACCTGCAACTCAATCTGCTCCTTCTGCTCCTCTGCTTGGCTTAGGAGGAAGCCTTCCGCCAGGGCCACCGCCTGGGAACTGGTCTCTGCTCCACACTCCAGCACCCAGCTTTCCATCTCTGGGGGCAGAACGGCCAGGAACTGCTCCAGAACAACCAAATCCAGCATCTGAGCCTTGGTGTGCTTTTCTGGTCTCAGCCATTGCGTACAAAAGTTGTGGAGTCGGCTGCAAAGTCCTCGGGGACCTTCAGCCTCTTGGTATTGGAGGTTTCTGAACTTCCAGGGCTGAACTTCAGAATGGATGATGGTTTCTTTTTCCAGGATCTTCTGACCAGTTCTTGCCCAGATCCTCCCACAGCTGCCAGACTCAACAGCCAAAGGGCCTTTGTCTGTTCCCTCACGTGGTAAAGGTTGTTCCTCCATTCCTTCTTTTGTCCTGTAATGCAATTCCAAACAGGTTTGAGGAATCCTGTGGATCTCCAAACACTTTTCAATTCATAGGATAGTTTTGGTAACAATAGCACTTAGACTTATATGCCACCGGATAGTGCTTTACACCACTATTTTGTTTATGATGTGAAGGTGGTGGGTTTAATCACTGAATCACACTTATCCCCATGGAAGGAAGTATCTTCCTGGTGAAGGATTGCAGTGGAATTGAGCAGATGGATCCTCTGGGTGTTTCTGTGACTATTTCTTGGTGTGGTGCAAAATATGTTTCCAGCTCATATTCCCAAACTTGGAATATAAAACAAATGAGCCTTGGAGCATTTTCTATTTCTTTATTCTCCCAAGAGAAGGCTAACTTTAAAAATTTAAGATCTACCTTTATAATCAGCTTTCCTACAATGTGCCAAACCTCAAAAAGGTTAACAAAGGGATGGAATACAGAATATTTATATATCTTCCTTATTGAGATACATTTCATTTAGAATCTGCCTCTCTCCTTGTATGTTTCTTGGCCTTGACCTGGAGCCATGGAAGAGAGATAAAGAGAAAATGTCAAAATGGCTTCTCCGCAAAAAAAAGAAGTTTGTCTTTGTGAGTTGCTTCAGTTAGAAAAGGAAGGAAAACCCCCAATATGGAATAATACTGAGTGAAAAGAATCTGGAAAGAACAACATTTTAACAATGCTATGAAGGTTGAGTTCAAATCAAATGACATGCCAAGGAAATGACCCTGGCTTAAGATGCTCCATTTCCCATTTATAGGATTTACGTTTTAGGGACAAAGTCACACTATTACACAAAGGCAGCTTCACACAATTTGCCTTGAGCCCAAACTAGGAAACCAATCCCATGGCCAAGTTCACATAAAACACAGGGCTTGAAAGAATGTAAGATGATGTCTGATTCAGTCTCCCACATAAAACAGGTTGAATTGTGGAAGACCTGACTTGGCTTTGACTCCAGAGCGATTTCCTGCTTACATATATAAAATGGAAACTTTCCAGAAACACAGAGTGATTCTTCCCCTTCCCCAAAGAAAAAGAATATATTCCGTGCCACGGAGGAAAATTCAGGAGAATCGTTGTAGATCAACTTCTATTAAAATACTAGACAAATACATAATATATGTTTTGGATTTCACTTTCCTAATCATTTATTCTAATGAACTCTATGGCCAGGTAGAAAGGTAAATGCCAGGTCACAAACAGCAATTGATATCATAAGTAAATATATGAACATTTGAACTTATACTGAGACTTTAGTCAGCAGAAACCCATTGTCCTCCTGGCCCCAAACTCCCGAAACCCAAATTAGCAAACCATCATCCAATATACGACTAATACCTGAATAAACCACCTACAGCTTAACTTGTTCTATTTTCATGCAATTCTTAGAAGCAGTGTGCCATTTTTTATAGACAAATCCTGTTATTTTTTCCAACTTCAAGTCCCAGACTTTAAAGTAGGCAATATGAAAAAGCCTATGAGGCACACAGTGCGAATGCTGCGTCTCAGCCCCACTTTTGCACCTCCAGCCCTGCAACCTTTCCCTTCTTTGTCTGCCAGCTTTGCGGTCGTGGGGAAAGGCTGGGAAGCATCACCCCACTTCCAGTCCTCGCACACGGGGCGCCGTCCTTGCACCCAGGGCCAGCAGGAGGACTTCGGGCCAGCCTGCCCCTCCCCCCATGCAGAGGCTCCCCCAGGAAATGGGGGGAAACGAGCCTCCTCTTCGGGCGACCCCCACTTCTCTCCTTGGCTTCCCTCCCACCTGGCTCCCGCATGGGAAAAGGCGGCAGGGGAACATGGGACCACGGACTCCAACCCCGCAGGAAGACTTGGTTCCTCTCCACACACCCCTCCCGCGCGGGACCCCTTTGCACGGGTACAGCCGCCACTCACGCAAGTCGGGAGTTCCGTCGGGATCCCCGTCCCCGAAAAGGCTTCCCGGCAGCCTCTGCAAAGGCCCCCTCCCCCTGCAAAGGCCCCACCCCCAGCCTCACAGCGGGGTTCCCGGGAGGGCAGAAAGGGCAGAGGCGCCTCCAGTCTCTTCCGACGAACGTCCCGGGCAACACGTGCCATGTGCCCGCTGAAGAATCCGGCGCATGCTCAGTTCCCTCCTGAAGCTGAGCGCGCCCCCTGGTGGATTCTTGCGCGTAACGAGACCCTTCAAGGGCGGGAAAGAGAAGAGAGTCTGAGGGGATGAAAGAGTCTGAGAGGATGAGAGGGATAATGGGCAGGGGAGTAGGAACAATGGCTCTGTCAGAAGAGAAAGGCTTCGTCGTCTCCAAAGGCGGCACATGCTCCATCTGCTTCTCCTTCCTGTCCAAGAACCATCTGTGGAGATGGAGAAAAATCTCTCTGGAGGATCCGAACTCACTTCCCTCAAGAACAGCCACCTTGAAGGCTCTGCAGAGATTGGAGGAGGCCTCAAAGGAGCCAAATCCTGTCAGAAGACAAGGACCAGGAACCTCTCTGGGAAACACAACTTGTAGTGAACTTCGGCCTGAAGTGGAGGAAGATGGGACACAGGCAGGAAGTCACAATCAGGAAAATGGAGATTTCTGTCAGGTTTCATCTCTCTACTTCTGTATAGACACAGTTGCTCTTCTCAAATTCTTGGCTCTGGGTGCTTACAAATAACTGGAAAGACCGAGTGGCTGCTTGTGATAAAGGAAATAATGCTGGGGGGAAGAATATGATGAGAAAACCAATTCGAAAAAGGAGGAAAAGCTGAAACTTGTGGATGTTCTAGAGATTTTACCTCACAAGGGGGCTCCTTGGTAGAGAAATGAAGAGGGGAAAAATAGCATCTCATCTGTGACTGGAGAAAAGAGGGAATTATCAAATGAAGGAAGAAAAAATTGAACGGGAATATAAAGCTCAAATACCACGAAGGAAAAAAGTAGAGAAAAAATGTGTTGTGTGTCAGGGAATTTGCCTTGGGATAACTAAAGAATTGAAATGGTGGAGGACAAGCGGTGAAAAAGCTATTTCAAAGCAATGTTCTCTTCAGCCAATTTTTTCCCGTCCAGATTCCTTCAAATCGCTGCCTATTTTTGTAGCTCTGCCTGTGCGGAAGGGGAGCCAGAGTTGCTGCCTGCACTTGGGAAGAGCCTGTTCAACCAGGCAGCACCACTTTTGCCCCCACAGCCCCTGCTTTTCCACAAAGGGCCGTGCATGTTTCTAGCCCCAGAAACCAGAGAAATCAGCTCTGGCGCTGGCATTCATCCTCCCATTGTTTGCTCATAAACATCCATGCCAATGTTCCACTTGTCTGGCGAATTGAATGATAGCTGTTGAATTCCAAAGGCTTCTATACCCACCCCGCTCCTTATCTGACAAACAGGTACCAAAACAGAGACTGGCTAAGTGTTCATGAGAAAAGGAGATTAGAAAACGGCAAGCAGAAGGGAACTGTTGTATGGAGATTGGCAACTACGGCAGGTAGGCAAGAGGGATGTTGGTCAACTACCAGAACCAAAAGCTATGATGCGGAGTATATCTGTGGATTTTTGCCTGGAGCTGGGCCCCAATCAGAAAAGCATCAAAGCAGCCCTTCATCCCAACCAGTGTGAGGGTGGTATGGTACCTTATAGACTTTGGGACTTACATTGCGACTGAGTATAAAACACCTAATTACTTGGCAATACCAACTTGCATAATCTGGAAAGATGGCATTAACCCAGAGCAATAGCGTGTTGTTGAAGGGTTGTGCCACAATAAATCATTGTGTACAGATCTGCTATACTGTGGTATATCCAATCCTGGAAAGCAAAAGCCCCTCATGTTATCCATTTGATTTCTATGTCTGTAATGAGAAATGACAGCATTGCTTCCCTTTATTAACAGTCTCCAGTGAAGGGGACACTGCGGCTGTTGCAACCCTCCTCCCATGCCACACCAAAACTCTGCATCCAAATAGGAAAAGGTATAATACGGCCCCTACTTGAAAAGTCTTTTGCACAGGCATTTGAGAGGCTTTTTTTAATTCCTTTTTTGTGAGATAATTCTACATCCCGAATCTCTTTCCACGGTCTACATCACCATGTATGTGAGGATTCGATTCTCCACATGGTCATTTGGGAGGACAGAGAAGTGTTTGTCCGCTAATAAACTATGAGCATATTAAGGAATGGGAAAGGAAGGGGAAAGACTAGGTAAAAGTTCAAATTACGGGAAGTGGTATCGATCAGATGAACATCCAGCTGTATGTCTGCCATAGTGGAAGAAAGAATAAAGCATTTTGAAGAATTGCCTCAGGGCGATTTTACTGCTTTTATTGCTGGGAAGAGCATACCTGTAAAATATCTACCTGTTGATAACCCTCCCAGAACAAGGATCAAGTAGAAAGAACAAACAATTTGTGAAAAGTTTCCTTGCAAAACCATAATATTGACATCTTAAATAAAATTGCATAGTCCAGAATCTGTGTCAACTTGCGAAGCTTACCTGACCTGCTCCCGGATTGCCATAGGCAGGGAGATGGGAAATAGCACCTCGCAGCTCTGAGGAATTCACACCTCAGTCAAAACACATCCTAGGAGCCCAAAGTCAAGGCCATCTCCACGGAGACCCACAAAAGCACGAGTGACTTCTACGACCAGAAATTGCTTAGTTGGGGAATGTGACTGGTGACACACCTTGGGGCGAGGGGGCAACAGGGTCAGAGGTAAGGCGTGAATTGGGTGAAGTCAGAATTGGCTTCACTTAGTTCGTGTGGACATGGTGCTCCTAATAAACAACTGGATTTTTCTTGCTTTGGGCTCCTGCTTTTATTTGTGCATCAGTCGGAACCCCGACACTTAGATTATTAAAGGAGTTATTTTCTTGGAATTCACTCCAACTGGAAGCTAGATAAACATAAAGATGATTTTCAATACTGATATAAAATAGTGTTGGCCACCTTCAAATGACTGTAACATCAAAAATCCACACTTCAGAAAACATTTGTGCCCATTGTTTGTGTTTCCACTGGTAATTTTATCTTGAGTTTCCAGCACAGACTCAGCAAAACTCTTCCTAGTTCAATATACAGAAATAGGAAATACATAGATTTCACCACCTAAATCTGGAATCTAAATGGATTTGCACCAAAATGGAAAACTAAATCATTTCCCCAAACCACACATTTATATGACTTTTCCCCTGAAGCCCTTTCCACATTCTATGAACTTGAACAGTTCCTCTCCTGTGTGGGATCAGTGATAAAAAGGAGAAGCTACCCTACGACATATTGGCTGCACATTACAAAGTGACAAATGGAGGACTATGGCAGATCTGAAGGAAGCATTTCAAGACAGAGTGGCATGGGGGGGGGAGCAAGTGGTGAAATCCAATTTTTTTTACTATCGGTTTTGTGGGCGTGGTGCTGCTTGGTGGGCATGGCAGGGGAAGGATATTGCAAAATCTCCATTCCCATCCCACTCTGGGGACAGGCAGAGGTGGTATTTGCCAGTTCTCTGAACTACTCAAAATTTCCACTACCGGTTCTCCAGAACCTGTCAGAACCTGCTGGATTTCACCCCGGGGGAAATCTATAGAGGAGCCAAAGGTCTGACATGACTGAATGATTGCCAATGACAATTCATAAGAAAACTTCGGTAGCATAAAACATATTCCTGTAATTCATATTTAGCTATAAATGTCCCATAACATGCCTGGAGTTTGATACCAAAGCCCTCAAAAAGTAAACTTTTATAGATTTTTTTTATTTGGGGATTTTATTTATTTATTTATTTATTTGATTTTTATACCGCCCTTCTCCAACAGGACTCAGGGCGGTGAACAGCCGAGATAAAACATAACATATAAAATTTAAAAGCAGTTTAAAAGACATTAAACAATTTCGGCCCTCAATTTAAAACAACCCAGTTAAAACCAATTTCAAAATTTTGGGCCAATTTTGGGCCTTCTCTGTCATGATCAGATGGAAAATAGGCTAAATATGGGAAAAAAAATTCCTCTTATTCAGGTAAAATAGAAGTGTCGAAGATCAAATAATAGTAACTTCAAACATCCATTTTTCATAATGAAAACACCACATGACCATTGTTCGCTTGCTGTTGGTAAATTAAGCTCACCGGGGATGACATATTTTAAGGTTAGACTTAAAAAAAACTTCCTTCCCAAATTTAAGTCTCAGTAAAAAATACTTGCATTTCAACAACTAAGCCTACAGGTTGCATGGATTCTTCTTCAAATGAATGTGTATATGGAAAATTCAGTCATCGTTTCTCCTAAAGCATTTTTTTTCAAATTTCAAAAATTTATAAGTCTTTTTCATGTGGATCTTGTTATAGGAATTAAAATGATTGCTCTAAGAAAAGGTATTTCCACATTCTATGCAGTTATATGGCTTCTCCTGTGTGGGTCCTTCAATAGGATATAAGGTTTTTGTTCTTAGTAAAACTCTTTTCACACTCAATGAATTTATAACGCTTTTCTCATGTGGATCCTTTTGTGGGAGTTAAGATAACTATTTGTTATAAAATCCTTACCACACTCCATGCATTTATATGGCTTCTCCCCTGTATGAATCCTACTATGATAAATAAGTTGACTATTCGTAGTAAAGCCCTTTCCACACTCAGTGCACTTATGTGGCTTCTCCCCTGTGTGGATCATTTTATGGATGGTAAGAGACCACCCTTTAGTGAAGGTCTTTCCACATTCCATGCAGCTATAGGGCTTCTGCCCTGTATGAACCTTATTATGGTAAGTAAGTTGACTGTTACTAATAAAATCCTTACCGCACTCCATGCATGTATATGGCTTCTTTCCTGTATGAACCTTACTATGGCAAATAAGTTGACTATTCCTAGTAAAACTCTTTCCACACTCCATGCACATATATGGCTTTTCCCCTGTATGAACCTTATTATGGCAAGTAAGTTGACTGTTACTAATAAAACTCTTTCCACACTCCATGCATTTATATGGCTTTTCCCCTGTATGAACCTTACTATGCCAATTAAGTTGACTGTTCCTAGTAAAACTCTTTCCACACTCCATGCATGTATATGGCTTCTCCCCTGTATGAATCCTACTATGATAAATAAGTTGACTGTTCTTACTAAAGCTCTTTCCACACTCGGTGCACTTATATGGCTTCTCCCCTGTATGAATCCCGCTATGGTAAATAAGTTCACTGTTCTTACTAAAGCTCTTTTCACATTCGGTGCATTTATAACGCTTCTCCCCTGTATGAATCCCGCTATGGTAAATAAGTTGACTTTTCTTATTAAAGCTCCTTTCACATTTGGTGCACTTATAGGGCTTCTCCCCTGTATGAATCCCGCTATGGTAAATTAGTTCACTGTTCTTACTAAAGCTCTTTTCACATTCGGTGCATTTATAACGCTTCTCCCCTATGTGGATGCTTTTATGGGAGTTAAGATTACTATTTGTAATAAAACCCTTACCTCACATCATGCAGGTATATAGCTTCTCCCCTGTATGAATCTTATTATGATAAATAAGTTGGCTCTTCCTGGTAAAACTCTTTCCACATTCCATGCAGCTATAGGGCTTCTCCCCTGTGTGGATCCTTTTGTGGGAGTTAAGATTACTGTTTCTAATAAAAGCTTTACCACACTCCTTGCACTTATATGGCTTCTCCCCTGTATGAATCCAACTATGGTGAATAAGTTGTCTGTTCATCCTAAAACTCTTTCCACACTCCATGCATTTATAGGGTTTCTCTCCTGTGTGGATCATTTTGTGGGAGTTAAGGTAACTGCGTGTAGTAAAATCTTTACCACACACTGTGCATCTATATGGCTTCTCCCCTGTATGAATCCTACTATGGTAAGTAAGTGGCCTCTTGTTAGTGAAGCTCTTTCCACACTCCATGCATTTATAGGGCTTCTCTCCTGTATGAATCCTACTATGGTGAATAAGTTGTCTGTTCTTACTAAAGCTCTTTCCACACTCGGTGCACTTATATGGCTTCTCCCCTGTATGAATCTGTTTATGAATAGTAAGAGATGAATTGTCACAGAAGATCTTTCCACACTCCATGCATTTATAGGGCTTCTCTCCTGTGTGGATCCTCTTATGTCTTGTAAGTTGACTGTCCTTAGTAAAGCTTATCCCACGTTGCATGCATTGATTTTTTTTCTTTCCTCTGCAGATCCTATCATGGGATATAATTTGCCTGCTCTGAACATAGGACTTTTCACAATACATCCATAGATTTTCTCCTGTGGGGATCCTTTTAAGGGATGTATAAGACCCATTTCTATGAGGAAGAGGCGAAGTCCATTTGAATTTTTTTTCATTTTTTCTATGATCTTCTCCTTTGGTTTGGCTTTGATAGTGTTCATTTACATCTAATTTGTCTTTCAATAGTTTTATACATTTGTTTTTTATTTTTTGTTGACCGGCCACAGAGTCTTTCAATGGTGCCTGAATGGAAAATGAACTTTCCCGATTCCAATTATTTGATTGGTTTCTCTCATGGCTTTTGACTACCATTTGAATTGCAGGGTTCTTTGTACTGTATTTATGACTCATCGTTTGGAATAGATCCTCGGAATCTTCATTTTCCTCCCCATTATTACCTTCACAGGAAACAAAAAATGAAAATAACTTTAGGGAAAAACAACAAATTACAGGAACTTTGAATATAATGAAAAACAAGTTGTTTCAATTTATTTAGATGCTAAGAAAAACTTGATCTGGAGTTTCTTGATTAAAATTTTGGAGGATAAATCTAGTTTGGTATGTCAAGGGAAAAACCATAGGCTAAATATCAAATTCTCCAAGATTCAAAGGAAAGGAAAGGATTTGGTCTGCCTGGTTCAAACTTGGACTTTTTAGTCTGCTCTATGGTTTGGATGAAAAATGGGAGTTGCTCAGAAATTAAAGAATTTTAGAACTAAAAGGGCATAGACGTTTGGATGTTATGGATATTTGTGGTAGAATAAAATTAAGATTAAACTAAATTTTAAAAACCATGTTAGAAATGCCAGATTGAGAATATGAAACAGATACAAGACAAATGAAGGCGAACATATGTGTTCCAGGATAATGTTGTAAAAACAGAAGGAAACCCAGATTCTGCTCAGCTATTACTTCGTGGCTCTCAATACAAGGAGCATCTTACAGAAGAGAAGCAGAAGGCAAAGATAATGGGTAACATGTTCGGAGCCATCAGAACTTCACCAAGGAGAATACTAAATGAAATCAAGAGCAGCTGATGATAGAAGAATATAATTGTCGACCATTTTCACATTGTTATCAGAAAGATTCAAGGTGGGGAAAAAGGGCCCAAGCTATTGAACAATATAAAATGGTATTTGAATCTTAGTGATGTGGAAAGAATGAATATATAATAGCTGAAAGCTATAAACAGATTAACAATGTATGATAAAACAGGCAAAAAAGTTTCATCATAATATGGTATATAGATGTAAGTGGCAAAATAAGTGATTGATGTTTACATGATGTTATAATCTTAAGAGGGAACTTTTATAAAGTGATATACAATTGGTATAGATATTAGTATTTTTATTATACTTTTTTCTTATTCATTTATCACCTCACTGAATCGTCTTTATTTCCACTTCAAAAATTGTATTGTTTTTAATCTTATAAAATGTATTTTACAAAATGATAATTAAAACAGAAAGGGCTGATGTATTTAATTACAAAATTTCTTCCCAAACATTCTGCCCAGGGAGAAGCAAACCCTTACTCAGAGAGGCCACATTCCTATGATTTTCCAGCATGACGTCCCAATGCAGCACTTTTTGCTGAGCATCCAGCTGACGCCACTCCTCTTTGGAGAAATACACAGCCACCTCCTCAAAGAACACAAGACCTGCCTCCTCAAAGAACACAAAACAAACAGAACAGAAGTCAGGACAATTTACAAAGTCTACCCTATTAAGTCATCCCAAGCAAAGATATACACTTTTAGTGCTATTTACTGAAAGGAACCCAAGTCTCTCTGTCTGTCTGTCTATTCTCCATGCATTAATTCATCAACACTTTCAACATTTGAAGAAATCAACTGGCAGATGGACCTTGGGAATGCCACCACTGAGCTGTGATGCTTAGAATACATTATTGCGGGCTGACTCTGCTGATTGGCAGGAGTTCAATCCTGATCGGCTTAAGGTTGACTAAGCCTTCCATTCTTCCAAAGTCAGTAAAATGAGGATCCAGATTGTTGAGAGCAATATGTTGACTCTATAAACCAGTTAAGTGTGTGATGTAAATCACTATAAAGTAGTATATAAGCCAAATGTTATGCTGTAACTGACTCCAATATATCCTGTGTTTGCATAAAAAAATATTTAGAGTAGGTTTTGCATTTAATCGTGCCAACATGATGTATCCAATGAAGAAGTTCTTTGAGGAAGTTTCTAGCCCTGGAGTTCTGATTTGCTTAGGTTCGTTAGTCGGAACCGTGACACCTATCCATGATCAACACCTTCATAAAAATGCTGAGGCAGCCAGGAATTTATGTGGACTGCCATCAATATCCAGAGACACATAAGCCTGTTCCTGCTTCCCCTCAGATTACAAGGAAGCCTCTACTTGTAGCCAACCCATTGGCTGAAGAGGAGAAAATTGCCTGGGAAGAGCATTTTTACCCTATCCAAAGCTGGATCGTTTGGCCCCACAAGCCAGACACAAATCGGAGGATTAGAAATTATTTTGCAGGCCAAAAGTGGCTTGATATGGCCCTCTATGTATTTTTACAGTCTGGTTTATCTTTAATTTTGTGTGATTACCTTTCCTATCACTGGTTATAAACAATGCTCTTTTAAAAATGGCAAAGTGATTCTGTTACTTATTATTCAGCAGGGTGACACAATTCCATGTCAAAAATTATTACCGTATTTTTCAGGCTATAAAACACACTTTTTTCTCTCCCAAAAGGGGGCAAAAATGTCTGTTTCTTAGAGACCGAATATTGCCGAAGCCCCGCCCACCCGACAGGCATTTTTTTTGCCTCAGAACATCCTTTTATCAGCCTTTTTAAGGCCCACTTTTTTGGCTTTTTGGGCCAGTTTTGGAGGCTTTTTTCAGCCCTTTTTCACGGCTTTTTAAGTTTGGCAGGTTTTTTGGGGAAAAATGGGCCAAAAAAGCCTTGAAAGTGGGCCAAAAAACCTTGAAAATGGCCCCCCAAAAGCCTCAAATCCGGCCCACAAAAAGCCTTGAAATGGGCTGAAAAAAGCCTTGAAATACGGGACAAAAAAGGCCCCCAAATGGGCCACAAAAGCCTCAAAAATGGGCCAGAAAAAGACCCAGAAACTTTTTTTTGTTCTTTTCTTATTCTAAATTTAGGTGGTCTAATAGTCAGGTGCGTCTTATAGTCCAAAAAATACGGTAATAGGATGATTCTTTACCAGATGCTAATACTGTGATACTTATTTTTTATTATCCTTTTCTTACTTTAGATTCAGATTCAACAACCGCTCCGGCATAAGTAGGAGTCAACTTTCTTCTATTCTTCCCTGTGAGGGAGACAGAATTTTTAAATGGATGATTAATAAAATACCGTGTTTCTCCAAAAATAAGTGTTGGTCTTATATTTTTGGGGACTCCAAAATATGCATTAGTGCTTCTTTTGGGGGAAACATGGTATCAGGATGATCAGCCCGGCTAGGTTCCCCACCTCCCAGCACGCACACAAGAGACGGCTTATATCGCTGAAGGAAGTCATCCAGGCAGTGTTGTGATGCTCTGAATTCTTCTGGGGATATTTTGAACCGTTGTGCCATTGCAAGTGAAATGCTTGAATATCAGCCCTGCGCACAACCAAAGCCTTTGCTCTCCTGTCAGCAAAGCATTCACAGGTGATATCTTCCAGTTCAGGAAATAATGGTTGCCGACATGATCCACACTTGAGTTTCTTAGCAATTCCCTTGTCCACATGTTGACGGAGGTTATCATACCCTGTTCGCCATTTTCGGACCATTTGGAGACCCAACTTGTTCTCTTTGCAGAATGACGTAAGATTCTTGCCCCAAGAGTCCTCCACAATTCCTTTTTTGAACAGGACGGAAAAGCTCTTTCTTTTTGCAGTCATCTTGTATGGGGATCAAAATATTATTCCCATTAAATTTACCATTAAAATGGCATATCCGGATTGCCTGCATCCCCCCTGTGCCTCCGCTTGTTGATGATCCCACGGTTGTGAAGACGAGCCTCCCACGGCCAGCCGGTCATTCCCTTCCATCTCTCTGCTTGCCCATGGGCTTGATGGGGAAGGCAGCCGCATGGCATGTCCAGATCGTCCTCTTCCCCCCCAGCTCCTCTACTTGGAAGGCCAACCTGGTGGTTGCAAGGCTCAGACTCACCTGCGCTGTGAGGGCTGCGGCTGCTGCCAGACACCATTGGCCCCTGGGTGCTCGCCACCTCCTTTGGTAGACAACACCTCCCCCCCCCGGCCACTGGGCTGATAACTGTCTCAACTGGGGCTTATTTTTGGAGTAGGGCTTAGATTAGGACCATGCTAAAAAGCATGCTAGGGCATATTTTCTGGTTGGGTCTTATTTTAGGGGGGAAAACGATAGAAGGTGGCTTTCTATACAAGAGAAGACACTGCATGTAAGATCTCTCTTGGAAATGGATTACCTCTTGATGTATCCTGACTTGGATCTTCCTGAGAGTTCCCCCTGAAAAACAGCTCCTGAAGGGGTTTTGACAGATTCCTCTGTGCCTTGGGATCTGTGATCTCCACACTGAAGGACTTGAAATAGGAAGCAGGAGAAAGAAGGAAAATTAACAGATATCATACAACATGAAGTTGGTTCATGTTCTCTAAACACAACTTCAATGCCCCAAATATCCATCAGAGATCCTGGCATATAACAAAGAAAAAGCTGACTCCAATTTCTCTTCAGGAATGGTTAATGGAACAATTTTCTACTAGAATTAGGGAAACATCTCCATGAAGACAGGAGAAGCCTGGAAGGGAGGGGTGAAGAATGAAAACACATTCTTTATTCCCTTCCGGACTCCCGAGACAAAGACCCTTTACCTGAATCTCAAACTGTTCCTTCTGCTCCTCTGCTTGGCTTAGGAGGAAGCCTTCCGCCAGGGCCACCGCCTGGGAACTGGTCTCTGCTCCACACTCCAGCACCCAGCTTTCCATCTCTGGGGGCAGAACAGCCAGGAACTGCTCCAGAACAACCAAATCCAGCATCTGAGCTTTGGTGTGCTTTTCTGGTCTCAGCCATTGCGTACAAAAGTTGTGGAGTCGGCTGCAAAGTCCTCGGGGGCCTTCAGCCTCTTGGTATTGGAGGTTTCTGAACTTCCAGGGCTGAACTTCAGAATGGATGATGGTTTCTTTTTCCAGGATCTTCTGACCAGTTCTTGCCCAGATCTTTCCACAGCTGCCAGACTCAACAGCCGAAGGGTCTTTGTTTGTTCCCTCACGTGGTAAAGGTTGTTCCTCCATTCCTTCCTCTGTCCTGTAATGCAATTCCAAACAGGTTTGAGGAATCCTGTGGATCTCCAAACACTTTTCAATTCATAGGATAGTTTTGGTAACAATAGCACTTAGACTTATATGCCACCGGATAGTGCTTTACACCACTATTTTGTTTATGATGTGAAGGTGGTGGATTTAATCACTGAATCACACTTATCCCCATGGAAGGAAGTATCTTCCTGGTGAAGGATTGCAGTGGAATTGAGCAGATGGATCCTCTGGGTGTTTCTGTGACTATTTCTTGGTGTGGTGCAAAATATGTTTCCAGCTCATATTCCCAAACTTGGAATATAAAAGAAATGAGCCTTGGAGCATTTTCTATTTCTTTATTCTCCCAAGAGAAGGCTAACTTTAAAAATTTAAGATCTACCTTTATAATCAGCTTTCCTACAATGTGCCAAACCCCAAAAAGGTTAACAAAGGGATGGAATACAGAATATTTATATATCTTCCTTATTGAGATACATTTCATTTAGAATCTGCCTCTCTCCTTGTATGTTTCTTGGCCTTGACCTGGAGCCATGGAAGAGAGATAAAGAGAAAATGTCAAAATGGCTTCTCCGCAAAAAAAAGAAGTTTGTCTTTGTGAGTTGCTTCAGTTAGAAAAGGAAGGAAAACCCCCAATATGGAATAATACTGAGTGAAAAGAATCTGGAAAGAACAACATTTTAACAATGCTATGAAGGTTGAGTTCAAATCAAATGACATGCCAAGGAAATGACCCTGGTTTAAGATGCTCCATTTCCCGTTTATAGGATTTACGTTTTAGGGACAAAGTCACACTATTACACAAAGGCAGCTTCACACAATTTGCCTTGAGCCCAAACTAGGAAACCAATCCCATGGCCAAGTTCACATAAAACACAGGGCTTGAAAGAATGTAAGATGATGTCTGATTCAGTCTCCCACATAAAACAGGTTGAATTGTGGAAGACCTGACTTGGCTTTGACTCCAGAGCGATTTCCTGCTTACATATATAAAATGGAAACTTTCCAGAAACACAGAGTGATTCTTCCCCTTCCCCAAAGAAAAAGAAGAATATATTCCGTGCCACGGAGGAAAATTCAGGAGAATCGTTGTAGATCAACTTCTATTAAAATACTAGACAAATACATAATATATGTTTTGGATTTCACTTTCCTAATCATTTATTCTAATGAACTCTATGGCCAGGTAGAAAGGTAAATGCCAGGTCACAAACAGCAATTGATATCATAAGTAAATATATGAACATTTGAACTTATACTGAGACTTTAGTCAGCAGAAACCCATTGTCCTCCTGGCCCCAAACTCCCGAAACCCAAATTAGCAAACAACCATCCAATATACGACTAATACCTGAATAAATAAACCACCTACAGCTTAACTTGTTCTATTTTCATGCAATTCTTAGAAGCAGTGTGCCATTTTTTATAGACAAATCCTGTTATTTTTTCCAACTTCAAGTCCCAAACTTTAAAGTAGGCAATAAAAAAAAGCCTATGAGGCACACAGTGCGAATGCTGCGTCTCAGCCCCACTTTTGCACCTCCAGCCCTGCAACCTTTCCCTTCTTTGTCTGCCAGCTTTGCGGTCGTGGGGAAAGGCTGGGAAGCATCACCCCACTTCCAGTCCTCGCACACGGGGCGCCGTCCTTGCACCCAGGGCCAGCAGGAGGACTTCGGGCCAGCCTGCCCCTCCCCCCATACAGAGGCTCCCCCAGGAAATGGGGGGAAACGAGCCTCCTCTTCGGGCGACCCCCACTTCTGTCCTTGGCTTCCCTCCCACCTGGCTCCCGCATGGGAAAAGGCGGCAGGGGAACATGGGACCACAGACTCCAACCCCGCAGGAAGACTTGGTTCCTCTCCACGCACCCCTCCAGCGCGGGACCCCTTTGCACGAGCACAGCCGCCACTCACCCAACTCGGGAGTCCCGTCGGGATCCCCGTCTCCGAAAAGGCTTCCCGGCAGCCTCTGCAAAGGCCCCCTCCCCCTGCAAAGGCCCCGCCCCCCAGCCTCACAGCGGGGTTCCCGGGAGGGCAGAAAGGGCAGAGGCGCCTCCAGTCTCTTCCGACGAACGTCCCGGGCAACACGTGCCTTGTGCCCGCTGAAGAATCCGGCGCATGCTCAGTTCCCTCCTGAAGCTGAGCGCGCCCCCTGGTGGATTCTTGCGCGTAACGAGACTCTTCAAGGGCGGGAAATTTACCTCACAAGGATGCTCCTGGATGGAGAAATGAAGAGGGTGTGGGGGGGTGAAAATGGTGTCTCATCTGTGACTGGAGAAAAGATTGGATTACCAAACGATGGAAGAAAAAAAAAATTGAAAGGGAATATAAAGCTCAGATACCATGAAGGGAAAAAGAAGAGAAGAAATGTGTTGCGTGTCAGGGAATTTGCCTTGGGATAACTAAAGAATTGAAATGGAGGAAAAGTGGCGAAAAATCTATTTCAAAGCAATGTTCTCTGTCCAGATTCCTTCAAATCGCTGCCTAATTTTGTACCTCTGCCTGTACGGAAGGGGAGCTGGAGTTGCTGTCTGCACTTGGGCAGAGCCTTTTCAACCAGGCAGCACCATTTTTGCCCCCACAGCCCCCGAGCTCTGCACAGCCCCCGTTTTTCCCCAAAGGGCCCTGCATGTTTCCAGGCCCAGAAACTAGAGAGATCGGCTCTGGCACTGAGGCATTCATCCTCCCATTCAGCGTTTGCTCATAAACATTCATTCATTCATTCATTCATTTAGTAAATTTATATGCCGCCCCTCTGCGGAGACTCAGGGCGGCATATAATCATACACACCAATGTTCCACTTGTCTGACGAATTGAATCACAGCTGTCAAAATTCCAAAGACTGCTATACCCACCCCGCTCTTTAGCTCAGACAAGCAGATACCAAGACGTGGCTAAGTGTGTATGAGAAGAGATCAGAAAACGGCAAACGGAAGGGAACTGTTGTATGGAGATTGGCAACTATTTCAGGCAGGCAAGAGGGTTGTTGGTCCACTGCCAAAACCAGAAGCTACGATGAGCAGTGTATCTGTGGATTTTTGCCGGGAGCTGGGGCACAATCAGAAAAGCAACCACATTGGAGCAGCCCTTCATCCCAACCAGTGTGATGGTAGTATGGTACCTTACAGACATCGGGATTTTTGTTGGGACTGAGTATTAAACACCTCATTACTTGGCAGTACCAATTTGCAAGATCTGGAGAGATGAAGTTAACGCAGAGCAATAGCCTGTTGTTGAAGGGTTGTGCCACAATAAATCATTGCATGTAGCTGTGCTGTGCTGTAGTATATCCAATCCTGGAAAGCAAAATCCCCCTACGTTACTCATCTGATTTCCATGTGTGTAATGAGAAATGACAGTGTTGCTTCCCTTTATTAACAGTCTCCAGTGAAGAGGAGACTGAGGCTGTTGTAACCCTCCTCCCTTGCAGCACTAAAACTCTACATTTCACTAGGAAAAATTCCTACTCACTTCCAGGTGCTTATTTTAATACAGTGAAGAAAAAAAGGATTTAATATATCACTGCAAAGTAATACCAATGATATTTAATTTTTATTTAAATCTGATTTATTCTTAGCCCTTGTGACACAATAGAAAGGTATAATATGGCCCCGATGCTTGAAAAGTTTTTTGCACAGGCATTTGAGAGGCTTATCTTTTTTATTCCGTTTTTGTGACAGAATCGACATCCTGAATCTCTTTCTACAGTCTACATCACCATGTATGTAAGGATTCGATTCTTCACATGATCATTTAGGAGGACAGAGTAGTGTCTATTCGCTGATAAACTGTGAGCAAATTAAGGAATGAGAAAGGCGGGGGAAACACTAGGTAAAAATTCAAATTATGGGAAGTGGCTATTGATCAGGTGAACATCCATCTGTATATTTGCATAGTGAAAGGAAGAATAAAGCATTTTGAAGAAGTGCCTCAAGGATTTTACTGCTTTTATTGCTGGGGAGAGCATACCTGTAAAATGTCTACCTGTTGATAACCCTCCCACAATGAGGATCAAGTAGAAAGAACAATTTGTGTAAAGTTCCCTTGTGAGACCACAATACTGACAGCTTATTATAAAATTGCATAGTCCAGAATCTGAGATGATTAAAACATTTTCTTGAAATTGACCCCAATTGAAAACTAGATAAACTTAAAGAAAAAAAAAGATTTTCATTACTGATATAAAATAGTGTTGGCCACTGTCAAATTGACACTAACATGAAAAATCCACACCAGTATTAAAACAGCTGTGTCCATTGTTTGTGTTTTCATTGGTAATATTATCTCTGGGGTTTCCAGTTGTGAGCGCACTCAAAAAAAAAACCCACTTCCTATAAATAAATAGGAAATGCATAGATTTCACCAACTAAATCTGGAATTTTAATGGATTTGCACCAAAATGGATCTGTGTATGGAAAATTAGGTCATTTTCCCACTCCACACATTCATATGGCTTTTCCCCTGAATGGATTCTTTTATGTCTCATAAGAGATGCAATTTGACAGAAGCCCTTTCCACACTCCATGCACTTGAACAGCTCCTCTCCTGTGTGGATCCTTTTATGAGAGTTGAGATAACTGCTCGTAGTAAAGTCCTTTCCACACTCTGCACATTTATACGGCTTCTCCCCTGTGTGGATCCTTTTATGGGAAGTAAAGGAACTCCTTTGACTGAATCCCTTTCCACACTCCATGCATTTATACGGCTTTTCCCCTGTGTGGATCCTTTTATGGGAAGTAAAGGAACTATTATGACTGAAGCTCTTTCCACACTCCGTGCATTGATATGGCTTCTCCCCTGTGTGTTTCCTTTTATGCGAAGTAAGTTGACTGCTCTGAATAAAGGTCTTTCCACACTCCATACATTGATATGGTTTCTCTCCTGTGTGGATCATTTTATGAGATGTAAGGGAACGGCTCTCTCTGAAACTCTTTCCACACTCTGTGCACTTATATGGCTTCTCCTCTGTGTGGATTCTTTTATGGGAGGTAAGATGACTGCTCTTAATAAAGCCCTTTCCACACTCAAGGCATTTATATGGTTTCTCCCCTGTGTGGATCCAGTTATGGGAAATAAAGGAACTCCTTTGACTGAAGCCTTTTCCACACTCCATACAGTTATATGGCTTCTCCCCTGTGTGGATCCATTTATGGGAAGTAAGATGACTGCTTTGAATAAAGGTCTTTCCACACTCCATGCATTGATATGGCTTCTCTCCTGTGTGGATCCTTTTATGAGATGTAAGGGAACGGCTCTCTCTGAAACTCTTTCCACATTCCATGCACTTATATGGCTTCTCCTCTGTGTGGATTCGTGCATGGGAAGTAAGATGGCTGTTCTTAATAAACGCTTTTCCACACGCCGTGCATTTATAAGGCTTCTCCCCTGTGTGGATCCAGTTATGGTAAGTAAGATGACTGCTTGTTCTGAAGCTCTTTCCACATTCCAAGCACTTATATGGCTTTTCCCCTGTGTGGATCCTTTTATGAACAGTAAGAGAGATGTTTTCACAGAAGCTCTTTCCACACTCCAGACATTTATAAGGCTTCTCCCCTATGTGGATCCAGTTATGGGAAGTAAGATGACTGCTTCTTCTGAAGCTTTTTCCACATTCCAAACATCTATATGGCTTCTCTCCTACCTGGATGCTTTTCTGATATGTACGGGACCCATTTTCACAAGAAAGAGTGGATTTTTTTTTATTGTCTTTGCATATTTTACTTTCTCCTTTGGTTTGGATTGGATAGTGTTCATTCACAACAAACTTGTCTTTGAATAGTTTTACGTTTTTTGTAATGTATTTTTTCTTTATTTTTCCTTGTTGAGCAAGAAAGTCTTGCACTGGAGTTTCAATGGAAGATAAACTTTCCTGATTCCAATTATTTGACTGGTTTATCTCATGCATCTCTACTTCCATTTGATTTGCAGGCTTCTCCAGTCTGTTTTTATGCGTGATCACTCGGAATTGTTCTGTGGAATTTTCATTTTCCTGTCCATTATTACCTTCAAAAAAAGGAGAAATAAAAATGATTTATGTATATGACAAAGATCAAACTGCAGGAAGTTTGAACATAATAAAAAACAAGCTGCACCAATCTTCTTATATACAGAGCTTTGAGAATTTGAACTGAACAGTGTTGATTTAAATATCTGGAAGACATGAACTTTGAAGAGAATTTCCTTAAATGGGTAAAATCGATCTAATCTTTGCATAAAGTACAACTAATTGGAAATTTAACAATCCTTGTACAATACAAAGAGAAGATAAGGATGCCCTCTGTTTTTTCTTGCCGAGTTTTGAATTTGGGAGATCTTCTGGAGGAATAGAAATACCAATGTGGAGAAATTTAAGGAATTTGGCATTTTAATGAACTTTAATAATTTAAAGGAGCCTGAGTGGTGCAGCAGATTAATGCTACTGTTAAAGGTAGTATTTAGCTTCCAGCTGCCTGCAATTACTGCGAGTTCAATTCTCACCAGGCTCAAGGTTGACTCAGCCTTCCATCCTTTCTAAGGTAGGTAAAATGAGGACCTGGTTTGTGGAGGCAATAAGCTGACTTTGTATAAAATATACAAAAGTATGGAGTCTATTGCTTAACGCATTGTAAGCCGCCCCTTCTCTCTCCGGAGAAGGGCAGCATATAAATCAAAATAAAAAAAAATAAAAAAAAATAAAGACGCTGTTGATGAAAAATAGAAAAATGAAAGATGAAATAAAATTGATGGGAAAATTGGTTTTAAAACTGAGATAAACTTCAGTATTATTATGACCAATATATAATAATAAATAATTATTATATTATAAATAAAATTATTTATAATATAATATTATTTATTATTATTTATAATCAATCAATCAATCAATCAATCAATCAATCACCATCACCACCCACCGAGCTTCGGATGATGCCTGATCTCCGCTCCTTCCGTCGGGACTTAAAGACTTGGCTGTTTCAACAAATGGGTTGACCCTGATCCTTGGGTTTTATTATTTTATAGTCGTTGTTTTAACTGGGTTTTAATTACGTTACCTTTTATTATTGTACGTTTTAACCTGTGTTGGCCGCCCTGAGTCCTTAGGGAGAAGGGCGGCATATAAATTTTTGGAAATAAATAAAATAAATAAATAAATATGAACTGATAAAGGAGAATATTTGTAGCTCAGTGTTATAACACTGGTGCTGATGATGTTACGTAATTATCATGGATAATGAAGCATCTGCAAGAAAACAACCAAGCTCAGAAGCATCAGGGGCCCCTCCCCATGAACTCTATATTATTTCAAAACAATTCTTTTAAAACATGGAGTGAAAGAAGGATATGGTAAGCTAGGAGAAAATACATATGTCATTGGAAAGAATTTCCATGATAAAAATTAACATTGTCCTAGAATGATGTTTTTGTTTCAAAAAATATCTTTTAAGACAACCGATTTACATTTATACCAGATTTGTCCAACCTGCGCCTCACAAGCCACATGTGGGCATGGACAAAGCAAGTAATGTGACCGCCTAAGATATAAAAATATTTTTAAAAATAAAATAAGTTTGCTATTTATATACATTGATTATATATTATGATTATATAATAAAGCTAAGGGTAATGTAGATTTTTAAAACGATGATTTTAGAAGTGCCGTATTGAGAATATGCAACAGATAGAAACCCAGACTGTGATTACAGCTCCCACCATAATAAGCATTTTACAGAAGAGGAAATAGCTTGCAAAGACAATAACATGTCAAGAGCCATTAGAACTTGAGCAAGAGGAATATCAAATGAAATCACGAGAGTAATTGATGGCAGAAGGATATAGTAGGCCCAGGTTTTCATGCTCTCATCAAAAAGATTGAAGGTAGATAAAAGAACCTATGATATTCAACATAAGATAGAATTTGAATTTTGATTGTGTAGAAAAGATGATGAACATGTAACTGCTTAAAGCTATAAGCAGGTTAAAAAATGTATGATAAAATCGGCAAAGGTTTTCATAATATACAGATGTAACAAAATATGTGGTTGAAAGGAGTGAAATTTACATTATGTTATAATCTAAAAGGCAACTTTTATAAACCGATGTAACACACAAATTTTCAGAAGTGTATAAAGGTACCTCAAACTTACATTGGAAATGTGGACAACATCAAGACTGTCATGTTTTGGTGGACAGGTAAAAAAGGTAGAAAATTTTGGATTTAAATACATTAAAACAGAGAATTTTAAAAATAAATATCCAACTGGAATCAGAACACTTTATGTTGGCACTAATGAACAGACAGCTGGAAAAGAGTCATTGAAGATTGTTTCTGACTTCATACGATAACTGCAGTGGGACTATTATACTTGCAAAGCTGGAAGAGCTGTACCATAAATACAATGGTGGAATGGTTGATGGAGGTGACAGGATTATCAAAGATGATTTGATAAAAGAGAGTTTAGAAAGAGTGCAGAGAACAACAAAGAGGATTAGGGGACTGGAGGCTAAAATGTATGAGGAATGGTTGCAGGAACTGTGTCAGCGTCCCAGTACTGATATATAATAAAGGGAGAAGCCTGAACTTTTGCCTACTAAATCCCTTTGAAGATTCTGTCTCCTCGGAGATGTGAGAAGGGGGAGACATTTCTGTGATCTGACGAAGAAGGGATCAGGAAAGTGACTTGGAAGATAGCCAATGAAAAGCAGAGAATTGGGGATCGGAAAGGGAGGGATTGGGGGGCAAAGGTCAGTACTGACCACGAAAGAGCCAGGATCAGATTGCTGTGCTCGAATAAAGAGAAAATTTCCTTAAAGATCGGCAGTTTGGAAATTCATTTATTTTGAGATAGCATCGAAACCTGACAAACTGGGTATGTCTGGTTTGATGAAAAGGACTAAGGGTGACATAGCAGTGTTCTGATATCTCAGGGGTTGCCACAAAGAAGAGGGAGTCAAGCTACTCTCCAAAGCACCTGAGAGCAGGACAAGAAGCAATGAATGGAAACTAATCAAGGAAAGAAGCAATCTAGAACTAGGAATAAATTTCCTGACAGTTAGAACAATTAACCAGTGGAACTTGCCTCCAGAAGTTGTGAATGCTCCAACACTGGAAGTTTTTAAGAAGAGATTGGATAACCATTCGTCTGAAGTGGTGTAGGGTTTCCTCCATAAGCAGGGGGTTGGACTAGAAGACCTCCAAGGTCCCTTCTAATCCCTTCTAACTCTGTTGTTCTGTCCTGTCCTGTCCTGTCCTGTCCTGTCCTGTCCTGTCCTGTCCTGTCCTGTCCTGTCCTGTCCATTATTCTATTCTATTCTATTATGACTTATTTGATCAGAGGAAACACAGTATATTGATTAGTGATTCGAAATCCCTGTTGGAATTTTGCTACAAAAATAGAAAAAATGAACTTGTGATCTGCAAGTTTGAAGGTTAGAAAGGATCCATTACGTAAAAGGGAAAACTATTGTGTAACCTTAGAGAAAGAAGCTAAATTTTAACATTTAATACGGTTTCTAGTCTTGTTTCCTTTTTTCATTTTATTATACTTTTTTCTTATTCATTTATCACCTTACTCTAGCTTCATTTCCCCTTCAAAACGTGTACTGTTTTTATTCTGATTAAAGTGCTTTAATAATATAATAAAAATATATAGTTGATACCATTTAATTACAGAATATCTTTCCGAACACTCTGCCTGGGAGAAGCAAACTCTTACCCAGAGAGGCCACATTCGTATGATTTTCCAGCATGACTTCCCAATGCAGCGCTTTCTGGTGAGGATTCAGCTGTGACCACTCCTCCTCAGAGAAATACACAGCCACCTCCTCAAAAGACACAAGGCCCTCCTGAACAAGGAAAAACACAACAGAATAAAACCAGGGGAATTTACATGATCTGCCCTATTGTTTAAATCACTGCAAACACAGATATAAATTTTCAGTGCCATTTAGTGAAAGGAACCCCAGCTTCCTTCTGGATCTATCTATCTGTCTATCTATCTATCTATCTATCTATCTATCATCTATCTATCTATCTATCTATCTATCTATCTATCTATCTACCCACCTATCCATCCATCCATCATCAAGACTTTCTGCACCCGGAGAGAATCAACTGGCAAATGGGCCTTGGAAACCCCACTTCTCAATGCAGAAGAAAACGAGGAATGAGATTCCTTTTAGCATTTTATTAAAAAGCTAGATGTAAGGCTTTTAAAAAATGGTTATGTGCTAATGTGATTATTTCTGTTATTATTGAGCAGTCTCGCACAACTGTATGTCAAAGAATCACTCAAAGGATCACTCTACTTAACAGATGCTAACACCGAGATAGCCTTATTTTTATTATGATGCTTCTCTTACTTCAGTTGTAGGTTCAACGATTGTTTCAGTTCCATCATAAGCAGGCGTTATCTTCATTCTATTCTTCACTGCAAGGGAGACAGAATTTTAACATGCAAAATTAACAAAATAGGACGAGCTATTCTACAGAGGAAATGAGATAGCTGGGATTTCTCTGGGAAGTGGGAGAACCTGGGGTTTCTCTAGGGAGTGGGAGAATCTTCAATTACCTCCTGAGATGTCCTGATTTGGATCTTCCTGAGAGATCCTCCTCCAAAACACGTCCTGAAGGGGATTTGATGGATTTCTCCATCCACCAGGACCTCTGATCTTCACAACAGACTTGAAATAGGAGAAAGGAGAAAAGAAGAAGAGTTAGTGAACACTCCAGAACATTTAGGTTGATTCTTGTTCTCTGAACACAAACCTGAAAACCCCCAATATCCATCAGTGAGGCTGAATGAGAAACAAATGGAACAATATCCTACAAGGATTAGGAAAAGATCTCTATGTAGTTTGAATGCCAGATAAGTCTTGGCGGGAGGGGTGAAGAATTCAAACATATTCTTTATTCCCTAAAGGAAGGTCTCCCACCTGCAACTCAACTTGCTCCTTTTGTTCCTCCGCCTGACTCAGGAGGAAGGCTTCCACCAGGGCCACCGCTTGGGAGCTGGTCTCTGCTCCACACTCCCGCACCCAGTTCTCCATCTCTAGGGGCAGAAGGATCAGGAGCTGCTCCAGAACCACCAGGTCCAGCATCTGGGCTTTGGAGTGCTTTTCTGGTCTCAGCCATCGCCTACAAAAGTCATGGAGTCTGCTGCAAAGTCCTCGGGGACCCTCAGCCTCCTGGTATTGGAGGCTCCTGAAGTTCCAGGGCTGAACTTCTGAAGGGAGGATGGTTTCCTCCTCCAGGATTTTCTGCCCAGTTCTTGCCCAGATCTCCCCACAGCTGCCAGGCTGAACAGCAAAAGGGCCTTTTCCGTTTCTCTCACTTCGTAAAAGTTGTGTCTCCATCCTGTCTCTGACCTGTAAGGCAACTTCAAATGGGTACAAGGAATCTTCTTGATCTCCTAAGGACCTTTTGTTCATCGGTCTGTTTCATGAAATTATGTTTTTTTCCGCCTGTCTTTAGCCAAGAAATAATTCTGTCTACATGCGAAGATGTAGAAATTACTCCCAATTTGTTGTACCTGAGATGGAAAAGAAAATAAATTCCAACAATTAAAAGGTGGAGAATTTAAACACTGAACAAGAAGTCATCCCCATGGAAGGAATGATTTTTCTAAGCCGATCAATGATTGCAATGGCATTCAGCAGATAGGATTTTCTCTTCTGGGGGTGGGGGGTGCATGTGGGAGCATTTTCCATTTCTTTTGGTCACAAGAAAAGGCTTCCTTTTAAAAACCTGCCATCTGCATTCCCCTCTAAGGATTCACACAACCTGCCAAACCCAAAACTGGTGAACAAACCATGATAAGTTTAGATCAGGGGTGAAACCCAGCAGGTTCTGAAGAACCCGTAGCGGAAATTTTGAGTAGTTCGGAGAACCGGCAAAGACCACCTCTGGCTGGCCCCAGAGTGGGGAGGGAATGGAGATTTTGCAATATCCTTCCCCTGCCACGCCCACCAAGCCACACCCACAGAACCGGCAGTAAAAAAAAAAAATTGGATTTCACCACTGGATTAGTTCTCATCCAATAAAATGCCAGGAAATGATCCTGGCTGAGGATGCCCCGTTTCCCTTCTTCAGGGTATCCTTTGGAGAAGAGCCGAGTCTCCCTCTGACACCCAGGCGGATTCACACAACCTGCCCGGAGCCCCAAGCGCAGGACCGAAGTCTCCCCGAGCAAGGCCGGGAAGGAGGCAGCTGGAGAGGCCGCCCCACTTCTCTCCCCCTCTGGAGACAGGGAGCCTGGTTCGAATCCTGCCTCCTCCTCGCCCGGTTTCTCTCCTCTCCTGCTGGGGCTCCGCAAGGCCGACCCTCCCCTCCCCCCACTCGGGCTCTTCCCCGGACACTGGAAGGGAAGGGAGCCCCCCGATCCCCGCCGCCTTCCTGGGATCCCTGCTTCCTCCTGCATGGAGAGGGCGGCTGGGGAGCATGGGACCCGGGGTTGCAGCCGGAGGAAGGCTGGGCGCGGGTCTCTCCCTCCTCCACCTCCCTTTGCACGGGAAGAGCCCCCAATTCACCCGGGGCACGTCTGGATCTCCCCCCGCCAGACTCTCCCGCAGCCTCTCCGCCTCCTACGGGAGCTCCAGGGGTTAAGGAGAGCGAGTGTCCAGAGAGATGTCACTTCCTTCGCAGCCTCCTCTGGAAAACACACAGTAATCTTCGCCCTCCAGTGGCTCAATGGGGAAGCGCTCGGTGTTCTCATCTCTTGCTAGAGGGCGCCACCTGGAGGAGCCGATGTGAAATGCAGGTGCTCATGCTCAGAGGGTAGGAAAGGGAGTGTCAGGGAATGAATTGCCAGCAGGTGTCCAAAGGAAGTCACCATGCTTACACTAACTTTTTTTTTTTTTAATTTGATTTATATGCCGCCCTTCTCCGGAGACTCAGGGCGGCTTACAATGTGCTCAGCAATAGCCATTCATCCTTTTGTATATTTATACAAAGTCAGCTTATTGCCCCCACAACTGGGTCCTCAATTTACCTACCTTAGAAAGGATGGAAGGCTGAGTCAACCTTGAGCCTTGGCGAGATTCGAACCTGCAGTAATTGCAGGCAGCTGCTCTTGTAGCTACAAACTTGTAGCTTGATATATAAATCAATATTAGAATTAGAATTTTTTATTGGCTAATCTCTATCTATCATCTATCTATCGTAATCTATCTGAAATGTGCTTGAATATTAGTAGCTCGGGTTGGTAAATGGGCTGTTGGTTTGAGCGCCAAGCTTGGCAATTTGGTTGCAAACATTTCATCACCATTTGAGGAGACGTCGTCAATTGTGCTCATCTGTCCTATCTATCTCTGTCTCTATCTATCTTATATCTATCTATTATCTATCTACCTATCTATATAGCAGACAAGATAGGTAAGCAGAAGCATCGTCAGGTAAATCACAGAGTACACAGGGCACACAGAAGAAAGGGCTGGGGGGAGGGAAAACTTCCCCTCCACAACCATAGCAACCAATCAGTGCAGATTGCCTCACACAGGAGCCAGCACTCTCCAGCCAATCAATTATAATTGTGTGTTCTGATTTACAACCCCAATGCTCCAGCTACTGAATCTAAATATCTTTAACATCCCTCCAATTTATAGCTGGACAGCAGTTATACCACATTGTTTCACAAGATCCTTGTGTTTCTATATACCCAATAGCTTTGTCATGAAATCAGCCAAATTATCTTCCGATGGGCAATAAATTACATTTTCTTTCACTGCTTTTCTGACATTACAATAATTAATGTCAATAAATTGTTAATAAATTGATAATAAAGAAAAGACAAAGATAATGACTAAAAATATGTTGAAAAAAAAAAAAGAAGAATTGATGGAGTTTTCAAGCATGCAGATTACGAATAAGGTAAAATATTTGGGAATACAATTGACAGCAAGGTGTAGCTCTCTCAAGGAAAATAATTATAATAAGGTTAAGCAACAGATAGGACACGACTTGGAAAAATGGGGAAATTTGCAACTATCTTTAATTGGGAGAATTGCAACCATTAAGACGAATATTTTGCCTAGAATTTTATATCTATTCCAAACGATTCCGATAAAGCTAGATAAGGAATTCTTTATAGATTTGAATAAAATGATATTGAAATATATTTGGCAAGGGAAAAAGGCAAGAATAAAAATGAAGTTGTTACAAGATGCTAAAATGAGGGGTGGTTTTTGCCTACCTAACTTTGAACTTTATTATCAAGCAGCTAGTTTAATGTGGATTAAAGAATGGATATTATTAAGAAATGTTCGATTGTTAAATTTGGAGGGACATGATCTGCTGTTGGGATGGCATGCCTTTTTGTGGTATAAAGGAACTAAAATGCAGGGGTATTTTAGAAGACATAAAATACGTGAAGCCTTATGGTTGAATTGGGAGAAGATAAAAAAAGAACACTATCTGAAGATACCAGTCTGGGTATCTACAATTGAAGCATTTTCATATCCAGTGACATTTAAAGGGAAACAAATTATAAGATATAAGGAATTATTGGATGAAAAGGGTGAACTTAAATCAAAGCAAGATATAGAAGATCAAGGGTATAAGATGGATTAGTTTTCATACTCGCAAATACTTTCTAGATATCGAGAAGATCTTAAACAAGAAGGTTTTTATAATGTACTGACTAATTTAGATAAGATTTTGATGGGTTCTGATGATCATGTAATTAAAAAGCTATATGGTTATTTGCTAGAGGTTAAACTGGAGGAGGAACAAGTTAAAGAATCAATGATAGCATGGGGGAAGAATTTTGGCTATGGTACTGATTTAGAGAAATGGCAAAAATTGTGGTCGCATAATTATAAAATGACAATGTCTACAGCATATAAGGAGAATTTGTATAAGATGTTTTACAGGTGGCATCTATCCCCGTCGAGAATAGCCAGAATGTTCCAGAATAAGTCGGAGAAATGTTGGAAATGTCATCAGACCCCAGGATCCTACTACCACATGTGGTGGTCATGCGCTGAAGCAAGGATATATTGGACTAAGATACACACGTGGTTGGAAAGAATGATAAAGAGACATATTGACCTTAAACCAGAGATATTTTTTATTAGGGGTCATACCGGAGATATATAATAAAGAACTGCAATATTTAATTGTGAATCTTTTGACAGCAGCCAGAATTGTATTTGCTAAAAATTGGAAAGGAGAAAAGTTACCTAATGATGAAGAAATTATCAAGAAAATGATGGAATGTGCTGAGATGAGCAAATTGACATTTGAAATAAGAGAGCAGGAAGATAGACAATATTATTTGATATGGGATTTATTTTATCAATGGATAGAGAATAAGAATTGGAAATAATTATGATATAAATGGACATTGAAGTTTCTGGAAATAAGTTAGCATGTTTAGTGATAAATTGAAGTGAGGAGGAGCACAAAAAATACCACCGACTGATACACTGTCTTTGATAGTATGGAATGATAATGTTTTTTGTATTCTGTCTTGTTTTTGTTTTTGAAAAATAAAAAAAAATAATTTATGTCAACATATTTGCTTCTGGTTTTTACTCTCTCACCTGTTGTCATTTGTATACATGTTGTGTTATCTTCAAATACTGGTATAGCTCCTTTCACTTCAAAATCCAACTCTTTTAACAACTGTATATACCAAGTGTTGGAAGAAAAATCTGGTCATGTTCGAAGCCGGGAAAAAGGGCATTGGAAATAAAATGAAGGCTGATTGGAAAGGAGGATTCTGTTTACTGATGAGCAGAACTAACAACAGCATGTAGTTCTGGGACAGCCGACCCCTTGGTTTAGGAATGGGTGGATTTTTATAGGGTTCTGAGATGCTGCAGGGGGTTGTGCAATGTAGTGAGCCTTGTGCCTTTTGCTATTCTAATGGTGGTAGGTTAATCCTATTATGTCCTAAAGGTCATGTCCTGTTCTTAGAATTTGGGTGGGGGATGTAAATTTTAATCCCATCAGCTCCAAAAAGTGGTGGGTTGCCCCCGGTTTGGACCAGTTCGCAAGAACTGGTAGTAAAACCGGTGGGAGGCTCCACCCACTGACCCGGACATCATCATAGGTGATCTGTGCATGCGCAGAAGAGTGCGGGCGTGCACAAGCAAAGCGAACACGTGCACGTGGGTGCAATGTGAACCAGTACTAAAGGTAAGTAGAGCCCACCCTTGGCTCCAACCTTCTGTGTGTTTTGTTTATGAATAGAATGGCCCAGTCTTTCTTAATAACCACAAAATATCCATCTCTAAAGACTTTAGGCATGTGCTGGAGGCTATTGAGAAAGGGACTGAGGCTGCTTTCTGCCTTTAAGAACATGTTTCTCCATTTCTCCTTTGGGGAAATATAATATTCCACCTCTTTTAATATTTTTTTAATAACCCCCAAAATATTTCAATCTCTAGGATGGGGGGTGTGTGTGATTACTTCTTACAGAAATTATCTCTGAACACAACTGTCAACTTTGAAACAGACCAGGCCTGCCATAGCCATCATTCCATTTTTCAGCTGCCAACAGTATGGGAGGGGGGAGAGCAGGGATGAAATGCTCCTGGTTCGGACCAGATCGCCCGATCCGGTAGCGATGGCAGGTGGTTCGAGAACCAGTAACAAAAATCCCTGCAAACCCCCCCCCCCCCACCATGCCCAGCTGAGCCGCACGATCATCAGAGGCTTTTTTTTTAACTTTTAAAAGCATGTTTTCTACAACCTCTTCCGCCGAAAAAATGCTTTTAAAAGTTAAAAAAAAAAGCCTCTGATGATCGCGCAGCTCAGCTGGGATCGTCAGAGGCTTTTCAAAGCATTTTTTTCTGCAACCTCTTCGGCTGAAGAGGTTGTAGAAAAAATGCTTTGAAAAGTTAAAAAAAAAAGTTGGCCACGCCCACCCAGTCACGTTACCCCCCCAAGCCATGCCCACAGAACTGGTAGTAACAAATTTTACATTTCACCCCTGGGGGAGAGATTTGAAGTGTCAGACCAGACAGTAACTGTGAGATGTAAATGCCTTATTCCCTAATGTGTAAATAATGTATATATGGGACATCGGGGGTTAACTTATTCTTTGGTTCCTAATGTATTCATAATTCACCACTCCCATTCTTGGCTCCACCCCTTGTATATATAAGGAGCCACCTTCACCATTTTCCTTGCTTCTATCTGTGAATATTCAGTGAATATAGAATGCCTGTTATAATTAAAGAGAAATATATTTAAACCTCTAACTCTTATTATCATTATTGAGTCTGATCCTGAAAATATTGCAACAAGCTGGTAGCAGAGGATGGTTAATTGACTCAATAAATACTTAAAGATGTCTAAGAAAGATAGGCCCAACACCAGGGCCTACAGCAAAGAAATAGAAACTGAACAAGAAATAATCAACGAATCCACAAACGCGATTTCGAGAGAATCCGAAGAATACACCACTGAAGAAGAAGAACCAATAAATGAAAATAATGACCAGGAGGAAATCGAAATAGAAAATAACGAACTCAGGTCAGAGATATTAAAACTATTAAAAAGCCAGAAGAATGATGAAAGCCTCATCGCGAATCTCCAAGAAATGCTGAAAAACAGCGGAGCAGCGAGAGAGAAAAACATTGCTAAAGAGAAACCCAAAGACCAAAAAACTGTGAGTGATATGACTACAGAGAAAGTCGTTATGAAAAAGAAAAGATGTGATCCCGCGCGAAATTTTGAATGGCAGCCATCTTGGTTCCAACAAGCCTCCAAAGTGAGCGAAGCAGAGCCAATCAAAATGCTCAGTTCAAAATTTCTGGCGCGAAAAACGTTATCAGACAACGAAAGCGAAAAGGAAGATTCAAACTCTTCAGAAGAACCAGAATCAGAAAGCGAAGACGACTTAACGAAATCCCAAGTAAAGTCAGCAATGAAGACGCTTTTTGCTGCATTTGGGCCAAAATTAAAAATTTCCAAAGCGACAACGAAGAAGCTAGAGAACAAGCCGATACCTCAAGACCTGCACGCTCCCATCCTGACTTCGAGAGCGACGACGCCCGAGCCCAGAGAGCCATGTCGATTCCGCCCTACACCGCAGACCGGATCAAGTACCAACGCACACAAAAGAAAGAAAAGAGCAGTCACCGCCATCAAAACTCCTAAAACCGAGCCAGAAACCGACTCGTCTGAAGAGGAGCGGAGCGAGCGAGCTGCAATGGAGAGAACCTTCCACGACGACGCCAAAGAAGAAATGAGCAACGCGCATGTGCGAAACTACGTAGACGGTCCGGAAAGACTTGAACTGGCCAGAGAACCGCGCAGACTCGTTGCGAGCATCCCCATGCCGTTTTGCAATTTCCTGCACTTGCGAGACCACGGACTACCTCAGGTTGTAAGTAATGAACAAAATAATGTGGGAAACTTACCCAGTGACTTCCCAAAACTTAGAGTTGATGGCATTAATTTGCAAGAATGGTATCAACAGCTCCAGGTTGTCTTTATGAAAGAAAATTTGCTATTCTTTATCACTAGTCCTCCAAGAAGACCTTGGACTTTAAAAATAGATTGTTTACATCATAGAGCATTTTTCTTAATAATATCTAGCGTGTCTCCTACAATGTATCATAGCATCAAACCAAACCTAACTGTTTCAGAAATAATTCAATGCATGTTTAATCTGTTTCACAGCGATAGTGTAGCTACCACTACAAGAATGTCTAAGGATTTCTTTTCTTCCAGAGTAAAACCAGGGGTTTCCATAAGTGAGCATTTGATATCTCTAAACAAAATAAGAGCTGAGCTGCATTTGAGGGGGGAAGTGATTTCAGATCAAACAATGAAAAGTGTTATTATCAATTCACTTGATTCATCATGGGATAGTTTTATGTCACACTTAGACACCATCAATCTAGGATATTTATCCATAGAAAGTCTATCTAACAAATTGATAGCAGAAGACAATTCAAGAAAAAATCGTTCCAGCAATCACACAGAACACAAATCTTTTAGGAAGGTAGCTTTCCAGGAAAAATACAATGAAGCTTTTAAATGCCATAATTGTGGGTCCAGGGAACACAATAGAAGAGACTGTCCCAAAATCTCAAAGGAGAGACATAGGTCAGAGTATAGGAGCAAATACAATTATAGACAGTCTTCCACAGATAGACATAAATATAGAAGCCCACCAAATTACAGAGATAGTAGAGGGGGTAGAGAAAATTCAAAAGAGAGAAAATCTGGTTCACTGAATGGACTAAATAAACAAGACAGCACTAAAACACAACAAAATGAGAACAATAATTGGCTTATTGATTCTGGGGCAACCAACCACACCACTAATAACAAAAATATATTGTCTTCATTTACAGAAGATAAATTTGTAATAAAGGTAGCTAATCAAGAAAAGGTTCAAGTATTAGGCAGAGGAAATGTGACCTTGCCTGGCCTAGGAAAAATAGAGGGGGTATTGTTAATTCCAGAAATACCTCATAACATACTAAGTGCCATAAAACTAAGCAGAGATTCTGACATCAATATAGTTTTCTCAAAGGGGAAAGCAACTTTAGAGAAGGACAAAACAAATGTAGGCACTGTGATGATTAAAGGAGGCCTACCCTATCTAATAACAAAAGAAAGATGGTTACATAACATTGATTCAAATATGGAAGATTGTATTGAGGCAGATGATGAAAATGTTAGTAACAGTGACAATGATGAATGTAAAATATCTCATGATCACGCAAATACACACAATGAGAAGAAACCAAGAATAGGTAAACCAATTCATGATGAGTGTGCTCACATCTTGCATAGGAAGTTAGGACATGCAAGTTTTCCTGTAGTACAAAAAATGACTGAACACGCAGAAGGTGTCAAAATAAAAAATTGTGAAAATTATTTGGAATGCTCAGTATGTAAATCCACTAAACTAAAAACTAGTCCCAGACCAAAAAAATCCAACAGATCAACTAACAAAATTTTTGACTTAGTACATATGGACCTAGTTGGTCCATTAACTCCATCAATCACTTATAGAAAACGTTACTTCCTAACAATAGTAGACGATTACAGTCGCTATGGTTTTGTTTACACATTAAAACACAAGGATGAAACCTTTCAGAAATTTAAGGAATTCTACAAACGCATAGAAACACAACATAATATCAGAATAAAACAAATTATGACAGATAGGGGATGTGAATTCATGTCTAAAGAATTCTCCCAATGGTTAAAGGATAGAGGAATGCTACATTTCAGTCTAGTCCATTTTCTGCGTTCCAAAACGGGATTGCAGAGAGAAAGAATTCCACACTACAAACCATGATTAGGTGCACATTAGAGGATGCTGGTTTAGGCAAACAATTTTGGTCAGAGGCCTTACATTATTCAAATTACACTCAAAATAGAACCTGGTCCAGTATTGTGAATAAAACACCATATGAGGTGATGTATAATAGGAAACCCAAATTAGCACACATGCACATATTTGGAGTCACTGCAGACGTACACATACCTAAGCAGTTGAGAAGAAAGGGAGAAAACGTATCCAGAAGATTAAGATTTATGGGATATGAAACTGGCACCAAAGGGTACAGATTCATTGATAATAATAACAAATTTATAGTCTCCAGAACAGCTGTGTTCCATGAACAGGCCAATTGGTCTAAATTACATCTTAATGAAATATTTCCAAATAAATGCAAAGATACAAAATCTTGTGAGGAAGGGACAATAGAAAATCAAAATATCAACAAAAATAAAAACAAAACCAAAACTTGGACAAATAGTCAGCACAAAATAAAGACAGACACATTAACAAAAAAGGAAGCAAGATATTTGCATGATAACCATAGCAAACCCGAAAGAGCTATTAGAAACAATAGAAATCAAGTACCAAATAAATACAGAGATTACATAATGCATATGGATGGTGAACAAATGACACCTAATACATATGAGGAAGTATTAAAACTCCCTCGTGAAGAAAAAGAAAAATGGGAACTAGCTATGAAAAAAGAGATGGAAAGTTTGCAAGGATTAAATGTGTTTACACCTGCGATTGCACCTAAAGATAAAACGATTATAGGTACCAGGTGGATTTATAAAATTAAGAATCTAGAAGGAGGCAATACTCTATACAAAGCTAGATTGGTTGCACAAGGTTATGCACAAAAATATCCGGAGGACTACACTGACACATACTCCCCCACAGTGAGAACAGAGAGTGTTAAAACAGCTCTAGTAGTGGCATCTGCACTCAATCTTGATGTATTTCAATATGACATACAGACTGCGTATTTACACGCAAAACTAGATAAGGAAATATATGTAAGAGCACCACACAGTCAATACACTAATAAGAATGAAATTTGGCTATTGAACAAGAGTCTATACGGATTAAAGCAATCTGGCAAAAGATGGTACGATTGCTTGGTAAAAGTACTTAAGACCATGGATTTCAACGCTACCACTGCTGATAACTGTTTCTTTGTAAAAAAGAGTGATGATCATATTGAATTTGTATTAATTTATGTAGATGATATTTTATATATAGGAAAACACAAGGAGAGAAGAGAAACCTTTGTAAATAAGCTAAACGAACATTTCTCGTTGAAATCTCTAGGTAAAGTAAACAAATACCTTGGTGTACAAATTAACAAAACTAGAAGGGGATTCAAACTTACTCAGAAAGATAAAATCATTGAACTTCTGAACAAATGCAATTTAAACAATGCCAAACACTGTGACACTCCTATGCAAACTGATTTCCTTAGAAACACTGATGAATCTTCCCCTGAATTCAAGGATAATACATTTTATAGATCAGTCATAGGTTCACTTCTTTATATATCTAATTGGACCAGGCCAGATATTGCATTACCACTCAACTTATTGTCAAGATATGTTAGCAAACCAACAATGTATCATTGGGAAGCAGTCAAAAGAATTCTAAGATATCTGAAAAGTACATTAGACTTTTGCTTAGTATTAGAACCTAGTAATGATAAAGAACCAAAACTTACATGTTACGCAGATGCGGATTGGGCTGGAGATATATCATGCAGAAAGAGCACTTCTGGTTATATTTTCCTATTAAATGACTGTCCAGTTTACTGGTACACTGGTAAACAAGAACTGGTAGCCACTTCGACCACAGAAGCGGAATATGTTTGTTTGTCCAAAGCTGCAAATAACCTTGTATGGTTTAATGATTTGATTTCAGATGTTTGGAAAAAACCTGCTTTGCCTTTTGTTATGCATGAAGATAATAAAGCAGCCATTGAAATATCCAGATCCGACGCCATTGGACAAAGGTCCAGGCATATAGATATAAAATTTAAGCATGTGAGACAATTGTCTCAAGATGGATTTATCAAAGCAGTGCATTGTGATACCTCTGAACAATTAGCTGACATATTGACGAAGCCTTTACCTTCTAAACAGCACAAATATTTAACATCAAAATTATATGTCTTATATTGTCCTGAATCTGAATGTAATTGGTGTTGTATAGCGAACCGGCATTTAGAGGGGGATTTGTGAGATGTAAATGCCTTATTCCCTAATGTGTAAATAATGTATATATGGGACATCGGGGGTTAACTTATTCTTTGGTTCCTAATGTATTCATAATTCACCACTCCCATTCTTGGCTCCACCCCTTGTATATATAAGGAGCCACCTTCACCATTTTCCTTGCTTCTATCTGTGAATATTCAGTGAATATAGAATGCCTGTTATAATTAAAGAGAAATATATTTAAACCTCTAACTCTTATTATCATTATTGAGTCTGATCCTGAAAATATTGCAACAGTAACAACACATCGTCCCATGGGAACCAAGGTCATCTCACCAGCTGCTGGCCAGGGACTGAGGGGAGTTACCAGAGAAACGCCAGAATGCCTATTTGGACAATTTGACCTGTGACAATTGGGGACGTAGCCATCTATTCTTTAATTGTGGTTGAAACCATGGGAAATAGTTAGAGTTGGTTTTGTTTTCATAGTGCCAATATGAAGTGGGAAATGAAGGGAAACTTCCACTCCACACTCACAACCAATCACAGTGCAGATTCAGACTAATCAACTATAACTGTGTTTTCTGGTTCACTGCATTACCCCACTCCAGCTACTTTATCCTATCTATCTATCTATCTATCTATCTATCTATCTATCTATCTATCCATTCTATCTACCTATTCTATCTATCTATTATTAATTTATCAATGTACGTGCTCATGCCGAGGGTAGGAAAGGGACCATCTTTCTGGAGGGGGGAGCAAAAGGAAGGAAGCTGCCATATACCCTCCCCCCCATCACAAACTTTCTCAACCCAACTACTTTTGATAACTTTATAATGTCTTCCGCCTTCCATCTTCAGGATTTCTAGCGAATGTCAGGTCTCTGTGTAGAGGGAGTGAAGAAAAAGACTGGAAATAGAATTCAGTATTATTTTTACTCCAGAGACTCAAAATACTATTGACTTTTTCCCAATATGTGTACCATTGCAGCGGCATTGATCAAATAGGGTCTCCCTCTCTCTCTCTCTCTCTCTCATTTTTTCCAATAATTTTATTGAAGGTTGAAGTATGCAAATTAAACCAATACAGCTACACAATACAGAAATATGTTCTTGAAGTTAAAAAAAAGTGCACAAAATGGAAAAAAGTTCCTCCTTCACTCCAAAAAATGCATATAGAAAGGTTAAATGCAAAACGTTTGGTAATTAAGCTACCCTGTTGTAGAAAGAAAAGACTGAACAACATTCCTGGGTCAGCCAAAGTCAGTTTATTGTGCAGTTTCAGAACCAGATTTGAATCTGCAATTCTGAACAAAGGAAGAGTTCTGATACAACTGCTTTTATACATCTCCAAGACAAAGGATTCTGCTGGCACAGCAGTTTTCCATATATGGTTAACATACATTTGTTACATGATAATTGACACTTTTTAATTACTAAATTCCTACCCTAATTTATAGTACATGAGATAATCTTAGCTAAACATCCTCCTCTTCTGTAATCACTGATGCATAGGCATCAGAGTTTCAGAAATTTCAGAGGCAGAAAAAAAAACAAGGCACAGAGCTCACAACCAAGGAACCTGTTGCTAAAATTCACCTCTGGGAACAGCTGATTGGGGGTATTCCGGGAGGCCGATCTACCTGCCAATCAGCTTTTTTCTTATTTTCCTTGCCAAAAATTAAGGTGTGTCTTATACTCCGAAAAATACAGTACCTGAATCTGAGTCAACGCTGTAAAAAACTTGGACCCAAGTACATAGGCCCTTTCCCAATTGTCCAAATTGTAATGCTCTCTACATGGGGCTCCCCTTGAGGAGCACCCGGAGGCTCCAACTGGCACAGAGTGCGGCCGTGCGGGTGGTAATGGGAGCGTCATGGCGCTCCCATGTGACACCTCTCCTGCGTGAGCTGCACTGGCTCCCGGTGGTCTTCCGGGTGCGCTTCAAGGTTTTGGTTACCACCTTTAAAGCGCTCCATGGCTTAGGACCTGGTTATTTACGGGACCGCCTACTACCACCAATAGCCTCCCACCGGCCAGTACGCTCTCATAGAGAGGGACTCCTCCGGGTGCCGTCAGCCAAACAGTGTCGGCTGGCGGCCCCTAGGGGGAGAGCCTTCTCTGTGGGGGCACCTACCATCTGGAATGAGCTCCCCCCAGAGATACGGAGGATCCCGGATCTGCGCACCTTCCGCCGCGCTGTGAAGACCTTTTTATTCCATCAAGCGGGCTTGGCCTAATCTCCTCCCTCTTTTAATATGTAAATTTTAATCTGTTTTTAAATTATTGGGGACAAATTATTAAATTATCCGGGCCAAAATGATTTAATTTGATTTTATCTGGTTTTTAAATTTTGTGTATTTATGTATTTTATTGGTTGGCTGTTCACCGCCCTGAGTCCTTCGGGAGTAGGGCGGTATACAAATCAAATAAACTAAACTAAATTAAACTAAATCCAATGACAGTGGAATTGGAACTGCCAAAAACCCTCAGGCACGCTCACCCAGTATTTCATTGCAGTATGTTGTGCCTTTCATTTAATAATTGTTAAAGACTATTAATCTTCATTAATACAGAGGCTGTATTTAGCTACACCTGTTATTCCTTTTTGAAGATCTGCATGATTTTAGGGGTCTCTTCTTCTTAAACAAGGAAGAAGGCTTCTAAGGCAAGCTAAAATGACCTTCTTTCCTTCCGTCGCGAGCTGAAGACGTGGCTCTTTCGTCAACTCAACTGGTCCATTTGGGGGTATACTGTCATAATTTTAAACTGTTTTTAATAGGGTCGCTGATTTTAATTTTATTTCATTGTGATTTGTATTGGAATTTGTCATTTTGTAAGCCGCCTTGAGTCCCCAGGGAGAAAGGCGGCACATAAATCGCAATAAATAAATAAATAAATAAAATAAAATAAAATAAGAATATGGACTTTTTTTAAAAAAAAAATGGAGAAATTGAAGGGCAGAAATTTGTGGTTCTAGTTTATTTTTAATAATTTGTAGCTTGGTCTGCTTTGATGTGGGTGGCTAAAATTAAAACTTTCTGATTTTTATGATTCCTGATTGGTCTGCAATTCTTAAGTGATTTACAAAAAAACCCCTACTCTTTGACTAAAGAGGGCAGTAAGAGTTCACTGAAGATCTTTCCATACTCCATACATTCATAGCGCTTCTGTTCTGTGTGGATCTTATGACTTGCAAGTTCGATTTGTAGTAAAGCTCTTTCCACAATCCTTGCACTTACACATCTTCTCTTCTGTGTGGATTCTTTTAAGGGGAATAAGACCGTGGGTCTTAGCAAAGATCATTTCACATTCCATGCATTTACATGGCTTCTCCCGTGAGGATCCTTCTATGGGAAGTAAGCTTATTGCTCCAACTAAAAGTCTTTCCACATTCCATGCATTTAAATGGCTTCTCCCCTGTATGGATCCTATTATGGGAAGTAAGAGAAGTACTACAAGTGAAGCTCTTTCCACATTCCATGCATTTATAGGGCTTCTCCCCCATGTGGAATCTCTTATGACGTCAAGGTTAACTGTTCTTTGTAAAGCTTTCCCCACACTCCAAGCAATTGTATGTTTTTTCTGCTTAGTGGATCTTTCTATGGTAAGTAAGTTGACTGTTCTTATTAAAGTTCTTTCCACACTCCATACATCTTTGTGGCTTCTCTCCTGCGTGGATCCTTTTTTGAGATGTATGGCACACATTTTTATGAGAAAGAGATAAGGTCCACTTGTAATTTTTACCTTATCTATACATATATAATCATCTCCTTTGGTTTGGATTTGATAGGGTTTATTTATTTAGATCTAATTTGTTCATGAATACTTTCATATATTTTCGCATATATGCATTTTTTTTATTTTTCCTTGCTGGGCCACAGCAGCTTTCATTGTTTCATTTCATTTCGTTGTATATATGTATAATTAATGCACAAACAGAAGATGAACTCCCCCATCAAAATCCTTCCAATTTTTTTTGCCTATTAGCAATTGTTAGGGCTTTTTAAAATTATGGTAAACATATACAAAGACAACATTTGTTTTTCCCACAAAAATTTTTATTAGACACATTTAAACTCCCATTCCTTACTTGTAAAATTAATGCTAACCTCACCTTACTTATTTTACTGTCTTCCTATTACTACAGCTTTGTAACTATTTCTATCTTACTTGATCGATATATTTCTATCTTCTTTCTCTATGTTTGTATATCCAAACCCTGTTCACTCCTCAATTTGTCAAAGGGTCCCAAAGTTACTTTTTCACAAGGCAACGGGACTTTCTATTTTCTTCAAGATGTTTCGCTTCTTATCCTGTTCTGCCCCAGCTATGGACCCCAAAGAATGCAGCACACACAAAGTCTGTACGAAACTTAATTTACTAAAATAACTCAGTCTTTTTCAAACAAAGGCTGTTAATAAACTTTCTTAACAGTCTACAAGAATCCTAAGATAAGGTAGTCACAATCTTACTAGAGTTGGCAGAAAGCCCAGAAGCAATTTTGCAGAGAATCCAAACACGAAGGAGAGTGAACTAAAGTTGTTCCCTACAGCTTGCTGCAATCGGCGTTCCTCCTTAAATAGGCTAAGGGAGTGGCCAATTAGCCCCAAGCCTTACTCTAGAGGAGACCTCCTGAAGAGCCACTCCTGTCTTTTGGCAGCTCTGCGCGCCTGTACATTGAGAAAAGGCTCCTCCTCTTCGTCCTCTTCACTTAAAGGCGCTTCTGGAGGTTCTGAAGGCCCTGGCTGAATCCCTGCCTCTGGCACTACATCTTCTCCAGCCTCCTCACTGTCCAACTCGAGCGCCAGCTGCACAGGCTGCTGGCGCAGCACCACACCAGCCTCCTTGTTGTTGGAATCAGCTACAATCTGCACAGGCCGCTGACGGGCCACAACATATCCAAAAAGCATCTTCACATCTGAAGATGCTTCTTGGACGAGAAGCGAAATGTTTCTCATCTTCTCGTCTTTCTGACTTTTCATGAGGAATTCTTTATCCTGAAACTTTCTTCATACTCGAATTAATATCTGTGTGATTATTCTCTCATAACGTGAGAAGCCTTTGACAGAAAAAAATTTGGGCTTTCTTATGATCCAATAGAAAGTGGGATAAATATGAAGAAAAAAGATGCTTTTACTTATTTGGAATGCCATTGCTGACTTTCAAATGAAAGTAGCTACAAAAATCCACTGTTCCTAATTACAACACAACATGCCTAGCATTTGGGTTCCATTAGTAAAATCATTTCTCTTGGGCTTCAAGTTGTGAAGATCAGACTCAAAAAAAACCTTTCCTAATTCAGTAAATGTAATTAGGAAATGCATATATTTCAAAAACTAAAACATAACATTTTAACAGATTCTCACCCAAATTTATTCATATATGGAAATACTGCCATTGGTCATCTTCAAGCTTTTTCCGGATTTCAGATTTCTACATTGTATGGATCCTTTTATGGTACATAAGATAACTGTTCATAATAAAACCTTTTCAACACAACATACATTTATAAGGCTTCTCCCGTGTGGATCCTTTTATGGTGATTAAGATACGTCTTCGTAGAAAAACTTTTGCCACATTCCATACATTTATAAGAATTCTCTCCTGTGTGGCTATTTTTATGGGATTTAAGATTACTAGACTCAGTAAAGCATTTTCCACACTCCATACATTTATATGGCTTCTCCCCTGTATGGATCCGACTATGGTAAATAAGTTGACAGTTCTTAATAAAGCTCTTTCCACACTCCATGCATTTATATGGCTTCTCCCCTGTATGGATCCTACTATGGTAAGTGAGTTCAGAGTTTTTAATAAAGCTCTTTCCACACTCCATACATTTATATGGCTTCTCCCCTGTATGGATCCTACTATGGTAAATAAGTTCACAGTTCTTAATAAAACTCTTTCCACACTCCATGCATTTATGCGGCTTCTCCCCCGTGTGGATCATTTTTTGAAGAACAAGGTCACTGCTCCTAGGGAAGCTCTTTCCACATTCCATACATTTATAGGGCTTCTCTCCTGTGTGGATCCTTTTATGAAGATTAAGAGAAGAACTGTGGGAGAAGCTCTTTCCACACTCTGTGCACTTATATGGCTTCTCCCCTGTATGGATCCAGTAATGGGAAGTAAGAGAATTACTATGAGAGAAAGTCTTTCCACAGTCCATGCATTTATAGGGTTTCTCTCCTGTATGGATCTGTTTATGACGTGCAAGTTTACTATTTTCAGTAAAACCTTTACCACATTCAATGCATTTATATATCTTCTCTGCTTTGTGGGTCCTTTTATGGGAAGTAAGACTGTTCCTCCAACTAAAGCTCTTTCCACACTCCGTGCATTTATATGGCTTTTCTATTGTGTGGATCCGGGAATGCGAAGTAAGAGAAGTACTATAAGGGAAGCTCTTTCCACACTCCATGCATTTATAGGGCTTCTCTCCTGTGTGGATTCGTTTATGAAGAGTAAGAGAAGAACTGTGGGAGTAGCTCTTTCCACACTCTGTGCACTTATATGGCTTCTCCCCTGTATGGATCCTACTACGGTAAATAAGTTCACAGTTCTTAATAAAGCTCTTTCCACACTCCATGCATTTATGTAGCCATTCCCCTGTGTGGATCTTTGTATGGAAAACAAGGCCACTGCTGCTACGGAAGCTCTTTCCACATTCCATACATTTATACTTCTCACCTGTGTGGATTCGTTTATGAAGAGTAAGAGAAGAACTGTGGGAGAAGCTCTTTCCACACTCTGTGCACTTATACGGCTTCTCCCCTGTATGGATCCGGGAATGCGAAGTAAGAGAAGTACTAAATGTGAAGCTCTTTCCACACTCCATGCATTTATAGGGCTTCTCTCCTGTGTGGATCCGTTTATGACGTGCAAGTTGACTGTTTTCAGGAAAACTTTTACCACACTCCATGCATTTATATCTTTTCTCTGCTTCATGTTGACTGTCCTTAATAAAGCTCTTTCCACACTCCATGCATTTATGTGGCTTCTCCCCTACACAGGTTATTTTCTGAGATGTACAGGACCCATTTTTATGAGGAAGAGACAGGGTCCATTTCTTATTTCTTCCATTGCTTCTACATATAAAATCTCCTTTGATTTGGGTTTGACAGTGTTTATCTACATCTATTTTGTTTATGAATACTTTCATGCATTTTCCAATATGTTTCTTTTTTATTCTTCCTTGCTGGGCCACAGAGGCTTTTATTGCTGCTTGAACTGAAGGTGAACTTTCCTGATTCCAATTATTTGAGTAGTTTCTTTCATGGCTTTCTACTTCTATTAGAATTGTAGGGTTCTTCATACTGTATGAACGACTGATCATTTGGAATAGTTCTCTGGAATCTTCATCTTCCACCCCATTATTACCTTCAGAAGATAAGAAAAATGCAAATAATGTTAGGGACAAAGAGCAAAGCAGGGGAAGATGGAATATAAAGAAAAACAAACAGCTTCAATCTTCTTAGATGCAGAGAAACTCTTCAAGTATTTGATCTGGACTTGCTTGATTAAAATTTTGGAAGATACATCTAGGTTTCTATGCCAAGGGAATATCCATTGATTAAATATCAAATGCTCCAAATTTCAAAGGAAATGGAAAGATTTGGTTTCTCAATTTGAAATTCAATTTTGCATTCTGCTGTGGTTTGTATAAGAAGTGGGAGTTGCTCAGAAATAAGAGAATTTTAGAACTAGGAAGGCATGACAGTGCTTTGGATGTCATGGATATTTGTGGTATGATAAATTTAGGATCAATCTAGATTTTCAAACCATAACGTTACAAATCCCAAATTGAGAATATGATACAGATATAAACTCAGGTGTGCCCAAAAACATCCTAATGGATTTCAGGAAAAAAAAAAAGCTTCAAGGAAAGACAATGCATAACATGTAGAGAAGCATTAGAACTTGAGCTTTGGAAATACCGAATGAAGTCAAGAACGGAAGAACAAAATAGTTCTCATATTATCAGAAACATTATAGGTAGATGAAGGGAACTATAGCATTCAACAACATAAAACCGAATTTGAATCTCAATTGTGTACAAAAGAATATGTAATGGCTAAAACCTCTAAACCGACTGAAGAATATGAAAATCAATAGAAAAATATTCAAAAGTGTATAAATGTAACTCAAACTATTATTGGAAATGTGGACAAGATAAAGGATCCTTTTGTAGTGCTTTGGTGGCCTTGTAAAAAAGCTGGAAAACTTTGGATTCAAAGGCATTCACTGATACAGGGAACTTCAACTGAAATCAGAATACTTTATGTTGGCAATAATCAACAGTCATCGAAGATTGTTTCTGAGTATGATAACCGTAGTCCGAGTATTACAAACAAAAAGCTAGAAGGGCTCTACATTAACTAGAATGGTGGAATGGTTGAAGAAGATGATAGAATTCTCCATGATGACTAAATTGACTCTGATCAGGGAAAGGATAATATCTATATTTATTAAGTGATTGGAAACCCTGATGGACCTTTGGTTGAAAAAAAGAAAAAATAAGCTTGTAATCAAATTTATGTTTGAAGATGAGAAAGGATAAATTACGTAAAGGAGGAAACAATGATGTAACCTTAGAAAGAGGGTGGAAAATATAACTATTGTCAGGTTTTCAGGCTGTCTTCAAATAAATTGAATCGCAAACAAAGTCTTTTATAAAACAAACTTCCATTTTATTAAGCACAAGACTTTTTACACCAACTCGTTGCAGCCTGGATCTACGGACTTTCCGCCATGCTCTTAAGATTCTCCTATTCCAGCAAGCCGGCCTGGCCTAATTTTCTCCCCTGTTTTAAAATTTTTTAAATCAAAATTTTAATCTGTTTTAAATTATTGGGATTTTTTAATTGTCTCGGGCTAAATTATTTAATCTGGTTTTAATTATGTCTTTTAACTTTTGTATCTATGTGTTTTATTTTGTGCCTGTTCACCACCCTGAGTCCTTCGGGAGTAGGGCGGTATATAAATCTAATAAAAGAAAGAAAAGAAAGAAAGAAGCCGGCACTGACGTGCTGACCCAAAACCCCTCCTCTTCCTTCCCCCACTCCTCTGCATTCATTGGCCATCTTCCAAATCATTCACCCCTAATCTACTGCTCCAATTCAAAGAATTTCCCCCCTCCCATCCATCTCCTAGGGGACATTATCTCCAGAGGAAATAAGTAGGTGAAAGGCAACTGTCCCGTTGCAGACGCCTGCGTTCTCCTTCTTATGTCAGCACTAGGATAAATGCATCTTGACGTGCTGACAACTATTACTTTGTCTTTTCTTTGCTTCTAATTTTATCATACTTCTTTCTTATTCATTAATCACATTACACTATCTTTATTTTCTTTTCAAAATTTGTAGTTTTTATTCTGATAAAAAATTTTGTATATTCTCACCCAAAGAGGCCACGTTCCTATGATTTTCCAGCATGACTTCCCGATACAGTGCTTTTTGGTCAGCATCCAGCTGAGACCACTCCTCTTCGGAGAAATACACAGCCACCTCCTTAAAGGACACGAGACCTTCCTGCATGTGAATGAAACAGAAGAAAAATCAGCAGTGAAAGGAAGCAATCCCACTCTATGTCTGGGTCTGTCTGTCTGTCTGTCTGTCTATCCCCATGCATCTACAAGACTTTCAGCATCTGGAGAGAATCAACTGATATCGGCCATGGAAATCCCACCTATCACTCACTCCAATCCACCCAGTGGTTGTAGAAGAAAGTGTGTGGGGTGTGTGTGTGTGTGTGTGTTGTATTATCCCTCTCTTACTTTTGGAGCTTCAACCAGAATTTCAGCACCACCATAAAAAGGAGTCAAATTTGTTCTATTCTTCCCTGTGAGGGAGACAAACATTTTAAATGGATAATTAACAAAATAGCAGGAGGCATTCTACAGAAGAAAAGAGATACAGAAGGTAAGACAGCGGGACTCTCTCTTGGGAATGGGTGGACTTTTGATTACCATCTGAGATGTCCTCACTTGCGGATTCATGATAGACCCTCCTGGAAAACAGCTCCCGAGGGGGATTTGATGGATTCCTCTTTCTCATAGGTTCTCTGGTCTGCAGAGTGAAAGACTTGAAATAGGAGGCAGGAGAAAAGAAAAATGCATCACACAACATGAACTGGAATCTTGTTCTCAAAAAACAACTTCAATGCCCCAATATCCATCAATGAGCGTAGAATGTGCAAGAAAGGAACGGCTGTTTCCAGTCTATGCTCTAGAACGGATAATGGAACAATGTCCTGCAAGAACTAGTGGAACATCTTAAAATATTATGAAGACCAGAGAAGTATGGAAGGGAGGGGTGAGGAATTCAAACACATTCTTTATTCCCTTCTGGACTTCCAAGATGAAGGTCTCTCACCTGCAATTCGACTTGTTCCTTCTGCTCCTCTGTCTGACTCAGGAGGAAGCCTTCCGCCAGGGCCACCGCTTGGGAGCTGCTCTCTGCTCCACACTCCCACACCCAGCTCTTCATCGGCAGGGGCAGAAAGGCCTGGAGCTGCTCCAGAACCACCAGGTCCAACATTTGAGTTTTAGTGTGGTTTTCTAATCTCAGCCATTGACTATAAAAGTTGTGGAGTTGGCTGCAAAGTCCTCGGGGACCTTCTGCCTCCTGGTATTGGATGTTTCTGAAGCTGCATGTCTGAATCTCTGAACGGATGATGGTTTCCTTCTCCAGGATCTTCTGCCCAGTTCTTGCCCAGGTCTCCTCACAGCTAACAGGCTGAACAGCTGAGAGGCCTTTTCCAGTTCCCTCACTTGCTAACACTTCTTTCTGCATCCTTTCTCTGTCCTGTAAGGACAATCCAAATAGGTCTGAGAAATCTTGTTGATCTCCAAACAGCTTTCAATTCATAGGATGATTCCTGGAGCTGCAGGACTGACCACAAAGGCTATCCAGGCCTGTTCGCCGAAGAGTTAACTTTTTTTGTTGGGAAGTTGGTCAAGATGACTCTAGTTTCTGCATCTGAGATGGAAAAGGAAATAAATTCAAAGAATGAGATCATGGCTTTAGCACCTGAACAACATTCATCCTCATAGAAGAGAGTTTTTCCCTAAGCTGGTAAAGGATTGCGATGGCATTGCACAAACGAAGATTCTGAAGTCTGTCTGTACATGAAGTGTGGTGCAAAATATGGTTGTACTTTTCATCCAGAACTTGGAATATAAAACAAATGTTTCATTTTTGGATTATTTTTCCCCCTCCCCTCCCCAAGGGGAGGCTAGCTTTTTTTTCAAATTTAAGATCTGTATTTACCTTATTATTTACCAAATAATTCCCTCAACACTGTCAAACTATTTACTAATTCTGCACTACTATTAATCTTCTCATTGTTCCTATCACTCATCTCCACCCACTTATGACTGTATGACTGTAACCTTGTTGCTGGTATCCTTACAATTTATATTGATTGTTTCCTAATATGATTTAATTGCTTATTTGTACCCTATGACTATCATTATGTGTTGTACCTTATGATTAATTAATGTATCTTCTCTTTTATGTACACTGAGAGCATATGCAGCAAGACAAATTCCTTGTGTGTCCAATCACACTTGGCCAATAAAGAATTCTATTCTATCTATCCTATTCTTACATTTAGGGTTCATACAAGATGCTGAAACTCAAAGAGCTTAAGAAACCGGAATGGAATACAGAATTTTTACATGTTTTTCTTGTCCTTCATACTGAGGTGTTTAGGTATTAAGACGTTCATTAAAGATGTTCCTCATTCTTGTCTTAAAGTTGGTTTGTTTGTAAGTAACTGGAGCCATGGAGAAGAGATAAGGAGGAAGTTCCAAAAGTGGCTTATCCCAAGAAAGAAAAGTTTAGCTTTTGTCAGGGGTCTCAGGGAGGAAAAGGAAGAAGACCCCCTAATATTGAATAATACTAAGTGAAATTATCCAGGGAAGGAACAGCATTCTAAGGATGCCGTGAAGATTGAATTCACATCAAATGAAATTGCCCACTTTCTGTTTTTCAGGGTTTGCTCTTGGGGAACATAGTTGGCTTTGTAAACGAAGGCTGGTTCACACAATTTGCCCTGAGCCCAAAGTGGTTAACCAACAAAGTTCACATGAAACACAGGGATTGAAAGAACACACCTTAAAATGGTTTTTCACCCATCCTTTTAAGCCTGGAGGATTTGACCTTACTTTATTCTTCGTCTCCAGAAAAAGCACAAACGATTTGCAGCTTATATATGCAAAATGGAAAACCAAAGAAAGCACTAGAAAAAAAGGGTGATTAAGTTAACTAGCGAGAATCCATCTGCAAAGAAAAAATAACCAGAAGAAAATCTTATAAAAGCACTAATGTCAGGGAAGAAAGTAGAGAATCTTATTAGTTAATTTGACTTTTGTGCAGCTGGGGCATTTTCGGGCACATTCCTCTTCATCAACCTCTATCAGGCTCAAAATACTGGACATTTAAAATATGTTTTGGATTTCTATTTCCTAGTTTATTCATTCCAACATGATCTTCCTAATGATGGACAAATTAAAACGTGTGGATTTTAACTCCCAGATTTTAAAGAAGATGGAGAAACAAGCGGCCTCATCGGGCACACGGTGCGAATGCTGCGGCTCAGCCCCACTTTTGCAGTTCCGTCGCCCCTGCAAGGTCTCCCATCTTTTCCTTTGCGGGTCGTGGGGAAAGGAAAGGCTGGGAAGCATCACCCCAGTCCCAGTCCTCGCACATCCGTCCTTGCACCCAGAGGCAACAGGGGGGCTTCGAGGCTGCCTCCACTTCCCCAATAAATGGGGAGAAACGCCCCCTCCCCTTCTGGCGACCCCCATTTCTCTCCTTTGCTCCCCCCCCAACTCCATGGAACCTGCATGGGAAAGGGCGGCAGTGGAACATGGGACTCCGGAGGAAAACGTGGCATTCTCAACTCATCCCTCCAGCGCGGGACCTCTTTGCACGGGCAGAGCCGCCACTCACGGTTCTCTGGGATCTCCCGCCTCTGCGCCTCCCACTCACAGCGGACGGAGGAGGCAGAAACGGGGACGCGCCTCACCCGAGGAACTCCAGGCAAAAAGGTCGGCGCATGCTCAGTTCCCACATGAGTCCGAGAGCGCCCCCTGGTGGATTCTGCTCAAGTTGCCAGGAATCCCTGAAAGGGCGGGGAAAAGGGGCTTATTTGGAGGAATGGGAATGGGAATAGAATAGAATAGAATAGAATAGAATAGAATAGAATAGAATAGAATAGAATAGAATAGAATAGAATAGAATAGAATTCTTTATTGGCCAAGTGTGACACAAGGAATTTGCCTTTGGTGCACATAAAAGAAAAGATACGTTCATCAAGAATCATAAGCAGTGGTGGGATTCAGCCAGTTCGCACCACTTCGGGAGAACCGGTTGTTAACTTTCGGAGCAGTTTGGTGAATTGGTTGTGGGAAGAAATCATTAGGGCAGAGAACCGGTTGTTAAATTATTTGAATCCCACCACTGATCATAAGGTACAACACTTACTGATAGTCATAGGGTTCAAATAAGCAATCAGGAAACAATATCAATATAAATCGTAAGGATACAAGCAACAAAGGTACAGTCATACAGTCATAAATGGGAGGAGATGGGTTGTGGGAATGATGAAAAGATTAATAGTAGTGCAGACTTAGTAAATAATTTGACAGTGTTGAGGGAATTATTTGTTTAGCGGAATGATGGCGTTCGGGAAAAAACTGTCCTTGTGTCTAGTTGTTCTGGTGTGCAGTGCTCTATATTGTCGTTTTGAAGGTAAGAATTGAAACAGTTTATGTCCAGGATGTGAGGGGTCTGTAAATATTTTCACAGCCCTCTTTTTGACTCATGTAGTATACAGGTCCTCAATGGAAGGCAGGTTGGTAGCAATTGTTCTAATTATCCTCTGAAGTCTGTGTCAGTCTTGTTGGGTTGCAGAACCAAACCAGACAGTTATAGAGATGCAGATGACAGACTCAATAATTCCTCTGTAGAACTGGATCAGCAGCTCCTTGGGCACTTTGAGCTTTCTGAGGAATAGGAATAGGAATAGGAATAGGAATAGGAATAGGAATAGGAATAGGAATAGGAATAGGAATAGGAATAGGAATAGGAATAGGAATAGAATAGGATGAGCTGGAAGGGACCTTGGAGGTCTTCTAGTCCAGCCCCCTGCTCAAGGAGGAGACCCTATACCATTTCAGATGAGTGACTATCTCGACTCTTCTTAAAAACCTCCAATGATGGAGCGCCCACAATTATTGCAAGCAAGCTGATCCACTGGTTAATTGTGCTCACTGGTAGGAAGTTTCTCCTTACTTCCAGGTTGCTTCTCTCTTCGATTAGTTAGATTCCAATTTCCAAGTGGAGGGGAAGGGATGATTGGCATGGGAGTAGGAGGAAAGGTTCCTGCCCGAGAAAGGTGGCATCTCCAGAGGCAGCAATGTCTCCATCTTCCTCTCCTTCCTGTCCAGGAACCATCTCTGGAGATGGTTCCTGGACAGTTTAGTGTCATCTGCAAATTTGATGAGTTCCCCTTCTATTCCCTCATCTAAATCATTTATGAAGATATTGAAGAGTACTGGGCCTTCTTAAGATTTCTTTTTTTGCAGCCAAGCATACCATCTGTCCCAGCTCCTATATAACCCCGATTCTTGTCTATCTCGCAAAAGTCCAGTAAGCTTGTCTGCTTCTGCACAGTCCATGATCTTTGCAATTAACATAGCCTCCGATGGGATATTTTTAGATTTCCATTCTTGCGCGAACGAGATCCTGGCTGCAATGATGATGTGGAGAGCGAGATACCAATTAGATTTGTTTAAATTCTCTGGTTTCATGCCTAGTAAAAACGTTTCCGGGTTCAAATCTATTCTACATCCTATAATTTCTAAAATCCATTTTTGAATTCTAACCCAATATTCTTTTGCTCGGGGACAGGTCCACCAACTATGAAAGTAAGTTCCCATAGCGGCGTTGCATTTCCAGCAAACCGGAGAGGTCCCCGGGAACATCTTCGATAATCTAGCCGGGGGCAGGTGCCATCTATATAGCATTTTGTATATATTTTCCTTATAGGAAACTGACATTGTTAATTTTAAGGTTGTCCCCCAGATTTCTTCCCATTTTTCAAGTTCAATCGAGTATCCCAAATTTCTCCCCCAGGCAATCATTGAGTCTTTGATGACCTCCTCTCCAATCCAGTCCATTAAGAGGAATTGATAGAGTTTGGATAATACCTTCTCATCCTTCCCCAACAAGATCTTATCAAGTTCCTGTAGAGAATTATAAATTCCTCCTTTATTTTTATCCTGAGCTGTCCTAGATTGGATCTGATTGTATGACCACCAATCTAGCTCATAGCCTAATTCCCCCAGCATATTTCGAGATTTTACTTTGCCTGAAGGATCCAACAGAGCTTGGTAGATTAGTGGTTTATTTCTGTTGTAAAGAGTCGGGTGTGTCATTGCCTCTAAAGGGGAAAGCCAAATCGGAGTCATCAGGTAAAATTTATTTCTTATTCGATCCCATATGGTCATCAAAACCTTTCGAATAAAGTGGTCCATAAAATATTTATGTTTTTTGGGCCTTTCCTGACTCAGATAATAGTGCCACCCCTGTTGCAAATTGTGGCCTTCCAAGCTAAGGATTCTCCTCCTCCTCAAGGCAATCCAGTCTCTGATCCAAGTTAAGACAGCTGCCTGATGATAAAGCTCCCATTTAGGTAGGCCAAATCCTCCCCTGGAAGGGGATTCTTGAAGCATTTTCAATTTAATCCTTGGTTTTTTATTCTGCCATACAAATCTATGTATACACTGATCTAAAGAATGAAAAAAATTTGTATCTACTAAAACTGGGGCTGTCTGAAAGAGAAAAATCCATTTAGGCAGGATATACGTCTTAACTACTGCAATTCTACCTAATAATGATAGCTGTAAACTTTTCCATCCTTCCAACATTTCTTTAGTTTGACTAAGTAGTTTTTGGTAGTTGTCTTCTTTAATGGTCGAGCATTTAGAAAAAAAGAAATCTTAAGAAGAACGAAAATATTAACCTTAATGTGAACGTGGGTAAATACTTCCAGGAGTACTGCATGACGATTGAGAATTTTTTTTCTGGCTAAACCTTCCTTTCGTTTGATGAGTTAGCTTAATGGAAGTTTGTACTTTCTCCAGGCGAAAATTGATACTTTAAAACTCTATATGTATTATATTACTCTCTGCAATTCTATCCATATTATTATATTTTTTTCTGTATTTTTTAATAATTTTCAATAAAAAATTTAAAAAAAAAAAAGAGTACTGGGCCTAAGTCAGAATGTGGTGGTACCCCACTACTTACTTCTCTCCATGTGGATGTAGTACCATTAAGGACTACCTACTCTTCGAGTACGGTTTGTCAGCCAGCTTCAAATCCATCTGGTGGTGATGTTGTTCATTCCACATTTTTCTAGCTTTCCAAGTGGAGGAGAAGGGATGATTGCAGTGGTGGGATTCAAGTAATTTAACAACCAGTTCTCTGCTCTAATGATTTCTTCCAATAACCAGTTCACCAAACTGCTCAGAAAGTTAACAACCGGTCCTCCCGAAGTGGTGCAAACTGGCTGAATCCCACCACTGGATGATTGGCATGGGAGTAAGAAGAAAAGGTTCCTGCCCGAGAAAGGCAGCATCTCTAGAGGCGGCAGTCTCTCCATCTTCCTCTCCTTCCTGTCCAGGAATCGTCTGTGGAGATGGAGAAAATCTCTCTGGAGGATTTGAACTTGCTTCCCTCAATAACAGTTGCACTGAAGTATTCAGAGAGATTGGAGGGTGGCCTCAAACAGAGCCAAATCCTGTCAGAAACAGAACGGTCAGAAGATGTGGACTTTCTCTGTGAAGCACAATTGTATCTTGCGCTTGTTGCAAACTCCAACCTGAAGGTGAGTAAGATGGGGCTGAAGAGACACAGGCAGGGAAGACACAATCATAAAGTGACCAGTCGTCCTCTAGTGAGTCCAGTCCTTCTTTTGTAAGTACTATACTCTCTCGAAAAGCGTCCTCCTACATGTCCTCCTTTTCGATATTTGAAGACTAATCTGTAAATCTCCATATTTGATCGATGCCAGTCCGATGCGTGTGATGTGACATATTTGTATTTGACATGACGATTTGTCAAGGCTCATACATTGTGGCAAGACGCGATTATGAGACACATGCACATCGCACAGAGTTGTTTTGAGTGTGCTGCGTGCAAGAGTGCGCTGTGCGCAAGAGGCTTTATTTACCATAACATGACACAGCACACACGCACGCATTAGACTCATTGTTGCAATGAATAAAACCTTTCTTCAATTTATCTGTGTCCTCATTGTAAAAAAGGTTGACTCAGCCTTCCATCCTTTCTAAGGTAGGTAAAATGAAGACCCAGTTTGTGGGGGCAATAAGCTGACTTTGTATAAAATATACAAAAGTATGAAGGCTATTGCTTAACGCATTGTAAGCTGCCCTGAGTCTCCGGAGAAGGGCGGCATATAAATAAATAAATAAATAAAAAACATTGGTCACCTTATACAATCAAGAAAATGGAGATTTCTATCGTGTGTTTGTTCTCTAGTTCTGTATATACAAATTCTTGGCTCTGGGTGCCTAAAAATAATCAGAAAGACTCACAGAGTAGCTGCTTATGACAAAATAAATGATTCTGATGAAAAAGAAAACCAATTCCATAATGGGGAAAAGCTGAAACTTGTGGAAGTTCCAGAAATTTTACCTCACAATGAGGCTACTTGGAGGATAAGTGAAGCAGGGCTGGGGGCTGGGGATGACATCTCATCTGTGACTGGAAAAAGGGGGGAACCGCAAAATGATGGAAACAGATTATGGAAAAGAGAATATAAAATTAAAATACCATGAGGGGGCAAAAAGAAGAGGAAAAATGTTTTATTTAGGGGTTTAATACAAAGAACCAATAGGAGATACGAATAGGAAACTTAACACCTTTCTAGAATTTAAGACAAGGATAGGATATCTCCAGATCATGAATAAAAAGAAAAGTACAATTGGTGTCTAACTTTGGATGACTGCTACTCCGATTTCCATTTCTCTAAAGAAAAATTGCACAATAACTGACAGAAAACTGGAATTGGTGCCTTTTCTCCATCTTGACATAGAATCATCCATGGGTACTGTTTGAAGAAATAGCTTCAGCCCAGGAGGAGCCTCTGAAATGCAGATGTTTCTCCCTCACCCAAATCCTTCCTAATTCTTTTTGCCAAAAAACAATTGTTAGGGCTTTTCTGATTAGGGTAAATAGATGCAAAGACAGCATTTGTTTTTGCATAAAAACCTTTATTAGACACACTTAAACACCTAGTTGTAATTTTAATGCTAACCGCCCCTTGCTAATTTTAATCTATTACCCACAGGTTAGTAACTATTTCTATCTTACTTGACCTATCTATTTCTATCTCTATCTCCTTTCTCTATGTTTACATATGAAAACCCCTTGTGCTCCTCTAGATTTGCCAAGGATTGCCAAAGGTACTTTTTCAAAAGGAAACTGGACTTTCTATTTTCTAGATGATGTTTCACTTCTTAGCCAAGGAGCATCTTCAGTTTTGAAGAAGCATCCTCAGATGTTTCTTGGATGAGAAGCGAAATGTTTTCAAGAAAACACAAAGGAAATCCAGTTGCCTTTTGGGAAAGTACCCTTGGAACAAACATGATCTGGATGTACGAGAATCTCTACATGTTTCTTTTATTTCTTTTATATAGGCCCAATAATCAGAATGCAAGACATGAGAACATAAACAGTATTTATTTCTTTGTTTCTATTGCAGGAGATCATCAGGCAAGGCAAGGCAACTGTCCAGGACATCAGAATATATGCACAGTAGGAGGAGTCAAATGGTAAGGAGGAGTTAGTGGGTGGAACAATTGATGTATAGATGGTTTTACCCTTACATGACTTTAAATATGTACATATAGTTAGGTATTTTCAACGTGCAACACTACAGGTGTTTGTCAAGGGGTTACTTCTCTCCTCCTCCTCAATCATAATCCTCTATTACTGGAGCTGCTGTGAGGAATTTTGCACCCTGGCTGGCTGCATGAAGCCCACCACCTTTGATCTTCACACTGGAAGGTCTCATTCTTTTCTTGAGATTCATCCAGCTTTCCCCATCTCTACAAAAACCTTCGGTGAAGGAGGGACTGCAACTGTTGTGTACAGAACCATTGATATAAATTTACATTAAATGTAGAATTTTTCTTAGCCCTAATCACAGAAAGGCAAAATATGGTCCTAATGCTTGGAAAGTTTTGCACATGCTTTTCAGGGGCTTCTCGTCATTCTGGCTTTTTGTGAGGAATTCTTTATCCTAAAACTTTCTTCACATTCGAATTAGAATCTATGTGTTTATTTTCTCACAACATGAGAGACAGAAAGGTCCCTTCTTCTGCATTCATACTGCTTCATTAGGTCTTGATTTTTCACAGTGGACTGAAAGACTTTATAGTGTATTTTTTTTGTTATCCTCACACTCCAGAAGTTCCCGTTCTCATTTCTCCTAGAGAGGAAGAAAGATTTTAAAAAGTTTTGTCTTGAAGAGATGCATCAGGGAGATGCACCTCCTTTTGCTTATTTTGCTCACCAGAAGTCTCCCTTTTGAACATTCTTGTAATTTAATAATAATAAAAATAATAATTTTATTTCTATACCGCCCTTCTCCTGAAGGACTCAGGGCGGTGTACAGCCTATTTAAAAACACAGACAAAACAATATAAAATTTAAAATAATTAAATAAAGTAAAATTAGCACAATATCCCAAAACGTTTCCAGTTTCAACATCTTGCAATTCAATAGCTTCTAACGACAGCTATACAAGCTTAACTGCAAAAGATTTGCTACTTAAACTGTTCTATTCATAAGGTATATTTTTTAGCATCATTTGTTCTTTGGTAATTTATATTTAGCTATAACTCCTATAAATCTTTCCTGATTTATAGCTTTCCCGTATAATGCCTTGAATTGTGCCTGCTCTCAAAAGTTAACTTTTTATTGGGGGTTTAGGCTTTCTTTATTATGATCCAATTGAAAATGCAATAAACATGAAGAAAGAAAATTTATCTGAAATGGCATTGCTGACCTTCAAATGACAGTAATTACAAAATCCACTATTCATAATTAAACCACCACATGCTTCTATACTGTGTGGGTCCGTTTATGTGAGTTAAGATTACTGCTCGTAATAAAAACTTTTCCACACACCATACATTTATAACACCTGTCCCGTGTGGATCCTTTTATGGTGATTAAGATACATCTTTGTAGAAAACCTCTTTCCACATTGCATACATTTATACTTCTCCCCTGTGTGGGTCTTTTTATGAGTAATAAGATTACTACAGCCAGTAAAGGATTTTCCACACTCCATGCATTTATACGGCTTCTCCCCTGTATGGATCCTACTATGGTAAACAAGCTCACAGTTCTTAATAAAGCTCTTTCCACACTCCATGCATGTATGTGGCCTCTCCCCTGTGTGGATCTTTTTATGGAAAATAAGGCCGCTGCCCTGAGAGAAGCTCTTTCCACATTCCATGCATTTATAGGGCTTCTCTCCTGTATGGATCCTTTCATGGATCTTAAGATATCTCTTTGTAGAAAAACTCTTTCCACATTCCATGCATTTATAGGGCTTCTCTCCTGTATGGATCCTTTCATGGGTCTTAAGATTCGTCTTCGCAGAAAAACTCTTTCCACATTCCATGCATGTATAAGGATTCTCCCCTGTGTGGATCTTTTCATGGGTGTTAAGATACATCTTTGTAGAAAAACTCTTTCCACATTCCATGCATGTATAAGGATTCTCCCCTGTGTGGATCGTTTCATGGGTTTTAAGAGACCTCTTCGTGGAAAAACTCTTTCCACATTCCATGCATTTATAAGGCTTCTCCCCTGTGTGGATTCTTTCATGGGTCTTAAGATTCGTCTTCCTAGAAAAACTCTTTCCACATTCCATGCATATATAAGGATTCTCCCCTATGTGGATCATTTCATGGGTTTTAAGAGACCTCTTCGTGGAAAAACTCTTTCCACATTCCATGCACTTATACGGCTTCTCCCCTGTATGGATCCTACTATGGTAAACAAGCTCACAGTTCTTAATAAAGCTCTTTCCACACTCCATGCATGTATGTGGCCTCTCCCCTGTGTGGATCTTTTTATGGAAAATAAGGTCACTGCCCTGAGAGAAGCTTTTTCCACATTCCATGCATTTATACGGCTTCTCTCCTGTATGGATCCTTTCATGGATCTTAAGATATCTCTTTGTAGAAAAACTCTTTCCACATTCCATGCATTTATAGGGCTTCTCTCCTGTATGGATCCTTTCATGAGTCTTAAGATTCGTCTTCGTAGAAAAACTCTTTCCACATTCCATGCATGTATAAGGATTCTCCCCTGTATGGATCTTTTCATGGGTGTTAAGATACATCTTTGTAGAAAAATTCTTTCCACATTCCATGCATGTATAAGGATTCTCCCCTGTGTGGATCGTTTCATGGGTTTTAAGAGACCTCTTCGTGGAAAAACTCTTTCCACATTCCATGCATTTATAAGGCTTCTCCCCTGTGTGGATTCTTTCATGGGTCTTAAGATTCGTCTTCCTAGAAAAACTCTTTCCACATTCCATGCATTTATAAGGCTTCTCCCCTGTGTGGATCCTTTCATGGGTCTTAAGATTCGTCTTTGTAGAAAAGCTCTTTCCACATTCAACACATATATACTTCTCCCCTGTGTGGCTCTTTTTATGGCCAATAAGGCGACAAGAGTCAATAAAGCATTTTCCACACTCCATGCATTTATACGGCTTCTCCCCTGTATGGATCCTACTATGATAAATAAGATAACAGTTCTTAATAAAGCTCTTTCCACACTCCATGCATTTATATGGCTTCTCTGTTGTATGGATCCGGGAATGCGTAGTAAGAGAAGTTCTATAATTGAAACTCTTTCCACATTCCATGCATTTATAGGGTTTCTCTCCGGTGTGAATCCTCTTGTGACATTTAAGATAACTGTTCCTACTAAAGCTCTTTCCACACTCCATGCATTTATATGGCTTCTCTGTTGTATGGATCCGGGAATGCTTAGTAAGAGAAGTTCTATAAGTGAAACTCTTTTCACATTCCATGCATTTATAGGGTTTCTCTCCTGTGTGGATCCTCTTGTGACATTTAAGATAACTGTTCCTACTAAAGCTCTTTCCACACTGCATGCACTTATGCGGCTTTTCTCCCGTGTGGGTTCTTTTTTGAGATGTACAGGACCCATTTTTATGAGGAAGAGACTGCGTCCATTTGTAATTTTTTCCATTGTCTCTACTTATATAATCTTCTCCATTGGTTTGAGTTTGATAGTACTGATTTACATCTAATTTGTTTATGAATAGTTTTGTACATTTTACAATATATTTCATTTTTAGTTGTCCTTGCTCGGTCACGGAGGCTTTCGTTGATGCAGAAGATGAACTTTCCTGATTGCAATTATTTGACTGGTTTCTCTCATGGCTTTCTACTTCTATTAGAATTGTAGGGTTCTTCATATTGTATCCACGACTGATCATTTTGAATAGTTCTTTGGAATCTTCATCTTCCTCCCCATTATTACCTTCACAAGAAAAGAAAAATGCAAATAATGTTAGGGACAAAGAGCAAAGCAGAGGAAGATTGAATATAATGAAAAACAAACAGCTTCAATCTTAGATGCAGAGTTTTGGAAGATACATTTACGTTTGTATGGCAAGAGGAAAACCATGGATTAAATATCAAATTCTCCAAATTTCGAAGGAAATGGAAAGATTTGGTTTCCCAATTTGAAATTGGACTTTGTATTCTGCTGTGCGGTTTGTATAAGAAGTGGGAGTTGCTCAGATATACAAAAGTATGAAGGCTATTGCTTAACTCATTGTAAGCCGCCCTGAGTCTCCAGAGAAGGGCGGCATATAAATAGAACCAATAAATAAATAAATAAATAAATAAATAAATAAATAAATAAATAAATAAATAAATAGATAGATAGATAGATAGATAGATAGATAGATAGATAGATAGATAGATAGAGAATTTTAGAAGTAGGAAGGCATGACAGTAGTTTGGATGTCATGGATATTTGTGATTCAATAAATTTAGTCAATCTAGTTTTCAAAAGCATGTTACAAATGCCACATTGAGAATATGAAGCAGATATAAACTCAGGCTGTGCCCCAAAACATCCTAATGGCTTTCAGCAGAAAAAAAGCTGCAAGGGTAAATAATGGAAAACATGTACAGAGGCATTAGAACTTGAGCTGTGGAAATACCAAATGAAATCAAGAATGGAAAAACCATAGAGTTCTCAACTATAGTTCTCTATTGTTCAACAACATAAAGCAGAATTTGAATCTCAGTTGTGTAGAAAAGATGAATAAGTAATTGCTAAAACCTCTAAATATACAGAGGGATATGAAAATCAACAGAAAAATATTAAAAATGTATAAATGTACCTCAAACTATTATTGGAAATGTGGACAAGATAAAGGATCGTTTTGTAATGCTTTGGTGGCCTTGTAAAAAAGCTAGAAAACTTTGGATTCAAAGACATTCACTGATACAGAGAATTTAAAATAAATATCCAATTGAAATCAGAACAATTGATGTTTAAATTAATCAGCAGTCATAGGAGATTGATTCTGAGTATGACAACCGTAGTGGGAATATTAAGAACAAAAAACTAGAAGGGTTCTACATTAACTAGAATGGTGGAATGGTTGAAGATGATGATACAATTCTCCACGATGACTAAATTGACTCTGATCAGGGAAAGGATAGTCTCTATATTTATTAGCTATTGGAAACCCCGATGGACTTTTGGCTGAAAAAAAAGAACTTGTGATCAAATTTATGTTTAAAGGTTAAAAAGGATAAATTAGAAAGGAGGAAACAATGATGTAACCTTAGAAATAGGGGGGAAATATAACTATTAGGTTGTCTTTTCTCTGCTTTTAATTTTATCATACTTCTTTCTTATTCATTAATCACATTACACTATCTTCTTTATTTTATTTTCAAAATTTGTAGGCTTTATTTTGATAAAAATTCCTGTATATTCTCACCCAAAGAGGCCACGTTCCTATGATTTTCCAGCATGACTTCCCGATACAGTGCTTTTTGGTCAGCATCCAGCTGAGACCACTCCTCTTCGGAGAAATACACAGCCACCTCCTTAAAGGACACGAGGCCTTCCTGAATGAGAAGGAAACAGAAGAAAAATCAGCAGTGAAAGGAAGCAATCCCACTCTCTGTCTGGGTCTGTCTGTCTATCTCCATGCATCTACAAGACTTTCAGCATCTGGAGAAAATCAACTGATATCGGCCATGGAAATCACACCTATCGCAACCCACCCAGTGGTTGTAGAAGAAAGTGTGTGTGTGTGTGTGTTGTATTATCCCTCTCTTACTTTTGGAGCTTCAACCAGAATTTCAGCACCACCATAAAAAGGAGTCAAATTCATTTTGTTCTTCCCTGTGAGGGAGACAGAAATTTTAAATGGATAATTAATAAAATTGCAAGAGGCATTCTACAGAAGAGATACAGAAGGTAAGACAGCTGGAATCTCTTTTGGGAATGGGTGGACTTTTGATTACCATCTGAGATGTCCTCACTTGCGGATTCATGATAGACCCTTCTGGAAAACAGTTCCTGAGGGGGATTTGATGGATTCCTCTTTCTCATAGGTTCTCTGGTCTGCAGAGTGAAAGACTTGAAATAGGAGGCAGGAGAAAAGAAAAATGCATCACATAACATGAACTGGATTCTTGTTCTCAAAAAACAACTTCAATGCCCCAATATCCATCAATGAGCCTAGAATGTGCAAGAAAGGAACGGCTGTCTCCAGTCTATGCTCTAGAATGGATAATGGAACAATGTCCTGCAAGAACTAGTGGAACATCTTAAAATATTATAAATACCAGAGAAGTATGGAAGGGAGGGGTGAGGAATTCAAACACATTCTTTATTCCCTTTTGGACTTCCAAGATGAAAGTCTCTCACCTGCAATTCAACTTCCTCCTTCTGCTCCTCTCTCTGACTCAGGAGGAAGCCTTCCGCCAGGGCCACCGCTTGGGAGCTGCTCTCTGCTCCACACTCCTGCACCCAATTCTTCATCGGCAGGGGCAAAAGGGCCAGGAGCTGCTCCAGAACGACCAGGTCCAACATGTGGGTTTTAGTGTGGTTTTGTAGTCCCAGCCATTGATTATAAAAGTTGTGGAGTTGGCTGCAAAGTCCTCGGGGACCTTCCTCCTCCTGGTATTGGATGTTTCTGAAGCTGCATGTCTGAATCTCTGAACGGATGATGGTTTCCTTCTCCAGGATCTTCTGCCCAGTTCTTGCCCAGATCAACCCACAGCTGCCAGGCTGAACAGCTAAGGGGCCTTTTCCAGTTCCCTCACTTCCTAACACTTCTTTCTGCATTCTTTCTCTGTCCGGTAAGGAAATTCCAGATAGTTGTGAGGAATCATGTGGATCTCCAAACACCTTTCAATTCATACGACGATTCCTGGAGCTGCAGGATTATATCACAAAAGCTATCCAGAATCTTCTCCCAAGTGTACTTTTTGTTGTTGGGAAGGCTGTTGTGATGACTCTACTTTCTGCAACTGAGATGGAAAAGAAAATAAATTCAAATGAGAAGGTTGTGGACTTAACTCCTGAACAACATTTATCCTCATGGAAGGGAGTCTTTTTTTTTTTAATTTGATTTATATGCCGCCCTTCTCCGGAGACTCAGGGCGGCTTACAATGCGTTAAGCAATAGCCTTCATACTTTTGTATATTTTATACAAAGTCAGCTTATTGCCCCCAAAATCTGGGTCCTCATTTTACCTACATTAGAAAGGATGGAAGGCTGAGTCAACCTTGAGCCTGGTGAGATTTGAACTTGCAGTAATTGCAGGCAGCTGATGTTAATAACAGTGCTTTAGTCTGCTGCGCTTTTTTTTCAAATTTAAGATCTGTATTTATCTTATTTTTTACCAAATAATTCCCTCAACACTGTCAAACTATTTACTAATTCTGCACTACTATTAATCTTCTCAACGTTCCTATCACTCATCTCCTCCCACTTATGACTGTATGACTGTAACCTTGTTGCTGGTATCCTTACGATTTATATGGACTATTTCCTGATATGATTTAATTGCTTATTTGTACCCTATGACTATCATTATGTGTTGTACTTTATGACTGACTAATGTATCTTCTCTTTTATGTACACTGAGAGCATATGCAGCAAGACAAATTCCTTGTGCGTCCAAACACACTTGGCCAACAAAGAATTCTATTCTATCTATTCTATTCTTACACTTAGGGTTCATAAAAGATGCCGAAACTCAAGCTTAAGAAACTGGAATGGAATACAGAATTTTTACACGTGTTTCTTGTCCTTCATATTGAGGTGTTTAGGTATTAAGAAGTTCATTAAAGATGTTCCTCATTCTTGTCTTAAAGTTGGTATGTTTGTAAGTAACTGGAGCCATGGAGAAGAGATAAGGAGGAAGTTCCAAAACTGGCTTATCCCAAGAAAGAAAAGTTTAGGTTTTGTCAGGGGTCACAGAGAGGAAAACGAAGAAGACCTCCTAATATTGAATAACACTAAGTGAAATTATCCAGGGAAGGAACAGCATTCTAAGGATGCCATGAAGATTGAATTCACATCAAATGAAATTGCCCACTTTCTGTTTTTCAGGGTTTGCTCTTGGGGAACAAAGATGGCTTTGTGAACGAAGGCTGGTTCACACAATTTGCCCTGAGCCCAAAGTGGTTAACCAACAAAGTTCACATGAAACACAGTGATTGAAAGAACACACCTTAAAATGGTTTTTCACCCATCCTTTTAAGCCTGGAGGATTTGACCTTAGTTTATTCTTTGTCTCCAGAAAAAGCACAAACGATTTGCAGCTTATATATGCAAAATGGAAAACAAAAGAAAGTACCAGGAAAAGAGTTTTGGTGGCGCAGCGGACTAAAGTGCTGTTAAGTAGCACTTAGCTGCCAGCTGCCTGCAATTACTGCAAGTTCAAATCTCACCAGGCTCAAGGTTGACTCAGCCTTCCATCCTTCTGAGGAAGGTAAAATGAGGACCCGGATTGTGGGGGCAATAAAATGACTTTGTATAAAAAAGAAGACCGCTTGTGGGGGGGGGGGGGCGAAAGCCCTACTAAGCAGGTATATACAAAAGTATGAAGGCTATTGCTTAACGCATTGTAAGCCACTCTGAGTCTCCAGAGAAGGGCGGCATATAAATCGAATCAATAAATAACTAATTTAAAAAAAGGGGTGATAACAAGCAAGAATCCATCTCCAAACAAAAAATAACCAGAAGAAAATCTTATAAAAGCACTAATGTCAGGGAAGAAAGTAGAGAATCTTATTAGTTAATTTGACTTTTGTGCAGCTGGGGCATTTTCGGGCAAATTCCTCATCATCAACATCTATCAGGCTCAAAATACTGGATAAATACATTTACAATATGTTTTGGATTTCTACTTCCTAGTTATTTATTCTAATGTTTTCAAGAGAGAGTGTGTGTTGAGAACAATCCTTTAAACAATAAATGTCTCAGGTCCCAAAACAGCAATTGAGATAAGATCTATACAAATCGATTTCATAAGAAAATAAATCAACATTTAAAGTTACTGTACAGTAAAACTTCAGCTAGCAGAATCCCATTAATCATCCAGCCCAAAATCCCTTTGGAAACTTGAATGAACAAGCCACCATCCAAACACCCAAATGAATAAACCATTTTACAGACTAACATGATCTCCTGAATGATGCAACTCCTACATACATCTTTCCTGCTTCTTCGCTTGATCCACTTTTTCAAACACGGCCAAATTGAAAGGTGTGGATTTTAACTCCCAGACTTAAAAGGAGATGGAGAAACACCGGCCTCATCGGGCACACGGTGCAAATCCTGCGCCTCAGCCCCACTTTTGCACCTCCGTCGCCCCTGCAAGGTCTCCCATCTTTTCCTTTGCGGGTTGTGGGGAAAGGAAAGGCTGGGAAGCATCACCCAGTCCCAGTCCTCGCACATCCGTCCTTGCACCCAGAACCAGCAGGGGGGCTTCGAGGTTGCCTCCATTCCCCCAATAAATGGGGAGAAACACCCCCTCCCCTTCTGGCGACCCCCATTTCTCTCCTTTGCTCCCCCCCCAACTCCATGGAACCTGCATGGGAAAGGGCGGCAGGGGAACATGGGACTCCGGAGGAAAACTTGGCCAGTCTCCACGCCCCCCTCCAGCGCGGGACCCCTTTGCACGGGCAGAGCCGCCACTCACGGAACTCGGGAGTCCCTCGTCGGGATCGGTGTTTCCGCAAAGGCTCCCCGGCAGCCTCTCCGCACCCCACTCACAGCGGACGGAGGAGGCAGAAAGGGCAGCCGCCTCTCCCGACGAACTCCACGCGAAGAGGTCCGCGCATGCTCAGTTCCCACGTGTGTAGGACAGCGCCCCCTGGTGGGCTCTGAGCAAAGTGCCAGGATACCCTGAAAGGGCGGGAAAGAGGAAAGTATTTGGAGGGAATGGGAATGAGGAGAGGAGAGGAGAGGAGAGAAGAGAAGAGAAGAGAAGAGAAGAGAAGAGAAGAGAAGAGAAGAGAAGAGAAGAGAAGAGAAGAGAAGAGAATTCTTTATTGACCAAGTCAATTCCTTGCACACACAAGGAATTTGTCTTTGGTGCATATGCTCTCAGAGTACATGAGGAGAATAAAATACATTCATCAAGAATAAGAATGGAATAGGAGAGGAATGGAATAGATAGGAATAGGAATAGAATTGGGAATGGGAATAATCGAATAGGAATAGGAATAGAATTGTTATAGAATAGGACTGGACTGCACTGCACTGGACTAGGACCAGACCGGACCAGTCCAGACCTGACCAGACCAGACCTCACCACACCACAAACCACACCATACCCACCACAACAGAACAGAACAGGAATAGGAATAGAATAGGATGAGCTGGAAGGGACCGTGGAGGTCTTCTAGTCCAGCCCCCTGCTCAAGGAGGAGAACCTATACCATTTCAGATGAGTGACTATCCCGACTCTTTTTAAAAACCTCCAGTGATGGAGCGCCTACAATTACTGCAGGCAAGCTAATCCACTGGTTAATTGTCCTCACTGTTAGGAAGTTTCTCCTTACTTCCAGGTTGCTTCTCTCTTCGATTAGTTAGATTCCAATTTCCAAGTGAAGGGGAAGGGATTGGCATGGGAGTAGGAGGAAAGGTTCCTGCCCGAGAAAGGCGGCATCTCCAGAGGTAGCAGTCTCTCCATCTTCCTCTCCTTCCTGTCCAGGAACCATCTGTGGAGATGGAGAAAAATCTCTCTGGAGGATTTGTACTTGCTTCCCTCAAGAACAGTTGAACTGAAGTGTTCAGAGATTGGAGGGTGGCCTCAAACGGAGCCAAATCCTGTCCGAAACGGGCAAGCGGTCAGAAGATGAGGAAGAGGAGGCTCTCTGGGAAGCACAATTTGTATCTTGCGGTTGTTGCAAACTCCAGCCTGAAGGGGAGGACGATGGGGCTGACGGGACACAGGCAGGGAAGACACAAGAAAATGGAAATTTCTATCGTGTGTTTGTTCCCTAGTTCTGTATATACACCTGCATTTGTCAAATTCTTGGCTCTGGGTGCCTAAGAATAATTGGAAAGACTCAGTGAGGGGCTGCTGATGACAAAGGACATGAATCTGATGAACAAGAAAACCAATTCCATAATGGGGAAAAGCTGAAACTTGTGGAAGTTCCAGAAATTTTACCTCACAATGAGGCTACTTGGAGGACAAATGAAGCGGGGGCTGGGGATGACATATCATCTGTGACTGGAAAAAAGGGGGAACTGCAAAATGATGGAAACAGATTATGGAAAAGAGAATATAAAATTAAAATACCATTTTAATTGCAATTGGGCTGGGATGACTTTTTGTGGTATGGTAGAAATAAGATACATACATATTTTCATAGACATTATATAAGAAATGCATTGCTATTGGTTTGGGAAAAGGTTAGAGATAAATACTATGTGAAAATACCAACATGGTTATCAATGATGGAAGCTTTAATACACCCAAATGTTTTTAATTTTGGAAATATTGTTAGATACAAGGACTTGTTAACAGATAAGGGGGAATTAAAAGAGAAAGGAGAACTAGAAGAACAGGGGATTGGGATAGATTGGTATATGTGTATGCAAATAAGGACAAGATATGAAAAGGATGCAAAATTACATGGTTTCTATATCGAAAAGACTGAGTTAGATAGGATACTCAGGAATGGAAGAAAATGTAATAAATTTTTTTTATAACTTTTTGTCATATATTGAGTTGGAGGAGGAACAGGTGAAAGAAACAATGATAGCTTGGGGAAGAAATTTTGGACCTTCAATTGATCTTGAAAAATGGCAACAACTATGGGAAAGGAATTATAAATTAACGATGTCCACTGCATATAAAGAAAACCAATACAAAATGTTTTAATGATGGCATATGCCACCGGAGAAGTTAGCAAAAATGTTCAAAGATAAATCAGCGAAATGTTGGAAATGTCACCAACTATGTGGTGGGCATGCCCTGAAGCAAAAAATATTGGAATAAAATTAAAATCTGGCTGGAAGAAATGATACAAATACGTATTGAATTCAAACCAGGGTTGTTTTTATTGGGTATCCTACCTGACAAAATTAAAAAGGAATTGTTGTGACTTCGACCCCCAAGCCCGTCTTATCAGAGGGAGAAGACTCCGAAAGTGAAAGAGAGGAGCTGGCAAGGCCTCCCTCTCCAGGACCCTCCTCTCTGGCAATGCCTCAGGTGTCCTCCGAAGGCCAAGAGATAGGCCAGGAGCCAGGCACTTCCGAGCAGCCGCAGTTAGACAGCGACGGAGATGAGTCTTGGCTGGATCCCCGACAGCGTCGGAAAGACAAGCGCGCGCAGCAGAGAAGGAGGCGTGCCAGAGATTAAGCTGAGTCACTGGACCATACCCCACAGGGGATAAAAGGGGGTGTGGTGGCCATTCAGGCCTTGTGAGGGACAAAACTGAAAAGCTAGCAAGTCATACTGCGTTTCTGGAACTTCGTTATATGCCCTCCTTGGATTTATTATGGACTGGATTTGACAATTCTTTGGCTTTGTGGACTTATTTTGGTTTATCAGACGGAGGAGAAAAACCTCCCTTTGTGAGTAAAGTTTTTGGCAGGCAGCTACTGGGTTGCTGCCAATTCTGTTATTTCAAAGGAATTCCTGACGGCTGGTTTTATTAACTCCTGGCTGACTGTTTGTGTGCGTGTGAGAGACGGGGACAGAACAGGAATATATTTATTTGATTATACATCTAATAACAGCTGCAAAAATTCTCTATGGTCAAAATTGGAAATAAGAGAAAATACCTTCAGAAGATGAAGTAATAAGAAAGATTATAGATTGTGCTGAAATAAATCGATTAACTTTATTGATTAAAAATAGGGAAGAATCAGAATACTTAAAAATATGGAATTGTTTTTATTCTTGGTTGCAAGAGATATGATTAATTTTATAAATATGTATAAAAAACCTGAGTAAGAATATTATAGTAATGAATTTGTACAGTGATTTTGAAGACGACTAAGACAGAAGAAACTGTTGGAACAAGAATAAAATGAACTGAAGAATTCCACACCGAGATGTCACACGGGAGGGCTGATTGATGTTTTAAATGTATGTTTGTTTTTAAAAAAATAATAAAAAACTTTATTTAAAAAAATTAAAATATCATGAGGGGGCAAAAAGAAGAGGAAAAATGTTTTATTTAGGGGTTGAATCCAAAGCACCCACAGGAAATATGAATAGGAAACTTAAAGACCTTTCTGGAATTTAAGGCAAGGATATGGTATCTCCAAATCATGAATAAAAAGAAAAGTACAATTGGTTTCTAATTTCGGATGACTGCTACTCTGATTTCCATTTCTCTAATGAAAAATTGGAGAATAACTGGCAGAAAACTGGAATTGGTGCCTTTTCTCCATCTTGACGTAGAATCATCCGTGGGTACTGTTTGAAGAAACAGCTTCAGCCCAGGAGGAGCCTCTGAAACGCAGATGTTTCTCCCCCACCCAAATCCTTCCTATTTTTTTTTTTTTTTTTTTGCCAATAAACAATTGTTAGGGCTTTTCTGATTATGGTAAACAGATACAAAGACAGCATTTGTTTTTTGCATAAAAACCTTTATTAGACACACTTAAACTCCTACTTGTAATTTTAATGCTAACCGCCCCTTGCTAATTTTAATCTATTACCCACAGGTTAGTAACTATTTCTATCTTACTTGACGTATCTATTTCTATCTCTATCTCCTTTCTCTATGTTTACATATGAAAACCCTTTTTGCTCCTCTAGATTTGCCAAGGAATGCCAAAGGTACTTTTTCAAAAGGCAACTGGACTTTCTATTTTCTTGAAGATGTTTCGCTTCTTAGCCAAGGAGCATCTTCAGTTTTGAAGAAGCATCCTCAGATGCTTCTTGGATGAAGCATCTGGACTGGAAAGAGTTTACAGTGTACTTTTTTGTATCCTCACACTCCAGAAGTTCCCGTTCTCATTTCTCCTAGAGAGGAAATAAGATTTTAAAAAGTTTTGTCTTGAAGAGACGCATCAGGGACATGCAGCTCCTTTTGCTTATTATAGAAGAAACATCTATTAAATGGCATTGCTGACCTTCAAATGACAGTAGATACAAAATCCACTATTCATAATTAAACCACCACATGCTTAGCCTTTGGTTTCCATTAACAAATTCATGTCTCTTGGCTTCCAGTTGTGAAGATCAGGCTGAAAAAAAATGCTAATTCAGTAAATGTAATTAGGAAATGCACATGTTTCAACAACTACACCTATCATTTCATTCATCCTGCTGAAGTTTTTTTCCTTATTCCAAAGACTGATATGGCTTCTACACTGTGTGGGTCCGTTTATGTGAGTTAAGATTACTGCTCGTAATAAAACTTTTTCCACACACCATACATGTATAACGCCCATCCCCTGTGTGGATCCTTTTATGGATATTAAGATACGTCTTTGTAGAAAACCTCTTTCCACATTCCATACATTTATACTTCTCCCCTGTGTGGGTCTTTTTATGAGTAATAAGATTACTACAGCCAGTAAAGGATTTTCCACACTCCATGCATTTATACGGCTTCTCCCCTGTATGGATCCTACTATGGTAAACAAGCTCACAGTTCTTAATAAAGCTCTTTCCACACTCCATGCATGTATGTGGCCTCTCCCCTGTGTGGATCTTTTTATGGCAAGTAAGGTCGCTACCGTGAGAGAAGCTCTTTCCACATTCCATGCATTTATAGGGCTTCTCTCCTGTGTGGATCCTTTCATGGGTCTTAAGATATGTCTTTGTAGAAAAACTCTTTCCACATTCCATGCATTTATAGGGCTTCTCTCCTGTATGGATCCTTTCATGAGTCTTAAGATTCGTCTTCGTAGAGAAACTCTTTCCACATTCCATGCATCTATAAGGATTCTCTCCTGTGTGGATCTTTTCATGTGTGTTAAGATACATCTTCGCAGAAAAACTCTTTCCACATTTCATGCATGTATAAGGATTCTCCCCTGTGTGGATCGTTTCATGGGTCTTAAGATACGTCTTCGTGGAAAAACTCTTTCCACATTCCATGCATTTGTAAGGATTCTCCCCTGTGTGAATCCTTTCATGAATCTTAAGATACGCCTTCGTAGAAAAACTCTTTCCACATTCCGTGCATTTATAAGGATTCTCCCCTGTGTGAATGCTTTCATGAGTCTTAAGATATGCCTTCGTAGAAAAACTCTTTCCACATTCCATGCATTTATAAGGATTCTTCCCTGTGTGGATCCTTTCATGGGTGTTAAGATATGACTTTGTAGAAAAACTCTTTCCACATTCAATGCATTCGTAAGGATTCTCCCCTGTGTGGATCGTTTCATGGGTCTTAAGATACGTCTTTGTGGAAAAACTCTTTCCGCATTCTATGCATTTATATCTTTTCTTTGCGTCATGGATCCTTTTATGGTAAATAAGTTGACTGTTCTTAATAAAGCTCTTTCCACACTCCATGGATTCATGTGTCTTCCCTCCTTCATGGGTCCTTTTTTGAGATACACAGGGCCCATTTTTATGAGGAAGAGACAGGGTCCATTTATAGTTTTTTCCATTGTCTCTACATATATTATCTCCTTTGATTTGGGTTTGATGGCGTTTCTCTACATCTAATTTGTTTATGAATACTTCCATACATTTTCCAATATATTTCTTTTTTATTTTTCCTTGCTGGGCCACAGAGGCTTTCATTGCTGCTTGAATAGAAGGTGAACTTTCCTGATTCCAATTATTTGAGTAGTTTCTTTCATGGCTTTCTACTTCCATTAGAACTGTAGGGTTCTTCATACTGTATGAACGACTGATCATTTGGAATAGTTCTCTGGAATCTTCATCTTCCTCCCCATTATTACCTTCATAAGAAAAAATAAAACAAAATAACTTTAGGAAAGAAGAGCAAAGTAGAGGAAGATGGAATATAAAGAAAAACAAACAGCTTCAATCTTCTTAGTTGCAGAGAAACTCTTCAAGTATTTGATCTGGACTTGCTTGATTAAAATTTTGGAAAATACATCTAGGTTTCCATGCCAAGGGAATATCCATTGATTAAATATCAAATGCTCCAAATTTCAAAGGAAATGAAAAGATTTGGTTTCTCAATTTGAAATTCAATTTTGCATTCTGCTGCGGTTTTTATAAGAAGTGGGAGTTGCTCAGAAATATGAGAACATAGTTCTCATATTATCAGAAACATTATAGGTAGATAAAGAGAACTATAGGATTCAACAACATAAAACCGAATTTGAATCTCAGTTGTATAGAAAATATATAATTGCTAAGACCTCTAAATATACAGAGGATATGAAAATCAACAGAAAAATATCGAAAGTGTGTAAATGTACCTCAAACTATTATTGGAAATGTGGACAAGATAAAGGATCCTTTTGTAGTGCTTTGGTGGCCTTGTAAAAAAGCTAGAAAACTTTGGATTCAGACATTCACTGATACAGAGAATTTAAAATAAATATCCAATTGAAATCAGAACAGTTTATGCTGGCAATAATCAACAGTCATAGAAGATTGTTTCTGAGTATGACAACCGTAGTTGGACTATTATACACAAAAAACTAGAAGGGTTCTACATTAACTAGAATGGTGGAATGGTTGAAGAAGATGATAGAATTCTCCATGATGACTAAATTGACTCTGATCAGGGAAAAGATAGCATCTATATTTATTAGTGATTGGAAACCCTGATGGACCTTTGGCTGAAAGAAAGAAAAAATAAGCTTGTAATCAAATTTATGTTTAAAGATTAGAAAGGATGAATTATGTAAAGGAGGAAACAATGATGTAACCTTAAAAAGAGGGGGGGAGGAATATAACTATTACCGTACTTTGGTCTTTTCTCCTTTTTTAATTTTATCATACTTTTTTCTTATTCATTAATCACATTACACTATCTTTATTTTCTTTTCAAAATTTGTACTTTTTATTCTGATAAAAATTCTTGTATATTCTCACCCAAAGAGGCCACGTTCCTATGATTTTCCAGCATGACTTCCCGATACAGTGCTTTTTGGTCAGCATCCAGCTGAGACCACTCCTCTTCGGAGAAATACACAGCCACCTCCTTAAAGGACACGAGAGCTTTCTGCATGTGAAGGAAACAGAAGAAAAATCAGCAGTGAAAGGAAGCAATCCCACTCTATGTCTGGGTCTGTCTGTCTGTCTGTCTATCTCCATGCATCAAGACTTTCAGCATCTGGAGAATCAACTGATATCGGCCATGGAAATCACACCTAGCACAACCCACCCAGTGGTTGTAGAAGAAAGTGTGTGTGTGTGTGTGTGTGTTGTATTATCCCTCTCTTACTTTTGGAGCTTCAATCAGAATTTCAGCACCACCATAAAAAGGAGTCAAATTCATTTTGTTTTTCCCTGTGAGGAAGACAGAAATTTTAAATGGATAATTAATAAAATTGCAAGAGGCATTCTACAGAAGAGATACAGAAGGTAAGACAGCTGGAATCTCTCTTGGGAACGGGTGGACTTTTGATTACCATCTGAGATGTCCTCGCTTGCGGATTCATGATAGACCCCCTTGGAAAACAGCTCCCGAGGGGGATTTGATGGATTCCTCTTTCTCATAGGTTCTCTGGTCTGCAGCGTGAAAGACTTGAAATAGGAGGGAGGAGAAAAGAAAAATGCATCACATACCATGAACTGGAATCTTGTTCTCAAAAAACAACTTCAATGCCCCAATATCCATCAATGAGCGTAGAATGTACAAGAAAGGAACGGCTGTTTCCAGTCTATGCTCTAGAATGGATAATGGAACAATGTCCTGCAAGAACTAGTGGAACATCTTAAAATATTATGAAGACCAGAGAAGTATGGAAGGGAGGGGTGAGGAATTCAAACATTCTTTATTCCCTTCTGGACTTCCAAGATGAAGGTCTCTCACCTGCAATTCGACTTCCTCCTTCTGTTCCTCTGCCTGACTCAGGAGGAAGCCTTCCGCCAGGGCCACCGCTTGGGAGCTGGTCTCTGCTCCACACTCCCGCACCCAGCTCTTCATCGGCAGGGGCAGAAGGGCCAGGAGCTGCTCCAGAACAACCAGGTCCAACATTTGAGTTTTAGTGTGGTTTTCTAATCTCAGCCATTGACTATAAAAGTCGTGAAGTTGGCTGCAAAGTCCTCGGGGACCTCCCGCTTCCTGGTATTGGATGCTTCTGAAGCTGCATGTCTGAATCTCTGAACGGATGATGGTTTCCTTCTCCAGGATCTTCTGCCCAGTTCTTGGCCAGATCAACCCACAGCTGCCAGGGTGAACAGCTAAGGGGCCTTTTCCAGTTCCCTCACTTCCTAACACTTCTTTCTGCATACTTTCTCTGTCCGGTAAGGAAATTCCAGATAGTTCTGAGGAAATCTTGTGGATCTCCAAATGTGGACCTTTCAATTCATAGGACGATTCCTGGAGCTGCAGGATTGATTATAAAAGCTATCCAGAATCTTCTCCCAAGTGTACCTTTTGTTGTTAGGAAGGTTGTTGTGATGAGTCTAGTTTCTGCAACTGAGATGGAAAAGAAAATAAATTGAAAGAATGAGAAGGTTGTGGACTTAACTCCCGAACAACATTTATCCTCATGGAAGGGAGTCTTACACAAACATTGCACAAACAAATCTTCTGAAGTTTGTCTGTACATGAAGTGTGGTGCAAAATATGGTCGTACTTTTCATCCAGAATTTGGAATATAAAACAAATGTTTCATTTTTGGATTATTTTCTCCCCCTCCCCCCGGAAGGGGAGGCTAGCCTTTTTTCAAATTTAAGATCTGTATTTACCTTATTATTTACCAAATAATTCCCTCAACAATATCAAATTATTTACTAAGTCTGCATTACTATTAACCTTATCATCGTTCCTCTCACCCACCTCCTCCCACTTATGATTGTATGACTGTAACCTTGTTGCTTGTATCCTTAAGATTTATATTGACTGTTTCCTAATATGATTTGATTGCTTACTTGGTCCCTATGAATATCATTGTGTTGTACCTTATGATACTTGACCAATGTATCTTTTATGTACTCCGAAAGCATATGCACCAAGACAAATTCCTTGTGTGTCCAATCACACTTGGCCAATAAAGAATTCTATTCTATCTATTTTCCTGTGCGCTGCTCCCACTATCCATCAATGGGTTAACTTCTTCAGCCTTTGGCAATAACTGAGTGAGAGCTCAATTTCCCTTTCCTGTTGCCCCGACACGCCCCTCAATCCCATGATCCCCAGTCTTCACTCAGTTATTGGCAAAGACTGAAGTGTTTTCCTAGAGCTCCAGGCTTTCAAGCTATTTTCTCCCTTTCCTAGGTTTTTAATTTATTTTTGAGTAGTTTTTTTTTTTTTTTACTTGTTTCTTTCTTTTGGCTCCCTGCCTGCATCAAGCGGAGGTTCGGCTCTACAGCTGAGCGGCGCGATCGCTCCGGCCGCCCACGCTTCACCTCGCAGGCTCCTCCGGCGCTTTAGAGTGGGGGGGAGAGAGAGAGCGAGCCTTGGCAGCCACCCACGCGAGCGGCGATTGAAGCAGCCGCCCGACGGAACGACGAGGGAGAGAGCGGAGAGCGGTGAGGCAGCTACCCCTCCCTCCTCCCTCCCCGGCGTCCAGGAGCCCCGCGGAGCACTTTAAACAAGCGCGGCAGGCGGTAGGACCTTCGGGCCGCCGCTGTGAGTCCGCAGCCTCCCGAAGCAACACAGCTCACACGTGGATCGGAGGAGAACAGCGCGGTGAGGGAAGCAGCCTCCCCCCTCCTCCTCTTCACTGCCAGAGCCCTTGGGGCCGCACCGGGCTGAGCGCGGCAGGCGGTAGGACCCCCGGGCCACCGCTGTGAGACCGCAGCTTCCCCAGCCCTCGGATTGCAAGCCACGTGCTCCCTCCATTGCAGGGGATTTCCAGATCCGCCATCTTGGCTGCATCCGGATAAGGGTAGCTCCGCCCTTATTGGCAGTTGGAGGCCCTCACCTCTCATAGGGCCTCCCCAACGGTGCCTGCTGCTTTAAATTCGAGGATCTTCGGGCCCCATCCGGCTGCAAGCACAGAAGCCTTCCCCTTTAAGCAGCAAGCCATATTGTGGAGAGAGCCAGATGGCAGCTTTGGGCTTGTCAGACTCTCCTTTCTCCTCGGACCCAGAGCTTGAAACAAGCCCAGCTCGCAAGGGGTCCAGATCCTCTAAAAAGCATTCAAGGAAACGGTCATCACATCATAAAGACCGTGGGGAAAAGGCCCCCCCGATCCTCGACAAGGATGCTGCAAGGCACCATAAGACCCTTGAACGCCTCTGCGAGAAGGCACAGAAGGAGAGAGCGGCAACACCTCTTCAAGGGCCCGAGCCCCCTAGTCCCTCTCCTCAGGTATGTGCGGAGGCGGGCCCTGGCATCACGAGTCTGGCCGAGCTGACACTAACACCGGCAACCCCGTGGGCAGCTGGCCTCAACCAGCAGCTGCCACGGCCCAGAGGAGCATCCCGATCATTGCCAGATGCCCCACTATCGGACCCTCCTCACTGGCGCCACCGTGGGGCGGAAGCTACATTTACACCAACGGCAGCTGGCCTGCGTGCCCCAGAGGGACCCCTACCAGCCAGCCAGCTTGACTTCCAAACCATGTTTTCAGCCGCAATGTCTTCCTTCCTGGCCGCAGGCTGGCAGCAGGCTGCAGGAGGGGCCCCCCGCCAACTACCAGCCCAGGGGGCGCCCCAACGGCAACCGGCCCAGCACCAACAGGCGCAGGCCCAGTCATCCTCGTCAGAGGATTCAGACCAGGCCGAGGAGGGCCCAGAGACCTTCGAGTTATCAGAGGACGAAGGTCTGATGCCAGATTCTCCGGCTTTTACGGGCCTCTTCCGTCCAGCATTATTCAAATCGCTCCTACATAAGGCGCGCCTCACAACCAATTTAGGCGTACCTGGCGAGACCTCCGCGCCTAAACCCGCTACCACGGGCCCCCACGATGCGCTCTTCAAGTCTTCCAAGCAGGAGAAGGACTGCATCCCCTGCCCCCAGCTGTTTTCGGACGTGATCCAGAACCCCTGGGGACAGCCAGCCTCGCTAACAACCCCAAGCAGCCTAGACAAGAAGCTCTACTGCTCAGCCCAGGAATTGGAGGACCTCTTAACTCTGCCATCGGTGGACCAGCCAGTAGCCTCCCTGTCTTCCTCATCGATGGTGTCCACGGATGCTGTAGACGGGCTCAAAGCTGAGGACAAGAGGACAGAGTGGGCCCTCCGTAAGTCCCATCAAGCAGCGGCCTGGGCAATCAGGACGGCAACGGCGACCTCCTTTTTCAACAGAGCCACCCTCATCTGGCTACGCCAACTACAGGAAAAACTGCCCCCGGAAGACGCTAGGCTACATCAGGATTTGAATAAGATCCTAGCCGCCACCGAATATGCCGCGGATGCATCCCTGAATTCCGCCAAATTCGCTTCTAGATCTCTGGCCTCGAACATCACAGCAAGGAGGCTGTTCTGGCTTCGCCCCTGGAAGGCAGATCTTAAAGCCAAATGGAAGCTAGCCGCAGCCCCGTACAAGGCCCCAGACTTGTTTGGGGCAGCCTTGGACCCAGTCTTGATCGAAGATAAAGACAAGAGGAAGGTGCTCCCATCAGCGTACCGGCGGCAGGACCGCAGATACACACCTTACTCTTACCAGCAGCCCTTTCGGACCAGCTCAGGGCCGAGGGGGACCCCACCACAACGCTCCCAATTCCAGAGTACAAGCAGACACCAGGACAGATCTCAGTTCCGAGACCGCGGCCGACCCCAGCAAGCCAAACGGTCCTTCCGCGGGGCCGGTTTCAAAACCGCCAGAAGGGGGAAGTGACGGCCGGGCCGGGGGCCCCATCGGCGGGAGACTCCAACGCTTCCACCAGCAATGGGCCCGATCAACGGAGGACTCGTGGATTCAGCGCACGATCTCATCGGGGCTCTCCATCGAATTCTCTGGTCCTACACCCAGTCGCTTTGTACGTTGCCCGGTCCCACAGTCCAAAGACCTCAGAGACCTCCTGGCACAAGAGATCGCACACCTGCTGGAGATACGAGCCATAGAACCGGTGCCTCTCGACCAGCAGGGTACAGGCTTCTATTCAACTCTCTTCCTGGTGCCCAAAAGCTCGGGAGGCTGGAGAGCCATTCTGAATCTCAAACGACTAAACCGGTCGGTAAAGTACCGCAGATTCAAAATGCACTCCCTCAAGACAATATTAGCGGGCGTAAGGAGAGGGGACCTCCTCCAGTCAGTCGACCTGCGGGAGGCATATCTGCATGTACCGATCCACCCCAGCCACCGGCGCTTCCTGAGATTCGAATTTGCAGGTCAGCACTTCCAGTACCGCGCAATGCCCTTTGGCCTCTCGTCGGCACCTCGTACCTTCACCAAGCTGGTAGCGGTGGTGGCGGCCACACTACACGCCATCCCAGTGCGTCTCCTCTGCTACCTCGACGACATTCTGATCCTATCGTCGTCACACAGCCAGGCTACCAAGGATATGGAAAGAGTTCTGAGGGCATTCCAAGACCACGGCTTTTCCATCAACTTCGAGAAAAGCCAGCTACAGCCATCCTCTCGACTGCTGCACCTGGGGGCGGAGATCGACTCAATCAGAGGCCAAGTCTTCCTCTCTCAAGAGAGGATCCTGAGCATTCGAGACCTAATCCAACAGGTCTCGGAAGCGGGGAGAGTGCCCCTGATACAGCTGGCATCACTCCTCGGGAAGATGGTCTCCTGCTTCGGTATCGTTCCGTGGGCACGCAGACACTCGCGGGCCCTCCAATGGTTCCTGCTGCCCTTCCAGAGAGCAGGCAAGACCAACCTGAAACGCAGGGTAACCTTACCACCTCAGGTCCGTCTCTCCCTCGGATGGTGGAGGTCCCCGGCACTCCTCAAGGGCTGCGAGTTCCTGGACCCGGACAGGCTCACACTGACCACAGATGCAAGCCTGCGGGGATGGGGTGCCCATCTGCACCACCTGGTAGCCCAGGGCCAGTGGTCCAGGAGCGAACGGCAAAGCAGCATCAACCTCCTGGAACTCCGGGCAATCAGGCTGGCACTACGGCAATTCCAGACAGCAGTTCAAGGACAGCACGTTCTGATCCGCACAGACAACATCTCGGCAAAAGCTCACGTCAACAGGGAAGGCGGCACGAGGTCTCACACACTGATGTTCGAGTCCGAGGCTCTATTCGCCTGGGCGGAGTCTCATCTGCTCTCGATCAAAGCGGAGCACATCTCGGGATCAACCAATGTCAGGGCGGACTGGCTCAGCCGCGAACTGATAGACCCAGCGGAGTGGCAGCTACACCCACGCCTGTTCCGGGAGCTCAGCGACCGCTTTGGGATGCCGGAGGTGGACCTCTTCGCGACCCCGACCAACGCCCAGCTAACTCGCTTCATATCTCGATACCCATCTGCACAGGCGGAAGACCACGACGCCCTAAGATGCAGATGGCCCAAGGGCCTACTCTACGCCTTTCCACCGATTCCCCTCATCCCTCGTCTCATCCGGAAGCTACTGACGGAGGAGGCCGACCTACTGCTGGTGGCTCCCCATTGGCCTCGAAGACCGTGGTACGCCGACCTCGTGGCGTTATCCGTGGAGCAACCCTGGCAGATCCCCCTCCACCAGCTGGAGCTCTGCCAGGGGGCGGTCAGTCATCCAGAGCCTCAGTGGCTACGATTGACCGTCTGGCACTTGAGAGGGTCATCCTAAAGAGAGATAGACTATCTGATGGCGTAGTAAATACTATCCAGGCTGCCAGACGGCCCTCAACGACCCGCATTTACGAGGCCTCGTGGCGGGCATTCTGCCGCTGGTGTTCTCAGCACCACGAAGACCCTACATCGGCTTCAATCCAGAGCATCCTCGAATTCCTGCAGTCAGGACTGGAGAAAGGGCTGGCGCCAGCAACCCTAAGGCGCCAGACAGCAGCGCTATCCACGGTCATCGCATCACCTCCCTACCAAGCGCTGTCCCATCACCCACGCATCAAGGGATTCCTTCACGGCGCCAAGAACTTGCGCCCCCCCACAGTGCACCGGTACCCATCCTGGGACCTCCCGCTGGTCCTCCGGGCCCTAACAGCCCCCCCGTTTGAGCCCTTGAGCTCAGTGTCCCTAAAACACCTATCGTTCAAGGTGGCCTTCCTTCTGGCAGTCACCTCAGCCAGAAGAGTCTCGGAGCTAGCAGCACTCTCAATCCGGAAGGACCTCTGCATCTTCAGGGACACCACGGTGGTCCTCCGGCTGGACCCGACCTTCATCCCCAAGGTGAATTCCTGGTTCCACCGTGCCCAGGAACTCATACTTCCGGACTTCTGCCCCTGCCCCCGCAACGGCAGAGAACAACAATGGCACTCCCTTGATGTCCGCCGCGCCCTTCGCATTTACATTGACAGGACAGCGGCCTTCCGCCACACGGAGGCGCTCTTAGTATCCTTCAACCCGGCCTCCATGGGACGGAAGATTTCAGCATCTACGGTGAGCAGATGGATTAAGGCCTGCATCGCGTTGGCGTACGAGCTGGACACCAAACCTCTTCCGGGAAGGATTCTCCCACACTCCACTCGCAGCGCGGCCACAACGGCGGCCTGGACAACGCAGGCGTCGGTGGCAGATATTTGCAGAGCAGCAACCTGGTCATCGGTGACGCCCTTCATCCGCCACTATAAGATAGACGCCTACAGCTCTGCAGAAGCATCCTTCGGCCGTAGGGTGCTGCAGACGGTGGTGACAGAGGAGGACTCTGGAGGCATTCAGCTTCCCGCCCATGGGGTTTAAACTTGGGTATATCCCATTGATGGATAGTGGGAGCAGCGCACAGGAAAATGGACGTTGTCTTACCTGAACGTCCCTTTTCTGGGCGCTGCGTACACTATCCATACCCTCCCCTTTCTTTTCGTTGGCTTCTGCCATGACAGTTGTTGGTGTTTACAGATGGTTTTCATTAAAGTTATGTTGTTTACCTGACACGGTGTGTTCTCCTGTAACTTCGTTCAGACTGGGGATCATGGGATTGAGGGGCGTGTCAGGGCAACAGGAAAGGGAAATTGAGCTCTCACTCAGTTATTGCCAAAGGCTGAAGAAGTTAACCCATTGATGGATAGTGTACGCAGCGCCCAGAAAAGGGACGTTCAGGTAAGACAACGTCCATTCTATTCTTACACTTAAGGTTCACACAAGATGCCGAAACTCAAGGAGCTTAAGAAACTGGAATGGAATACAGAATTTTTCATGTGTTTCTTGTCCTTCATATTGAGGCGTTTAGGTATTAGACATTCATTAAGGATGTTCCTCATTCTTGTCTTAAAGTTGGTATGTTTGTAAGTAAATGGAGCCATGAAGAAGAGATAAGGAGGAAATTCCAAGTTTCAAAAATGGCTTATCCCAAGAAAGAAAAAAATTACCTTTTTTCAGGGGTCTCAATGAAAAAAAGGAAAAAGATGGAATACTACTAAGTGAAATGATCCTAGGAAGGAACAACATTCTAACGATGCCATGAAGGTTGACTTCACATCAAATGAAATGCTTATGATGCTCATTTTCTATTTTTGCTTTTTTGGTCATCATAAAACATGAAGGCTGCTTCACACAATCTGCCCTGACCTCCAAACTGGTTAACCAACTGTATGGGCAAAGTTCACATGAAACAAGGCTTGAAAGAACAAACCTTAAAATGGTTTTTCACCCATCCTCTTAAGCCTGGAGGATTTGACCTTAGTTCATTCTTTGTCTCCAGAAAAAGCACAAAGGATTTACAACTTATATATGCAAAACGGAAAAGCAAAGAAAGCACCAGGAAAAAAGGGGGACTAAGTTAACAAGCGAGAATCCATCTCCAAAGAAAAAATAACCAGAAGAAAATTTTATCAAACCACTAATGTTAGGAAAAAAAGTAGAGAATCTTATTAGTTACCGATTTCATAAGGAAATAAATCAACATTTGAATTTACTGTACAGTAAAACTTGACGCAGAAGAAACCCATTAATCATCCAGCCCAAAATCCCTTTGGGAACTGAATGAACAAACCACCATCCAATACATATGTAGGATTAACACCCGAATGAATAAACCATTTTACAGACTAACATGATTTTCTGAATGATGCAACTCCTACAAACACGTTTCCCAGCTTCTTAGCTTAATCCAGTTTTTCAAACACGGCCAAATTGAAAGGTGTGGATTTTAACTCCCAGACTTAAAAGGAGATGGAGAAACACCGGCCTCATCGGGCACACGGTGCGAATGCTGCGGCTCAGCCCCACTTTTGCACCTCCGTCGCCCCTGCAAGGTCTCCCTTCTTTTCCTTTGCGGTCGTGGGGAAGGGAAAGGCTGGGAAGCATCACCCCAGTCCCAGTCCTCGCACATCCGTCCTCGCACCCAGAGCCAGCAGGGGGGCTTCGAGGCTGCCTCCACTCCCCCAATAAATGGGGAGAAACGCCCCCTCCTCTTCTAGCGACCCCCATTCCTCTCCTTTGCTCCCCCCCCCAACTCCATGGAACCTGCATGGGAAAGGGCGGCAGGGGAACATGGGACTCCGGAGGAAAACTTGGCCAGTCTCCACGCCCCCCTCCAGCGCGGGACCCCTTTGCACGGGCAGAGCCGCCACTCACGGAACTCGGGAGTCCCACGTCGGGATCGGTGTTTCCGCAAAGGCTCCCCGGCAGGCTCTCCGCACCCCACTCACAGCGGACGGAGGAGGTAGAAAGGGCAGCCACCTCCCCCGACGAACTCCAGGCGAAGAGGTCAGCGCATGCTCAGTTCCCACGTGTGTAGGACAGCGCCCCCTGGTGGGCTCTGAGCAAAGTGCCAGGATACCCTGAAAGGGCGGGAAAGAGGAAAGTATTTGGAGGGAATGGGAATAGAATAGAATAGAATAGAATAGAATAGAATTGAATTGAATTGAATTGAATTGAATTGAATTGAATTGAATTGAATTGAATTGAATTGAATTGAATTGAATTGAATTGAATTCCTTATTGACCAGGTCAATTCCTTGCAGGCACAAGGAATTTGTCTTTGGTGCATATGCTCTCAGAGTACATGAGGAGAATAAAATACATTCATCAAGAATAAGAATGGAATAGGAGAGGAATGGAATAGAATAGGAATAGGAATAGGAATAGGAATAGGAATAGAATTGGGAATGGGAATGGGAATAATCAAATAGGAATAGGAATAGAATTGTAATAGAATAGGACTGGACTGGACTGAAGTTCCAGAAATTTTACCTCACAATGAGGCTATGTAGAATCTCCGCAAAGGTTTCCACCAAAAGGGTTCGAATTTCCCAGCTAGGAAAGCATCGCAGTTACGACGACCCAATTAACGAGTGAAGCGAGCTGCGTGAAAACAGGATTCTCTTTATTTCGTTTCAGGAAGACGGATCCGGCAAGCGCACGAACCAGCGTTCCTGGGTGAGCTGACATCCTTCAAGGTAAGCGTACATTTTTATACTTTTCTGTACAAAGGAAATTCTTTGTTTCTTTTGTTACTTTTGTGGGTCTCCCTTTTGTGTGTGTGTGTTTATGGATCGCCCTGTGTTTTTTTATTCTAGTTCTTCCCACTTGAAACTGGGTGGTGTCTTGGTTATCTGGCTTCCTGTTCTTTTGCTTCCTTTTGCTCTTATTATTTGCTCCTTGCCTTAAGCTGATCATGTTGTTATCAGGTAAGCCCTTACCCTCCCCCCCCCTTGACTCTTATCAGATTGCTTGGGGTATTGATTAAATCTTTTCCTTAGCTAATCCTCTGCCATTCCTTTTGTTTTGCTCTGCTCTTTGGATAGTTTCTTTCCTGGCATGTCCTGGGTCTTTTGTGTGTGTCATTTCCCTGGGTCCTCTTTGTTCCTAAATGGCCCTGATGCTTATGTGTTCTATTTTGGGAAGGTCATTTTCCTATGCCTGTGGCCTTTTCCTTCCTGAGTTGATCCTGTACTATGAGGTTTTATTATGTCTTATTGGCCCTGGCACTGTCTTGGTGGTGTTCCCCTCCTACAATAAAGTGGGGATTGTAGGAGGATCCGTCTTCCTGAAACGAAATAAAGAGAATCCTGTTTTCACGCAGTTTGCTTCACTCGTTAATCGGCTCATCGTGCTTGTGACGCTTTCCCGGCCGGGAAATTCGAACCCTTTTGGGGAAACCTCTATGGAGATTCTACAGCTACTTGGAGGACAAATGAAGCAGGGGCTGGGAATGACATATCATCTGTGACTGGAAAAAAGGGGGAACTGCAAAATGATGGAAACAGATTATGGAAAAGAGAATATAAAATTAAAATACCATTTTAATTGCAATTGGGTTGGCATGCCTTTTTGTGGTATGGTAGAAATAAGATACATACCTATTTTCATAGACATTACATAAGAAATGCATTGCTATTGGTTTGGGAAAAGGTTAGAGATAAATACTATGTGAAAATACCAATATGGTTATCAATGATGGAAGCTTTAATACACCCAAATGTTTTTAATTTTGGAAATATTGTTAGATACAAGGACTTGTTAACAGATAAGGGGGAATTAAAAGAGAAACTAGAACTGGAAGAACAGGGGATTGAGATAGATTGGTATATGTATATGCAAATAAGGGCAAAATATTAAAAAGATGCTAAATTACATGGTTGAAAAGACTGAGTTACATAGGATACTCAGGAACAGAAGAAAATGTAATAATTTTTTTTTATAACTTTTTGTTATATATTGAGTTGGAGGAGAAACAATGATAGCTTGGGGAAGAAATTTTGGACATTCAATTTATCTTGAAAAATGGCAACAACTATGGGAAAGGAATTATAAATTAACGATGTCCACCGCATATAAAGAAAACCAATACAAAATGTTTTATAGATGGCATATGCCACTGGAGAAGTTAGCAAAAATGTTCAAAGATAAATCAGCGAAATGTTGGAAATGTCACCAACTACCAGGATCTTATTATCATATGTGGTGGGCATGTCCTGAAGCAAAAAATATTGGAATAAAATTAAAATCTGGCTGGAAGAAATGACACAAATAGTATTGAATTCAAACCAGAGTTGTTTCTATTGGGTATCCTACCTGACAAAATGAAAAAGGAATATATTTATTTGATTATACATGTAATAACAGCTGCAAGAATTGTCTATGCTCAAAATTGGAAATTGGAAAAAATACCTTCAGAAGATGAAGTAATAAGAAAGATCTTAGATCACGCTGAAATGAATCGATTAACTTTATTGATTAAAAATAGAGAAGAATCAGAATACTTAAAAATATGGAATTATTTTTATTCTTGGTTGCAAAAAAGATATGATTAATTTTATAAATATGTATAAAAAACCTGATAGTAAGAATATGACTATAGTAATGAATTTGTACAATGATTTTGAAGACAACTAAGACAGAAGAAACTGTTGGAACAAGAATAAAATGAACTGAGGAATTCAACACCGAGATGTCACACGGGAGGGCTGATTGAAGTTTTAAATGTTTGCTTTTTAAAAAATAATAAAAAACTTTATTAAAAAAATTAAAATACCATCAGGGGGCAAAAAGAGGAGGAAAAATGTTTTATTTAGGGGTTGAATCCAAAGCATCCACAGGAAATACTTAAGACCTTTCTAGAATTTAAGGCAAGGATATGGTTATCTCCAAATCATGAATAAAAAGAAAAGTACAATTGGTGTCTAATTTTGGATAACTGCTACTCTGATTTCTATTTCTCTAATGAAAAATTGGAGAATAACTGGCAGAAAACTGGAATTGGTGCCTTTTCTCCATCTTGACATAGAATCATCCATGGGTACTGTTTGAAGAAACAGATTCAGCCCAGCAGGAGCCTCTGAAATTGCAGATGTTTCTCCCCCACCCAAATCCTTCCTAATTCTTTTTGCCAAAAAACAATTGTTAGGGCTTTTCTGATTATGGTAAACAGATACAAAGACAGCATTTGTTTTTCGCATAAAAACCTTTATTAGACACACTTAAACTCCTACTTGTAATTTTAATGCTAACTGCACCTAGCTAATTTTAATCTTCCTATTACCCACAGGTTAGTAACTATTTCTATCTTATTTTATATATCTACTAGGTGGACGCCCATGCTTCACTATGAAACTATGTGCTCGGGCTTGATAAATTGACATTTGCAGCCTGAAACTTAATGCAGAATGTGTAACTCCATAGCATCAGAGTGTGTTAATAGAATGCAACTGACAGTTGGAACAGAGGGGGAGTAGAATGTCCCAGCCCGCAGCATCCATCAATATTCATCTGGCTAGCATCCTGTAATTGTGTGAGAGAGTTGAGGGGTGTTTGAAAACTCAAACAGTATTTGCTGTGTGAGCAAGGAGGCTGGATATGGCTTAGCTCAACTGTTGTGTAGTAAAGCTGCTTGCTGCTGTGAAAGTAAAACTGAAAGTGAAACTCCTGCTTGTGTTTTGCATTTGGAACAGATTTCTTTTGAGGTGGGGAGGGGGAGTAGAATTCCTTAACATCAGTGTGTGTTAATAATAATATAGGAAATACTAATGCTCTGATGGTCATTTTGAAAAATCCTTTCTTAGTGAGCACCTAGAAGCCAAGAGGAACATACGTGGCAAGTTTCAAGCTTGTAGGCTTTACGGTTCGTGATTAATGCGTGAGTGGTTTTCATTTTTGTCTATATAGATTTCTTTCTCTATCTTCTTTCTCTCTGTTTACATATGAAAACCCCTTGTGCTCCTCTAGATTTGCCAAGGAATGCCAAAGGTACTTTTTTAAAAGGCAACTGGGCTTTCTATTTTCTTGAAGATGTTTTGCTTCTTAGCCAAGGAGCATCTTCAGTTTTGAAGAAGCATCCTCAGTTGCTTCTCGGATGAGAAGCGAAATGTTTTCAAGAAAACACAAAGGAAATCCAGTTGCCTTTTGGAAAAGTACCCTTGGAACAACCATGACCTGTGTGAATGAGGACCTCCACAGGTATTTGTCAAGGGGCTTTACTCTCCCCTCCCCAATCATAATCCTCTATTACTGGAGCTGCTTTGGGGGATTCTGCACCGTGGCCAGCTGCATGAAGGGCTCTTCCCTGGATTGTCACACCGTAAGGTCTCATTCTTTTCTTGAGATTCGTCCAGCTTTCCCCATCTCTACAAAAACCTTCGGTGAAGGAGGGACTGCAGCTGTTGTGTACAGAACCATTGATATAAATTTTCATTTACATTAAATGTAGAGATTTTCTTAGCCCTGATCTGATCACAGAAAGGTCCTAATGGTCCTAATGCTTGGAAAGTCTTTTGCACATGCATTTCAGGGGATTCTAGTCATTCTGGCTTTTTGTGAGAGAAGAATACTTTATCCTAAAACTTTCACCACATTCAAATTAGAATCTATGTGATTCTTCTCTCACAACATGAGAGACAAAAAGGTCCCTTCTTCTACATTCATACAGGTTCATTAGGTTTCAGTTTTACACAGTGGATTGAAAGAGTTTATTGTGTATTTTTTTCGTATCCTCACAGTCCAGGAGTTCCCATTCTCATTTCTGCTATAAAGGAAAAAAGTTTTTTAAAAGTTTTGCCTGATCACATCCCCCCTAGAACAATCATTTTCCAGCTCAATACTGGGATACATTTTCCAGCTCAATACTGGGATACATTCTCAGGTAAGCCCCTTGTCCATGCTGAATACACCATGGTGGAGATTGTAAATCCAGCATAGGTTAGGCACTCTGTTACACTGTCACCAGATATTTCCTTTTTGAATATTCTTGTAATTAAGCATAATATCCCAAGATGTTTCCCTTTTCAACATCTTGCAATTCATTATGTAACTTAAACTGTTCTATTCATAAGGTATCTTCTTTAGCATCACTCGTACTTTGGTAATTCATACTTAGCTGTAACTTCTGCAAGTCTTTCCTGATTTATACCTTTCCCATACTATGCCTGGAATTACATTTTAGTAGCTAAGTTTATGTTTTCTCTCAAAAATTAAACTTTTCTTGGGGATTTGGGCTTTCTTATGATCCAATATGGGATAAACATGAAGAAAGATGCTCTTATTTATTTGAAACGCCATTGCTGACTTTCAAATGAAAGTAGCTGTTGTGGTCTGCCAGCAGCCTGCGGAGCTGGCAGCAAAGTCAGACAGTGAGGAGGCTGGGAAGGAACATGGGCCAGTCCTGAAGTCTGGAGAAGGCCTGGACAAGGGCTCTGCGTCGGAGGCAGAGATGGGGCCAGGGCCATCTGGGAGTTATATGCAGACTCCGGAGCCTCCAGGGTCAGACAACAGAGAGGCAGAGGAACAGGAAGAGCCTATTCCTAGTGCGCGCATGCGCAGAGCTGCCAGAAGGCAAGAACAGTTAAAACTAAAGGGACGACTCAGGAGTAAGGCCTGGAGATGATTGGCCCTCCCATAAGGTTTAAAAGAGGAGCAAAGGCACATGGGCCCTTTGTAGGAAAGCAATGTTGTTAATTCTGTTCCCAGTCAGCATCCCTGTTTGATTCTGGACTTCATGTGCCTTTGCCAAGTAAATCTTTGGCAGCGTGTCAAGGGAGATAAAGGTTGGTGATTATCCCGAAGGACTTCTCCCGAAGGACTTTTTGCAACTAATTGGGACTCAGCTGTGAATGAACGTAATTCACAGCTGTTGCAATAAAAGAGGTTTTTGGGACTACTTGTATATTTTAATAATTCAGGAAGCCTAAATCACAACAGTACCTACAAAAATCCACTGTTCTTAATTACAACACAATTAATCCTTTCCTAATTCACTAATTAGGAAATGCATATATTTCAACAACTAAAAGGTAACATTTTTACATATTCTCACCCAAATTTAATTCGTGAATGGAAATACCACCATTGGTCCCCTTGAAACTTCTTTCTGATTTCACAGATTTATATGGCTTCTACATTGTATGGGTCCTTATATGGTAGTTAAGATATCTGTTTATCAGAAAACCTTTTCCACAGAGCATACATTTATAAGGCTTCTCCCCTGTGTGGATCCTTTTATGGTGATTAAGATACGTCTTCCTAGAAAAACTTTTTCCACATTCCATGCATTTATAAGGCTTCTCCCCTGTGTGGATTCTTTCATGGGTCTTAAGATTCGTCTTCCTAGAAAAACTCTTTCCACATTCCATGCATTTATAAGGCTTCTCCCCTGTGTGGATCCTTTCATGGGTCTTGAGATATGTCTTTGTAGAAAAACTCTTTCCACATTCAACACATATATACTTCTCCCCTGTGTGGCTCTTTTTATGGCCAATAAGACGACAAGAGTCAATAAAGCATTTTCCACACTCCATGCATTTATACGGCTTCTCCCCTGTATGAATCCTACTATGATAAATAAGATAACAGTTCTTAATAAAGCTCTTTCCACACTCCCGACATTTATATGGCTTCTCTGTTGTATGGATCCGGGAATGCGTAGTAAGAGAAGTTCTATAAGTGAAACTCTTTCCACATTCCATGCATTTATAGGGTTTCTCTCCTATGTGGATCCTCTTGTGACATTTAAGGTAACTGTTCCTACTAAAACTCTTTCCACACTGCATGCACTTATGTGGCTTTTCTCCTGTGTGCGTTCTTTTTTGAGATGTACAAGAGCCATTTTTATGAGAAAGAGACTGCGTCCATTTGTAATTTTTTCCATTGTCTCTACTTATATAATCTTCTCCATTGGTTTCGGTTTGATAGTATTGATTTACATCTAATTTGTTTATGAATAGTTTTGTACATTTCCCAATATATTTCATTTTTAGTTGTCCTTGTTCGGTCATGGAGGCTTTTGTTGATGCAGAAGATGAACTTTCCTGATTGCAATTATTTGACTGGTTTCTCTCATGGCTTTCTACTTCTATTAGAATTGTAGGGTTCTTCATATTGTATCCACGACTGATCATTTCGAATAGTTCTCTGGAATCTTCATCTTCCTCCCCATTATTACCTTCACAAGAAAAGAAAAATGCAAATAATGTTAGGGACAAAGAGCAAAGCAGAGGAAGATTGAATATAATGAAAAACAAACAGCTTCAATCTTAGATGCAGAATTTTGGAAGATACATTTACATTTCTATGGCAAGAGAAAAACCATGGATTAAATATCAAATTCTCCAAATTTCTAAAGAAATGGAAAGATTTGGTTTCCCTATTTGAAATTGGACTTTGTATTCTGCTGTGTGGTTTGTATAAGAAGTGGGAGTTGCTCAGATATAAAGAGAATTTTAGAAGTAGGAAGGCATGACAGTAGTTTGGATGCCATGGATGTTTGTGATACAACAAATTAAATCAATCTAGATTTCAAAACCATGTTGCAAATGCCACATTGAGAATATGAAGCACCTACTATCTGGAACGAGCTCCCCCTGGAGATACGGAGGATCCTGGATCTGCGCACCTTCCGCCACGCCTTAAAGACCTTTTTATTCACCAGGCGGGCCTGGCCTAATTTTCTCCCTCTTTTATAAAAGATTTTTAATTTTTTAATATTTTATAGTATTTTATATATTCAAATTTTAAAATTGGTTTTAAATTGATTGGGGTTTTAATTTGTCTGGGCCAAAACTATTTAATTTGATTTTAATTCCACTTTTAAATTTTGTATGTATGTATTTTATTGTTTGGCTGTGCACCGCCCTGAGTCCTTCGGGAGTAGGGCGGTATAGAAATCAAATCAAATAAATAAATATAAACTCAGACTCTGCCCTAAAATATCCTAATGGCTTTCAGCAGAAAAAAGCTGCAAGGAAAGACAATCGATTACATGTACAGAGGCATTAGAACTTGAGCTGTGGAAATACCAAATGAAATCAAGAATGGAAAAACCATAGAGTTCTCAACTATAGTTCTCTATTGTTCAACAACGTAAAGCAGAATTTGAATCTCAAGTTGTGTAGAAAAGATGAATAAGTAATTGCTAAAACCTCTAAATATACAGAGGAATATGAAAATCAACAGAATAATATTCAAAAGTGTATAAATGTACCTCAAACTATTATTGGAAATGTGGACAAGATAAAGGATCCTTTTGTAATGCTTTGGTGACCTTGTAAAAAAGCTAGAAAACTTCGGATTCAAAGGCATTCGGCGATACAGAGAACTTCAGCTGAAATCTGAACACTTTATTTTGGCACTAAGCAACAGACATAGAAGATTTTTTCTGAATATGATATGAATATGAGAGTATTACAAACAAAAAACTAGAAGGGCTGTTCGATAATTAGAATGGTGGCATGGTTGAAGATGATAGAATTCTCAATGATAAAGGAGGAAACAATTATGTACTCTTAAAAAGAGGGGGAACTATAACTATTATTTTCTCTTTTCTTAATTCTATCATACTTTTTTCTTATGCATTAATCACATTACCATATCTTATTTTCTTTTCAAAATTTGTAGTTTTTATTCTGATAAAAATTCCTGTATATTCTCACCCAAAGAGGCCACGTTCCTATGATTTTCCAGCATGACTTCCCAATAGAGTGCTTTCTGGTCAGCATCCAGCTGAGACCACTCCTCTTCGGAGAAATACACAGCCACCTCCTTAAAGGACACAAGACCTTCCTGAACAAGAAGAAAACCATAAAAAAATCAGCAGTGAAATAAAGCAACTCCACTTTTTCTCAGGGTTTGTCTGTCTGCCCACCTGCCCGCCTATCCCCATGCATCAACAAAACTTTCACTCACTCTAATCCACCCAGTATGTGTGTGTGTGTGTGTGTGTGTGTGTGTGCGTGTGTGACTTTTTATCATTTAAATAAAAGGCTTGTGGTGTCCCCAGAACAAACAATCCATGCTCAAAACCTTCATTAAAGTTGTTTGAGAGGCATCCAGGGATTTACATGGGTGTCATCAATAATAATAATAATAATAATAATAATAATAATTTTATTTCTATACCGCCCTTCTCCCGAAGGACTCAGGGCGGTGTACAGCCTATTTAAAAACACAGAAACAAAACAACAATTAAAATTTAAAATCATTAAATAATTAGGCTCCAATTAAAATCCCAGAAATTTAAAATACCCCAATTTAAAAACGTTATGTTAATAGCCCGGCCTGGCGGAACAACAGGGTCTTCAGAGCGCAGCGAAACACCCGGAGGTCGGAGATCTTACGTATTTCCGGGGGCAGTTCATTCCACAGGGCTGGGGCTCCCACAGAGAAGGCCCTCCCCCTGGGTGTCGCCAGCCGACATAACAATGGAAAAGACACACATGATCTGTTTCTGCTGCTCCTCAGATTACAAGGAATCCACTCCTTGTACTCCAACCCAATGGTTGAAGAAGAAAAACCTGCTTGGAAAAGAACATTTCTCATCCTTTCCAAAGGTGGATTGTTGACCCAAAATTCCAGGCACAAATCGGCGTATTAGATTTAAAGGCTGAAAGGCCTCGATCTGGCCACACCCTTTGGATTTTAACAGTATGCTTTATCGTTTAACTTGATGCCATTATTTTTCTTATCACTGGTTATAAACAAGGCGTTTTAGAAACTGTAAATGTGCCAATGTGATTCTTTCAGTTATTATTGAGTAGCCTTGCACAATTCCATGTCAAGGAATTACTTATAGGATCACTATTCGTCAAACGCTCATATTGTGTACATTTTATTTTTTATTATCCCTCTCTTACTTTTGGAGCTTCAACCAGAATTTCAGCACCACCATAAAAAGGAGTCAAATTTGTTTTCTTCTTCCCTGTGAAGGAGACAGAAATTTTAAATGGATAATTAATAAAATTGCAGGAGGCACTCTTCTCTACAGAAGAGAAGAGATACAGAAGGTAAGATAGCTGGAATCTCTTTTGGGAATGGGTGGACTTTTGATTACCATCTGAGATGTCCTGACTTGCGGATTCATGATAGACCCTCCTGGAAAATCGTTCCCAAGGGGGATTTGATGGATTCCTCTTTCTTATAGGTTCTCTGGTCTGCAGAATGATAGATTTGAAATAGGAGGCAGGAGAAAAGAAAAATATATTACACAACATGAAGTAGATTCGTGTTCTCAAAAAACAACTTAAATGCCCCAGTATCCATCAATGAGCCTAGAATGTGCAAGAAAGGAATGGCTGTTTCCACTCTATGCTCTAGAATGGATAATGGAACAATGTCCTGCAAGAACTAGTGGAACATCTTAAAATATTATGAAGACCAGAGAAGTATGGAAGGGAGGGGTGAAGAATTCAAACACATTCTTTATTCCCTTCTGGACTTCCAAGATGAAGGTCTCTCACCTGCAATTCGACTTGCTCCTTCTGCTCCTCTCTCTGACTCAGGAGGAAGCCTTCCGCTAGGGCCACCGCTTGGGAGCTGGTCTCTGCTCCACACTCCCGCACCCAGCTCTTCATTGGCAGGGGCAGAAGGGCCAGGAGCTGCTCCAGAACAACCAGATCCAACATTTGGGTTTTAGTGTGCTTTTCTAACCTCAGCCATTGACTATAAAGGTTGTGGAGTCGGCTGCAAAGTCCTCGGGGACCTTCAGCCTCCTGGTATTGGATGTTTCTGAAGTTGCAGGGCTGAATGTCTGAAGGGGTAATGGTTTCCTTCTCCAGGATCTTCTGCCCAGTTCTTGCCCAGATCTTCCCACAGCTGTCAGGCTGAGTGAGTGAGTGGCCTTTTCCAGTTTCCTCACTTCCTAAGGCTTCTTTCTGCATCCTTTCTCTGTCCTGTAAGGACAATCCAAATAGGTCTGAGGAATCTTGTTCATCTCCAAACAGCTTTCAATTCATAAAATATGTTACTGTACAGTAAAACTTGAACCAGCAGAATCCCATTAATCATTCAGCCCAAAATTCCTTTGGGAACTGAATAAACGAGCCACCATCCAATACATATGTAGGATTAACACCCGAATGGAAAAACCATTTTACAGACTAACGTGATCTCCTGAATGATGCAAATCCTACAAACACATTTCCCTCCTTCTTAGCTTAATCCACACTTTTTCAAACCAAATCAAAACGTGTGGATTTTAACTCCCAGACTTTAAAGAAGATGGAGAAGCACCTGCAAGGTCTCCCTTCTTTTCCTTTGCGGTCGTGGGGAAAGGAAAGGCTGGGAAGCAGCACCCCAGTCCCAGTCCTCGCACATCCGTCCTTGCACCCAGAGCCAGCAGGGGGGCTTCGAGGCTGCCTCCACTCCCCCCAATAAATGGGGAGAAACGCCCCCTCCCCTTCTGGGGAGCCCCATTTCTCTCCTTTGCTTCACCCCCAGCTCCATGGAACCTGCATGGGAAAGGGCGGCAGGGGAACATGGGACCCCGGAGGAAAACGTGGCATTCTCCACTCACCCCTCCACCGCGGGACCCCTTTGCACGGGCAGAACCTCCACTCACGCTACTCTGGGGTCTCTCGTCGGGATTGGCGTCCCTGCAATGGCTTCCCGGCAGCCTCTGCGCCTCCCACTCACAGCGGACGGAGGAGGCAGCAAGGGCAGACGCCTTTCCCGACGAACTCCAGCCGAAGAGATGGACGCATGCTCAGTTCCCACGTGAGTCCGAGAGCGCCCCCTGGTGGACTCTGCGCGAAGTGCCTCGATTGCAAGGAAAACGCAAGCAAGAAAATGGAGATTTCTATCTAGTTCTGTATATACACCTGCACTTGTCAAATTCTTGGCTCTGGGTGCCTAAGAATAATTGGAAAGATGCAGTGAGGGGCTGCTGATGACAAAGGACATGAATCTGATGAAAAAGAAAACCAATTCCATAATGGGGAAAAGCTGAAACTTGTGGAAGTTCCAGAAATTTTACCTCACAATGAGGCTACTTGGAGGACAAATGAAGCCGTGGTGATGGTGGTGGAAATGACATCTCATCTGTGACTAGAAAAAAGGGGGAACTGCAAAATGATGGAAACAGATTATGGAAAAGAGAATATAAAATTAAAATACCATGAGGGGGCAAAAAGAGGAGGAAAAATGTTTTATTTAGGGGTTGAATCCAAAGCACCCACAGGAAAAACGAATAGGAAGCTTAAGACCTTTCTAGAATTTATGGCAAGGATAGTATATGTCCAGATCATGAATAAAAAGAAAAGTGGTGTCTAATTTTAGATGACTGCTACTCTGATTTCCATTTGGCTAAAGAAAAATTGAACAATAACTGGCAGAAAACAGGAATTGGTGCCTTTTCTCCATTTTGACATAGAATCATTCATGGCTTGTTAGTTGTGAAGCTGACCCGTCGCAACCCGATGGACAACGTTCCTCCAAGCCTTCCTGTCCTCTACCATCCTCTGGAGTCCATTTAAGCTCACACCAACTGCTTCATTGACTGCATCCAGCCACCTCATTCTCTGTCATCCCCTTTTGCCAGGGCCGGATTTAGATGAAAAGAGGCCCTAGGCTATTCCACTTATGAGGCCCTTTCACCTCCCATTTTTAAGTTTGTAAATTACATTTTTATGTTTATTAGTCATATGCGTAGAATTTCTCCTTATTTTCGGTTCAGTGTTTTAGTGTTCACTGTTTTTAGAATAGTGTAATTTTAATTTTGCTAACAATTTGAATGTAGGCCCCTCTTGATCTTGAGGCCCTAGGCTGAAGCCTAGTTAGCCTATAGGAAAATCCGGCCCTGCCTTTTGCCCTCCATCGTTCCCAGCATTAGGCTCTTCTCCAGTGAGTCCTTCCTTCTCATTAGGTAGCCAAAGTATTTGAGTTTCATCTTCAGGATCTGGCCTTCAAAAAAGCATGCAGGGCTGATCTCTAGGACTGGCTGGTTGGATTGCCTTGCAGTCCAAGGGACTTGCAGGAGTCTTCTCCAGCACCAGAGTTCAAAGGCTTCAATTCTTTGGCACTCAGCCTTTCTTATGGTCCAACTTTCACAGCCATACATTGCAACTGGGAAAACCATAGCCTTGAATATACGCACTTTTGTTGGCAGGGTGATGTCTCTGCTTTTTAGTATGCTGTCTAGATATGCCATAGCTTTCCTCCCCAGGAGGAAAGGCTTCATAAGGCTTTTCCTACATTTTGACATGGAATCATTCATAGGTACTATTTGAATAAATAGTTTCAACCCAGCAGGAGGCTCTTAAGATTTTTTTTCCCCACCCAAATGCTTACCCCCAATTTTTGCCAATAAGCAATTGTTAGGGCTTTTCTCATTATGGTAGATACAAACACAGCATACCCCCCCCACACACAAAACCTTTTATTAGACGCACAAAAATGTCCACTCCTTTCTTGTAAATTTAATGCTAACCGCGCCTTGCTTATTTTACTCTCTTCCTATTACCCACAGGTTAGCAACTATTTCTATCTTACTTTATATATCTATTTCTATCTCTGTTTACATATGAAAACCCTTTTTCCTCCTCTAGATTTGTCAAAGGTACTTTTTCAAAAGGGAACTGGACTTTCTAGTTTCTTGAAGATGTTTCGCTTACTCAAGAAGCATCTTCGGTACTAAAGATGCTTCTTCACAACAAGAGATGCTTCTTGGATGTGAAGCTAAAGCTTTTCAAGAAAGTCCACTTGCCTTTTGGAAAAACTGTGACCTATGTGAATGTGAATCTCCACAGGTATTTGTCAAGGGGCTTTATTCTCCCCTCCTCAATCATAATATTCTATTACTAGAGCTGCTGTGAGGAATTTTGCACCCTGGGTGGCTACATGAAGCCCACCACCTTTGATCTTCACACTGGAAGGTCTCATTCTTTTCTTGAGATTCGTCCAACTTTCCCCATCTCTACAAAAACCTCCGATGAAGGAGGGACTGCAACTGTTGTGTACAGAACCATTGATATACATTTTCATTTTCATTAAACGTAGAGATTTTCTTAGCCCTCACATCAGAAAGGCAAAATATGGTCCTAATGCTTGGAAAGTCTTTTGCACATGCATTTCAGGGGCTTCTAGTCATTCTGGTTCCTTTTTGTGAGAGAAGAATTCTTTGTCATAAAACTTTCTTCAATTTGAATTAGAATCTATGTGATTATTCTCTCACAACATGAGAGACAAAAAGGTCCCTTCTTCTGCATTCATACTGGTTCATTTGGTCTGTTTTACACAGTGGACTGAGAGAGTTTACTGTGTATTTTTTCGTATTCTCACATTCCAGAAGTTCCCATTCTCATTTCTGCTATAGAGGATAAAAGTTTTTGAAACGTCTTGAAGAGATGCATCAGGTAGATACATCTCCTTCTGCTTCTTGGGGAAGAAACTTCTATAAAATAAATGCCTGATCACATCCCTCTTAGAACAATTATTTTCCAGCTCAATACTGGAATACATTCTTGCCCCTTGTCCAAACTGAATACTCCATGCTGGTGATTATAAATCCAGTGGATTTTTTTGTAGCATTAAATATAGTTTATATATTGATGTTACACGATCAACGGATGTTTCCTTTCTGAATATTCTTTTAATTTAGCACAATATCCGAAGATGTTTACAATTTCAACATCTTGCAATTCATTATAACTTAAAGTGTTAAACTATTCTATTCATAAGGTATCTTCTTTAGCATCACTCATACTTTGGTAATTCATACTTAGCTGTAACTTCTGCAAATCTTTCCTGATTTATGCCTTTCCCATAGAATGCCTGGAATTACATTTTAGTAGCTAACTCTAGACTTCATTTCAAAAATTAATTTTTTCTTGAGGATTTGGGCTTTCCTTATGATCCAATCGAAATTGGGAAAAAAATGAAAAAGATGCTCTATTATTTATGTGAAATGCCATTACTGATTTTCAAATGAAAGTAGCTACAAAAATCCACTGTTCATTATTACAATTATTACTCTTGGGCTTCAAGTTGTGAAGATAAGACTCAAAAAAACCCTTTCCGAATTCAGTAAATGTATACATTTCAACAATTAAAACCTAAAATTTTAAGATTCTCACCCAAATTTATTTCAATAGGGAAATACCGTTGGTCCTCGTAAAGCTTTTTTCTGATTTCACAGATTTATATGGCGTCTACATTGTGTGGGTTCTTTTATGGTAGTTAAGATAACTGTTCATAATAAAACCTTTTCCACACAGCATACATTTATAAGGCTTCTCCCCTGTGTGGATCCTTTTATGGTGATTAAGATAACAGTTCGTAGAAAAACTCTTTCCACATTCCATGCATTTGTAAGGCTTCTCGCTTATGTGGATCCTTTCATGGGTCTTAAAATACGTCTTTGTAGAAAAACTCTTTCCACATTCCATGCATTTATAAGGCTTCTCCCCTGTGTGGCTATTTTTATGGGAATTAAGATTACTAGACTCCGTAAAGCATTTCCCACACTCCATACATTTATATGACTTCTCCCCTGTATGGATCCTACTATGGTAAGTAAGTTGACAGTTCTTAATAAAGCTCTTTCCACAGTCCATGCATTTATATGGCTTGTCCCCTGTATGGATCCTACTATGGTAAATAAGTTCACAGTTCTTAATAAAGCTCTTTCCACACTCCATGCATTTATGTGGCTTCTCCCCTGTGTGGGTCATTTTATGGAAAACAAGGTCACTGCTGCTAGGGAAGCTCTTTCCACATTCCATACATTTATAGGGCTTCTCTCCTGTGTGAATTCTTTTATGAAGATTAAGAGAAGAACTTTGAGAGAAGCTCTTTCCACACTTTGTGCACTTATATGGCTTCTCCCCTGTATGGACCGAGTAATGGGAAGTAAGAGAATTACTATGAGAGAAGCTCTTTCCACACTCCATGCATTTATAGGGCTTCTCTCCTGTATGGATCCGTTTATGACGTGTAAGTTTACTGTTTTCAATAAAACCTTTACCACACTCAGTGCATTTATATATCTTCTCTGCTTTGTGGATCCTTTTATGGGAAGCAAGACTGTTCCTCCAACTAAAGCTCTTTCCACACTCCGTGCATTTATATGGCTTCTCTGTTGTATGGATCCGGGAATGCGAAGTAAGAGAAGTACTATAAGGGAAGCTCTTTCCACACTCCATGCATTTATAGGGCTTCTCTCCTGTGTGGATCCTCTTATGACATTTCAGGTAACTTTTCCTACTAAAGCTCTTTCCACACTGCATGCACTTATGTGACTGTTCTCCTGTGTGGGTTCTTTTTTGAGATGTACAGGACCCATTTTTATGAGGAAGAGACTGGGTCCATTTGTAATTTTTTCCATTGTCTCTACATATATAATCTTCTCCATTGGTTTCGGTTTGATAGTATTGATTTACATCTAATTTATTTATGAATAGTTTTGTACATTTTCCAATATATTTCGTTTTTAGTTGTCTTTGTTCGGTCACAGATGCTTTCGCTGACGCATGAACAGAAGATGAGCTTTCCTGATTGCAATTATTTGACTGGTTTCTCTCACGGCTTTCTACTTCTATTAGAATTGTAGGGTTCTTCATATTGTATCCACGACTGATCATTTCGAATAATTCTCTGGAATCTTCATCTTCCTCCCCATTATTACCTTCACAAAAAAAGAAAAATGCAAATAATGTTAGGGACAAAGAGCAAAGCAGAGGAAGACTGAATATAATGAAAAACAAACAGCTTCAATCTTAGATGCAGAGTTTTGGAAGATACATTTACGTTTGTATGGCAAGAGAAAAACCATGGATTAAATATCAAATTCTCCAAATTTCAAAGGAAATGGAAAGATTTGGTTTCCCAATTTGAAATTGGACTTTGTATTCTGCTGTACGGTTTGTATAAGAAGTGGGAGTTGCTCAGATATACAAAAGTATGAAGGCTATTGCTTAACTCATTGTAAGCCGCCCTGAGTCTCCGGGGAAGCGCAGCATATAAATAGAACCAATGAATGAATGAATGAATGAATGAATGAATGAATGAATGAATGAATGAATGAATGAATAAATAAATAAATAAATAGAGAATTTTAGAAGTAGGAAGGCATGACAGTAGTTTGGATGTCATGGATGTTTGTGATTCAATAAATTTAATCAATCTAGATTTCAAAACCATAATGTTACAAATGCCACATTGAGAATATGAGGCAGATATAAACTCAGGCTGTGCCCCAAAACATCCTAATAGCTTTCAGCAGAAAAAAAGTTGCAAGGAAAGACAATGGATAACAGAGGCATTAGAACTTGAGCTGTGAAAATACCAAATGAAATCAAGAATGGAAAAACCATAGAGTTCTCATCAGCCATAAAATTTACTTCCTATCCCTACCGGCTCAATGATGTGGTGTACGGCTGCATCTGGGCGCGCACCATCATCTGCATGCGCAGAGCCATTTGCACATGCGCAGATGGTCAAAACTGGGACGTGAAGACGTCCCGGTTCCAGGGTGGTGGTGGTGGAGCCTTCCGCAACCAGCACTACCAGCTCTTCAAACTATCCGCCGCCGGCACTACCAGCTTCCGTGAGCCGGATGGAGCTGGCAGCATTTCACACCTGGTTCTCATATATTGTTCAACAACATAAAGTAGAATTTGAATCTCAGTTTTTTTTTTTTTTTATTTATTTATATGCCGCCCTTCTCCGGAGACTCAGGGCAGCTTACAATGCGTTAAGCAATAGCCTTCATCCTTTTGTATATTTTATACAAAGTCAGCTTATTGCCCCCACAAACTGGGTCCTCATTTCACCTACCTTAGAAAGGATGGAAGGCTGAGTCAACCTTGAGCCTTGGAGAGATTCGAACCAGCAGAAATTGCAGGCAGCTGTGTTAATAACAGGGTGCACTAAACCACTGTACTATCAAGGCTCTTTTTTTTCTCATTGTGTAGAAAAGTTGAATATGTAATTGCTAAAACCTCTACATATAAAAAGGAATATGATAATCATATGAAAAATATCAAGTGTATAAATGTACCTCAAACTATTATTGGAAATGTGGACAAGATAAAAGGTTTTGTAATGCTTTGGTGGCCTTGTAAAAAAGGCATTCAGAGATACAGAGAACTCTAAAGATTAATATCCAACTAAAATCAGAACACTTTATTTTGGCACTAATCTACAGTCATAGAAGATCGTTTCTGAGTATGATATGAATATGAGATATTACAAACAAAAAACTAGAGGGCTGTACGATAATTAGAATGGTGGCATGGTTGAAGAAGATGATAGAATTCTCAATGATAAAGGAGGAAACAATGATGTAATCTTGAAAGAGGGGGGAAATATAACTATTATTTTGTCTTTTCTCTTTTTTTAATTGTATCATACTTTTTTCTTATTCATTAACCACATTACTGTATCTTCTTTATTTCATTTTCAAAATTTGTAGCTTTTATTCTGATAAATAATTCCTGTATATTCTCACCCAAAGAGGCCACGTTCCTGTGATTTTCCAGCATGACTTCCCGATGCAGTGCTTTTTGGTCAGCATCCAGCTGAGACCACTCCTCTTCGGAGAAATACACAGCCACCTCCTTAAAGGACACGAGAGCTTCCTGAATGAGAAGGAAACAGAAGAAAAATCAGCAGTGAAAGGAAGCAATCCCACTCTTTGTCTAGGTCTGTCTGTCTGTCTATCCCCATGCACAAGACTTTCAGCATCTGTAGAGAATCAACTGGTATGGGCCATGGAAATCCCACCTATCACAACCCACCCAGTGGTTGTAGAAGAAAATGTGTTATCCCTCTCTTACTTTTGGAGCTGCAACCAGAAGTTCAGCACCACCATAAAAAGGAGTCAAATTCATTTTGTCCTTCCCTGTGAGAGAGACAGAAATTTTAAATGGATAATTAATAAAATTGCAAGAGGCATTCTACAGAAGAGATACAGAAGGTAAGACAGCGGGAATCTCTCTTGGGAATGGGTGGACTTTTGATTACCATCTGAGATGTCCTCGCTTGCGGATTCATGATAGACCCCCTTGGAAAACAGCTCCCGAGGGGGATTTGATGGATTCCTCTTTCTCATAGGTTCTCTGTTCTGCAGAGTGAAGGACTTGAAACAGAAGGCAGGAGAAAAGAAAAATACATCACATAACATGAAGTGGATTTTTGTTCTCAAAACACAACTTCAATGCCCCAATATCCATCAATGAGCCTAGAATGTGCAAAAAAGGAACGGCTGTCTCCAGTCTATGCTCTAGAATGGATAATGGAACAATGTCCTGCAAGAACTACCCTGTTTCCCCCAAAATAAGACATCCCCTGATAATAAGAGCCTTGGTAGTACAGGGGTTTAAGGCACCCTGTTATTAAGCTGGTTATTAAGACCAGCTGCCTGCAATTACTGCAGGGTTCGAATCTCGCCAAGGCTCAAGGTTGACTCAGCCTTCCATCCTTTCTAAGGTAGGTAAATTGAGGACCCAGTTGTGGGGGCAATAAGCTGACTTTGTATAAATATACAAAAGGATGAAGGCTATTGCTGAGCACATTGTAAGCCGCCCTGAGTCTTTGGAGAAGGGCGGCATATAAATCAAATTAAAAAAAAAAAATAAGCCCAATCATGCTTTTGAGTGCATGGCAATAAGGCCAAGCGCTTATTTCAGGGTTCAGGGTCTTATTTTTTTGGAAACAAGGTAGTGGAACATCTTAAAATATTATGAAGACCAGAGAAGTATGGAAGGGAGGGGTGAGGAATTCAAACACATTCTTTATTCCCTTCTGACTTCCAAGATGAAAGTCTCTCACCTGCAATTCGACTTCCTCCTTCTGCTCCTCTCTCTGACTCAGGAGGAAGCCTTCTGCCAGGGCCACCGCTTGGGAGCTGCTCTCTGCTCCACACTCCTGCACCCAGCTCTTCATCGGCAGGGGCAAAAGGGCCAGGAGCTGCTCCAGAACCACCAGATCCAACATTTGGGTTTTAGTGTGCTTTTCTAACCTCAGCCATTGACTATAAATGTTGTGGAGTCGGCTGCAAAGTCCTCGGGGACCTTCAGCCTCCTGGTATTGGATGTTTCTGAAGTTGTATGGCTGAATCTCTGAAGGGGTAATGGTTTCCTTCTCCAGGATCTTCTGCCCAGTTCTTGCCCAGATCTTCTCATAGCTGCCAGTCTGAACCGCTGGGAGGCTTTTTCCAGTTTCCTCATTTGCTAACGTTTTTTTCTGCATTCTTTCTCTGTCCTATAAGGAAATTCCAGATAGTTCTGAGGAATCTCCAAACACTTTTCAATTCATAGGACTATTCCTGAAGTGGCAGGAGTGATCACAAAAGCTATCCAGGATCTTCGCCCAAGAATTAACTTTTTGTTGTTAGGAAGATTGTTGTGATGACTCTAGTTTCTGCATCTGAGATGGAAAAGGAAATAAAATCAAAGAATGAGAAGGTCACAGACGTAAGCACTGAACAACATTCATTCTTACTAATGAGAAGCTGATAATGTATTGTAATGGTATTGAGCAGATGGATCCTGTGGGTATTTGTGTGTCTGTGTGTCCATCAAATGTGGTGCAAAATATGCTTTACAGGAATATAAAACAAATGTTTTATATTTGGAGGATTTTCTTTTCTTTTTTTTTCGCCCAAAGGGTAGACTCATTTTTTTTAAAAAAATAAAGTTTAGTTAGATTAGGTTAGGTTGGGATAGGATAGGATAATTTATTGTCATTTTGAATGTACACTAATCAGCATACATTAAAAGGTAATTCCATTGCATACAGCTCTCACAGGGTCACCATCTCCAATATACAATACTTAAACATAACAAACTAAATACATAAATACATAATTATGCATATACTCACATATATAGCAAGAGGTCTAGTTCGGATTTGTGCATGCACGTGGCTAGAAAAATGAATCTGTTTACCTGGTAAGGCATGGGGAACAAAGCTCTTACAGAATCTAATAGTCCTTTGAGAAGTACCTCAAAACCTCCTCCAGAACAGAAACAGAAAAAGACTGGAAAGTGGAGGTATGGGGTCTCTAACAACACTTTGAGCTCCAAACACATTGCGCTTATAAGCAGTGCCCTGAATAACAGGAAGCAAGCATCCTATAATCTTCTCGGCTGTCCTTACCACTCTCTGTATGAACTTTCTATCCAGATTTACCCTACACTTAGGGTTTGTACAAGATGCCAAAATTAAAGGAGCTTAAGAAACTGGAATGGAATACAGAATGTTTACACGTGTTTCTTGTGCTTCCTATCGAGGCATTTAGGCATTAGACATTCATTAAGGATGTTCCTCACTCTTGTCTTTAAGTTGGTATGTTTGTAAGTAACTGGAGCCATGGAGAAGACATAAGGAGGAAGTTCCAAAAATGGTTTAATATGCCAATAATATCTTTTGTCAGGGGTCTCAGGGAGGAAAAGGAAGAAGACCCCTAATATTGAATAATACTAAGTGAAATGATCCTGGGAAGGAACAGCTTTCTAAGGATGCCATGAATTCACATCAAATGAAATTGCTCACTTTCTGTTTTTCAGGGTTTGCTTTTGGGGAACAAAGTCATACTATATCACGAAGGCTGGTTCACACAATTTGCCCTAACCCCAAATTGGATAGCCAACCATATAGGCAGTTCACATGAAACACAAGGCTTGAAAAGATATCCCTTAAAATGTTCAGCCACCCCCTTGGGGCTCCCTATGTGGGAGCTTTATTACCAAGCTTCATCCCTGGTTTGAATAAAAGATTGGGTGATCCTCTCAAGAAAGCACATTTTGGCAATTGAAGGATATGATTTGCAGCGGGGATGGCATTCCTTCTTGTGGTCTCAGAAAGACAAACAATCCAAATATTTTACAAATCATTATATTAGAGGAATTTTATTGAGGGTTTGGGAAGTGGTGAAGAAGCAAGTTTACACACAGATTCCTAAATGGGTGTCTCCGTTAGAGGCAGTGACCCTTCCAACTGTGCACAACACAAAGAGGAACTGGGTTTATGGTGACTTGTTGGATGAAGTCGGGAGACTTAGACCTAGAGCCGATCTCCAAACTAGAGGAGTAGACATAGACTGGTGGTCCTATGCGAAAATTCAAACTAGATTCGCTAGGGATAAACAGGAACATGGTATTTCCCGTCATTTACAAACATTTGACAAGCTTCTCCTAGGTGGCCGAAGGAAATTTATTTCCAACGTTTACAATCTTCTGTCCAATTTTATGGCGGATGAGATTGTAAAGGACATGATGATTGCCTAGGGGAGAAATATTGGAACAACAATTCAGCTTGATGCATGGCAAAATGTATGGAACAAAACTATGAAACTGACCCTTTCTTCCCCGTTCAAAGAAAACTTTTATAAAATGATCTACTGTTGGTACCTCCCCCCCTGCCAGAATCGCTAAGATGTTCCTAGGATCTTCTGATAGATGTTGGAAATGTGGGTCGGCCAAGGTACTTTCTTCCATCAGTGGTGGATTTGTCCATCAGCTAGATGCTACTGGGGGAAAATACAGCAGTGGCTGTTGGAAATAACAGGTGTGAGCTTCCCTCTTCACCCAGACAGCTTACTCGGAATAAGACCGGACTACATCGATAAGAAGGATTGGTATATATTTGTCCATGTCTCAACAGTGGAGAGAATGGCATTTGCTCAACTGTGGAAAGATGCAGATAGGCCCCCTGACCATCTGATAATAAACAAGATTCTTCGATGTGCTGAGATGGACAGGCTAACATATATCTTAAAAGACAAGAAAGATTCAGCATATAATAGAAGTTGGGACAGATGTTTTGTTTGGCTCAAAAGAAGGTTAAACTTAGAAGGGTGATAAGATCGCCTAATTAGATTAACTAGATATTTACTAGGCTTTATAACTCTTTATAATTTTGATAAAAACAGACCAATTGTTTTGTAGTTAGTAAAAAGAACTTGATTGCATTGAAATGTTTGGCTAGGATGATATTAGATTTCGAGGCTGCCTCCACTCCCCCAATAAATGGGGAGAAATGCCCCCTCCCCTTCTGGCGACCCCCATTTCTCTCCTTTGCTTCCCCCCCCAACTCCATGGAACCTGCATGGGAAAGGGTGGCAGGGGAACATGGGACCACGGACTCCGACCCTGCAGGAAGACTTGACCCCTCTCCACTCACCCCTCCAGCGCAGGGTCCCTTTGCACGGGCAGAGCCGCCACTCGGGAGTCTCGTCGGGATCAGCGTCTCCCCAAAGGCTTCTCCGCAGCCTCTGCGCCTCCAGAAAAGGCCCCGCCTCCCACTTTCAGTGGGGCTGTGTGGGAGGGGGAGCAGGAAGGACAGATGCGCCTCTCCAGATGAATTTAGGGGAAAAGCCTGGCGCATGTTCACTTTCCTCCTTAATATGAGAGCGCCCCCTGGTGGAAGCTGCGCAATGTGTCAGGATTCTATGAAAGGGCGGGAAAAAGGAGAGTATCTGTTGGGGGAGGAAGGTGGGGAGGAGGGGAAGGGATGATGGACATGTGAGGAGGAGGAAAGGCTCCCTGTCGCAGAAAAGCATCAGCATCTTCAGCGGTGGAATCTTCTCCATCTTCCTCTCCAGGAACCGTCTGTGGAGATGGAGAAAAATATCTCTGGAGGATTTGAACTTACTTCCCTCAAGAACAGCCGCCCTGAAAGCTCAACAGTGATTGGAGGAGGCCGCAAAAGGGAATGGTGGGATTCCTTGTCTAGTTTGGAAATAAACAATCACCAGCCAAAACCGCCAAGAGAAAACGATGGTAATTTTATTCACTGCTTTGCAGCGGGAGGACGACATCGCACAGGCTGTTCTGACCTAGGCTTCCTCAGACAATAAAAAGCACAGGATTAGTCCCAAAAAGCCTCTTTTCATTTCATCAGCTGTGAATTATGTTCATTCACATCCCATAATGAGTCACAAATAGTTTGTAAAGAATCCGACTTCGGAATAAGGTGGATAAGCACCCATCTTTCTCTCTCTTGACACGCTGCAAAGACCTAATTGGCAATTAACTTTGCAAGGCCACACGGAGCACAGAGTCAAAACGGAGCTTAAGAATTTAAAACCAGGGGTAAAATCTACTTACCTTCCCTAACGGTTTGGAAGCATCACGTGTGTGCTTGGATCCTCTGCGCATGTGCAAACCCTTCTGTGCTTGCGCAGAGGGTAAAAAAAAGGTTACTTCCTGGGTACAACCAGGAACTAACAACAAATGGGCGGGTGGGCAGAGCCTCGCGCTGCCGTCGCTACCGCTTCTCCGAACCATCCGCCACCATCACTACCAGTTTGACCGAACCAGTCCGAACCGGTAGCATTTCACCCGATTTAAACCGACCAGAACGAACAAAGTTGCTTCCTGCAAAAGCTCACATGCCTTTGCTCCTCCTTTATGTCTTATGGGAGGTGCCAATCATCTCCAAGCCCTATTCCCAAGTCATCCATTTTGTCTTAACTATTCTTGTCTTCTGGCAGCTCTGTGCATGCGCACACTCTGCATCACTGATGTCCGACTCTGGAGGCTCCGGAGGCAGCCCATGACTCCCAGATAGCCCTGGCCCCCTCTCTGCCTCCAACACAGAGACCTCTTCCGAGCCTTTCCCAGATTCCAGGACTGGCCCATATTCCTCCCTAACCTCCTCACTGTCCGACTCTGCTGCCCCCTCCACAGGCGGACCATAACACAGGCAGGTACAGCGGACACACCCTAAATCATCAATACATTTACCATATATTCTCTAGTTACAAATTTGCCTCCCACCTTTTGCTCATTGGAATAGTAATTATGTCACAACGTATCCAATTCATCTAAAATGAATACATTATCTCCGCCCCTGATTACATCTCCCACAACTCATAATTCTATCCTCCCCCTCTGCCCTTATTTACAAATTTCCTTTTATGGTCTTAAGTTCCTAGGGGTTGTCTCTAAAGCAGGGGTGTCAAACTCAAGGCCAGCAGGGTGATTACACCTGGTCCATGGGGTGGCCTGGAAATATCAAAGGACTGGCCCAAGGTGCCTCTGCCAGCCAAAATTCTGCTGGAGGCTAGGAAAGTGCTGCTAGAGGCCAGGGAGGCCAAAAGCGGGCTTCAGGGGGTTTTTTACACCTCCCTGGCCTCCAGCAGCATTCTCCTGGGCAAAAATGGGCTCTGCGGAGGCCCCCTGAAGGTGCCTGCATGGCCTGTTTTTGGCCTCCCTGGCCTCCAGCAGCACTCTCCTGGCCAAAACCAGGTCACATGGGGGTGACCATGAGGCGCCTGGGTGGCCCTTTTTTGGCCTCCGCAGCCTCCAGCAATACTCACCCGACCTCCAGCAGCATTCTGCTAGGCAAAAACGGGCCCCGCAGGACCTATGCACGGCCCATTTTCGGCCAGCAGAGTACTGCAGGAGGACTGGATAGGATGGGATTATAGTTATGTGGCCCTCGGAAGTGCCTGATCTAGATAGAAAACAAGCAACATCCCAGGGGTGAAATGTAAAATTTGTTACCAGTTTTTTGGGCGTGGCTTGGTGGTGGTAATGTGACTGGGTGGGCGTGGCCAACTTTTTTTTTTTTAACTTTTCAAAGCATTTTTTCTAATGTTTTGAAAAGCCTCTGCCGATCAGGAAACTCAGCTGAGATCGTCAGAGACTTTTCAAAGCATATTTTTTACCACCTCTTCGGCCAAGAGGTTGCAGAAAAAAATGCTTTGAAAAGCCTCTGACTATCCCAGCTGAGCCGCGCGATCATCAGAGGCTTTTTTTTTTTTACTTTTAAAAGCATTTTTTCGTGGGAAGAGGTGGTAGAAAAAATGCTTTAAAAGTAAAAAAAAAAAAAAAAAGCTGGGCCTCAGGATCTGATGATCCTGTGGCTCATCTGGGCATGGTGGGGGAGGGGGGTGCAGGGATTTTTGCTACTGGTTCTCCGAACCACCCGTTGCCATTGCTACCGGATCGGGCAATCCGGTCCAAACCAAGAGCATTTCACCCCTGCAATATCCTGTTAATACTACAATTTAATGCCAGATTTTATATACTGTAGGTGCATTTAATTTACAATCAACAATCTATAATTGACAGCCATTTCTATTAACTATCCTGAAAATTTACCTCTGCTGTTAGATCTTTTAGATGTTTTAAGTCATTTTCGTCCAGTCTCCAACCTCCGCTTTTTAGCAAAGGTTATTGAGAATGTGGCGGCGCGTCAGCTCCCGCTGGTCCTGGATGAAGCGGATTACCTCGACCTGTACCAATCGGGTTTCAGGCCCGGGTACAGCACGGAGACGGCATTGGTCGCGCTGGTGGATGATCTCTGGAGGGCTCGGGACAGAGGTTATTCCTCTGTTCTGGTCCTATTGGATCTTTCGGCAGCATTTGATACCGTCGATATCTTGCTGCGTCGCCTCGAGGGGCTGGGAGTGGGAGGCACTGTTTTACGGTGGTTCTCCTCCTACCTCTCGGGTCGAACGCAAGCGGTGTTGGCAGGGGGGCAGAGATCAACCTTGAGGCCCCTCACTTGTGGGGTGCCCCAGGGGTCGGTTCTCTCGCCCCTCCTGTTCAACATTTATATGAAACCGCTAGGGGAGATCATCCGTGGTTTTGGGGTGAGGTATCATCAGTACGCTGATGATACTCAGCTCTTCATATCCACCCCAAACCAACCCAGTGATGCCCTTGACATGATGGCCCGGTGCCTGGAAGTGGTATGGGTCTGGATGGGTAGGAACAGGGGCCCCCAGGGGTAGAGCCTTCTCTGTGGGTGCGCCCACCTCTGGAATCAACTCCCTTTGGAGGTCCGTTTGGCGCCTGACCTTCGCACCTTCCGCCGTGATTAAAAACTTGGCTTTTCAAATTCCTCGACTTGGACTGATGGGGTTTTAAGGGTTAAATTTTAAATTTTTTAGATTTTAGATTTTAACTTTGTATTGTGGCTTGTGTTTTATTATTTTTATTATTATTGTGAGTCGCCCTGAGTTCATTGGGAGATAGGGCGGCATTTAAGCCAAATAAAATAAATAAATAAAAATAAAATAAATCTTATTTATGCTAATGTATTTCTCTGCCTGGAAAAGCAATGTACTATTAAACAGTGGGGTATTAATTTAGAAATAAAAAGTTTAGTGGAATATGAAGAATAAGTAATAAATATTTGCCAGTAATATCTGGTAGAAGAGATAAGAAAATGGTTATAGTAAAGAACTGTGGAAAGAAAGAAGGGGAAAAAATGCATATTGAGCCTGTGTCAAACACCCAGGATGGCTACGCCCACCCCCAGCCACTGGCCCTCCGAGACTTCCTACGTACAATTCCCAAGCTTCAGCCTAGCTCGTGAGATTAGAAATGTATACAATTTAGTTTCTTCACAGGCCAGCATATCTTATTACAATTCTGTAAAAATAATAGGTTCTGTTCCCCACAGGCCAAACCGTGTCAGAAATGGCCAGCCAGGCAGAAGACGAGGACCAGGCGGCTCTCTGAGAAATACATTTTGTATTTTATGGTTCTTGCAAACTCCTGCCTGAAAGGGAGGAAGATGGAGCAGGGAAGCCACAATCAGGAAAATGGGAGATTTTTAACCTTCTTTTTGTTCTCTGGTTCTGTATATACACTTGCACTTGTCAAATTCTTGGCTCTCGGTGAAGCCAAGAATTATCAGAAAGATCAAATTGCTGCTTGTGAGAAAGAAAATAATGCTGAGGAAAAAGAAAACCAGAAAAAGAAAATGGGGAAAATGTTGAAACTGGTAGATGTTCCAAGAATGTTACCTCAGGAGCCTCCTCGGAGGACAAATGAAGAGGGGGGAAAAGGCATTTCATCTGTCACTGGAAAAAAAGGGGGAACTACAAAATGATGGAGATTATGGAAAAGAGAATATAAAATTAAAATACCATTCATTTAGCTGTAACTTCTGTAAGGCATTGCCCATTTATGCCTTTCCCACAGTATGCCTAGAATTACATTTTAGTATCTAAGCCTATGCTTCCTGTCAAAAATTAAAATTTTCTTGGTGTGGGAAACAAAAAATATAGCCTTTTGATTTAATATATCCTAGACCTAGGTGGACAGTGACAGGCGCCAAGTAAGAATTATGAACCAAAGTCTTCAGCTAGGATGATTTCATAATGTAAAAGAACTAGTTGTAATCTGCCAAGCAGCAGCTAAAAGCGAAATAACACTCATGCATCATCACAAAATCTCCAGAACCGTAAAGTCTACAAACTTGAAATTTGCCACGTATGTTCCTCTTGGCTTCTACATGCTCACTAAGAAAGGATTTTTCAAAATGAACATCAGAGCATTAGTATTTCTTGTATTATTATTAATGCTCTGATGCTACTCCCTCTTCCCACCTGAAATCTGTTCCAAATGCAAAACACAAGCAGAGGAGTTTCAGTTTTAGTTTTACTTTCACAGCACCAAGCAGGGGATAGGATATGGGAGGTTTCTGTGGGGCAAGCCTGAGGGAGAGAAGGGAGATAGGATGGGGAGGCCTCTGTGGGGCAAGTCTGAAGGAGAGAAAGGGATAGGATGGGGAGGCTTCTGTGGGGCAAGGCTGAGAGTGAGAAGGGGAGAGGAGAGGCCAATCATAACTACTCGTTAATTTTCAAGCTGTGTCAATTTATCAAGTATGATCACATATTTTCATAGTTGAGCACAGGTATTCAACTAACACATTTATAAGGCTTCTCCCCTGTGTGGATTCTTGCATGGGTCTTAAGATACGTCTTTGTGGAAAAACTCTTTCCACATTCCATGCATTTATAAGGCTTCTCCCCTGTGTGGATCCTTGCATGGATCTTAGGATGCGTCTTCGTTGAAAAACTCTTTCCACATTCCATGCATTTATAAGGATTCTCCCCTGTGTGGATCCTTGCATGGATCTTAGGATGCGTCTTCATTGAAAAACTCTATCCACATTCCATGCATATATAAGGCATCTGCCCTGTGTGGATCCTTGCATGGGTCTTAAGATGCGTCTTCGTTGAAAAACTCTTTCCACATTCCATGCATTTATAAGGCTTCTCCCATATGTGGATCCTTTCATGGGTCTTAAGATACGTCTTCACGGAAAAACTCTTTCCACATTCCATGCATCTATAAGAATTCTCCCGTGTGGATCCTTGCATGGTTCTTAAGATACGTCTTCACGGAAAATCTCTTTCCACACTCCATGCATTGATGTGGCTTCTCCCCTGTGTGGATCCTTTCATGGGTCTTAAGATGCGTCTTCCTTGAAAAACTCTTTCCACATTCCATGCATTTATAAGGCTTCTCCCCTGTGTGGATCCTTTCATGGGTCTTAAGATGCGTCTTCCTTGAAAAACTCTTTCCACATTCCATACATTTATAAGGCTTCTCCCCTGTGTGGATCCTTGCATGTTTTTTAAGATACGTCTTCACAGAAAACCTCTTTCCACATTCCATGCATTTATAAGGCTTCTCCCCTGTGTGGATGCTTTCATGGGTCTTAAGATGTGTCTTTGCAGAAAAACTCTTTCCACATTCCATACATTTATAAGGATTCTCCCCTGTGTGGATACTTTCATGGGTCTTAAGATACGTCTTTGTAGAAAAACTCTTTCCACATTCCATGCATTTATAAGGCTTCTCCCCTGTGTGGATCCTTGCATGTTTCTTAAGATACGTCTTCACGGAAAAACTCTTTCCACATTCCATGCATTTATAAGGCTTCTCCCCTGTGTGGATCATTTCATGAGTCTTAAGACGCGTCTTCGTTGAAAAACTCTTTCCACATTCCATGCATTTATAAGGCTTCTGCCCTGTGTGGATCCTTGCATGAGTCTTAAGATGCGTCTTCCTTGAAAAACTCTTTCCACATTCCATGCATTTATAAGGCTTCTCCCCTGTGTGGATCCTTTCATGGGTCTTAAGATACGTCTTTGCAGAAAAACTCTTTCCACATTCCATACATTTATAAGGATTCTCCCCTGTGTGGATCCTTTCATGGGTCTTAAGATACGTCTTCGTAGAAAAACTCTTTCCACATTCCATGCATTTATAGGGCTTCTGCCCTGTGTGGATCCTTGCATGGGTCTTAAGATACGTCTTCATGGAAAAACTCTTTCCACATTCCATGCATTTATAAGGCTTCTCCCCTGAGTGGATCATTTCGTGGGTCTTAAGACACATCTTTGCAGAAAAACTCTTTCCACATTCCATGCATTTATAAAGATTCTCCCCTCTGTGGATCCTTTCATGGGTCTTAAGATAAGTCTTCGTAGAAAAACTCTTTCCACATTCCATGCATTTATAAGAATTATCCCCTGTGTGGATCCTTGCATGGGTCTTAAGATACGTCTTCATAGAAAAACTCTTTCCACATTCCATGCATTTATAAGGCTTCTCCCCCGTGTGGATCCTTGCATGGGTCTTAAGATACATCTTCATGGAAAAACTCTTTCCACATTCCATGCATTTATAAGTCTTCTCCCCTGAGTGGATCATTTCATGGGTTGTAAGACACGTCTTTGTAGAAAAACTCTTTCCACATTCTGTGCATTTATAGGGCCTCTCTCCTGTGTGGATCCTTTTATGAAAATTAAGAGAAGAACTGTGGAAGAAGCTCTTTCCACATTCTGCGCACTTATATGACTTCTCCCCTGTATGGATCCTATTATGGTAAATAAGTTCACAGTTCTTAAAAAAGCTCTTTCCACACTCCATGCATTTGTGTGGCCTCTCCGTTGTGTGTCTCTTTATATGTAGAATAAGATCACTTTTCTGAGGGAAGCTCTTTCCACATTCACTGCATTTATATGGGCTCTCTCCTGTGTGAATCTTTTTATGAACAGTAAGAGGAGAATTTTCACAGAAGCTCTTTCCACACTCTGTGCACTTATACGGCTTCTCCCCTGTATGGATCCGAGAATGGGAAGTAAGAGAATAACTAAAAGTGAAGCTCTTTCCACACTCCATGCATTTATAGGGCTTCTCTCCTGTGTGGATCCTTTTATGACATGTAAGTTGACTGTTTTCAGGAAAATCTTTACCACACTCCATGCATTGATATCTTTTCTCTTCTTTGTGGATCCTTTTATGGTAAATAAGTTGACTGTTCTTAATAAAGCTCTTTCCACACTCCATGGATTCATATGGACTCTCTCCTAAATGGGTCCTTTTTTGAGATATATGGGACTCATTTTTATGAGGAAGAGATTGGTTTCTTTCATGGCTTTCTACTTCCATTAGAATTATACAGTTCTTCATACTGTATGAATGACTGATCATCTCAAATAGTTCTCTGGAATCTTCATCTTCCTCCCCATTATTACCTTCACAAGAAAAGTAAAATGAAAATAACTTTAAAACAGCTAAGCATACGAAGATTGAATATAATGAAAAACAAACTGCTTCAAACTTCTTAGATCCAGAGAAGCCCTTCAAGAATTTGAGCAGAACTTTCTTGATTAAAATTTTGGATGATACATTTACATTTGTACGGCAAGAGAAAAACTATGGATTAAATATCAAGTTCTCCAAATTTCTAAGGAAGGAAATGGAAAGATTTGGTTTCCCAATTTGAAATTGGACTGCTGTGTGGTTTGTATAAGAAGTGGGAGTTGCTCAGATGTAAAGAGAATTTTAGAAGTAAGAAGGCATGACAGTAGTTTCGATGTCATGGATATTTGTGATACAATAAATTTATTTATTTTATTTTATTTATTTGTTTAAATTTCTATACCGCCCTTCTCCAAATAGGACTCAGGGCGGTGCACAGCCTAAGTAAAAACAAAGCATACAAAATTTAAAAAACAGTATTAAAATAATTAGATATTCTGGCCGTAAATTAAAACAACAAATTTAGTCAATCTAGATTTCAAAACCATGTTACAAATGCCACATTGAGAATATGAAGCAGATATAAACTTAGGCTGTGTCCCAAAACATCCTAGTGGATTTCAGCAGAAAAAAAGCTGCAAGGGTAAATAATGGATAACATGTAGAGAGGAAGATTGTTTCTGAGTATGACAACCGTAGCAGGACTATTACAAACAAAAAACTAGAAAGGCTCTACAATAACTAGAATGGTGGAATGGTTGAAGAAGATGATTGAATTCTCAATGATGACTAAATTGACTCTAATCAGGGAAAAGATAGTATCTATATTTATTAGTTATTGGAAACCCTGATGAACTTTTGGCTGAAAAAAAGAAAAAATGAACTTGTAATCAAATTTATGTTTGAAGATTAGAAAGGATAACTTATGTAGTGGAGGAAACAATGACGTAACCTTAGAAACAGGGGGAAAAACAGGGTGGATTTGATTTAAATCGAGTTGATTTAAATCACAATTTAAATCATGATTTAAATCACTAGTAAAAAGGCTTGATTTAAATCAACTCAATTTAAATCATAATTTTTAAAGAGCAACTGTCATCTCTGCTACTCCTTTGACCCACTGTTGACTCACCGATAGTCCCAGTGTTGCAGAATATACAGCCTCATGCTATATAACTAAGCTCCATTTCATGCTGAATAAACTAAATTATTTATGTATCTTAAATAGAAAACTATCTTACGATAGATTTTTACCCCAAAAGTTTATTAAAATAAATTCGATAAAAATCAAAAAAATCTGATTTAAATGAAAAAAATCCGATTTAAATCAAAAAAATCTGTTTTTTTTAATTTTTTTTAAAAATCATTGATTTTTATCCACCCTGGGAAAAAATAACTATTACTTTCTCTTTTCTCAATTTTATCATGCTTTTTTCTTATTCATTAATAATCATATTACTGTATCTTCTTTATTTCGACTTCAAAATTTGTAGTTTTTATTCTGATAAAAATTCTTGTATATTCTCACCTAAAGAGGTCACGTTCCTATGATTTTCCAACATGACTTCCCGATACAGTGCTTTTTGGTCAGCATCCAGCTGAGACCACTCCTCTTCGGAGAAATACACAGCCACCTCCTTAAAGGACATGAGAGCTTCCTGAATGAGAAGGAAACAGAAGAAACAGAAGAAAAATCAGCAGTGAAAGGAAGCAATCCCACTTTTTATCTGAGTCTGTCTGTCTGCCCGCCTGTCTATCCTCATGTATCATCAAGACTTTCAGCACCTGGCTGAAGGGTCCTGATCTGGTCACCCTCTTTGGATTTTAACAGACTGCTTTATCTTTTAACCTGGTGCCATTATTCTTCTTATCAACTGTTATAAACAAGGCATTTTAGAAACTGTAAGGGGACCATGTGATTATTTCAGGTATTATTGAGTTGTGTTGCACAATACTATGTCAAAGAATTACTAATAGGATCCCTATTCAGAAAACATTCGTATTATGGTCATTTTATCTTTTACTATACCTCTCTTACTTGAGTTGGAGCTTCAACCAATCTTTCAGCACCACCATAAAAAGGAGTCAGATCCGTTCTATTCTTCCCTGTGAGCGAGACAGAAATTTCAAATGGATAATTAATAGACTTATTCCACAGAAGAGAAGAGACAGAGAAGGTAAGACAGCTGGAATCTCTTTTGGGAATGGGTGGACTTTTGATTACCATCTGAGATGTCCTCACTTGCGGATTCATGATAGACCCTCCTGGAAAACAGCTCCCGAGGGGGATTTGATGGATTCCTCTTTCTCATAGGTTCTCTGGTCTGCAGAGAGAAAGATACATCACATAACATGAAGTGGATTCTTGTTCTCAAAAAACAACTTCAATGCCCCAGTATCTATCAATGAGCCTAGAATGTGCAAGAAGGGAACGGCTATCTCCAGTCTATGCTCTAGAATGGATAATGGGACAATGTCCTGGAAGAACTAGTGGAACATCTTAAAATATTATGAAGACCAGAGAAGTATGGAAGGCAGGGGTGACGAATTTCAACACATTCTTTATTCCCTTCTGGACTTCCAAGATGAAAGTCTCTCACCTGCAATTCGACTTCCTCCTTCTGTTCCTCTGCCTGACTCAGGAGGAAGCCTTCCATCAGGGCCACCGCTTGGGAGCTGGTCTCTGCTCCACACTCCTGCACCCAGTTCTTCATCGGCAGGGGCAGAAGGGCCTGGAGCTGCTCCAGAACCACCAGATCCAACATTTGGGTTTTAGTATGCTTTTCTAACCTCAGCCATTGACTATAAATGTTGTGGAGTCGGCTGCAAAGTCCTCTGGGACCTTCAGCCTCCTGATATTGGATGTTTCTGAAGCTGTATGGCTGAATCTCTGAAGGGATGATGCTTTTCTCCTCCAGGATCTTCTGTCCAGTTCTTGCCCAGAACCTCCCACAGATGCCAGGCTGAACATCTGAGGCACATTTTCCAGTTCCCTCATTTGCTAATAGTTTTTTCTGCATTCTTTCTCTGTCCTATAAGGAAATTCCAGATAGTTCTTAGGAATCTTGTGGATCTCCAAATGTGGACCTTTCAATTCATAGGACGATTCCTGGAGCTGCAGGATTGATCACAAAAGCTATCCAGGATCTTCTCCCAAGTGTACTTTTTGTTGTTAGGAAGGTTGTTGTGATGACTCTAGTTTCAGCACTGGAGATGGAAAAGAAAATAAATTCAAAAAACGAGAAGGTCATGGACGTAAGCACTGAACAACATTCATCCACATTAATATGAAGCTGATAATGTATTGCAGTGGTATTGAGCAGATGGATCCTGTGGGTATTTGTGTGAGAAATAAGGGAATTCAAAAATAAAATAGTAATGAAGGGAATAGTAATAAACAATAGAAAATTGTTATTCTATTGTACAATATATGTTATGCTGCTACGAAAGTATTTTCCATTTAAGCATTAATTTGTTAAAGCTTTTATAATACCTCTATACTGTACCTCTGTAAAAACATATGCATGAAATCAATTGTATCCTTCCTGCATTAAGATCTAAATATGACTGAATTTTACCATGTAGTTAAATTATATGCTTTGTGGAACTTTTCTCCCATGTCTACGGTGCATATACTTGGAGAAGGACATGTGGGCATTATCTTGTTCTTTGGCATAGGAGAGGGGCCATGCTGAGGGTGCAGGGAGACATTCCTTAGCGCTGGAGAGCAGATAAATGTTAACAGATAGGTAAGGGAGAAGAGAAAGTAATCTGAGAAAACAAAGAGAGAGAGAATGTATTCCTTTGAGGCATCTTGGATTAGCTAAAACCCCGGAGGACTTGTCCAATAAGTCCAAAGGACGAGGGGGAAGGGCCATCCAGATAGTACTGTAAATACTATAGTACAGTATTATATTTATTTATTTATTTATTGGTTCGATTGATATGCCGCCCTTCTACGGAGACTCAGGGCGGCTTACAATGCGTTAAGCAATAGCCTTCATACTTTTGTATATACCTGCTTAGTAGGGCACATTATATTCACATCAAATGAAATGCCTAGGTCCTAGGATATAACCCTGGCTTACTATACTCACTTTCTGTTTTTCAGGGTTTGCTTTTCGAGAACAAAGTCATACTATAACTCAAAGTCTGGTTCATATCATTTGCCTTGACCCCAAAAACTGGTTAACTCACCCCACATCATTACTCTTCTCATATTTCCTATTACCTATCTTCTTATATGCTTATGATTATAACTTTGTTGCTTGTATCTTACGATTTATACTGTGGTATGATTTATGTGGATTGCTTATTTAGTATCCTATGACTAAAGGTTGTATCTTATGATTTATGATGAATGTATTTTTACGATGACTATGATCATAGATTTATCACTTATTGCTTGTATCTACACTGAGAGCTTATGCACCTGAGAAAAACTACTTGTGTGTCCAATCACACTTGGCCAATAAAGAATTATATTAAAAAGGAAAAGACAAGGCTTGGAAGAACACATCTTAAAATGAAGTTCAGCCACCCTCTTAAACGTGGAGGGGCTGATCCTAGCTATTTCTTTGTCTCCAGAAGAAGCACAAACTATTTGTACCTTACATCTCCAAAATGGAAAACCACAGAAAGTACCAAGGAAAAAGGGTGAGTAATTTAACTAGTGAGAATCCATCCCCAAAGGAAAAATAACAAAAAGAAAACCTTATTTTAAAAACCACTAATGTCAGGGAAGAAAGTGGGGAATCCTAACAGGTACTTTCCCTTCTCTGCAGCTGGAGCGAATTCTGACCAATCCTTCTTGATCAAAGACTCAAAAGGACTGGATGCATACATTCAAAATATGCTTTTTTGATTTCCGTCTCCGACTTCTGTATTCTCACGATTTAAGAGAAGAGAGTTAAGAACAAGACTTTCATTAAGCTTGAAAGGCCTCATCGGGCACATGGTGCGAATGCTGCGGCTCAGCCCCACTTTTGCACCTCCATCACCCCTGCAAGGTCTCCCTTCTTTTCCTTTGCGGTCGTAGAGAAAGGAAAGGATGGGAAGCATCACCCAGTCCCAGTCCTCGCACATCCGTCCTTGCACCCAGAGCCAGCAGGGGGGGCTTCGAGGCTGCCTCCACTCCCCCAATAAATGGGGAGAAATGCCCCCTCCCCTTCTGGCAACCCCCATTTCTCTCCTTTGCTCCCCACCCCACTCCATGGAACCTGCATGGGAAGGGGTGGCAGGGGAACATGGGATCACGGACTCCGACCCCGCAGGAAGACTTGACCCTTCTCCACTCACCCCTCCAGCAAGGGGCCCCTTTGCACGGGCAGAGCCGCCACTCGGGAGTCTCGTCGGGATCGGCGTCTCCCCAAAGGCTTCCCGGCATCCCCTGCACCTCCAGCAAAGGCCCCGCCTCCCACTTTCAGTGGGGCTGTGTGGGAGGGGGAGCAGGAAGAAGAGATGCGCCCCTCCAGACGAATTTAGGGGAAGAGTCCCGCGCATGCTCACTTCCCTCCTGAATATGAGAGCGCCCCCTGGTGGACGCTGCGCAATGTGCCAGGATTCTATGAAAGGGCGGGAAACAGGAGAGTATCTGTTGAGGGAGGAAGGTGGGGAGGAGGGGAAGGGATGATGGGCATGTGAGGAGGAGGAAAGGCTCCCTGTTGCAGAAAAGCATCAGCGTCTTCAGCGGTGGAATCTTTTCCATCTTCCTCTCCAGGAACCGTCTGTGGAGATGGAGAAAAATATCTCTGGAGGATTTGAACTCCTCAAGAACAGCCGCCCTGAAGGCTCAGCAGTGATTGGAGGAGGCCGCAAAAGGGAGTGGTGGGACTCCTTGTCTAGTTTGGAAATAAACAATCACCAGCCAAAACCGCCAAGAGAAAACGATGGTAATTTTATTCACTGCTTTGCAAAAGGAGGACGACGTCGCACAGGCTGTTCTGACTGAAGCGTCCTCAGACAGTAAAAAGCACAGGATTAGTCCCAAAAAGCCTCTTTTCATTTCAACGGCTGTGAGTTATGTTCATTCACATCCCATAATGAGTCACAAAGTTTGTAAAGAGTCCGACTTCGGGATAAGGCGGATAAGTATCCACCTTTATCTCTCTTGACACGCTGCAAAGACCTAATTCGCAATTAACTTTGGAAGGGCACACGGAGCACAGAGTCAAAACGGAGCTTCAGAATTTAAGCCGGGGTAAAATCTACTTACCTTCCCTAACAGTTCGGAAGCATCATGTGTGCGCTTGGACCCTCTGCGCATGCGCAAACCCTTCTGCGCTTGCGCAGAGGGTAAAAAACAGGTTACTTCCTGGTAACAACCATGAACTAACAACAAAAGATCAGATGAGTAGAGCCTCACGCTGCCGTCGCTACCGCTTCTCTGAACCACCCGCCACCATCGCTACCAGTTTGACCGAACCGGTAGCATTTCACCCCGATTTAAACCGACCAGAATGAACAAAGTTGCTTCCTGCAAAGGCTCACGTGCCTTTGCTTCTCCTTTATGTCTTATGGGAGGGGCCAATCATCTCCAAGTCCTACTCCCGAGTCATCCCTTTTGTCTTAACTATTCTTGCCTTCTGGCAGCTCTGGGCATGGGCTCCCCCTGTTCCTCTGCCTCGCTGATGTCCGACTGGAGGCTCTGCAGGCAACCCATAACTCCCAGATAGCCCTGGCCCCCTCTCTGCCTCCAACACAGAGACCTCATCTGAGCCTTCCCCAGACTCCAGAACTGGCCCATATTCCTCCCCAACGTCCTCACTGTTCGACTCTGCTGCCAACTCCGCAGGCGGACCACAACACTGGCAGGTACAGCAGACACACCCTAAACCATCAATACATTTACCATATATTCTCTAGTTACCAATTGGCCTCCCACCTTCTGCTAATTGGCATAGTAATTATGATCTCACAACCTATCCAAAGTGTCTAAAATGAATACATTATCTCTGCCCCTGATTACATCTCCCACAACTCATAATTCTATCTCCCCCCACCCTTATTTACAAATTTCTTTTTATGGTCTTAATTTCCTACGGGTTGTCTCTAAAGCAGGGGTGTCAAACTCAAGGCCGGCAGGCCAGATCCTGCCCACAGAGTGATTAAACCTGGTCCAATTAGATTGGGGAAAGACTTTTTTGAAGATTTGAATAAAATGGTGTTAAAATGTATTTGGCAGGGAAAGAAGGCGTGGATAAAATTAAAATTACTACAAGATGCTAGAATGCGGTGAGGCTTTGGTTTACCTAATTGGGAACTTTATTATCAAACAACAAACCTGATGTGGATTAAAGAATGGATAACCTTAAAAAATATTAACTATTGAATCTAGAAGGACATGATTTGTTGATGGGGTGGCATGCTTTTTTATGGTATAAAGGAACAAAAATACAGGGATATTTTAGAGGACACATGAGGCTGTGTTATTGAATTGGGAGAAGATTAAAAAACAACATTATTTGAAAATTCCAGTCTGGGTATCTACAATTGAAGCATTTTCATATTCAGTAGTATTCAGAAGGGAACAAATTGTTAGATACATTGAATTAATGGATGAAAAGGGTGAACTTAAAGCAAGAATTAGAAGAACAAGGTCTCAAGATGGATTGGTTTTCTTACTGGCAAATAGGCTCTAGATATGAAGAAGTTTCTAAACAAGAAGTTTTTTATGTTATGACTAATTTAGATGAGATTTTAATGGGTTCTGATGACTATGTGATTAAAAAATTATATGGATACTTGTTAGAGGTAAAATTGGAGGAAGAACAAGTTAACGAGTCAATGATAGCATGGGGGAAAAACTTTGGACATGGTATTGATTTAGAGAAATGGCAAAAATTGTGGTCGCAGAATTATGAAATGACCATGCCTACAGCATATAAGGAGAATTTGTATAAGATGTTTTACAGGTGGCATCTACCCCCCAAGGATAGCCAGAATGTTCAAAAATATATCGGAGAAATGTTGGAAGTATCATCAGACTCCAGGATCATATTACCATATGTGGTAGATATGTGTAGAAGCTAAAAGATATCCATATCCATCCTTAATACGTAAGATCTCCTACCTCCGGGTGTTTCGCTGCGCACTGAAGACCCTGTTGTTCCGCCAGGCTGGCCTATCAACATAATAATTTTAAATTGGGGTATTTTAAATTTCTGGGGTTTTTAATTGAGCCAAATCTATTTAATCATTTTAATTTTTAACTGTTGTTTTGTCTTGTGTTTTTAAATAGGCTGTACACCGCCCTGTGTCCTTCGGGAGAAGGGCGGTATAGAAATATTATATTTATTTATTTATTTATTTATTTATTTATTTATTTATTTATTTATTTATTTATTTGCATGTATTTATTTATTTACATATCCTACACTTAGAGTTCATCCAAGATTACAAAATTAAGGGAGCTTAAGAAGCTGGAATGGAATACTGAATGTTTACACGTGTTTCTTGTGCTTTATATCGAGACATTTAGGAATTAGACATTCATTAAGGATGTTTTTCACTCTTGTCTTTAAGTTGGTATATTTGTAAGTAACTGGAGCCATGGAGAAGAAATAAGGAGGAAGTTCCAAAAATGGTTTAATATGCCAATAATATCTTTTGTCAGGGGTCTCAGGGAAGAAAAGGAAGGAGACCCCCTAATATTGAATAATACTAAGTGAAATGATCCTGGGAAGGAACAACATTCTAAGGATGCCATGAAGATTGAATTCACATCAAATGAAATGCCTAGATCCTAGGATATAACCCTGGCTTACTATGCTCACTTTGTTTTTCAGGGTTTGCCTTTCCGGAACAAAGTCATACTATAACACGAAATCTGGTTCATACAATTTGCCTTGTCCCCAAAAACTGGTTAACTCACCCCACCACATTACTCTTATCATATTTCCTATTACCCATCTTCTTATATGCTTATAACTTTGTTGCTTGTATCTTACAATTTATACTGTGTTATGATTTATGTGGATTGCTTATTCAGTATCATATGGCTATGACAATAAATCTTATCATTTATGATGAATGTATTTTTACGATGACTATGATCATAGATTTATCGCTTACTAGCTGTACCCGGTCAAGCTTTGCTGTGGCTCAGTCTGGTTAAATGGGAAAGAAAGAAAAGAGAAAGCGCACATTTCTAATATGTTTAATTTCACAATGCTTGTGAGTATACAATATTTTTTGTTGTTCCATTATCTGTGTAGATATAGAGATTGTCTGGTTTGCCGACTCTAGAACATGCAGCATATAATTGTCCATGTGAGAAACAATCCGTGTCTAGATCTAAACCGCACAATTGTAAAGATTGGCCCTGAGCTTTGTTGGTGATTGCAAACGCCAATCGAATTGGGAATTGCAATCTCTTAAATTGAAATAGCATATCCGTTGGAATCATAGGAATGAGGACATCTTCACCTTTGAAAGGTCCTGTCAAGATTGTTGCTTCTACGACGTTGCTCATTCATTTTTTTCCTGCAAGCCTGGCAGTATGGCTCTGGCGGTTCTCTAAGTTGAGGCAGTTTAATTTTTCTGGCGGCGCAACACATTCCTTTCGTTTCTCCATTAAATTTGAGAGCCTTGCAATAAGGACACACTTCAGTCATAGTGTCGATGAGAACATGCTGGCTCAAACTATAATCATCAACTGGGTTGTATTGGAATGAATCGGGTGGTTCCTCGGCACGTATTTGAGCTATCCTTTGTCTGTTTCGCTCGTTCGCTGATGCCCGTTCTTCCTCAGTTTGATTTGCAATTACTCGTCGCACTGCTTCTGCTCTGCGAGTACGACGACCTAAGTTTGATCTTCTGCGAGTCATTATTTGGATGAACTAAAGCAGATCAATTGCACTGAAAAAGAAGAAAGAAAGATATAACAAAAATATATAAAATTGCAAAACATGAAAAAAGGAAAAACACGAACTAAAAAACAAAGGAAAAGCAAAAAAAATAGTAAGGAAATATTTAAATTCAAACGCAGATCAATCGATACAGCTCAATTCCAACGCAATGTCACACAACATAATTAACAGAAAGATTGAAATGGAATTATAAAATATTTAGTATAGCGTGTGTTGCTTTTACGTCCAACAGATGGCGCTGTTTTTCAAAGAAGCATGTTTTTATCTGTCACAGGTGCGACATCCATATAATAGTAATAGTAGGTATATAAAAACATGCGCGTATTCGAATGCAACGTTGTGTCAAAATTTCAAAGCAATCAGTGAAGAACTTTCAGAGATTTGAGATTTTGAACAAATGAACATTTACATTTTTATTTATATAGATTGCTTGTTTCTACCCTGAGAGCTTATACACCTGAGAAAAACTACTTGTGTGTCCAATCACACTTGGCCAATAAAGAATTATATTAAAAAAGAAAAGAAAAGACAAGGCTTGAAAGAAGACACCTTAAAATGAAGTTCAGCCACCCTCTTAAACGTGGAGGGGCTGATCCTAGCTATTTCTTTGTCTCCAGAAGAAGCACAAATTATTTGTACCTTACATCTCCAAAATGGAAAACCACAGAAAGCACCAAGGAAAAAGGGTGACTAATTTAACTAGTGAGAATCCATCCCCAAAGGAAAAATAACAAAAAGAAAACCTTATTAAAACAACCACTAATGTCAGGGAAGAAAGTAGGGAATCCTAACAGGTACTTTCCCTTCTCTGCAGCTGGAGCGAATTCTGACCAATCCTTCTTGATCAAAGACTCAAAAGGACTGGATGCATACATTCAAAATATGCTTTTTTGATTTCCGTCTCCGACTTCTGTATTCTCACGATTTAAGAGAAGAGAGTTAAGAACAAGACTTTCATTAAGCTTGAAAGGCCTCATCGGGCACATGGTGCGAATGCTGCGGCTCAGCCCCACTTTTGCACCTCCATCACCCCTGCAAGGTCTCCCTTCTTTTCCTTTGCGGTCGTAGAGAAAGGAAAGGATGGGAAGCATCACCCAGTCCCAGTCCTCGCACATCCGTCCTTGCACCCAGAGCCAGCAGGAGGGGCTTCGAGGCTGCCTCCACTCCCCCAATAAATGGGGAGAAATGCCCCCTCCCCTTCTGGCAACCCCCATTTCTCTCCTTTGCTCCCCACCCCTCCATGGAACCTGCATGGGAAAGGGTGGCAGGGGAACATGGGACCACAGACAAAAAACAGGTTACTTCCTGGTTACAACCATGAACTAACAACAAAAGGTCAGATGAGCAGAGCCTCGCGCTGCCGTTGCTACCGCTTCTCTGAACCACTCGCCACCATCGCTACCAGTTTGACCGAACCAGTAGCATTTCACCCCGATTTAAACAGACCAGAATGAACAAAGTTGCTTCCTGCAAAGGCTCACGTGCCTTTGCTTCTCCTTTATGTCTTATGGGAGGGGCCAATCATCTCCAAGTCCTACTCCTGAGTCATCCCTTTTGTCTTAACTATTCTTGCCTTCTGGCAGCTCTGGGCATGTGCGCACTGGGAACAGGCTCCCCCTGTTCCTCTGCCTCGCTGATGTCCGACTGGAGGCTCTGCAGGCAACCCATAACTCCCAGATAGCCCTGGCCCCCTCTCTGCCTCCAACACAGAGACCTCATCTGAGCCTTCCCCAGACTCCAGAACTGGCCCATGTTCCTCCCCAATGTCCTCACTGTCCGACTCTGCTGCCAACTCCACAGGCGGACAACACTGGCAGGTACAGCGGACACACCCTAAACCATCAATACATTTACCATATATTCTCTAGTTACCAATTTGCCTCCCACCTTTTGCTCATTGGCATAGTAATTATGATGTCACAACCTATCCAAAGCGTCTAAAATGAATACATTATCTCCGCCCCTGATTACATCTTCCACAACACATAATTCTATCCCCCCCTCCCTGTCCTTATTTACAAATTTCCTTTTATGGTCTTAATTTCCTACGGGTTGTCTCTAAAGCAGGGGTGTCAAACTCAAGGCCGGCAGGCCAGATCCTGCCCACAGAGTGATTAAACCTGGTCCAATTAGATTGGGGAAAGACTTTTTTGAAGATTTGAATAAAATGGTGTTAAAATGTATTTGGCAAGGAAAGAAGGCGTGGATAAAATTAAAATTACTACAAGATGCTAGAACGCGGTGAGGCTTTGGTTTACCTAATTGGGAACTTTATTATCAAGCAACAAACCTGATGTGGATTAAAGAATGGATAATCTTAAAAAATGTTAACTATTGAATCTAGAAGGACATGATTTGTTGATGGGGTGGCATGCTTTTTTATGGTATAAAGGAACAAAAATACAGGGATATTTTAGAGGACACGTGAGGCTGTGTTATTGAATTGGGAGATTAAAAAACAACATTATTTGAAAATTCCAGTCTGGGTATCTACAATTGAAGCATTTTCATATTCAGTAGTATTCAGAAGGGAACAAATTGTTAGATACATTGAATTAATGGATGAAAAGGGTGAACTTAAAGCAAGAATTAGAAGAACAAGGTCTCAAGATGGATTGGTTTTCTTACTGGCAAATAGGCTCTAGATATGAAGATTCTAAACAAGGCTTTTATAATGTTATGAGTAATTTAGATGAGATTTTAATGGGTTCTGATGACTATGTGATTAAAAAATTATATGGATACTTGTTAGAGGTAAAATTGGAGGAATAACAAGTTAACGAGTCAATGATAGCATGGGGGAAAAACTTTGGTCATGGTATTGATTTAGAGAAATGGCAAAAATTGTGGTCGCAGAATTATGAAATGACAATGTCTACAGCATATAAGGAGAATTTGTATAAGATGTTTTACAGGTGGCACCTACCCCCCAAGGATAGCCAGAATGTTCAAAAATATATCGGAGAAATGTTGGAAGTATCATCAGACTCCAGGATCATATTACCATATGTGGTAGATATGTGTAGAAGCTAAAAGATATCCATATTTATCCTATTTATTTATTTATTTGCACGTATTTATTTATTTACACATCCTACACATAGAGTTCATCCAAGATTACAAAATTAAGGGAGCTTAAGAAGCTGGAATGGAATATTGAATGTTTACACGTGTTTTTTGTGCTTTATATCGAGACATTTAGGCATTAGACATTCATTAAAGATGTTTTTCACTCTTGTCTTTAAGTTGGTATATTTGTAAGTAACTGGAGCATGGAGAAGACATAAGGAGGAAGTTCCAAAAATGGTTTAATATGCCAATAATATCTTTTGTCAGGGGTCTCAGGGAGGAAAAGGAAGAAGACCCCTAATATTGAATAATACTAAGTGAAATGATCCTGGGAAGGAACAACATTCTAAGGATGCCATGAAGATTGAATTCACATCAAATGAAATGCCTAGATCCTAGGATATAACCCTGGCTTACTATGCTCACTTTGTTTTTCAGGGTTTGCCTTTCCGGAACAAAGTCATACTATAACACGAAATCTGGTTCATACAATTTGCCTTGTCCCCAAAAACTGGTTAACTCACCCCACCACATTACTCTTATCATATTTCCTATTACCCATCTTCTTATATGCTTATAACTTTGTTGCTTGTATCTTATGATTTATACTGTTATGATTTATGTGGATTGCTTATTCAGTATCATATGGCTATGACAATAAATCTTATCATTTATGATGAATGTATTTTTACGATGACTATGATCATAGATTTATCGCTTACTAGCTGTACCCGGCCAAGCGTTGCTGTGGCTCAGTCTGGTTAAATGGGAAAGAAAGAAAAGAGAAAGCGCACATTTCTAATATGTTTAATTTCACAATGCTTGTGAGTATACAATATTTTTTGTTGTTCCATTGTCTGTATAGATATAGAGATTGTCTGGTTTGCCGACTCTAGAACATGCAGCATATAATTGTCCATGTGAGAAACAATCCGTGTCTAGATCTAAACTGCACAATTGTAAAGATTGGCCCTGAGCTTTGTTGGTGATTGCAAACGCCAATCGAATTGGGAATTGCAATCTCTTAAATTGAAATAGCATATCCGTTGGAATCATAGGAATGTGAGGAATGAGGACATCTTCACCTTTGAAAGGTCCTGTCAAGATTGTTGCTTCTACGACGTTGCTCATTCATTTTTTTCCTGCAAGCCTGGCAGTATGGCTCTGGCGGTTCTCTAAGTTGAGGCAGTTTAATTTTTCTGGCGGCGCAACACATTCCTTTCGTTTCTCCATTAAATTTGAGAGCCTTGCAATAAGGACACACTTCAGTCATAGTGTCGATGAGAACATGCTGGCTCAAACTATAATCATCAACTGGGTTGTATTGGAATGCAAGGCAATCGTAATCACGTGATTGCTGAGCACGGAGTCGTGTTTGACGATGACCTGCTGTTTCTCGTTGAGGTCTTTCAGCCATTCTCAGCCTGTTGCTTTCATTCTGTTGAGAACGAAACAGATATGAAGCTGCAGAACGCGATCGCCGTGCTCGCAACCGTGCATCCTCAAGTCTGGCTGCACGTCGCTCGGGTGGTTCCTCGGCACGTATTTGAGCTATCCTTTGTCTGTTTCGCTCGTTCGCTGATGCCCGTTCTTCCTCAGTTTGATTTGCAATTACTCGTCGCACTGCTTCTGCTCTGCGAGTACGACGACCTAAGTTTGATCTTCTGCGAGTCATTATTTGGATGAACTAAAACAGATCAATTGCACTGAAAAAGAAGAAAGAAAGTTATAACAAAAACATATAAAATTGCAAAACATGAAAAAAGGAAAAACACGAACTAAAAAACAAAGGAAAAGCAAAAAAAATAGTAAAGAAATATTTAAATTCAAACACAGATCGATACAGCTCAATTCCAACGCAATGTCACACAACATAATTAACGGAAAGATTGAAATGGAATTGTAAAATATTTAGTATAGCGTGTGTTGCTTTTACGTCCAACAGATGGCGCTGTTTTTAAAAGAAGCATGTTTTTATCTGTCACAGGTGCGACATCCATATAATAGTAATAGTAGGTATATAAAAACATGCGCATATTCGAATGCAACGTTGTGTCAAAATTTCAAAGCAATCAGTGAAGAACTTTCAGAGATTTGAGATTTTGAACAAACGAACATTTACATTTTTATTTATATAGATTGCTTGTATCTACCCTGAGGGCTTATACACCTGAGAAAAACTACTTGTGTGTCCAATCACACTTGGCCAATAAAGAATTAAATTTAAAAAGAAAAGACAAGGCTTGAAAGAAGACACCTTAAAATGAAGTTCAGCCACCCTCTTAAAGGTGGAGGGGCTGATCCTAGTTCCTTCTTTGTCTCCAGAAGAAGCACAAACTATTTGTAGCTTACATCTCCAAAATGGAAAACCACAGAAAGTACCAAGGAAAAAGAGTGACTAATTTAACTAGTGAGGATCCATCCCCCAATGAAAAATAACAAAAAGAAAACCTTATTTAAAAACCACTAATGTCAGGGAAGAAAGTGGGGAATCCTAACAGGTACTTTCCCTTCTCTGCAGCTGGAGCGAATTCTTGACCAATCCTTCTTGATCAAAGACTCAAAAGACTGGATACATACTGGATTAAAATATGCTTTTTTGATTTCCGTCTCCCACTTCTTTATTCTCACGATTTAAGAGAAGAGAGTTAAGAACAATCCTTTCATCAACCTTGAAAGGCCTCATCGGGCACACGGTGCGAATGCTGCGGCTCAGCCCCACTTTTGCACCTCTGTCGCCCCTGCAAGGTCTCCCTTCTATTCCTCTGCGGTCGTGGGGAAAGGAAAGGCTGGGAAGCAGCACCCAGTCCCAGTCCTCGCACATCCGTCCTTGCACCCAGAGCCAGCAGGGGGGCTTCGAGGCTGCCTCCACTCCCCCAACAAATGGGGAGAAACGCCCCCTCCCCTTCTGGAGACCCCCATTTCTCTCCTTTGCTCTCCCCCCCCAACTCCATGGAACCTGCATGGGAAAGGGCGGCAGGGGAACATGGGACCACGGACTCCGACCCCGCAGGAAGACTTGACCCTTCTCCACTCACCCCTCCAGCAAGGGGGCCCTTTGCAAAGGCAGAGCCGCCACTCAGAAGCCTCGTCGGGATCTGCGTCTCCCCCAAAGGCTTCCCGGCATCCTCTGCGCTCCCAGCAAAAGCCCCGCCTCCCACTCTCAGTGGGGCTGTGTGGGAGGGGCGCCTCTCCAGACGAATTTAGGGGAAGAGCCCAGCGCATGCTCAGTTCCCTCTTGAATCTGAGAGCGACCCCTGGTGGTCGCTGCGCAATGTGCCAGGATTCCATGAAAGGGCGGGAAAAAGAAGAGTATCTGTTGAGGGAGGAAGGCGGGGAGGAGGGGAAGAGACGACGGGCATGAGAGGAGTTGCCTGATGGAAAAGTACCTTTGAGACAGTCATGAGCTGGATGAATGAAAATCTCCACAGGCATTTGTCAGGGGGCTTTTTCCTCTCCCTTCCCCAATCATAACTATTACTAGAGAGCTGCTTTGGGAGATTCTGCATCCTGGCCAGTGGCATGAAGGGCGCTTCCTTGGATTTTCAGACAGGGAGGTCACGTTCTTACCTGGCGGTTCTCTCCGCTGTCTCTTAGCCACTCTTGGAGCTCACAAATCTGCCAGCTTTCCCCTTCTATACAACAAACTCAGCAGTGAAGAAGGTGCTGCAGTTGTTTATTTATTTATTTATTGGTTTGATTTATATGCCGCCTTCTCCGGAGACTCAGGGCGGCTTACAATGCATTAAGCAATAGCCTTCATACTTTTGTATATACCTGCTTAGTAGGGCTTTCGGGGGCCACTAAGCGGTGTTCTTTTTTATACAAAGTGTTGCAATATTTTCAGGATCAGACTCAATAAAGATAATAGAAGTTAGAGATTTAAATATATTTCTCTTTAATCATAATAGGCATTCTATATTCGCTGAATATTCAAGATAGAAGCAAGTAAAATGGGGAGGATGGCTCCTTATATATACAAGGGGTGGAGCCAGGAATGGGAGTGGTAAATTATGAATACATTAAAGTCCAAAGAATAAGTTAACCCCTGATGTTCCATATATACATTATTTACACATTAGAGAATAAGGCATTTACATCTGACAAATCCCCCTCTAAATGCCGGTTCGTTATACAACACCAGTTACATTCAGATTCAGGACAATATAATACATATAATTTAGAAGTTAAATATTTGTGTTGTTTAGAAGGTAAGGGTTTTGTTAATATGTCAGCTAATTGTTCAGAAGTATCACAATGTATTGCTTTGATGAATCCGTCTTGAGATAGTTGTCTCACGTGCTTAAATTTTATATCAATATGCCTGGACCTTTGTCCAATTGCATCGGATCTAGATATTTCAATGGCCGCTTTATTGTCTTCATGCATAATAAATGGTAAAGTAGGTTTCTTCCAAACATCTGTGATCAAATCATTGAACCATACAAGGTTATTTGCAGCTTTAGACAAGCAAACATATTCTGCTTCTGTGGTAGAAGTGGCTACCAGTTCTTGTTTACCAGTATACCAGTAAACTGGACAATCATTCAATAGAAAAACATAACCAGAGGTACTCTTTCTGCATGATGTATCACCAGCCCAATCTGCATCAGCATAACAAGTAATTTTTGGTTCTTTGTCATTATTGGGTTCCAATATTAAACAAAAATCTAATGTACTTTTCAGATATCTTAAAATTCTTTTGACAGCTTCCCAATGATACAAGGTTGGTCTGCTAACATATCTTGACAATAAATTGAGAGGTAATGCAATATCTGGCCTAGTCCAATTAGATATATAAAGGAGTGAACCTATAACTGATCTGTAAAATGTGTTGTCTTTAAACTCAGGGGAAGATTCATCAATGTTTCTGAGAAAATCAGTTTGCATGGGTGTGTCACATGTTTTGGCATTATTTAAGTTACATTTGTTTAGGAGTTCAATGATTTTATCTTTCTGAGTAAGTTTGAATCCCCTTTTTGTTTTGTTAATTTGTACACCAAGGTATTTGTTCACTCTACCTAGTGATTTTAATGAGAAGTGTTCGTTTAACTTATTTACAAAGATTTCCCTGCTCTCTTTATGCTTTCCAATATATAAAATATCATCAACATAAATTAATACAAATTCAATATGATCATTACTCTTTTTTACAAAGAAACAGTTATCAGCAGTGGTGGCGTTGAAATCCATGGTCTTAAGTACTTTTACCAAACAATCGTACCATCTTTTGCCAGATTGCTTCAATCCGTACAGACTCTTATTTAATAACCAAATTTCGTTCTTATTAGTGTATTGACTGTGTGGTGCTCTTACATATATTTCCTTATCTAATTTTGCGTGTAAGTATGCAGTCTGTATGTCATATTGAAACACGTCCAGATTGAGTGCAGATGCTACTACAAGAGCTGTTTTGACACTCTCTGTTCTCACTGTTGGTGAATATGTGTCAGTATAGTCTTCTGGATATTTTTGTGCATAACCTTGTGCAACTAGTCTGGCCTTGTATAAGGTATTACCTCCTTCTAAATTCTTAATTTTATAAATCCACCTGGTACCTATAATTGTTTTATCCTTAGGTGCGATCGCAGGTGTGAATACATTTAATCCTTGTAAACTTTCCATCTCTTTTTCCATAGCTAGTTCCCATTTTTCTCTTTCTTCACGGGGAAGTTTCAATACTTCCTCATATGTATTAGGTGTTATTTGTTTTTCATCCATATGCATTATGTAATCTTTGTATTTATTTGGTATCTGGTTTCTATTGTTTCTAATATTTCTTTCAGGTTTGCTATGGTTGTCATGCAAATATCTAGCTTCCTTTTTTGTTAATGTGTCTGTCTTTATTTTATGCTGACTATTTGTCCAAGTTTTGGTTTTGTTCTTACTTTTGTTAATACTTTGATTTTCTGTTGTTCCTTCCTCGCAAGATATATTATCTTTGCTTTTATTAGGAAATATTTCATTAAGGTGCAATTTAGACCAATTGGCCTGCTCATGGAACACAGCTGTTCTGGATACTATAAATTTGTTATTATTATCAATGAATCTGTACCCTTTGGTTCCAGTCTCGTATCCCATGAATCTTAATCTCCTGGATACGTTTTCTCCCTTTCTCCTCAATTGTTTAGGTATGTGTACGTCTGCAGTAACTCCAAATATGTGCATGTGTGCTAATTTGGGTTTTCTATTGTACATCACCTCATATGGTGTCTTATTCACAATACTGGACCATGTCCTGTTTTGAGTGTAATTTGAATAATGTAAGGCTTCTGACCAAAATTGTTTGCCTAAACCAGCATCCTCTAATGTGCATCTAATCATGGTTTGTAGTGTGGAATTCTTTCTCTCTGCAATCCCATTTTGAAATGCAGAAAATGGATTGGACGTGAAATGTAGCATCCCTCTATCCTTTAACCATTGGGAGAATTCTTTAGACATGAATTCACATCCCCTATCTGTCATAATTTGTTTTATTTTGATATTATGTTGTGTTTCTATGCGTTTGTAGAATTCCTTAAATTTCTGAAAGGTTTCATCCTTGTGCTTTAATGTGTAAACAAAACCATAGCGACTGTAATCATCCACTATTGTTAGGAAGTAACGTTTTCTATAGGTAATTGATGGAGTTAATGGACCAACTAAGTCCATATGTACCAAATCAAAAATATTGTTGGTTGATCTGTTAGATTTTTTTGGTCTGGGACTGGTTTTTAGTTTGGTGGATTTACATACTGAGCATTCCAAATAATTTTCACAATTTTTTATTTTGACACCTTCTGCGTGTTCAGTCATTTTTTGTACTACAGGAAAGCTTGCGTGTCCTAACTTCCTATGTAAGATGTGAGCACACTCATCATGAATTGGTTTACCTATTTTTGGTTTCTTCTCATTGTGTGCATTTTTGTTATCATGAGTTATTTTACATTCATCATTGTCACTGTTACTGACATTTTCATCATCTGCTTCAATACAATCTTCCATATTTGAATCAATGTTATGTAACCATCTTTCTTTGGTTATCAGATAGGGTAGACCCCCTTTTATCATCACAGTGCCTACATTTGTTTTGTTCTTTTCTATAGTTGCTTTCCCCTTTGAGAAAACTATATTGATGTCAGATTCTCTGCTTAGTTTTATAGCACTCAGTATGTTGTGAGGTATTTCTGGGATTAATAATACCCCCTCTATTTTCCCTAAACCAGGCAAGGTCACATTTCCTCTGCCTAATACTTGAACCTTTTCTTGATTAGCTACCTTTATCACAAACTTATCTTCTGTAAATGAAGATAATATACTTTTGTTGTTAGTGGTGTGATTTGTTGCACCAGAATCAATAAGCCAATTATTGTTCTCATCTTGTTGTGTTCTGATGCTGTCTTGTTTATTTAGCCCATTTAGTGACCCAGATTTTCTCTCTTTTGAATTTTCTCTACCCCCTCTACTTTCTCTGTAATTTGGTGGACTTCTATATTTGCGTCTATCTGTGGAAGATTGTCTGTAATTGTATTTGCTCCTATATTCTGGCCTATGTCTCTCCCTTGGGACTTTGGGACAGTCTCTTCTACTGTGTTCCCTGGATCCACAATTGTGGCATCTAAAGGCCTCATTATATTTATTTTGAAAGACTACTTTCCTAAAGGATTTGTGTTCTGTTTGGTTACTGGAACGATTTTTTCTTGAATTGTCTTCTGCTATCAATTTGTTAGATAGACTTTCTATTGATAAATATCCCAAATTAATGGTATCTAAGTGTGACATAAAGTTATCCCATGATGGATCAAGTGAATTGATAATAACACTTTTCATTGTTTGATCTGAAATCACTTCCCCCCTCAATTGCAGCTCAGCTCTTATTTTGTTTAGATTTATCAAATGCTCACTTATAGAAACCCCTGGTTTCACTCTAGAAGAAAAGAAATCCTTAGACATTCTTGTGGTTGTGGCTACGCTATCGCTGTGAAATAGATTAAACATGCATTGAATTATTTCTGATACAGTTAGGTTTGGTTTGATGCTATGATACATTGCAGGAGACACGCTAGAAATTATTATGAAAAATGCTCTATGATGTAAACAATCTATTTTTAAAGTCCAAGGTCTTCTTGGAGGACTAGTTATAAAGAATAGTAAATTTTCTTTCATAAAAATAACCTGAAGCTGTTGGTACCACTCTTGTAAATTAATGCCATCAACTCTAAGTTTTGGGAAGTCACTGGGTAAATTCCCCACATTATTTTGTCCATTACTTACAACCTGAGGCAGTCCGTGGTCTCTCAAGTGCAGGAAATTACAGAACGGCATTGGGATGCTTGTAACGAGTCTGCGCGGTTCTCTGGCCAGTTCAAGTCTTTCGGGGCTGTCTACGTAGTTTTGCACATGCGCGTTGCTCATTTCTTCTTTGGCGCCGTTGTGGAAGGTTCTCTCCATTTCAGCTCTCTCGATCCGCTCCTCTTCAGATGAGTCGGTCTCTGGCTCGGTTTTTGGGGCTTTGGTGATGGCGACGGTTCTTCTCTTTCTCTTGTGTGCGCTGGCACTCGATTCTGTCTGCGGTGTAGGACGGAATCGGCATGGCTCTCTGGGCTCGGGTGTCGTCGTTTTCGAAGTCAGGATGGGAGCGTGCAGGTCTTGAGTTGTCGGTTTGATTTCTTGCTTCTTTGTTGATGTCTTGGAAATTTTCAATCTTGGCCCAAAAGCAGCAAAAAGCGTTTTCATTGCTGACTTTACTTGAGACATTGTTAAATCGTCTTCACTTTCTGATTTTGGTTCATCTGAAGAGTTTGAGACTTCTTTTTCACTTTCTTCATCTGATAGCGTTTTTCGCGCCAGAAATTTTGAACTGAGCGTTTTGATTGGCTCTGCTTCACTCTCTTTTGAAGTTCGTTGAAACCAAGATGGCTGCCATTCAAAATTTCGCGCGATGTCACATCTTTTCTTTTTTACAACTATTTTCTCAGTAGTCATTTCACTCACAGTTTTTTGATCTTTGGGTTTTTCTTTAATGACGTTTTTCTCTCTCGCTGCTCCGCTGTTTCTCAGCATCTCCTGGAGGTCCGCGATGAGGCTCTCATCATTCTTTTGGCTTTTTAGTATTTTTAATATCTCTGACCTGAGTTCGTTATTTTCTATCTCGATTTCTTCCTGGTCGTTATTTTCACTCATCAGTTCTTCTTCTTCAGTGGTGTATTCTTCGGATTCTCTCGAAATCGCATTAGTGGATTCGTTGATCGTCTCTTGATCAGTTTCTATTTCTTTGCTGTAGGCCCTGGTGTTGGGCCTATCTTTCTTGGACATTTTTAATTACTTATTGAGTCAATTAACCATCCTCTGCTACCAGCTTGTTGCAATATTTTCAGGATCAGACTCAATAAAGATAATAGAAGTTAGAGATTTAAATATATTTCTCTTTAATCATAATAGGCATTCTATATTCGCTGAATATTCAAGATAGAAGCAAGTAAAATGGGGAGGATGGCTCCTTATATATACAAGGGGTGGAGCCAGGAATGGGAGTGGTAAATTATGAATACATTAAAGTCCAAAGAATAAGTTAACCCCTGATGTTCCATATATACATTATTTACACATTAGAGAATAAGGCATTTACATCTGACACAAAGTCAGTTTATTGCCCCCACAATCCGGGTCCTCATTTTACCTACCTCGAAAGGATGGAAGGCTGAGTCAACCTTGAGCCGGTGAGATTTGATCTGCTGATCTGCTGAACTAGCAGTCAGGTGAAGTAGCTGCAGTACTGCACTCTAATCGCTGCGCCACCTTGGCTCTTTCTGTTGTATATAGAACCTTTCTTTTTACCTTAAATGTAGACATTCTTAGCCCTCATCTAACCATAGAAAGGTAAAATATGGTCCTAATGCTTGGAAAGTCTCATCATTCTGGCTCCTTTTTGTGAGAGGAATTCTTCATCCTGCAATTTTCTTCACCCTCAAATTAATATCTATGTGATTATTCTCAGAACATGACAGGCCAAAAGGTCCCTGCTTCTCCCTTCATACTGGTTCATTAATTCTCTGATTTTCCAGAGTCGTTATTTTTTCATATCTTCACACTCCATTTATTTATTTTATTATTTATTAGTTCAATTTATATGCCGCCCTTCTCCGAAGACTCAGGGCAGCTTACAATGCATTACAGCAATAGCCTGCGTACTTTTGTATATACCTGCTTATTAGGGCATTCGCCCCCCCCCCAAGTGGTGTTGTTCTATACAAAGTTAGCTTATTGCCCCCACAATCCGGGTCCTCAATTTACCTACCTCGAAAGAATGGAAGGCTGAGTCAACCTTGAGCCTGGTGAGATTTGAACTCGCACTAATTGCAGACAGCCTGGCAGCTAAGTGCTAGCACTTAACAACACTTAATCCGCTGCACCACCAAGGCTCCTCACCAAAGGAACTTCCCATTCTCGTTTCTGCTATAGAGGAAGAAAGATTTTAAAAAGTTTTGTCTGGAAGTGATGCAACTCCTTCTGCTTCTTGGGGAAGCGACACCTATTAATGTCTGCCTGATCACATCCCTCCTAGAGCAACCATTTTCCATTTCAATACTGGGATACATTCTCAGGTAAGTCCCTTGTCCAAACTGAATACACCGAGATGGAGATTATAAATCCAGTGGGTTTTTTGTAGCATTAAGCATAGATTAGACCAGGAGTCAGCAACCTTAAACACTCAAAGAGCCAAAACTTCCTAACCTGAAGCTTCCCATTCATTCTGGAGCCGACCAGAAGTCCAGTTCCCCCACCATAGTCTCGTCCTAGCATGGCATCCTTTTTCCTCTACCTGTCCTAACTGAAAACCCTATCAATTGTGGAGCTGATCAGCAACAGGGAGCCGCAGCAGAGGGATGAAAGAGCCACATGTGGCTCCAGAGCCGCAAGTTGCCGACCCCTGGGTTAGACAATCTGATGTTATACCATCACCAGAGATTTCCTTTTTGAATATTCTTGTAATTTAGCACAATATGCCAAGATGTTTCCAGTTTCAACATCTTGCAATTCATTATATAACTTAAGTTGTTCTATGCATAAGGTATCTTCTTTAACATCACTCGTACTTTGGTAATTCACATTTAGCTGTAAATTCTTCAAGGCTTTGCCAATTTATGCATTTCCCATAGTATGCCTGGAATTACATTTTAGTATCTAAGCCCGTGATGGCGAACCTATGGCATGCGTGCCAAGGTGGCATGTGGAGCCATATCTGTGGGCACGCAAGCATTGCCCTAGCTCAGCTCCATCTTGCATTGTATGCTGGCCAGCTGACTTTTGGGCCTTTCTGGAAGTCAGGAAACAAGCTATTTCTGGCCTCCAGAGGGCCTCCGGGAGAGTGGGGAAGGCTGTTTTCGCCCTCCCCAGGCTCCTAGAAAGCCTCTGGAGCCTGGGGAGGGGAAAAAATGGGCCTACCAGGCCCACCAGACCATCAAGTGCCAGAAGCAGGGTCGCACAGGGGTCACGAGTGCATGCACGGGGGCAGGGCACATTGAATTATGCATGTGGGCACGTGCACACTCGACCTCCCCCCATGCTCCCCCGTTTTTGGCATGCGATGGCAAAAACATTACCCATCACTGATCTAAACCTATGCTTCCTGTCAAAAATTAAAATGTTCTTGGTGTGGGAAACAAAAATATAGCCTATTATTATTATTATTATTATTATTATTATTATTATTATTATTATTATTATTATTATTATTAATCAAATTTCTATACCGCCCTACTCCCGAAGGACTCAAATTATTGATTTAATATGTCCTAAGTGGACAGTGACAGGCACTAAGAAAGAATTGTGAACCAAAGTCTTCAGCTAGGACAGTGTTTCCCAAACTTGACCCTTTGAAGATGTATGGACTTCAACTCCCAGAATTCCTCAACCAGGCATACTGGCTGGGGAATTCTGGGAGTTGAAGTCCATGCATCTTAAAATAGCCAAGTTTGGGAAACACTGAGCTAGGATGATTTCATAATTTAAACAACTATTTGTAATCTGCCAAGCAGCTGCAATTTGTGTAAGATGATTTTGCAAAGTAGATAGTTTCATGGCCTATAGCTGTCCTTGGTGGATCTGCATTGGTGTTGTGGATTTAATAAGACAAACATAACTTTTAGATTAATCAGAGACAATTTTATATATTGTGCAATAGGTTCAAGGCTCTGTACATGAAGCGTTGAACAAAGACAGAAATTAGGTACAATGGTTTTATACCCTTCTAGACAAAGGATTCTGTTAACTCAGCAATTCATATGGTCATATACATTTATCATTTTTAATTGACATTTCCTAATTACTGAGTTTGCAGAACAGTTATAATAATTCTTCTAAAAAGTTACTGAAGCATAGATTCAAATCATCTTCTGACGATAGACAACTTTTAACTCATGTGGATCCCCTTGACCTAACCAACCTTTAAGCTGTATGTCATTAGAATGTTCCTTTCTTCTGACAACTTAGAGGCCTCCTAGAGGAACCAAAAGGATTTTGGCTGAGTTTGTACTTTTTCCAACCGGATGCATTGCTTTTTAGAATAGAGTGAATAGAAAGTTATCCAGTGGTCATCTATCAGAGCCCGCTTCCTTTACATTATTGGGGATTTGCGGTTTTATTATAATCCAATCGAAAATGAGATAAACATGGAGATGTATTTCACTTGGGCATCAAAACCCCTTTTTGAAATTCAGTAAATGTAATTAGGAAATGCATATATTTCAACAACTAAAACCTAACATTTTAACAGATTCTCACCCAATTGTATTTGTATATGGAAATACAGCCATTGGTCCTCTTGAAGCTTTTTCCAGATTTCACAGATTTATATGGCTTCTACATTGTGTGGGCCCTTTTATCGTAGTTAACTGTTCATAATAAAACCTTTTCCATACACCATCTCTCTATATAAAAGTGAAATAACACTCAGGCATCATCACAAAATCTCCAGAACCGTAAAGTCTACAAACTTGAAATTTGCCATGTATGTTCCTCTTGGTTCCTACATGCTAAGAAAGGATTTTTTGAAATGAACATCACAGCATCAGTATTTCTTGTATTATTATTAACACGCTCTGATGCTACTCCCCCTCCCCACCTGATATCTGTTCCAACTGCAAAACACAAGCACAGGAGAGGAGTTTCACTTTCACTTTCACAGCAGCAAGCAGCTTTGCTACAGAACAGTTGAGCTACGCCATGGCCAAGCTCCTTCCTCTCTCCTTCTTCCTCACACAGCAAATACTGTTTCAGTTTCCAAAAAACCCTCTGATGCTAAGGAGTTCCACTCCCACTCCCCACCTGAAAAGAAATCTGTTCCAAATGCAAAACACAATCAGAGGAGTTTCAGTTTCAGTTTTACTTTCCCAGCACCAAGCAGGGGATAGGATATGGGAGGCTTCTGTGGGGCAAGGCTCAGAGTGAGAGAGGAGAGGCCAATCATAACTATTCATTAATTTTCAAGCTCTGTCAATTTATCAAATATGATCACATAGTTTCATAGAGGAGTACAGGTATTCAACTACATTTATAAGGCTTCTCCCGTGTGGATCCTTGCATGGGTCTTAAGATACATCTTCGTAGAAAAACTCTTTCCACATTCCATGCATTTATAAGGCTTCTCCCGTGTGGATCCTTTCATGGATCTTAAGATACGTCTTCGTAGAAAAACTCTTTCCACATTCTACGCATTTATAAGGATTCTCCCCTGTGTGGATCCTTTCATGGATCTTAAGATATGTCTTCGTAGAAAAACACTTTCCACATTCCATGCATTTATAAGTCTTCTCCCCTGTGTGGATCCTTTCATGGGTCTTAAGACACATCTTTGCAGAAAAACTCTTTCCACATTCCATGCATTTATAAGGATTCTCCCCTGTGTGGATCCTTTCATGGGTCTTAAGATACGTCTTCGTAGAAAAACTCTTTCCACATTCCATGCATTTATAAGAATTCTCCCCTGTGTGGATCCTTGCATGGGTCTTAAGATACGTCTTCATAGAAAAACTCTTTCCACATTCCATGCATTTATAAGGTTTCTCCCCTGAGTGGATTTTTTTATGGGAGATAAGGTTACCACTCCCAGTAAAGCATTTTCCACACTCCATGCATTTATACGGCTTCTCCCCTGTGTGTATCCTAGTATGGTAAATAAGATGACTGTTCTTAATAAAGCTCTTTCCACACTCCATGCATTTATGTGGCTTCTCCCCTGTGTGGATCATTTTATGGAAAACAAGTTCACTGCTCTTAGGGAAGCTCTTTCCACATTCTGTGCATTTATAGGGCCTCTCTCCTGTGTGGATCCTTTTATGAACAGTAAGAGAAGAATTTTCACAGAAGCTCTTTCCACACTCTGTGCACTTATACGGCTTCTCCCCTGTATGGATCCGAGAATGCGAAGTAAGAGAATTATTAAAAGTGAAGCTCTTTCCACACTCCATGCATTTATAGGGCTTCTCTCCTGTGTGGATTCGTTTATGATGAGTAAGAGAAGAATTTTCAGAGAAGCTCTTCCCACACTCCATGCATTTATACGGCTTCTCCCCTGTATGGATCGAGTAATGGGAAATAAGAGATTTACTATGAGAGAAGCTCTTTCCACACTCCATGCATTTATAGGGCTTCTCTCCTGTATGGATCCGGGAATGGGAAGTAAGAGAATTACTATGAGAGAAGCTCTTTCCACACTCCATGCATTTATAGGGCTTCTCTCCTGTATGGATCCGGGAATGGGAAGTAAGAGAATTACTATGAGAGAAGCTCTTTCCACATTCCATGCATTTATAGGGCTTTTCCCCTGTATGGATCTGGTGATGTGTAGTAAGGTTAGCACTTAAAGTGAAGCTCTTTCCACATTCCATACATTTATAGGGCTTCTCTCCTGTGTGGATTCGTTTATGAGCAGTAAGAGAAGAACTGTGGGAGAAGCTCTTTCCACATTCTGCGCACTTATATGGCTTCTCCCCTGTATGGATCCTACTATGGTAAATAAGTTCAGAGTTCTTAATAAAGCTCTTTCCACACTCCATGCATTTGTGTGGCCTCTCCCTTGTGTGTCTCTTTACATGTACAATAAGATCACTTTTCTGAGGGAAGCTCTTTCCACACTCCATGCATTTATACGGCTTCTCTCCTGTATGGATCCGAGAATGGGAAGTAAGAGAATAACTAAAAGTGTGGATCATTTTATGGAAAACAAGTCCACTGCTGCTAGGGAAGCTCTTTCCACACTCCATGCATTTATAGGGCTTCTCTCCTGTGTGGATCCTTTTATGACATGTAAGTTGACTGTTTTTAGGAAAACCTTTACCACACTCCATGCATTTATATCTTTTCTCTGCTTCATGGATTCTTTTATGGTAAATAAGTTGACTGTTCTTAATAAAGCTCTTCCCACACTCCTTGCATTCATATGGATTCTCTTCAGCGTGGGTCCTTTTTTGAAATATACGGGACTCATTTTTATGAGGAAGAGACAGGGTCCGTTTATAGTTTTTTCCATTGTCTCTACATATATAATCTCCTTTGATTTGGGTTTGATTGTGTTTCTCTACATCTAATTTGTTTATGAATACTTTCATACATTTTCCAGTATATTTCTTTATTTTTTCTTGCTGGGCCACAGAGGCTTTCCTTGATGCATGGACAGAAGATGAACTTTCCTGATTCCAATGATTTGACTGGTTTCTCTCTTGGCTTTCTACTTCCATTAGAATTTTAGGGTTCTTCATACTGTATTCACGACTGATCATCTCAAATAGTTCTCTGGAACCTTCATCTTCCTCTCCGTTACCTTCACAAGAAAAATAAAATGAAAATAACTTTAAAACAGCTAAGCATACGAAGATTGAATATAATGAAAAACAAACTGCTTCAAACTTCTTAGATGCAGAAAAGCCCTTCAAGAATTTGAGCAGAACTTTCTTGATTAAAATTTGGGAAGATACATTTACATTTGTATGGCAAGAGAAAAACCATGGATTAAATATCAAATTCTCCAAACTTCTAAGGAAATGGAAAGATTTGGTTTCCCAATTTGAAATTGGACCTTGTATTCTGCTGTGCGGTTTGTATAAGAAGTGGGAGTTGCTCAGATATAAAGAGAATTTTAGAAGTAGGAAGGCATGACAGTAGTTTGGCTGTAAGGGTAAACAATGGATAACATGTAGAGAGGCATTAGAACTTGAGCTGTGGAAATACCAAATGAAGTCAAGAATGGAAAAACAATATTGTTCTCATCAGGCGTAAAATGTACTTACCATCCCTCCCAGCTTGATGATGTATGCATGCTGTCATCTTTGCGCTCCATTATCTGCGCATGCGCAGATAGTCAAAACCGGGATGTGAAGATGTCCCGATTTGGGGGGGGTGGAGTTTCCCGCCACCAGCATTAACAGCTCTTCAAATTACCCGCTGCCGGCATTACCGGCTTCTGTGAGCCGGATAGCGCCGGCAGCATTTCACCCCGGTTCTCATATATTGTTCAACAACATAAAGCAGAATTTGAATCCCAGTTGTGTAGAAAAGATGAATATGTCATTGCTAAAACCTCTAAATATACAGAGGAATATGAAAATCAACAGAAAAATATCAAAAGTGTATAAATGTACCACAAACTATTATTAGAAGTGTGGACAAGATAAAGGTTTTGTAATGCTTTGGTGGCTTTGTAAAAAAGCTAGAAAAATTTAGATTCAAAGACATTCAGTGATACAAAGAACTTTTAGATTAATATCCAATTGAAATCAGAACAATTTAGTTTGAAATTAATTAGCAGTCATAGAAGGTTGTTTCTGAGTATGACAACTGTAGTGGGAATATTAAAAACAAAAAACTAGAAGGGCTCTACAATAACTAGAATGGTGGAATGGTTGAAGATGATTGAATTCTCAATGCTGACTAAATTGACTCTGATCAGGGAAAGGATAGTATCTATATTTATTAGTTATTGGAAACCCCGATCGACTTTTGGCTGAAAAAAAGAAAAAATGAACTTGTAATCAAATTTATGTTTGAAGATTAGAAAGGGTAGCTTATGTAAAGGAGGAAACAATGACGTAATCTTAGAAAGGGGGAAAAATAACTATTACTTTCTTTTTTCTCTTTTTTTAAATTTTTCGTGCTTTATTCTTATTCTTTAATAATCATATTATGGAGATTCAACTGGAAGCGTCGCGGCGAGACAGTCGGGGAATTTGCGGGTTCCGATGAGCTCCGCAAAATCCCGGACTGACGAATCGTCGCCAAGAGGTCTTCGGACCGGAACCGTACTGTAGGGATGGGGTGAAGGCAAGGCATCTCAGAAGTCCAAGGGGAACAGACAAGTGACTCGATGGACAGAGGTAGCTCTCTATGACTTGGTGGCAGGGGCGGCAAATTTATGTTTGAAGATTAGAAAGGATAATTTATGTAGTGGAGGAAACAATGACATAACCTCAGAAAGAGGGGCAAAAATAACTATTACTTTCTCTTTTCTTTTTTTTTTAATTTTTTTCTCTCTTTTTTCTTATTCATTAATAATCATATTACTCTATCTTCTTTATTTTGAGTTCAAAATTTGTAGTTTTTATTCTGATAAAATTTTTTGTATATTCTCACCCAAAGAGACCACATTCCTATGATTTTCCAGCATGACTTCCCAATACAGTGCTTTCTGGTCAGCATCCAGTTGAGACCACTCCTTTTTGGAGAAATACACAGCCACCTCCTTAAAGGACACAAGACCTTCCTGAACGAGAAGAAACCAAAAAAAAAAAAAAAACAGGAGTGAAAGGAAGGAATCACTTTTTGTCCGAGTCTGTCTGTCTGTCTGCACGCCTCTCTATCCTCATGTATCAACAAGACTTTCAGCATCTGGCCCTGATCTGGTCACCCTCTTTGGATTTTAACAGACTGCTTTATCTTTTAACCTGGTGCCATTATTCTTCTTATCAACTGTTATAAACAAGGCATTTTAGAAACTGTAAGGGGACCATGTGATTATTTCAGTTATTATTGAGTTGTGTTGCACAATACTATGTCAAAGAATTACTAATAGGATCCCTATTCAGAAAACATTCGTATTATGAACATTTTATCTTTTACTATCCCTCTCTTACTTGAGTTGGAGCTTCAACCAATCTATCAGCACCACCATAAAAAGGAGTCAGATCCGTTCTATTCTTCTCTGTGAGGGAGACAGAAATTTCAAATGGATAATTTATAAACTTATTCTACAGAAGAGAAGAGACAGAGAAGGTAAGACAGCTGGAATCTCTCTTGGAATAGGTAGACTTTTGATTACCATCTGAGTTGTCCTGATTTGCGGATTCATGATAGACCCTCCTGGAAAACAGCTCCTGAGGGGGATTTGATGGATTCCTCTTTCTCATAGGTTCTCTGGTTTGCAGAAAGAAAGACTTGGAAAAAAGAGAAAAGAAAAATACATCACACAACATGAAGTGGATTCTTGTTCTCAAAAAACAACTTCAATGCCCCAATATCTATCAATGAGCCTAGAATGTGCAAGAAAGGAACAGCTGTCTCCAGTCTATGCTCTAAAATGGATAATGGAACAATGTCCTGCAAGAACTAGTGGAACATCTTAAAACAGTGGTTCTCAACCTTCCTAATGCCGCGACCCTTTAATACAGAAGGGTCACAAATCATGTTGTGGTGACCCCCAACCAGGGGTGGGTTCTAAATTTTTTTATTACCCGTTCTGTGGGCGTGGCTTATTTTGTGGGCATGGCTTGGAGGTCATGTGACTGGGTGGCCGTGGCTAGCTGGTCATGTGACCGGGTGGCCATGGCTATGTGTATAGGGACTACTCAGAGGGCTGAAAAAAGTCATTTCTGACAGGTCCTCGCACTTTTGACTGGTCCTCACTCTTATGACCATCCTCACATTTATGCCCGTGCAGCATTCTTAACAACCATGTCACTCATTTCACAACTGCTTCTCTTCACCATGGTGACAAGATAGGGTGAAAACGTAAAATGTGAGGACAGTCGTAAGTTCGAGGACTAGTCAAAAGTGCGAGGACCAGTCAAAAATAACTTTTTCAGCCCTCTGAGTAGTCCATATGCACAAAAGGACTACCCAGAGGGCTGAAAAAAGTGATTTCTGACAGATCCTCGCACTTTTGACTGATCTTCGCACTTATGACTGATCATCATTTATGCCCGTGCAGCATTCTTAACAACCATGTCACTCATTTCAGAACTGCTTCTCTTCACCATGGTGACAAGATAGGGCAAAAACGTAAAATGTGAGGACAGTCGTAAGTTTGAGGACTGGTCAAAAGTGCGAGGACCAGTCAAAAATAACTTTTTCAGCCCTCTGAGTAGTCCATATGCACAAAAGGATACAGCAATAGAGAGGGATGAAGGAAGGGAAGGGAAATTAGAGTAGGAGTGAGGGTAAGAGAGGGAGGAAGAGAGGAGGAGAAGGAGAAAGGAAGAGGAAGTAGGGAGGAGAAGAAGAGGGGGAGGAAGAGAAAGTAAGAAGGAAAGAAAAGAGAGAGGTGGTAGGTTTGAGGAGAAAGATTGCTGTACCATAAAAAAGATGAAAGGGAAGAAAGCCAACCCCAAACAAATATAAAGATATTAAGATAAAGAATGAATTGTTAAACTTATATAAACTTATAAAAGAGAACAAATATGAATAAATAACAATAATTAGAAACACACATACAAACATACAATGTATTTTCTTTGAACAGAGTATTTGGCCAGTTCATAAATTTAAACAGTGTTTAGTCATTTCAATTAAATTTACAATTTCTATATTTCCTTTTTGCCATATTTATTCCTCAATATTACCCTTCATCCTCATCTCTAATCTTAATCAAATTCAATTTTTCCCTTCTATTCTACATTATACCCCTTCCCATTGTCATCTATTTTTATATCCATCCTCACATTGGTTAATTATGTAATATTACAGTTGTTTAATATAAATTCAACATTTTAATATAAATCAATTAGTTATATAACTACCTTTTTTGTATATTAATCAATATGAACATGAATATTCCAATTATTTCCATGCAATCCAATTTCTTACAAATCAATTAATTATATTTACCAATAATAATAAACCAAATAATTTCCCCCATATATTCCTCCAAACCACAACTTAACCATTTCTGCTTTCAACACAATATACAATTAATAGTATCTCAATTATTACAATTCCCTAGTTAAATAGAGCTTTTTTTCTTTTGTGTTTTAAAATCTCCTCTTTTTCCCTAAATTTCCCGTTGTTTGCACCTACCTTTTTTGGTGAGGAAAAAGAAATCTGCCTGCCTAATTTTCCAAGTTGCAGCAACAGCAAAGCAGTTTCAGTTTCATTTTTAAGCATAGATAGGGGGAAAAAAATCAGCACTCTTTCCAAGCAAGCAGCAGAGCCCCAAGCAAAACAGCTGAGAGCAAATCAGCTGGGTGTCGGGAGCCGATCTAAGCAAGGGCTAATTAGCCTATGCTGAAGCTCCGTGGGCCAATAAAATTACAAAAAACCACCGAACCATTTGTTAAATTGCTGGCTCCGCCGCCCCTCGCCCACCAATATTTACTGGCAATAAATAGTGGTGCGGAGGGGCGGGGCAAGCCAGCAATTTAACAAACGGTTCGGCTGCACCACTGGCTATAGGGTGGCCCTTTGAAGTCCCGCGGCAAAAATTTAAACAGTTTTTTTTCCTCTAGCTATCGGAGGCAGCAATAGATTGGGAGTGGGCGGGGTAAACGAATGGCCGGCGATCCAACAGAGCAGAGAGTGAGGGTGAGTGAAGGCGGGGGGGGCGAGAGAGGGCTTTGGCGACCCCTGTGAAATGGCCGTTCGACCCCCAAAGGGGTCGCAACCCCCAGGTTGAGAACTGCTGTCTTAAAATATTATGAAGACCAGAGAAGTATGGAAGGGAGGGGTGACGAATTTGAACACATTCTTTATTCCCTTCTGGACTTCCAAGATGAAAGTCTCTCACCTGCAATTCGACTTCCTCCTTCTGTTCCTCTGCCTGACTCAGGAGGAAGCCTTCCGTCAGGGCCACCGCTTGGGAGCTGGTCTCTGCTCCACACTCCTGCACCCAGTTCTTCATCAGCAGGGGCAGAAGGGCCTGGAACTGCTCCAGAACCACCAGATCCAACATTTGGGTTTTAGTGTGGTTTTCTAACCTCAGCCATTGACTAGAAATGTTGTGGAGTCGGCTGCAAAGTCCTCGGGGACCTTCAGCCTCCTGGTATTGGATGTTTCTGAAGCCATATGGCTGAATCTCTGAAGGGAAGATGCTTTTCTTCTCCAGGATCGTCTGTCCAGTTCTTGCCCAGAACTTCCCACAGGTGCCAGGCTGAACATCTGGGGCACATTTTCCAGTTCCCTCATTTGCTAATGGTTTTTTCTGCATTCTTTCTCTGTCCTATAAGGAAATTCCAGATAGTGCTGAGGAATCTTGTGGATTAACAAATGTGGACCTCATTTGTTCGTAGGACGATTCCTGGAGCTGCAGGATTGATCACAAAAGCTATCCAGAATCTTCTCCCAAGTGTACTTTTTGTTGTTAGGAAGGTTGTTGTGATGACTCTAGTTTCTGCATTGGATATGGAAAAGAAAATAAATTTTATAGAATGAGAAGGCCATGGACGTCAGCACTGAAAAACATTCATCCATATTAATAAGAAGCTGATAATGTATTACAGTGGTATTGAGCAGATGGATCCTGTGGGTATTTGAGTGAGAAATAAGGGAATTTAAAAATAAAATAGTAATGAAGGGAATAGTAATAAATGAATAGAAACTTGTTATTCTATTGTACAATGTATGTTATACTGCTACAAAAGTATTTTCCATTTAAGCATTAATTTTTTAAGCATTTATAATACATGTAAAAACATATGCATGAAATCAATTGTATCCTTCCTGCATTAAGATCTAAATATGACTGAATTTTACAATGTAGTTAGATTATATGCTTTGTGGAACTTTTCTCAAATGTCTATGGTGCATATACTTGGAGAAGGACATGTGGCAGAGGTGAAATGTAAAATCTGTTTCTACTGTTTTTGTGGGCGTGGCTTGGTGGGACGGGTAAGGCGACTGGGTGGGCATGGCCAACTTTTTTTTAAAAAACTTTTCAAAGCATTTTTTCTAAAGCTTTGAAAAGCCTCTGCCAATCAGGCAACTCAGCTGGGATCGTCAGAGAGGCTATTTAAAAAATGCTTTGAAAAGCCTCTGACAATCCCAGCTGAGCTGCACGATCATCAAAGGTTTTTTTTTACTTTTAAAAGCATTTTTTCATCGGAAGAGGTTGTAGAAAAAATGCTTTTAAAAGTAAAAAAAAAAAGCCTCTGATTGTGCGACTCAGCTGGGTATGGGAGCGGGAGCGCAGGGATTTTTGCTACCCGTTCTCCGAACCACCCGCCGCCATCACTACTGGATCGAGCGATCCGGTCTGAACTGGGAGCATTTCAACCCTGACATGTGGGCATTATCTTGTCCTTTGGCATAGGAGAGGGGCCTTGCTGAGGGTGCAGGGAGACGTTCCTTAACGCTAGAGAGCAGATAAATGTTAACAGATAGGTAAGGGAGAAGAGAAAGTAATCTGAGAAAACAAAGAGAGAGAGAATGTATTCCTTTGAGGCATCTTGGATTAGCTAAAACCCCCGGAGGACTTGTCCAATAAGTCCAAAGGAGGAAGGAAATGGGCCATTCAGATAGAACTGTATATAATGAATGTTTTTGAAATCTAAGGGTGTGGCTTCCTCTCTCAAACCCTTTGTTGAGGTCTATGCTGGGACACCACTGCATTTTGCAAAATTGCTTTCTTGTTTATTTTGAAATAAAATCTCTGTGTTTTCACAGACGCCAAGTTTATTTGTTGAAGTCATTTCCAACATTTGTGTGTCTGTGTGTCCATCAAGTGTGGTGCAAAATATGGTCCCAGTTTTCATCAAGAAATGAAATATGTTATATTGGAATATAAAACAAATGTTTTACGTTTGGAGGATTTTCTATTTTTCTTTCCCCAAAGGGAGAGCTAGGGCTAGTTTTTTTTTTTTTAAATTAAGGTTAGGTTAGGTTTAGATTAGGTTAGGTTGGGTTGGGATGGGATAGGATAACTTATTGTCAGTTTTAATGTACACTAATCGGCATAGATTAAAATGAAATTTCGTAGCATACAGCTCTCAAAGAGTCTCCATCTCCAATATACAATACTAAAACTTAATAAACGAAATAAATACATAAATACATAATTATGCATATACTCACATATATTATATGACACAGAAACAACGAGTCTAGTTTGGATATATATAAAGGAAACAAATAAAAATTACTGTTTTATAAAAGTGTGTTAAATGTGCTACTAAGGTGTGAGACTCTGCTGTTTCCTGCGGATGCAAAGTGAATATACAGTAACTTGTAATCAGTAGAGACAATGTATTATGACTTGCTAAAAGCTCCCTTGGAGACAGGAACCTACGCCTTGGGTAAAACCACTATCAGTAAGAAAGGAACATCTGTCCAAGGTGAAGTTACAAGTAAACAAGATAAGATAGTCCTTGTTAGACAGGAATTATCAAGATTGCCCTTTAAAGTGTAAAATAATTTGAAGAATGACTTAGGAGAATAAAGGGGAGCTGTGAGGGCTTCATAGGCGTGGCGTGCATTGGGTAGGAGTATAAAATGTATACCTTGAAAACTCCTTTTTGTGCTCTTTGAACTCAATCCAGAGGCCGTGCTTGTAACCGCTTTTCTTTTTATTTTCACGTTTTCTTCAATAAACCTTTGATTTTGTGAACCAGTCTTGTTTTTGAATTGTGAGTATACAATTGGGGGTTTTATATCTCACATATACATGTACGTAATGAGAAAAATGAATCTTGCGAGTTCACCAGGCAGAAGGCACCGGAAACAAAGCTGTTAACAGAATCTAGTAGTCCTGCTAGAAATATTTTAAAACCTCCTCCCAGAGGGGAGTGTAAGAAAAGATAAAAAGTTACTCTTTTATAGAATATTTTAATTGCATCAAAGAAATTATAAAGGCTCTATTGCAAAGCCTCAGTAACAGGGCAAAGGAAAAGGCACAGGAAAAAGGTTAATTATTATGTGTCAGCTTGACCAAAATGTTGAAGAAAGCTCACCCACAAAGGGTGAAGGAAACAAGATGCATCCTGTTGTAAATTAGCAAAAGCAATCCCTGCAAAACACAGGAAATTGGAAATCAGTAAATAAAAGAAGCCACAACCAAAAGACACGTACGCAGGATGTAAAAAGGCAGGAACTGGGGGGGAAGGAGGTATATGATGTATACTGAGGGAAAAGGTATAAAAGTATTGTTTGAAACTTTGAAAAGCACGATCTTCACGATCTCATCCAACTTGGGAAGTGACGTGGAGGCCTGCCTTTGCAAAGGCATTCCAATAAATTTTCTTTGTTTGTACATCAGAGTTGTCTATCGAATTAGTGAGTATATATATATTGGTGTTTAAATCTCACATATCTAGACTGACAGCTTATGCACCTGAGAAAAGTTACTTGTCTGTCCAATCACACTTGGCCAATAAAGAATTATATTTTTTTTTTATTTTTTTTTATTTTCAATTTACATACCGTCCTTCTCCCTGAGGACTCAGGGCGGTGCACAGCCAGAATTAAAAACATGAAATACAAATATTAAAAACAATTAAAATCTATATAAATTTGGCCCAAAAATTTAAAAAACCACAAACCAATTAAACATTTAAAAAATTTAAAAAATTTCTTCCTAAGCCAGCCCGGCTTGCTGGAAAAAGTGGGTTTTAAGGGCACGGCGGAAGGCACTGAGGTCTTGGATTCTCCTTATCTCTGGGGGCAGCTGATTCCAGAGGGTAAGTGCCCCCACAGAGAAGGCTCTCCCCCTGGGGGTCACCAGCCTACATTGTTTGGCTGATGGCACCCCGAGGAGGCCCTCTCTGTGAGAGCGCACAGGTCGGTGGGAGGTCATCGGTAGCAGCAGGCGGTCTCGAAGATAGCTAGGCCCTATGCCATGGAGTGCTTTAAAGGTGATAACCAACACCTTGAAGCGCACCCGGAAGACCACCGGGAGCCAGTGCAGCTCGCGCAGGAGCGGTGTTACATGGGAGCGCCATGCTGCTCCCATCACTACCCGTGCTGCTGCGTTCTGGACCAGCTGGAGCCTCCGGGTGCCCCTCAAGGGGAGCCCCATGTAGAGAACATTGCAGTAGTCAAGGCGAGAGGTGACGAGGGCGTGAGTGACTGTGCACAGGGAATCCCGATCAAGAAAGGGCCGCAACTGGCGAATCAGGCGAACCTGATAAAAGGTCCCCCTGGTTACAGCCGTCAGATGTTCCTCCAAGGACAGCTGCATATCCAGGAGGACTCCCAGATTGCGAGCCCTTTCTGTGGAGGTCAAGGACTCGCCCCCAATAGTCAGTGATGGAGTCAACTGACTATATCGGGATGCCAGGAGCCACAGCCACTCAGTCTTGGAAGGGTTGAGCTTGAGCCTGTTCCTCCCCATCCAGATCCGCACAGCCTCCAGGCACTGAGACATCACTTCAAGGGCATCGTTGGGGTGGCCTGGAGTGGAGATGTACAGCTGGGTGTCATCAACGTACTGATGGTATCTCACCCCGAAGCCACGGATGATCTCGCCCAGCGGCTTCACATAAATGTTGAACAGAAGGGGCGAGAGGACCGATCCCTGCGGCACTCCACAGACGAGAGGCCTCGAGGTCGACCTCTGCCCCCCTGCCAACACAAACTGCGACCGGTCGGAGAGAAAGGAGGAGAACCACCGCAATACGGTGCCTCCCACCCCCAACTCTTCCAGCCGGTGCAGCATGATACCATGGTCGATGGTATCAAAAGCCGCTGAGATCTAACAGGACCAAAACAGAGGAGCAACCCCTGTCCCGAGCCCTCCAGAGATCATCAACCAACGCGACCAATGCTGTTTCCCTGCTGTGCCCAGACCTGAAACCCGACTGGAAGGGATCTAGATAAGATGTTTCCTCCAGGAATTGTGGAAACTGTCGCGCGACCATATTAAAAAAGAAAAGACAAAGCTTGAAAGAACACACCTTAAAATGAAGTTCAACCACCCTCTTAAACGCGGAGGGGCTGACTCTAGCTTCTTCGTTGTCTCCAGAAGTAGAAACATTTTGTAGTTTACAGCTCCAAAATGGAAAATGTGAGATTATAAGAAAACAGCTCGATTCTGGGCTTTTTTCTTTCTGGCAGCCAGCAAGTTCTTGCTGCCAGGTGAGAGACTTATATAGATCTATTTCTGGCTCCTTAGCCATCATCAGTAAGCCACACCCACATCTCATGTATCCTCCCTGTAAAGGTACAATATCTATTTTCTTACTTCTTTGTAGGATTTTTCCTCTAGCCAGGTTTTTCCTACGTAACCAAGATTTTTCTTTCTACAGCCCTATATATATATATATATAATATATTTCAAGCTTTTGAAAAGGGTTCTCCCATGAAAGAGAGAACGTCTGATCACTTTGCTTACATGGTTTATATACAGCTTTCACGATACAGCAACACAATGTAAATGTCCCTTTAGGGAATTGTTTTCAGGTCTTATATAACAAATTTGGCTCTCTGCACATGTTCCACTCTGGAGTTCCTCTCCAAAAATACCCTCCGAAAATACCCTGCGCAGATGTTTCCATGCTGATAGGTATTGTTCTCCCTAATGGATCATTAGGCTCTTCCTCTATTTCAATAGAACAGGTCAACCCAACCCAAGTTAGAATGTACCAAAACAATCATTTTCTCCAAAGCAAGCATCACAGAAACATTACAGTTCCCTTTCTCCTTTCCATAATCTAATGCTTATTCATGTCCTAATTACCAGATTATATAGTGTATATATCAGATTATATAAAAGTTAAATATGACGTTACTTAGGTTATGCTTTTGACAGGAATAATTCATTTTTCTCTCAGGAAAGCACCAAGGAAAAAGGGTGACTAATTTAACTAGTGAGAATCCATCCCCAAAGGAAAAGTAAGAAAAGCAAGCAAGAGCCTTGATAGTACAGTGGTTTAATGCACCCTGTTATTAACACAGCTGCCTGCAATTTCTGCTGGTTCGAATCTCTCCAAGGCTCAAGGTTGACTCAGCCTTCCATCCTTTCTAAGGTAGGTGAAATGAGGACCCAGTTTGTGGGGGCAATAAGCTGACTTTGTATAAAATATACAAAAGAATGAAGGCTATTGCTTAACGCATTGTAAGCCGCCCTGAGTCTCCGGAGAAGGGCGGCATATAAATCAAATTAAAAAAAGAAAAAAAAAAGAAAAACTTATTTAAAAAACCACTAATGTCAGGGAAAAAAGTGGGGAATCCTAACAGGTACTTTCCCTTCTCTGCAGCTGGAGCGAATTCTTGACCAATCCTTCTTCATCAACTTCTCTCAAAGACTCAAAAGACTGGATACATACTGGATTAAAATATGCTTTTTTGATTTCCGTCTCCGACTTCTTTATTCTCACAATTTAAGAGAAGAGAGTTAAGAACAATCCTTTCATTAAGCTTGAAAGGCCTCATCGGGCACATGGTGCGAATGCTGCGGCTCAGCCCCACTTTTGCACCTCCGTCTACCCTGCAAGGTCTCCCTTCTTTTCCTTTGCGGTCGTGGGGAAAGGAAAGGCTGGGAAGCAGCACCCCAGTCCCAGTCCTCGCACATCCGTCCTTGCACCCAGAGCCAGCAGGGGGGCTTCGAGGCTGCCTCCACTCCCCCAATAAATGGGGAGAAACGCCCCCTCCCCTTCTGGGGACCCCCATTTCTCTCCTTTGCTCCCCCCCCAATTCCATGGAACCTGCATGGGAAAAGGCGGCAGGGGAACATGGGACCACGGACTCTGACCCCGCAGGAAGACTTGACCCCTCTCCACTCACCCCTCCAGCGCGGGGCCCCTTTGCACGGGCAGAGCCGCCACTTGGGAGTCTCGTCGGGATCGGTGCTTCCCCCAAAGGCTTCCAGGCAGCTTCTGAGCCTCCAGCAAAGGCCCCGCCTCCCACTTTCAGTGGGGCTGTGTGGGAGGGGGAGCAAGAAGGACAGATGCGCCTCCCCAGACGAATTTAGGGGAAGAGTATCTATTTGGCGAGGAAGAGGGGGGGAAGCAGGGGAAGGGATGATGGGCATGGGAATAATAGGAGGAATGAATCCCTGTCGGAGAAAAGCGTTGGCATCTCCAGGAGTCGAAGCTTCTCCATCTTCCTCTCTTTCCTGTCCAGGAACCCTCTGTGGAGGTGGAAAAAAAAATCTCTCTGGAGGATTTGAACTCGCTTCCCTCAAGAACAACCACCCTGAAGGCTCCGCAGATTGGAGGAGGCCGCAAAGGGGCCCAAATCGGTCAGAAGATGAGGACCACAAGGCTGTCTAGGACAGGGGTCCCCAACCTTTTGGACCTCAGGGACCACCAAGTTCATAATTTTAAATCCTGCGGACCACTAATACGAATCCAGTGCGCCGCTTGCTGAAGCGCCTGGATTCCCAGTGACAGGATGGTGTCCTTCAGGCAATCTCCCTCCTCTCTCTCTCTCTCCTTCTCTCCCTCTCCCCCACTCTTTCTCTCTCTCCCACTCATTCTCTCTCTGATTCCCTTTCTTTTTCTCTCTTTCATTCTCTCATTCTGTCTCTCTCATTCTCCGATTCTCTGTCTCTTTCTTTCATTCTGTCTCTTTCTCTCCCTCTCTCATTCTGTCTTTCTCTCTCTTTTTCACTCTCTCCTTTCTTTCTCTCATTCTTTCTTTCTTTCTCTCATTCTGTCTTTCTTTCTTTTTCAGTCTTTCTTTCTTTCTCATTCTCTTTCATTGTCTTTTTCTCTCCCTCATTCTCTCCCCCCTTTCATTCTTTCTCATTCTCTCCCATCCTCATTTTTTCTCTCCCCTCATTCTTTCTCTCCCCTCATTCTCTCTCCCCTCATTCTTTCTGTCCCCCCTCCCTTTCTCATTCTTTCATTCTCTTTTTCTCATTTTCTCTTTCTCTCTCCCCCTTTCCCACTCATTCTGATTCCCTCTGCCTTTCTTTTTCTCATTCTGTCTCTCTGATTCTCTCTCTCTTTCTTTCATTCTGTCTCTTTCTCTCTCCCCCTCCCCCTCTTTCTCATTCTCTCTCTCATTCTGATTCTGATTCTCTTTCCCTCTCCCATCTCATGGGCCATCTCATCGTGGGGCTGAGAGGAAGTCAAGCATCTCCCCAAGAGACCACGGAGCACCAACAAGGGCTGGAAGAAATGGCTGTGAGATCCAGCAAGAAACGAAGCTTCGCTCCCACTCTGGAATATGGAGTGAAGCAAATTGCACAAACCTCCCTCTCCAGCGTAGATTTACAGCCCCACCATGAGCTGCCTGGCCAGTCCCATATTCCAAAGCTCTAGTCACAGGACTGGCCATTGCTCATCCTGGAGCAGCTCCTCCACCCTGGTGCGCCGCGGACCACCAAAATTTTCTTGTGGATCACCAGTGGTCCGCGGACCACCAATTGGTGACCACTGCTCTAGTTCTATACATACACCTGCACTTGTCAAATTTTTGGCTCTGGGTTGAAGCCAAAAATAATCGGAAAGACTGAATGGCTGCTTGTGAGAAAGTAAATAATGCTGAAGAAAAAAGAAAACCAGCCCCAAAATGGGGGGAAAGTTGAAACTGAGGGATGTTCCAGAAATTTTACCTCACAAACAGCCTCCTTGGGAGGACAAATGGAGAGGGGGGAAATGGCGTCTCCTCTGCCACAGGAGCAAAAGGGGAACGGCAAAATGATGGAAACAAGATTATAGAAAAGAGAATATAAAATTAAAACACCATGAGGGGCAAAATAAGAGGAGGAAACTTGTTTTAATACCAAACACCCTCAGGAAATACAAGTAGGAAACTTAAGACCTTTCTAGAATTTAAGGCAACTAGGATATCTCTAGATCATGAATAAAAAGAAAAGTACAATTGTTGTCTAATTTTGTGTGACTGCTACTCTGATTTCCATTTCTCTAATGCAAAATTGGACAATAACTGGCAGAAAACTTGAATTGGTGCCTTTTCTCCATTTTGACAGATTCATCCAAGGTTACTATTTGAATAAACAGCAGGAATCTCTGAAACTCAGAAGTTTGCCCCCCACCCTAATTTTTTTTGCCAATAAGCAATAGTTACGGCTTTTCTCATTATGGTAAACATACAGACAGCATTTGCTTTCCCCACAAAAATTTTATTAGACACATTTCCCCCAAATTTTTGCCAATAAACTAATGTTACGGCTTATGGTAAATGGATACAAAGACAGCATTTGTTTTTCCCACAAAAAATTATTACACTTAAAAACTCCCACTCCTTACTTGTAAAGTTAATGCTAACCACACCTTGCTTATTTTATTCTGTTCCTATTACTATAGGTAAGCCACTATTTCTATTTTACTGGAAATATCTATTTCTATCTTCTCTGTTTACATACGAAAACCCTTTTTGCTCTTCTGTGGATTTGTCAAGGGCTCCCACAGGTACTTTTTCAAAAGGCAACTGGAATTTCTATTTTCTTGAAGATGTTTCACTTTCTATCCAGGGAGATGCTTCTTCAGAACAAAAGATCCTTCTTGGATGAGAAGCGAAAGATTTTCAAGAAAACCCAAAGAAAATCCAGTTGCCTTTTGGAAAAGTACCTTTCGGACAATGAAGACCTGGATGTATGAGAACCTCCATAGGCATTTTTTTTTGTATTGTTTTATTTGTGGTTTTCCTTTTAACACCATACATATTATGTGGACAGTGTATTGACTGGGTCAATGCCCTTTTTACACAATGCTAGCAATAATACAGTTAAATATACATCGTCCTAATCTTCCAACTTCGACATAACCATTCGGTATTTAATGATTCTTTATCACGTTTTTCATAAATTCATTCAAACATTATTATTATTTATTATTATTTATTCAATTTGTATACCGCCCTTCTCCTAGTGGACTCAGGGTGGTGCACAGCCAGAACTAAAATACATAACAATACAAAATTTAAAATTAATTAAAAAATTATATACTTTGGCCCGAATTAAAACAATGTGAATTAAAACCCATTAACAGATTAAAACTAAGCAATTAAAAACTAAAAAAGGGGGCGGGGTTCATACCAGCCCTGCTTGCTGGAAAAGAAAAGTTTTCAGGGCACGGCGAAAGACCCGAAGATCCGATATCCTTCTTATCTCCGGGGGCAAATCATTCCAGAGGGCGGGAGCTGCCATAGAGAAGGCCCTCCCCCTGGGGGTCGCCAGCCGACATTGCCTTTATACCACATATTTGTTATCCCCTACTGCAGGGATGGCTAACCTTTTCCGAACCAAGTGTCCAAACAGGCATACGGGCGCCCCCCCCAAACCCTTAAAATGCAATTCATGCCTGCCGCGCATGTGCACCCACCTACCCACACATGCCCCAGCCCCTGCGCATATACAGCAGAGACCTGACAGCCAGCGGCGGAACTGGGGCGACAACTTGTGTGGCCACAGAAAGGGCGCTGCGTGCCACCTATGGCATGCGTACCATAGATTGCCATCACGGCCCACACTGTTAATAATACAATTAGGTTACCTAATCTTAAACTTTCACCTTCTAACCTTACTTTGTTTTTGATTATAATAAATTCTATTGTCTGTCAGCATATATACTACTATTTTCCCTATTTGTGTTTTCTACTTTTTTCTTTTATACAGTCACCTGTTAATATATTTTATCTCTATCCATCATCTCTTAATCTTTTTGAAGTTCCATCATTTGTTGACTTTTTGGTCGCCCTTTTATTTCTCTCTCTTGGAATCTTATAACTCTTTCTATTATTTTTATACCCACTGAGTATTCCCTTCGGTTTTCTCCCTTGTCTCCTTCTGCTGCATCATTTGAGCACCCATCCATAAACCTTTCTTTTTTTAAAAAGAGATTTTTCTTTTTTTCCTCTGTTCTACTGTAAACTCCTACAGCATTTTCTATTTGATAACTACTTATTAATCCTTTTTCTTCTCTTTCTTTTCTTGCATCTTATTTTGATTTGTCTCCTCCACAATTTTGATTATTTTGATTTTCAGACAGGGAGATCTCATTCTTATTTGGTGGTTCTCTTAGCTGTCTCTTAGCCACTCTTGGAGCTGCACAAATTGCATTTTTCCCTCATTGCCAGCTTTGCCAACAAACTCTGCAGTGAAGAAGGGGCGACAGCTGTTGTATATAGAACCACCGATATAAGAATCTCCATAGGCATCTGTCAAGGGGCTTTCGGCCACTGCTCATCTTGAAGCTTTTTCCATATTTCACAGATTTATATGGCTTCTACGCTATGTGAGTCCTTATATGGGAGTTAAGAGAATGGTTCATAGTAAAACTTTCCCCACACACCATACATTTATAAGGCTTCTCTCCTGTGTGGATCTTTTTATGGGTGTTAAGATAACTGTTTGTAGAAAAATTCTTTCCACATTCCATGCATTTATATGGTTTCTCCCCTGTATGTATCCTACTATGGTAAATAAGTCGACTGTTCTTAATAAAGCTCTTTCCACACTCCATGCATTTATGTGGCTTCTCCCCTATGTGGATCTTTATATGTGCAATAAGATCACTGTTCTTAGGGAAGCTCTTTCCACATTCCATGCATTTATAGGGCTTCTCTCCTGTATGGATCCTACTATGGTAAATAAGTTGAGAGTTCTTAATAAAGCCCTTTCCACATTCCATGCATTTATAGGGCTTCTCTCCTGTATGGATACTACTATGGTAAATAAGTTGACTGTTCTTAATAAAGCTTTTTCCACACTCCATGCATTTATGTGGTTTCTCCCCTCTGTGAATCTTTATATGTACAATAAGAGCACTGTTCATAGAGAAGCTCTTTCCACATTCCATGCATTTATAGGGCTTCTCTCCTGTATGGATCCTACTATGGTAAATAAGTTGAGAGTTCTTAATAAAGCCCTTTCCACATTCCATGCATTTATACGGCTTCTCCCCTGTATGGATACTACTATGGTAAATAAGTTGACTGTTCTTAATAAAACTTTTTCCACACTCCATGCATTTATATGGTTTCTCCCCTCTATGGATCTTTATATGTACAATAAGATCATTGTTTGTAGAGAAGCTCTTTCCACATTCCATGCATTTATAAGGCTTCCCTCCTGTGTGGATTCGTTTATGAAGAGTAAGAGAAGAATTTTGACAGAAGCTCTTTCCACACTCTGTACAATTATATGGCTTCTCCCCTGTATGGATCGAATAATGGGAAGTAAGAGAATCACTAGATAAGAAGCTCTTTCCGCATTCCATGCATTTATAGGGCTTCTCTGCTGTGTGGATTCTTGAATGTGAAGTTAGATGAATTCTCTGTATAAAGGACTTTCCACACTCCATGCATTTGTAAGGCCTTTCCCCTGTGTGGATCATTTTATGTAAAAAAAGATTTCTGAGTGAGCCGAAGCTCTTTGCATACTCCATACATTCATAGGACTTCTCTCCTGTGTGGATCTTCTTATGACTGTTAAGTTGACAGTTTGTAGGAAAGCTCTTTCCACAGTCCTTGCAGTTATACATCTTGTTCCGTTGGTGAATCCTTTTATGGGAAGTAAGACTCCTACTCCGAGTAAAGGTAGTTCCACATTCCATGCATTTATAGGGCTTCTCCCCTGTATGGATCCGGTAATGCAAAGTTAGAGAACTACTAAGAGAGAAGCTCTTTCCACACTCCATACATTTATAGGGCTTCTCCCCTGTATGGATCTGGTAATGCGAAATAAGAGAACTACTAAGAGAGAAGCTCTTTCCACACTCCATACATTTATAGGGTTTCTCCCCTGTGTGGATTCTTTTATGGGAAGTAAGACTGTTGCTCCAACTAAAGCTCTTTCCACACTCCATGCATTTATAGGGCTTCTCCGTTGTATGGATCCGGGAATGCAAAGTAAGAGAAGTACTAAAAGTGAAGCTCTTTCCACACTCCAGGCATTTATACGGCTTCTCTCCTGTGTGGATCCTCTTATGACATTTAAGGTAAGTATTCCTACTAAAGCTCTTTCCACACTCCATGCACTTATGTGGCTTCTCTCCTGTGTGGGTTCTTTTTTGAGATGTACGGGACTCATTTTTATGAGGAAGAGACTGTGCCCATTTACGAATTTTTTCATTGTCTCTACATAAATAATCTTCTCCTTTTGTTTGGTTTTGATAACGTTTATCTTCATCTAATTCGTTTATGAATAGTTTTGTACATTTTCCAATATGTTTGTTTTTTATTTTTCCTTCCTGGATCACAAAGGCTTTCATTGTTGCATGAATAGAAGATAAACTTTCCTGATTGCAATTATTTGACTGGTTTCTCTCATTGCTTTCTACTTCCATTAGAATTATAGGGTTCTTTGTATTGTATCCACGACTGATCATTTGCAACAATTCCCTCAAATCTTCATCATCTTCTCCGTTATTACCTTCACAGGAAAAGAAAAATGAAAATAACTTTAGGGAAAAAGAACAAAGCATAGGACGTTTGAATATAATAACTAACTGCTTCAAACTTCTTAGATGCACAGAAGTCCTTCAAGAATTTGATCTGGACTTTCTGGATTGAAATTTTGGAACATACATCTAGGTTTGTATGGCAAGGAAAAAATCATGGATTAAATACCAAAGATTTGGTTTCCCAATTTGAAATTGAACTTTGTATTTTGCTGTGCAGCTTGGATAAGAAGTCGGAGTTGCTCAGAAATAAGCAAATTTTAGAAATAGAAAGGCAGTATGTCATGGATATTTCTGGTACAATAAATATAGGATCAATCTAGATTTTAAAACCATTGTTAGAAATGCCACATTGAGAACATGAAACATATATAAACTCGGGTTGTGCCCCAAAATATCCTAATGTCTTTCAGCAGAAAAAAAGGAGCAAGGATAAACAATAGATAACGTGTGGAGAGGCATTAGAACTTGAGCTGCAGGAATACCAAATTAAGTCAAGAATGGAAAAACAATATACCATAGTTTTCATATTATCAGGCACTTTCTAGGCAGATAAAGGGAACTAAGGACATTCAGTGATACAGAGAACTTGAAAGAATAATATCCAACTGAAATCAATTTATGTTGGCACTAATCCAACAGTCATAGAAGAATGTTTCTGAGTATGATAACCATAGTGGGACTATTATACACAGAAAACTAGAACTGCTCTACAATAACTAGAATTGTGGAATGGTTGAAGAAGATGATAGATTTCTCAATGATGACTAAATTGACTCAGATAAGGCAGAGAATAGTATCTATATTTATTAGTGATTGAAAAACCCTGACGGACTTTTGGGTGAAAAAAAGAAACAATGAACATATGATTTGAAGATTAGAAATGATAAATTATGTAGAGGTGGATATTATGATGTAATCTTAGAAAGGGGGCAGGGAGAAATATAACTTCTTTATTACTTTGTGTTTTCTCTTTTAATTTCATACTTTTTTCTTATTCATTAATCACATTACTCTTATCTTCTTTATTTCCTTTTCCGAATTTGTAGGTGTTATTCTGATAAAATTTCTGACATATTCTTACCCAAAGAGGCCACGTTCCTATGATTTTCCAGCATGACTTCCCAATACAGTGCTTTTTGGTCAACATTCAACTGAGACCACTCCTCTTCCGAGAAATACACAGCCACCTCCTTAAAGGACACAAGACTTTCCTGAATGAGAAGAAAAAAGAACAAAAAACAGGATTTCATGATCTGTCCTTATTGTTTAAATGATTCCAAGCAAAAATACACATTTCAGGCCATTCACAGCTGTCAGGTGGGCGTGGCTAGTTCGATGCCACTCACTGGGAGCGGCTGGCTCAGTAAGTACTGAAACTTCCTAAGAGTAAGGACAATTAACCAGTAGACTAGCTCGTCTTCAGAAATTGTGGGCCCTCCAGAAGAAAATGCAGGATGTGTTTGTGTGTTCTTTACTACTTAAGTAAAAGGCTTGTGGTGTCCCAGAGCAAATAATTCATGCTGGAAACGTCCATTAAAGTTGTTTGAGAAGCACCCAGGGATTTAGATGGCTGTCATCAATTGACAAAGAAACACCATTTATTTATTATTTTATTATTTTATTTTATTTTTTTATTTTATTTTATTTTATTTTATTTTATTATTTTATTATTTTATTTTATTATTTTATTTATTTTATTTTATTTTATTATTTTATTTATTATTTTATTTTATTTTATTTTATTATTTTATTTTATTTTATTTTATTTTATTTTATTTTATTTTATTTTATTTTATTTTATTTTATTATTTTATTTTATTTTATTTTATTTTATTTTATTATTTTATTTATATACCGCCCTTCTCCCAAAGGACTCAGGGCGGTGAACAGCCATAATAAAACAATGTACAAAATAGAATTTAAAAGCAATTAAAATAATTAAATCATAGGCCAAATTTAAAACTCTCATTTCAAAACCAATTTTAAAACCCCATTAAAACCAAATTAAAATCATTTATCCCATCAGAGCGGCTTGCTGGAATAACAGGGTCTTCACTGCACGACGGAAGGCGCGGAGGTCGGGGATCCTTCGTATGTCCGGGGGTAATTCATTCCAGAGGGCAGGGGCCCCCACAGAGAAGGCTCTCCCCCTGGGGGTTGTCAGTCTACATTGTTTGGCTGACGGCATCCTGAGAAGGCTCTCTCTGTGTGAGCGTACCGGTTGGTGGGAGGCAATCGGTGGCAGAATGCAGTCTTGTAGATAGCCAGGTCCTAAGCCATGGAGCACTTTAAAGGTGGTAACCAACACCTTGAAGTGCACCCGGAAGACCACCGGGAGCAGAGGGGTGTTACATGGGAGCGACGGGTCGCCCCCATTATTACTCACGCGGCCGCATTCTGGACCAGTTGGAGCCTCCGGGTGCTCCTCAAGGGGAGCCCCATGTAGAGAGCGTTACAATAGTCCAGACGGGAAGTGATGAGGGCTTGAGTGACTGTGCGCAAGGCGTCCTAATCCCGAAAGGGGCGCAACTGGGAAATCAGGTGAACCTGATAAAAAGCTCCCCTGGCCACGGCCGTCATATGATCATCCAAAGACAGCCATGAGTCCAGGAGGATGCCCAAGTTGCGAGCCCTCTCTGAGGGGGGTAAGATCTCATCCCCAATAGTCAGCGATGGTGTGAGCTGGCTATATCAGGATGCCGGAAACCACAGCCACTCAGTCTTGGAGGGGTTGAGTCTGAGCCTGTTCCTCCCCATCCAGATCCGCACCATCACTGGAGGTAAAAGGTTTGTGGTATCCCCAGACCAAAGGCTGAAGAGAAACCTGTTTGGAAAGAGCATTTTTCATCCTTTCCAAAGTGGGATTGTTTGGCCCCAAATTGGCACAAATCAGAGGATTACAAATTCTTTTAAAGGCTGAAGGGTTTTGATCTGGCCACCCTCTTTCGATTTTAACGGTCTGCTTTGTCTTTTAACCTGGTGCCATTATTTTTCTTATCACTGGCCTTTTCAAAACTGTAAGGTGCCACTGAGATTCTTTTACATATTGAGTAGTTTCCCACAATTCAATGTCAAAGAATTATTAACAGGATCACCATTCTATTAAAAAAGAGCAACGGTGGAGCAGTGGTTAGAATGTAGTACTGCAGGCTACTTCTGCTGACTGCCGGCTGCCAGCAATGTGGCAGTTCGAATCTCACCGGCTCAAAGTTCCATCCTTCCGAGGTCGGTAAAATGGGGACGCAAGTTGTTGGGAACAATATTCCGACCCTGTAAACCACTTAGAGAGGACTATAAAGCACCAAAGCTGTATATAAATCTAAGTGCTACTGCTACAGTTATTCAGCAAACGTTAACATTGTGAATGTTGTTTTATTATCCCTCTCTTACTTGAGTTGGCGCTTCAGCCAGTCTTTCAGCACCACCATAAAAAGGAGTCAAATTCATTGTATTCTTCCCTGTGAGGGAGACAGAATTTTGAAATGGATAATTAATAGATATACAATAGATATACAATACAAGATATAGAATAGAAGACAAGAGATACAAAAGGTAAGACAGCTGGGACCTACCATATGAGATGTCCTGACTTGTAGATTCCTGATAGATCCTCCTGGAAAACAGCTCCCGAGGGGGAATTGATGCATTCCTCCTTCTCATAGGATCTCTGGTCTGCAGAGTGAAAGACTTGAAATATGAGGCAGGAGAAAAGAAAAATAAATAAGACATCAACCTACATGAGGTGGATTCTTGTTCTCAAAAAACAACTTCAATGCCCCAATATCTATCATTGAGCATAGAATGTAAGAAAAAAAGTTATCTTTACTCTACAGACAGTCATTGACTTACGACCGCAATTAGCCCTAAAATTTATGTTAAGAGAGGTATTTGTTAAGTGAGCTTTGCCCCATTTTACGATCTTTCTACCCACAGTGGTTAAGTGAATCATTGCAATTGTTAAGTTAGTCACACGGCTTCCCCATTGACTTTGCTTGTCAGAAGTTCACCAAATCTGTTCAGATGATCCCAGGACACCGAAACTGTCATGAATATGAACCACATCCCAAGTATCTGAATTTTGATCATGTGACCACGGGGATGCTTCAACCGTTGTAAATGTGAAAAATGGTTGAAAGTCACTTTTTTCAGTGCCGTAACTATGAACAGTCACTAAATGAACTGTAATAGGACTATCTGTATATTCTAGAATACATAATGGAACAATGTCCTGCAAGAACTAATAGAACATATCCACGTTATGAAGAATTATAGAAGGGAAGGGTAAAGAATTTGAACATTCTTTATTCCCTTCTGAACTTCCAAGATGAAGGTCTCTCACCTGCAATTCGACTTGCTCCTTCTGTTCCTCTGCCTGACTCAGGAGGAAGCCTTCCGTCAGGGCCACCGCTTGGGAGTTGGTCTCTGCTCCACACTCCCGCACCCAGTTCCTCATCGGCAGGGGAAGAAGGGCCTGGAGCTGCTCCAGAACCATCAGATCCAACATTTGGGTTTTAGTATGCTTTTCTAACCTCAGCCATTGACTTTAATATAAACATTGTAGAGTCGGCTGCAAAGTCCTCAAGGACCTTCAGCCTCCTGGTATTGGATGTTTCTGAAGTTGCAGGGCTGAATCTCTGAAGGGATGATGCTTTCCTTCTCCAGGATCTTCTGCCCAGTTCTTGCCCAGATCTTCCCACAGCTGCCAAACTGAACAGCCGAGGGACTTGTTTCTGCGTCCTTTTTCTGTCCTGTAAGGAAATTCCAAATAGGTCTGAGGAATCTTGTGGACACCTTTCAATTCATAAGACTTTTCCTGTTGTTGCAGAGCTGACCACAAAGACTATCCAGGTCTCTTCGCCCAAGAGAAGACTCTTCTACACCGCCCTGAGTCCTCCGGGAGAAGGGCGGTATAGAAATCTAATAAACTTAAACTTAAACTTAAGAGTTAACTTTTTGCTGTTAGGAAGTTTTTAGAGATGATTCTAGTTTCTGCATCCGAGATGGAAAATAAAATAAATTCAAAGAATGAGAAGGTCGTGGACTTAAATACTGAACAACATTCATGGAATGGAGTCTTTTCCTAAGCTGGTAGAAGTTTGGTATTGCACAAATGGATGTTCTGGGTATTTATATGTCTGTCTGTCCATTGTGTGGTGCAAAAAATGGTCTTAGTTTCCATCAAGAACTTGTTATATGAAACCAATTTCATTTTTGGCGGAATTTCTATTTCTTTTTTCTCCAAATGGAAAATGGCTTTTTAAAAAATATATATATAAATTTGATTTATATGCCGCCCTTCTCCGGAGACTCAGGGCGGCTTACAATGCGTTAAGCAATAGCCTTCATACTTTTGTATATTTTATACAAAGTCAGCTTATTGCCCCCACAACTGGGTCCTCATTTTACCTACCTTAGAAAGGATGGAAGGCTGAGTCAACCTCTCCCTAGGGGGAGAGACTTTTCTGTGGGGGCACCTACTGTCTGGAATGAGCTCCCCCCGGAGATACGGAGGATCCCGGATCTGCGCACCTTCTGCCGCGCTGTGAAGACCTTTTTATTCCACCAGGCGGGCTTGGCCTAATCTTTTCCCTCTTTTTAATATTTATTTATTTATTTATTTATTAAATTTCTATACCGCCCTTCTCCAAATAGGACTCAGGGCGGTGCACAGCCAAAGTAAAAACAGAGCATACAAAATTTAAAAACAGTATTAAAATAATTAAATATTTTGGCCGTAAATTAAAACAACCCAATTTAAAATCAATTTAAAATTTAACTCAAGCCAGACCAGCTAGTTGAAATAAATAGGTTTTCAGGGCCCGACGAAAAATCCGGAGGTCTGTTATTGTACGTAACTCTGGGGGAAGGTTGTTCCAGAGGGTGGGTGCCGTCACAGAGAAGGCTCTCCCCCTGGGGGTCGCCAGCCGACATTGTCTGGCGGATGGCACCCTGAGGAGGCCCACTCTGTGCAAGCGTACTGGCCGGTGGGAGGCTATTGGTGGCAGAAGGCGGTCTCGTAAGTACCCCGGCCCTAAGCCATGGAGTGCTTTAAAGGTGGTCACCAACACCTTGAAGCGCACCCGGAAGACCACCGGGAGCCAGTGCAGCTCGCGCAGGAGAGGTGTCACATGGGAGCGCCTCGTCGCCCCCATAATCCCCTGCGCGGCCGCGTTCTGGACCAGCTGGAGCCTCCGGGTGCACCCCAGGGGGAGCCCCATGTAGATTATGTAAATTTTAATCTGTTTTTAAATTATTGGGGTGTTTTAATTTGTCTGGGCCAAAATGGTTTAATTCGATTTTATTGGTTTTTTAAATTTTTTGTATCTATGTATTTTATTGTTTGGCTGTTCACCGCCCTGAGTCCTTCGGGAGTAGGGCGGTATACAAATCAAATAAAATAAAAAAATGAAATGAAATGAATTTACCCTGCACTTGGGGTTCATGCAAGATGCCAAAACTTAAAGAGCCTAAGAAACTGGAACAGAATACAGAATTCTTACACACATTTCTTGTGCTTCACATTGAGACATTTAGAGTTTAGAACAATCCATTAAACAATAAAGATCAAAGGTCACAAACAGGGAATATTAAAGAGGAGGAAGAGAATGTTTCCCCTAAAGGAGAAATGTAGAAACATGCTCTTGTAGGAAGCCCCACCCCCCACCTCAGAAGAATGACATATTGTGGAAAATACTAAAAAAGGCGGAATATTATATTTCCCTAAAGGAGAAAAGGGAAAAAAATCTTAAAAGAGAGGCAGAAACCACCACCAGTCTCCCTGCCCCCAAGCAGAAACTGAGGCGGCCAGCTTTTAGAAATGTAGATTTGGTAATCCATTCAAAACAGGATATTTTGAAATCCCTTGCAGCAAAGTCTGACAGCAAACAAAGGCAGAGTGGTAGGATTAGAAAGCGGCCCCTCACCCAAGACCCCAACACAGGAGGAAAGCCACAATAGGAATTGCCCACCACCCTTTCAGAACACAAGGAACATTGCACCACAACCCCCGAACAGTGCAAACTCCAAAGGTATAGAAACCTATAAAAGATCCATCCACTCATCCAACCGTTCAGCTGGCCCAGAACTGCACACTGTCTTTGTGGTTCTGTTCAATAAACCATCTTTCCAATCAGCCTTCATGTAGTTTCCAAGGTCTTTCTCCCAACTTGGAACTGAACCAGATGGATTTTCCTTCCAAGAGGAGCACCCCGATCAACTCCCAGAAGTTTGAGAAACATCTATACAATAGATCACTGCACACCAGAACAACCAGACACAAGAACAGTTTTTCCCCGAACGCCATCACCCTGCTCAACAAATAATTCCCTCAACATTGTCAAACTAGTTACTAAGTCTGCATTACTATTAATCTTCTCATCGTTCCCATCACCCATCTCCTCCCACTTATGAGTGTAACCTTGTTACTGGTATCCTTACGATTTATATTGACCATTTCCTACTATGATTTGATTGCTTATTTGTTCCTTATGACTATCATAAAGTGTTGTACCTTATGATTCTTGACGAATGTAGCTTTTCTTTTATGTACACCGAGAGCGTACGCACCAAGACAAATTTCTTGTGCGTCCAATCACAGTTGGCCAATAAAGAATTCGATTCAATTCTACTCTACTCCACTCGACTCGACTCCACCCTACCCTACCCTATTCTATGCTACACTATTCTACTCTATTCTATTCTAATTTTCTATTCTATCAATCGTCTTGGGCACACAGTGCGAATGCTGCACCTCCCTCTCTGCAAGGTCTCCCTTCTTTTCTGCGGAAAGAGCCCTTTTGCCATCGTGGGGAAAGGCTGGGAAGCAACACCCCAGTTCCAGTCCTCGCACATCCGTCCTTCCACTCAGAGCCATCAGGACAACATCTGCCCCCTCCCCCCACGCATAGGCTACAAAGGAAATGGGGGGGGAACAGACCCTCTCTTCTGGCGATCCCCATTTCTCTCCTTACCCACCCCACCCCTGCCTGGCTCCTGCAAAGAAAAGGGCAGCAGGGGAACATGGGATCTCGGACTCCGACCCCGGAGGAAGACTTAGCCCCTCTTCAAGCAGCCCTCCACCGCGGGACCCCTTTGCACGGGTAGATCCGCCACTCACGGAACTCGGGAGTCACGTCGGGATCCAGCCTCTGAGCCTCCGGCAAAGGCTCCGCCTACCACTCACAGCGGGGGGGGGTTGAGTGGGTGGGGCCGACACGCCTCCAGCCTCTTCCCACGAACGCTCTCGGCAACAATTTACACATACTTACTGGAACAGAGCGGCGCATGCTCAGTTCCCTCCAGATGCTGAGAACGCCCCCTGCTGGACTATTTGCAAAGTGCCAGCATTCCCTGAAAGGGCGGGAAAGTGGAGCCTATCTGAGGGCGGTGGGGGAAGGAAGAGAGGGATGATGGTTCATTGGAGTAGTAGGAAAGACTCCATGTGAGTCTCCAGCGATGGAAGCGTCTGTGGAGATGGAGAAAAATCCCTCTGGAGGATTTGAACTCACTTCCCTCAAGAACTGCCACCCTGAAGGCTCGGTAGCGATTGGAGGACTCCTCAAAGGAGCCAAATCCTGTCAGAAATGGCCAAACAGCCAGAAGGCGAGGACCAGGAGGCTCTTTGGTTAATATATTTCGTATCATGTGGTTGTTGCGAACTCCAGCCTGAAGGGGAGGAAGATGAGGCTGGGGTAGGGAAGCCACAATCAGGAAAATGGAACTTCTATCGTATTTTTGTTCTCTAGTTCTGTATATACACCTGTACCAGTAGTGGGTTCCAAATCCCATCGCTACCGATTCGCCCGATCCTGGGTGAACTGGTAGCAACCCACCACTGACCTGTACTTGTCAAATTTTTGGCTCTAGGTGAAGCCAAAAATAATCGGAAAGACCAAGTGGCTTGTGAGAAAAGAAATAATGCTGAAGAAAAAGAAAACCAGTCCCAAAATGGGGAAAACTGGTAGATGTTCCAGGAATTTTACCTCGCAAGGCTTCTTGGAGGACAGAGGAGGGAAGAGGAGGGAAATGGTGTCTCATCTATGACTGGAAAAAAGGGAGAACTACAAAATGATGGAAACAGATTATGGAAAAGGGAATATAAAATTAAAATATAATGAGGGGCAAAAAAGAAGAAACATGTTTTATTTAGGGGTTGAATGCCAAACACCCTCAGGAAACACGAATAGGAAACGTAAGACCTTTTTAGAATTTAAGGTAGTTGGGATATCTCTAGATCAGCGGTGTCAAACTGGATTTCTTCAATGGGCCGGGGTGGGGGGATGGGGGAGACAGGACAGATGCCTCTTACAGCACTCTGCTGGCCGAAAAGGAGCCATGGGGGGGAGGGGTTATGCAAGGCCCAACTCCCCATGGTCTGTTTTGGCTGGCAGAGACACCGTGGGTCAGTTCTTTGATATTTCCAGGCTACCCCTGAGGGCCAGAACTAAGTACCCCATGGGTTAGATCCAGCATGCCTTCAGTTTGACACTCCTGCTCTAAATCATGAATAAAAAGAAAAGTACAATTGTTTTCTAATTTTGTATGGCTCCCAGTCTGATTTCCATTTCTCTAACACAAAATTGGACAACTACTGGCAGAAAACTCAAATTAGTGCCTTTTCCCCATTTTGACAGATTCATCCAGGGTTACAAGTTGAATAAACAGCTTCAATCCAGCAGGAGCCTCAGAAACTCAGAAGTTTATCCCCCACCCAAATGTTTTCCCCAAATGTTTGCCAATAAATAGTTGTTATGGCTTTTCTCATTATGGTATAGTAAACAGATACAAAGAGAGCATTTGTTTTTCCCACAAAAATTTTATTAGACACCCTTAAAACTCCCACTCCTTACTTGTAAAGGTAATGCTAACCTCACCTTGCTTATTTTACTCTCTTCCTATTACTATAGGTTAGCAACTAGCTTACTTGTATCTATCTTCTTTCTCTGTTTATATATGAAAACCCATTTCGCTCCTCTAGATTTGTCAAGGGCTTCCAAAGGTACTTTTCCAAAAGGCAACTGGAATTTCTATTTTCTTGAAGATGTTTCGCTTCTTATCCAAGGAGCAACTTCAGATCTGAAGATGCTTCTTGGATGAGAAGCGAAAGGTTTTCGAGAAAACACGAAGTCCAGTTGCCTTTTGGAAAAGTACCTTTGGGACAACCATGACCTGGATGTAGGAGAATCTCCATAGGCATTTGTCAGGGGGCTGTACTCTCCCCTCCTCAATCATAATCCTCTATTACTGGAGCTGCTTTGGGGGATTCTGCACCATGGCTGGCTGCATGAAGGGCTCTTCCCTGAATTTTCAGACTGGGAGGTCTCATCTGGCGGTTCTCTAAGCTGTCTCTTAGCCACTCTCGGAGCTCCACAAATTGCATTTTTCCCTCATTGCCAGCTTTCTCTTTCTCTTTCTCTTTTTCCTTCTCTTTCTCTTTCTGTACAACAAACTCCAGTGAAGAAGGGGCTACAGCTGTTGTATTATAGAACCATAAATATGAGAATCTCCATAGGCATTTCTCAAGAAGCTTTCCTCTCACCTCCCTATGCATAACCCTCTATTACTGGAGCTGCTTTGAGGAATTCTATGCCCTGTGAAATATTAATACCGCTTTATAAAGCCTTAATAAGACCACACCTAGAATATTGCATCCAGTTTTGGTCACCCCATTAGAAAGAAGATGTTCAGACTTTGGAAAAAGTGCAAAGAAGAGCAACTAAGATAATTAAAGGCCTGAAAGCTAAAACACGAAGAAAGGCTGTAGGATATTGGTTTGGCTCGACTAGAAAAAAGAAAGACTAGGGGTGACATGATAGCAGTGTTCCAGTATTTGAGAAGCTGCCACAAAGAGAAGGGGGTCAATTTATTTTCCAAAGCACCAGAAGGCAAGACAAGAAACCATGGAAACTAATCAAGCAACCTGGAATTAAGGAGAAATTTCCTAACAGTGAGGACAATTAACCAGTGGGACAGCTTGCCTTCAGAAGTTGTCACCACTGGAGGTTTTTAAGAAGAGACTGGATAGTCACTTGCCTGAAATGGTATAACTCCCCTCTTTTAAATTTTTTAATTCGTGATTTTATAAATTGGGTGTTTTAATCTGTGTTTCGGCCAAAATATTTAATAATTTTAAGGGATTTTTAATATTTGTGTTATCTGTATTTTATCTTGGCTGTTCACCGCCCTGAGTCCTTCGGGAGTAGGGCGGTATAGAAATTTGATTAATAAATAAATAAATAATAAATAAATAAGATCTCCTGCTTGAGCAGAGGGCTGGACTAGAAGACTTCCAAAGTCCCTTCCAGCTCTATTCTGATTCTGAAATGAACTTACCGTAGCAAAATGTTATCAATTTCCTACCCTAGTGACTAGTAATGTGTACTAATTTAGTACACAGGTAGATAATGTGCGTTGGATCATCATCCAAGATGGGCATTATGTTAGTTTGGCCAACTGTTTCCACACACTTGAAAACTTGGAATGGGCACGCAAATTACGATATGGAGAAAATCTTGCCACAATAGATATGCTGTCATACTGAATTGGTAAATTCACAGCTCCCCACGAAATGAAATACTTTCTATGATCTATGCATATATCTGCATTGGACAATGGGGTTGCCTTTGATCAGATTGGCTTAACTCTGTATATGCTGCAATAATGTGACAAAATTTATAACATACATGGTTGCAGGCAACAGTGAATAGCTGCATTATAGATGCATCATATTTATTTATTTATTTATTTTATTTTATTTTATTTTATTATTTTATTATTATTATTATTTTATTATTTTATTTTATTTTATTTTATTTTATTATTTTATTTTATTTTATTTTATTTGTATACCGCCCTTCTCCAACAGGTCTCAGGGCGATGAACAGCCATGGTAAAAACACAACATATAAAATTTAAAAACAATTTAAGAAACATTAAATAATTTTGGCCATCAATTTAAAATAACCCAATTAAAACCAATTATAAATTTAAAATCGCAAGGATGGGGTCAAGCCAGCCCGGCTAGATGGAATAGATGTGTTTTCAGGGCCCGATGAAAAGTGCGGAAGCACCATATGAAGCACCATTTCATCACGCACCATTTCATCACGGTACTAGATGGTTGGAACCACTGCTACAACACTGCTACAGCAGTGGCATCACAATCAAAGATCCTTTCGATCAGTAGCTTTCCTAAACCAAAAACATTACTCACTTTGAATGAACTGTTTAACAACTGAGAACTGTACGTGTAGCTTTTTATTTGGGCTGATTATAGGATGTATGCCTACACAGAAACCCAAATTATATACCTGCTTCCCAAAAAGAAAGGTATATCGCATCACTGTTGGCACATCAATTGTTACATACAAGTCTCAGTCTTTAATGTTCTGAACACACAGTCCTAGATAAACTACCCAACTGGAAAAGTATGTTCAGTATTTCGGTAAGCTTCCCACATTGTTCAATGTATGTTCAACACACTGTGGGTTTTGGTTGCCATATTCGCTGACAATCCTAGCAATGTGTTTATCTGCCTTGCAATATTTCTTCAGTTTCAGTGGAGGACCATGTCCTGAAAGGAGTTGTTCATAAATCGCATCTCTGTCTTTCTGGACTTTCCGCAGACCATCAATAAACTTGCAAATAGTTGGACGGTACAATCCCAATTGAGCACATAGTCGCCGTTGAGCAACTTCAGAGAGATTGTTTGTGCAATCCTCTCCACTTCGCGTTCAGTCAACATACATTCCACAGGGCTGTTGCAAACAAAGATGTCCGCGTCTTCCTTGTCTTCTCCTGCCTGGATGACCTATGTAATTGTCCTTGAAGCAGAGTTCAGTAGAGGTTGCAGGTTCCTGGCAAATATTCTTCTAGAGCAGCAAAATATTCTTCCAAGTCCAGAACAGGCACTAATGCCAAAACTGAAACCATTTTTGCTTTCACAGCAAACTGCATCGGTGTTGAATTCATGGGCAGCTCCAGTTGTTACCAAATGCTTCCTCATGTTGAATGAGGTGGAACAAACAGCCTTTTAGAGCCACTTCTGGGAAGTATTCCCTGATGGCAGCCATTTCAAAATCACAGAGAATGGTCCACGGCTGGGTGTTAGCCACTAGGATTTTCACAAGCTCAAACAGAAATTTGTATGTAGTGCACTGTTTGTTTGGCCAAAAATACATACAACATGGGGCATGTCCTCATACTTCTTTGCTAGGATCACATAAACCTGAGCAAACAGTTTGGGAGCAATTGCAAAAATGCCATCCACGTACCAGGTGTCAGATGACTGCAGAATATACAGCCAACTACTTCTGCCAAATATTAGGATCCTGCTCTATCCCTCTCCGAAATTGCTTCTACGCCCAGAATTGGTGAAAAGATCTTGTATTCATCGGGTAATACAAGGTCATCCAGGCTCACTGTGGGTCCAAAGGTGCTGCCTGCATTTGTTTTTCGTGTCCGCTGGATAGTTTTTTGCGATGCTGAAGTTCTAGGTACTGCAGCATAGAGCACTAGGCTCACATTGGCCAGACAAGTATGAGTAACTTAGGATATCCCTTCCACTGTCTCTCCAGCTCGGTGCTTCATGCTGATCACAAATCTTGCCACTTCCACATTCGCTGCTGAAGGCCAGAGGGAATGCCTATTGATCCTCTTCATTACTTTTCTGTTTCTGGTACGAATCCTGGCCTTGCATTTTGTACACTACTCACAGCTCCAAAATGTAATGGAAGAATCAACTTCACTCAGCTTATCGAATATGTAAGCAAACTTTTCTCTTCTTCTCTTGCTTATAACAGTAACATCCACCTCACATGTTGAAATGGGTCAGCCATGGGCAACTCACTAGTCAACTCGCCACACTTTGCTAAAAAGAATAAAAAATAAACTTGTAAGCAAACTTGTGTAAAGGAGAAAACAACTGTGCAACCTTAGAAAGAGAGAATAAATTATAACTTTTGATTATTTTATCTTTATTTTATCTTTTCTTGTTTAATTATACTTGTTTAATTCTGTTCATTTATCACCTTTCTTTGTCTTCTTTATTTCCTTTTCAAAATTTGTATTGTTTTTAGTCCGATAAAATTTATTTAATAAAATTATAATAATAAAAAGAAAGAGCTGATATATCTAATTACAGAATGTCTTTCCAAATACTTGACTGGGGAGTACCAAATTCTTAGTCTACATTCCTATGATTTTCTAGCATGACTTCACTATGCAGTGTTTTCTGTTGAACATCCAACTGAGACCATTCCTCCTTGGACAAATACACAACCACCTCCTCAAAGGATACAAGACCCTCCTGAATGAGAAAAAAATAGATAAGAAGAATTCAGGAGACCTACAAGATTTGTTCAACAGGTTAAATCATCCCAAGCAAAGATACACATTCACTGAAAAGAATCTCAGTTTCCTTCTCTCCTCTCTCTCTCTCTTTGTCTTTGAGTTTGTATGTTTTTAAGTACCTGAAGCCATAGAAGAGGAAGTTCCAAAAATGGATTCTCCCAAAAAAGAGAAATTTATGTTTTGTCAGGAGCCCAAGTGTGGAAAAGGAAAGAATTCTCTAAAATGGAATAATACTGAGTGAAATGAATGCACCTTTAAGATGATGTCCTGGTTAACTCACTGTCCTAAAGCAAGTTGAACTGGGGAGGATCTGACCCTAGTTTTTGTCTTTTTATTTATTAATTATTTTATTTTATTTTATTTTATTTTATTTTATTTTATTTTATTATTATTTTATTTTATTTTATTTTTTTATTTTATTATTTTATTTTATTTTATTTTATTTTATTATTTTATTTTATTTTATTTTATTTTATTTTATTTTATTATTTTATTTTATTTTATTTTATTTTATTTTATTTATTTTATTTTATTTTATTATTTTATTTTATTTTATTATTATTTTATTTATTTTATTTTATTTTATTTTATTTTATTATTTTATTTTATTTCAATTTGTATACCGCCCTTCTCCTAGTGGACTCAGGGTGGTGAACAGCCAGAACTAAAACACATGCCAATAGAAAATTTAAAATTATTAAAAGAATTACATAACTGGCCCAATTTAAAACAATTCAATTAAAACCCAATGACAATTTAAAAACTAAAAAAGAAAAGAAAAGTTTTCAGGGCACGGCGAAAGACCCGGAGATCCAAAGGAAACATGAAAGATTTGCAACTTACATATCAAAAACGGAAAACCAAAGAAAAGATCCAGAAAAACAGAGTGACTAACCGAGAATCCATCCCAAAAGGAAAAAAAAAATAACAAGAAAATATTATGAAAGGACTAATATCAGGGAAGAATGTGGGGAATCTTATTAGGTAGGTTGACTTCTCTGCATCTGGAGGATATTGTGGAGAACCGTCAATGAACTTCTATCAAGAACGCAAAATAGCGGCGAAATACATTCAAAACATGTTTTGGATTTCTATTTCCTAGTTATTTATTCTAATAATTTCTATGACCGTATAGGAAATTAAGAACTTCTTTAAATGTCTCAGGTCACAAATAGCAATCTAGATATGAGCTATATAAATCGATTTCATAAGGAAATATATCAACATTTGATAGGAGCCTGAGTGGCGTAGGAGGCTAATGCCTCCTACTAAGGCAGCATTTAACATCCAGCTGCCTGCAATTACTGCGAGTTCAATTCTCACCAGGCTCAGGGTCGACTTCGCCTTCCATCCTTTCTAAGGTGGGTAAAATGAGGACCTGGTTTGTGGGGGCAATAAGCTGACTTTATATAAAATATACAAAAGTATGAAGGCTATTGCTTAACGCATTGTAAGCCACACTGAGTCTCCGGAGAAGGGCAGCATATAAAAATAAAAAAAAACAAAAAAAAAAAACATTTGAACTAATAGTAAAACTTGTCAGCAGACTCCCATTAATCACCTGGCCCAAAATCCCTTTGGGAATGTGAAAAGCCTGAATTAACAAACCACCATCCAATACACAGAAGACTAATACCGAAATGAATAAACCATTTACAGCCTAAAGATGATTTCCTGATTCATGCACCTCCTACAAACACATTTCCCACTTCTTAGCCTAATCCACACTTTTTCAAACATGGACTAATTAAGACGTGGGGATGTCAACTCCCAGACTTTAAAGAAGTTTGAGAAACAACGGCCTCATTGGGCACACCGTGCGGAATGCTGCAACTCAGCCCAACTTGTACCTGAGTCCCTGCAACTTTTCCTTTGTTTGCTGACAGAGCCCCTTCGCGGTCGTGAGGAAAGGCTGAGAAGCAGTACCCCCAATTCCAGTCCCCCAACAGGGGGCTCCGTCCTTGCACCCAGAACCAGCAGGAAGATTTCCGGCCAGCCTGCCTCTCCCCCTCCCCCCCCCATGCAGAGGCTTCCCCAGGAAATGGGGGGGAAACCACCGCTCCCCTTCGGGTGACCCCCAGTTCTCTCCTTTCCCCCTCGCCTAGCTCCTTCCTGGGAATGGGAGGCAGGGGAACATGGGGCCCCGGACTCCAAGCCTGGAGGTTGACTTGGACCGTCCCCACCCAGCTTTCCAGCGCGGGACCCCTTTGCACGGGCAGAGCCGCCGCTCACAGAACTCGGGAGACTCGTCTGGATCCGCCCAAAGACTTCCCCGCAAAGGCCCCGCCTCCCACTCACAGCGGACAGAGGAAGCACAGCCTTTTTGGACCAGCGCTCCGACAAACACGTGCCTCGCTCCCGCGGAATCCGGGCGCATGCTCAGTTCCCTCCTGAAGGGAAAGCGTAGCGGATTTGGGCGGGAGTGCAGGGATGAATGCATGGGCGTGGGACTAGGAGGAAAGGCCTCTTTCAATGCTTCCCCGGCTGCCGAAGAAAAGCTTTGCGGTCTCCAGAGGCAGCAATTTCTCCATCTTCTTCTCCTTCCCGTCCAGGAACCGTCTGTGAAGATGGAGAGAAATCTCTTTGGAGGATTTTTAATTTTAATTTTTAATTTTATTTATTTTTATATGCCGCCCTTCTCTGGAGACTCAGGGCGGCTTACAATGCGTTAAGCAATAGCCTTCATACTTTTGTATATTTTATACAAAGTCAGCTTATTGCCCCCACAAACCGGGTCCTCATTTTACCCACCTTAGAAAGGATGGAAGGCTGAGTCGACCTTGAGCCTGGTGAGAATTGAACTCGCAGTAATTGCAGGCAGCTGGATGTTAAATGCTGCCTTAGTAGGAGGCATTAGCCTCCTACGCCACTCACACTCCCTCAAGAACAGTCACCCTGAAGGCTCAGCAGAGATTGGAGGAGGCCTCAAAGAGGGTCAAATCCTCTCAGAAACGGCAGGGTGGTCAGAAGTCGAGGAACAGGAGCCTCTCTTGGAAATGCAAAAATTTTTAAAAAAACATTTCTTATACACATAATGTAAATGTACATTCTCTTATACATAATTTGTCATACATATACATATTTTTCTTAAAGCATAAAAGCATAAAAATAAAGCATTTTAATTACATTCGCGTTGATCTTCTACCCTTTCTTTTCTCTCCTTTCACAACAAACCTTCTTCCTTTCCCTTTCCTCCCTCCTCTCCTCTCCCTTTCTCCCTCCTCCTCTCCTCCTTCTGTCCTCCTTCCCCTTCCTTTCCCCCACTACTCCTCTGTTTTCTCCCTTTGTCACCTTCTCTCCCACTCCTATCCTATCCTTTCTACCTCTCCTTTCCCCTTTCTTCCATTCCTCTCTCTCCCTCTCCTCTTCTTACCCTCTCCTCCTCTCTCTTTCTCCTTTGTTGTGGAATATTTTCCTTGTTTGGTATCCAAGCAACTCCAATATTCTAATAATATATACTTTCTTTTCAATTTTACTCTATCACTTTTATCATAATTGTACAGTTATCCTTATAATCTTTCTTTCCCCCCCTCCCCTTTTCCATTTATTCCTCTGGATGCTCTCTGGATTTCTATTTCTTTTTTATCCTCTCCCTCATTTAACTTTCTGTTGATCTAAATCATTTATGATTATTTTTATTTCTATATTTCAATATATACACCTGTCTTTCTCAAATTCTTGTCTCAGGAATGCCGTGCGAGACGCAATCAAAACACAGCTACAGCCTTATTCAGCTCTTTTGGCACGCTGGTTTATTCGCATCCGCATCCGGCTACACACTGTGATTCGTAAACACGATTGAAATCGGCGCTACATTACACCAAGAATGGGGCGTTTATATAGCCCATCTTTCCATTAACCCATTAGGATCGCGCCCTTGTTTGTTACCACGCCCCTCTTTTAGGGGCGTAGATCGCGCCCTTGTTTATTACCACGCCCCTCTTCTAGGGGCGTAATTGGTCTTCAGCGTGTTCTGGAAGGTGCTGCCGCTGTGTCCTCCGGAATGGCCCTAATCCCGTCGCACCCGATACCACCACCCCACACCCCGCATACGGCCGCCTTCACCCAGTGCCACCACCACCAAGTATGTATATGTCCCTCGATGCTTTCAGCACGCGTTAGCGATGTCGAGTAGGTTGCTAGGCTCGACATCTTGGTTCTGGGAGCCTGAGAATAACTGGAAACACCAGGCAGTTTGTGACAAAGAAATCAATCCTGAAGAAAAGAAAACCAGCTACAAAATGGAAGGGAAGAAAAGCTCAAACTGCTGGGTGTTCCAGAAATTTTGCCTCACACATCGAGGCTCCTTGAAGAAATGAACACTGGAAACATGGCATTTCATCTGAGACTGTAGAAAAAGTGGAGTTGCAAAATGAAGGAAGGACAAAATGGAAAGGGAATATAAGCCTCAAACACCATGAAGTGGAAAAAAATATATTTCTTATTCATGTGTTGAGGAGGGAATTCACGTCAGGAAATGTGACAAGGAAGTGTAAGACCTTTGGGGAATTAAAGGCAAGGGAAAATATTTAGATCATGAGTAAACAGAAAAAGATTTGAAAGCGAAAGAACTTTGATTTTCAGGCATAAAATCTGAATCCACTGATTTGTTTGCATTTGGAGCTCACACTGGGGGTGGGAGGGATTTAACGACAATGACTGAAAAATTAAATGGAAGGTGTTTAAAAAGCAGTTTTGAAAGAATAGAATTTACTTTATTTAGTTAACTATTATTCTTATTTCTTTGTTCTCCAGTTTGACTTGGAACTATTAAGGAGCAATATTTGGATAAACATTTTCAACCCGGGAGTCTCTGAAAGTCTGAAATATGCCGTCAATCAAAGCTTTCAAACATAATGTGTTGGCACTCTAACAAATCAGCCATCAATAGACACATAGATCAGTGCTAAAACCTATGATAACTGCAGAATATTCAACATCTGTCCTATTGTTCAAGGCATCCCAAGCAAAGATATACACTTCAGGGCCTTTCACTGAAAGGAACCTGTTTTCTTCTGCATCCATCCATCTCCATCTCCATCCATCAATTCATCAGCAAGACTTTCAGCACTTGGAAAGAATTTAATTGGTAGATGGACTTTGGAAAACCCATCACTGACTCCAATTCAACCTGAATTTGCAGACAAAAATACAGGGAGGGGATTCATTTTACCATTTAAGTAAAATGATGTGGTGTCCCCAGAAGGAACAATCCTATCCATTCTCAACACCTTCATGAAAGTGCTTTGGGAGGTGACCAGGGATTTAAGTGGGGTGCAATCAATAACAACACAACCTTTGTGTTGTTCCCAATTCGGGTCTGAGCCTGGTGCCGAGGCCAATGAAGGATGCCAGGCACGAGGTGCAGGTTTTAATTGCCTTTTTATTGGAGTGGTCCAAGGAAAAGGGATCCTGGCCAAAATGCCAAGAACTAAGAACAAAGGATTAAGAAAGCTTTGTACATTTTCATTAAAGCAGAAGGCAGGATAATAAGAAATATCTAATAAAAATTTTAGTAATGATCTAACAATTTATCTTTATTGGTCTTTAGCCATCCCTATTCCTAAGCCTTGGCTAATGAGTGCTCCAGGAGGTACCTAATACACATTTTATTTGCTGCAGGCCATCTCTACTCCTCATTTTCACCTGAGCTATGCAGGATGTCTAACTCTTTGTTATTGTTATCTAACAGTACTCTAACCACCTAGAATTGCTGTAAGTGTTACATGTGCATATTCTCTATGAATAAGGATTCTTTGTTGTTTGCCAGACAACAAAGGCTTCCCAGTCTCCTTTCAAGTGTATGCCATAACTGTGCTTTGCTTTAGCAGACAGTCCATCATTTGATTCTGTTTGCCCTCAGGAAGACACTGCCATTATTGGAACAGGAGAAAAGGAGGAGGAGAAAATTGCCTAGCAAAAACATTTCTCATCCTTTCCAAAGCTGAATTGTTTGGCTCCAAACTCCAGGCACAAATCAGAGTATTAGAAAATCGTTTGGAGTTACTCCTCAATTCTTCCTATTGGGTATAACGACAGACTGTACAGTATCAGAGACTAAATTGATTTTGAACTTAATATCAGCAGCTAGTCTGTTGGTAGCTCAATATTGGAAGATGGACTCTTTGCCTACTATTGAAGAGTGGATATTGAAAGTAACAAACCTAGCAGAAATGGCGAAAATCTCAGCGTACTTGAAGGACCACACGCAAGAAAGATACGTATCGGAATGGAGAAGATGGATTGATTATATTCAAAATAAGTATCAGACAAGAAAATATCAAATAGCTTATGAATGAATGTTAGTATTAGAAGTATTAGGTTATTTATAGTGGAGTTAAGGTTTCAGGGGGAGAGTTAGTACTTTGAGGATAAGTAGATTAATCTAGTTTATGATTGATTAAATGAAATACCTTGTATTTTGCTCTGGGAAGTCTGGTGGGGAGGGTGGGATGAAGAAGGGGAAAAGGTGGGGGGAACATGGGGGGGAAAATTTGTATTTCTTCTTTGTAAAACTTTTCAATAAAAAAAAAAAGAAAAAGAAAATCGTTTGGAGGCCAAAAATGCTTTGATCTGGCCATCCTCTTTGGATTTTAAATCTGGTTTATCTTTTAACATGGTGCCATTATTTTTCTTATCACTGGTTATAAACAAGGCCTTTTAAAAACTGTAAGATGCCAATGTGATTCTTTTGGTTATCATTGAGTAGCCTCGAAGAAATCCATGTCAAAGAATTACTAATAGGATGACTATTTAGTAAATTTCTAATATTGTGATAGCTCCATCCTAAGTAGGAGTCAACTTCATTCTGTTCTTCCCTGTGAGGGAGACAGAATTTCAGCATGCATAATTAATAAAATAGCAGGAGGCATTCTAAAGAGCAGAAGACATAGAGAAGGTAAGACAGCTGTTGGGAATGGGAGGATCTTTGATTACGGAGGTGTCCTAAATTGGATCTTCCTGAAAGATCCTCCTGAAAAACATCAATTGGAGTGGCAAAAGGATATACTTATACCAATAAAGGAGATTTGCAGCTTGGGGTTGAATTTTTTTTTTTTAATTTGATTTATATGCTGCCCTTCTCCGGAGACTCAGGGCGGCTTACAATGCGTTAAGCAATAGCCTTCATACTTTTGTATATTTATACAAAGTCAGCTTATTGCCCCCACAAACCGGGTCCTCAATTTACCCACCTTAGAAAGGATGGAAGGCTGAGTCGACCTTGAGCCTGGTGAGAATTGAACTCGCAGTAATTGCAGGCAGCTGGATGTTAAATGCTGCCTTAGGAGGCATTAGCCTCCTACGCCACTCAGGCTCCTGAAATGAGGAGTCTTAGTGCTCTCTGAGCTTGTTTTTTTTGCAGAAATACCATTATCCAAACTAAGTAACATCATCAGTGCTAGTAAATGAGAGAAGACCCCACTCCTTACTTGCACTGATGATATTACCAAGTTTGGATAAGGAAATGCCTGCACGAAAACAAGCAAGCTCAGAAAGCACCAAGGAAATAATGATACCATGGGAAAGAGAGAGAATATTGATTGCAATTGTATATCTTTCTGAAGAAACTTACCATGTACAAAATGTATTTCTGCAAGCCAAACGCTGGAGGCACTGCACATCAGATTCTGCTTACTGGTGTATAAGCTGCAAGCTTTTCCTATGGACTTCGCATTTCTAGAATACCCTTGAATCTACAAATAATCTTCAATACATGCTTAAAATCAGTGTGGGAATTCACTTTGTTCCATGTATCCTCAGTTAAGGCACACAAGAGTGCCTTTTGGGTGGTTGCAGATACCCCTGCTGCCATCAGATAAATACATTTTTTAGCGGGATTCGCTATGGGTTTGATGCGTTTCCTTCATGATCGTATAATTCAATGACTAAGAAATATGTTTGTGCTGATATAACTTTGCTTACCACCAATTTTTTTTCTGAACAATGGAGCTTGGATTAAGTTCAAAGAAAATCATTCCTACAACTACCAGGTTTGTTCTTTATTATCTTTTATTTTTTTGTTGTCCAGTTTGACCTGGAATCATTAAGGAGCAATATTTGAATAAACATCTTCAACCCAGGAGCCTCTGAAAGTCTGATATATGTCCCCCGAATCAAAGCTTTCAAACATATTAATGTGTTAATTTTTAAGACAGCTAAGAGAAAGAAAACATTTGTCTACCCCACCATCCTGCGTGAGCTGCACTGGCTCCCGGTGGTCTTCCGGGTGCACTTCAAGGTGTTGGTTATCACCTTTAAAGCACTCCATGGCATAGGGCCTAGCTACCTTCGAGACCGCCTGCTGCTACCGACGACCTCCCATCGACCCGTGCGCTCCCACAGAGAGGGCCTCCTCAGGGTGCCATCAGCCAAACAATGTAGGCTGGTGGCCCCCAGGGGGAGGGCCTTCTCTGTGGGGGCACCTACCCTCTGGAATCAGTTGTCCCCAGAGATAAGGAGAATCCAAGACCTCAGCGCCTTCCGCCGTGCCCTTAAAACCCATTTTTTCCAGCAAGCCGGGCTGGCTTAAGAAGAAATTTTAAATGTTTTAATTGGTTTGTGATTTTTAATTTTTGGGCCAAACCTATATATATTTTAATTGTTTTTAATATTTGTATTTTATGTTCTTAATTCTGGCTGTACACCGCCCTGAGTCCTCAGGGAGAAGAGCGGTATATAAATTGGAAATAAAATTAAAATAAATAAAAAAAATGTAGACTTTTTCATAGCTCTTCTCACATCATAGAAAGGAAAAGTGGCCCCAATACTTGAGAAAAACAATATTATCAATTTCAAGGTCTTCTTATCATTCTGGTTTTCTTTTTAGAGAGGAATTTTCATCCTAAAACTCTTTTCACACTCAACATGGGCTGCTATGTGATTCTTGTCGAATGTCACGACAGTTCTTTGACCATAAAAGGTTTCCTACAGATGCATTTATACTGGTTGATCAGGTCTTGGTTCTTCACAGTAGAAGCAAGTTGGAGTAGTGTTTTGTATCTTCACATCCAGGAGGAAGTTCCCGTTCTCATTTCTGTGTTTTTGGTCAGGAGGGATTGAAATAGTTTTCTGAAGTAATTTTTTTTAAAAAATTCATACTGTTTTACTTTGGTCCACAAACTTCCAAAGATCTTCCTTCTTGCTTGATCATTTGTAATGTCAGCACACAAGAGTTGTTTTCATTCTCGTCCTCTTGAGTATCCCTAGCTTGGGAGAAAAAGAGAGAGAAAAAAGGAAAGAATTGTAAGATTATGAAAAAGAACAAAAGTTAAAACCATGGGAAGTGTCTGTAGATTGGTTCAATTTCTACCTGCGTATCTTCTATGGTGGAAGAAAGAGCCTTGGTAGTACAGTGGTCTAAGGCACCCTGTTATTAAGCTGGTTATTAAAACCAGCTGCCTGCAATTACTGCAGGTTCAAATCTCGCCAAGACTCAAGGTTGACTCAGCCTTCCATCCTTTCTAAGGTAGGTAAATTGAGGACCCAGTTTGTGGGGGCAATAAGCTGACTTTGTATAAATATACAAAAGAATGAAGGCTATTGCTTAGCGCATTGTAAGCCGCCCTGAGTCTCCGGAGAAGGGCGGCATATAAGTCAAATTAAAAAAAAAAAAAAAGACTAATTGAGCTTTGTCTTGAAGGGATGCATCCAAGAAATGCACTTCCTTCTGCTGCCTGAAGAAGCAGCCCTTGTTAAAAGTGTGTCCCTCTAAGAACCATGATCAACTGGAAACTGGGATAAACGTAAACTTAAAAAAAAAATCTTTTATTGATGTGCAATAGCAATAGCCACTTTATAATGGCACTTTCAAAAATCTGCTGTTCATAATTATGAAATCAATTCTTCCTTATAGTCAAAGATCAGCATATAAAGAGTTGGATATTTTGATCACAAGGTCAGCAGTTCAGCGGTTCGAATCCCTAGTGTCGTGTAATGGGGTGAGCTCCCGTTACTTGTCCCAGCTTCTGCCAACCTAGCAGTTCGAAAGCATGTAAAAAAAAAATGCAAGTAGAAAAATAGGCACCACCTTTGGTGGGAAGATAACAGCGTTCCGTGTGCCTTTGGCATTGAGTCATGCCAGCCACATGACCATGGAGATGACTTTGGACAGCGCTGGCTCTTTGGCTTTGAAACGGAGATGAGCACCACCTCCTAGAGTCAGGAACGACTAGCAGATATGTGCGAGGGAACCTTTACCTTTAATTATTTAAAAGTTAACATAATTAAAACAGACCTATCCGTGCTTTTTTCCCAATGGTAAATTCATCTTCCTGGTACTGTCAGCTGTGAGGGTCAGACTTAAAAAAATGTCTCTTCATTAGTTCAGCATATATAAATAGAAAATGCACGGATTTAATCAATTAAATCAAAAATTTCCATAGATTCTCACCCAAATGGATCTGTGTATGGGAAATTAGGTCATTCCTTGTCCTGAAACTCTTTCCACACTCCACACATTTATATGGCTTTTCCTCCGCATGGATCTTTTTATGTCTCATAAGAGATGACTTTTGACAGAAACCCTTTCCACACTCCATGCATTTATACGGCTTCTCTTCAGTATGGATCCTTTTATGTCTCATAAGAGGTGCATTTTCACAGAAGCTCTTTCCACACTCCATGCATTTATATCGTTTATCGCCTGTGTGGATTCTTTTATGGGAAGTGAGATTACTGCTTTGAGTAAAAGTCTTTCCGCATTCCATGCATTTATATGGCTTCTCCCCTGCATGGATTCTTTTATGGGAATTAAGATTACTACTAGTAGTAAAACCCTTTCCGCACTCCAAGCAGTTATATGGTTTTTCTCCCGTGTGGATCCTTATATGTTTCCTAAGGGATGCATTTTCGGAAAAGTTCTTTCCACACTCTGGGCATTTATAAGGCCTCTCCCCACTGTGCATCCTTTCATGGGAGGTAAGATTACCCTGTTGACTGAAGGCCTTTCCACACTTCGCACATTTATATGGCTTCTCCCCTGTGTGGATCCAGTTATGGGAAGTAAGTTGGCTGCTATTAGTGAAAGTCTTTCCACACTCCATGCATTTATACGGCTTTTCCCCTGCATGGATTCTTTTATGGGAATTAAGATTGCTACTAGTACCAAAGCCTTTCCCACACTCTAAACAATTATATGGTTTTTCCCCTGTGTGGGTCCTTTTATGCTTCGTAAGCGATGCATTTTCAGAGAAACTCTTTCCACACTCTGGGCATTTGTAAGGCCTCTCTCCACTGTGCATCCTTTCATGGGAAGTAAGATTACCCTGTTGACTGAAGGCCTTTCCACATGCCAAACATTTATATGGCTTCTCTCCTGTGTGAATCCTTTTATGGGAAATAAGTACACTCCTTTTAGTAAAGTTCTTTCCACACTCCATACATTTATATGGCTTCTCCCCTGTGTGGATCCTTTTATGGAAAGTAAGGGAACCACACCTACTGAAACTCATTCCACACTCTTTACACTTATATGGCTTCTCCCCTGTGTGAATCCTTTTATGGGAAGTAAGATGACTGCTCTGAATGAAGGTCTTTCCACACTCTCTGCATTTATATGGCTTTTCCCCTGTGTGGATCCTTTCATGTTTCAGAAGGGATGCATTTTCACAGAAGCCCTTTCCACATACACTGCATTTATATGGCTTCTCCCCTGTGTGGATCCATTTATGGGAAGTAAATTGACTGCTTCTTCTGAAACTCTTCCCACACTCCAAACATTTATATGGCTTCTCTCCTGTGTGGATCCTTTTATGAATCGTAAGAGACCCATTTTCGCAGAAGTTTTTTCCACAGTCCAGGCATTTATATGGCTTTTCTCCCCGGTGAATTTTTTTTTGAGATGTACCGGATTTGTTTTCATGACAAAAAGACCAAGTCCAATTGAATTTTTTCCCATTGTCTCTATACACATGACTTTCTCCTTTGGTTTGCACTGGGTAATGTTCATTTACATCTAATTTTTTTTTGAATTGTCGTACACGTTTCTCAAAATATTTCTTCTTTATTTTCCCTTGTTGGGCAAGAAAGTCTTTCATCAGAGCCTCAATGGAAGATAAGTTTTCCTGATTCCAATTATTTAACTGTTTTTTCTCATGGCTCTCTAGTTGCATTTGCATTGCAGGCTTCTGCATTCCGTCTCCAGAGCTCATCATCTGGAATGGTTCCCCAGTCTCCTGCCCACTATTACCTTAAAGGAAAAGAGAAATGACAATGAAAGGAAGCTGAGAGAAAGCTATAGGAAGTCACATAGAACATAGAATAATAGGGTTGGAAGAGACCTCGGAGGTCTTCTAATCGGACCTCCTGCCTGTGGCAGGAGATCTTATACAATTCCAGACAAATGGCTGTCCAATCTCTTATTGTCAAAGTGATGGAGCTCCCACAACTCAGCTGTTCTTTTTAATTTTCCTCTTATTTTCTAATTATCTGTACATATTCAAATCTCACCTTGAGTTAACTTTGAGTGAAGCAAGATTCAGGGGAAACATCCAAGTAAGTATTAGGAGAAAACCTAAAATTTATTGGAAGGGAGCCAATTCAAGGAGGGACTTATAAAAACGACTTCGCCTTTACTATTCATTTTCCTCTTAGCAAAACCAAATCCTTGAAGGTAAAAAAAAAAAAAAAACTCTTCAATTAAATCTAAGCAGCATATTTGCAATGGAAAACACACATTCGCACCATTCGGGTGACTAAAAAAACTTCCGAGAGTGCTAACCACCAGACGACTGCAAGGAATATCAATCCTTCCATTCCTCACCATTCAGTCAGTACTGAAGAGGATTCTTGGGTGAGAAGTAAAATGTCTTCAAGGAAAAACAAAGTCCAGTTGCCTCTTGAAAAAAGGACCTGTGGGACAACAGCCTGGATGACTAAGAATATCCCTAGACACCAAGACCCTAAATAAATCCTTCATTATATAGATGTAATTTTTATTTTTAGATTTATTTACTGCCCATTTGCCGTGTGATGGAGTGGAGCGTCTCCTAAACCCAAGAGTTAGTTTTTTACTGACATGTTGAAATAGAAATGAAAACATATTACCAGATTAGAAGTGGTACAGAATTCATTTAAGCAAGAGGCCAATGACCTTTTCCCCCTCCTTGGAGCACAAGAAGACCAGATCTTTTTTACTTCTCCCTCACAAGAGATAATATCTAGTTGGAGAGTTTTAATAAAAAAAAAAAAATTGATGACATCAGACTACAAAATGTATTCCCAAACTCTATGATAGGGGAATAACAAACCCATACCCAGAGAGGCCACATTCCTTTGATTTTCCAGCATGACTTCCCAATGCAGAACTTTTTGGTGAGCATCCAGCTGAGACCACTCCTCCTCGGAGAAATACACAGCCACCTCTTCATACGACACAACACCCTCCTGAACAAGGAGAAGAAAAATCAAAAAAGACCCAGGAGGATTTACAAGATCTGCCCTATTCTGTAGAAATTCCTAAAGCAAATATGACAAAAAATTTATCATAATATAGATCTATCTATCTATCTATCTATCTATCTATCTATCTATCTATCTATCTATCATCTATCTATCTATCTATCATCTTAACATGAAATAGAAAATATACCCTTTGTGTTCTATGGTTTTACCTATCAGGACATAATAAAAATCATATGGTCCTTAGCAGTTCTTATAAGTCATTAAATACAATCTCAGATGAACAACACATGATATATTACACCATGCCATCATTTATTGTACAAAAAGAAAGCCAAAATGGAGAAGCCATGTGTGAAAATATGAGCACATCCTATGATTCAATAGTGTGTAGAACCACCTTTAGCAACAATAACTTGAGGTACCGGTAATCATTTTCTGTATGGCTTTATCAGTCTCTCACATCACTGTGAAGGAATTTTGGCCGACTCTTCTTTACAACACTTCTACAGTTCATTGAGGTTTGTGGACATTTGTTTATGCACAGTTCTCTTGAGGTTCTGCCACAGCATTTCAATTTGTTTTTTTTTAATTTATTTATTTATTTATTTATTTATTTATTTAATTAATTAATTAATTTGTATACCGCCTTTCTCCAACAGGACTCAGGGCGGTGAACAGCCACAGTAAAACACAACATATAAAATTTAAAAGCAGTTTAAAAAACATTAAATGATTTTGGCCATCAATTTAAAACAACCCAGTTAAAACCAATTTCAAATTAAAACTGCAAGGATGAGATCAAGCCAGCCCGACTAGATGAAATAGATGTGTTTTCAGGGCCCGATGAAAAGTCCGGAGGTCTGGTATCGGGCGTATCTCTGGGGGTAGGTCGTTCCAGAGGGCAGGTGCCGCCACAGAGAAGGCTCTCCCCCTGGGGGTCGCCAGCCGACATTGTCTGGCCGACGGCACCCTGAGGAGGCCCTCTTTGTGCGAACGAACTGGCCGGTGGGAGGCTATTGGCGGCAGAAGGCAGTCTCGTAGATACCCTGGCCCTAAGCCATGGAGCGCTTTAAAGGTGGTCACCAACACCTTGAAGCGCACCCGGAAGACTACAGGAAGCCAGTGCAGCTCGCGCAGGAGAGGTGTCACATGGGAGCGCCCCGTCGCTCCCATAATCCCCCGCGCGGCCGCATTCTGGACCAACTGGAGCCTCCGGGTGCACCCCAAGGGGAGCCCCATGTAGCCCCAATTGGATTGAGGTCTGGACTTTAACTGGGCCATTGAAAACACCTTGATTCTTTTCAGCCATTCTGTGTAGATTTGCTGGTGGATTTGAGATCATTGTCCTGTTGCATGACTCAATGTCAACCAAGCTTTAGCTGTCAAATACATGGCTTCCCATTTGATTCTAGAATACTTTGGTACACAGAGGAGTTTAGAGACAACTCAGTGACTGCAAGGCTATAAAACAAGCTCAAATCATCACCCCCTCCACCACCGTGCTTGACGGTTGGTGTGAGATGTTTGAGCTTATACACTGTGTTTGGTTATATCCACACATCTCCATTTTGGTCTCCTCTGTGCAAAGGACAGTGTTTCAGAAGTCTTGTTATTTGTTCAGGTGCAACATTACAAACCTAAGCAGTGCTGCCATGTTCTTTAAAATTTAGAGAGAAGACAATTTCTCCTGGCAACCCTTTCAAACAAACCATATTTGTTCAGTCTTTTTCTAATTGTACTGTCATGAACGTTAACATTTAACATGCTAACTGAGGCCTGTAGAGCCTGAGATGTAACTCTCAGATTTTTTGCAATTTCTCTGAGCACTGCACGGTCTGACTTTGGGATGGATTTGCTGGGATGTCCTGGGAAGATTGACAACTGTCTTGAATGTTTCCCATGATCTCCCTCATTGTAGAATATAAATCAAATAAGTAAAGTAAAGTAAAGTAAAGTAAAGTAAAGTAAAGTAAAGTAAAGTAAAGTAAAGTAAAGTAAAGTAAAGTAAAGTAAAGTAAAGTAAAGTAAAGTAAAGTAAAGAGTAAAGTAAAGTAAAGTAAAGTAAAGTAAAGAGTAAAGTAAAGTAAAGTAAAGTAAAGTAAAAAGTAAAGTAAAGTAAAGTAAAGTAAAGTAAAGTAAAGTAAAGTAAAGTAAAGTAAAAAGTAAAGTAAAGTAAAAAGTAAAGTAAAGTAAAGTAAAAAGTAAAGTAAAGTAAAAAGTAAAGTAAAGTAAAGTAAAGTAAAGTAAAGTAAAAAGTAAAGTAAAAAGTAAAGTAAAAAGTAAAGTAAAGTAAAAAGTAAAGTAAAGTAAAGTAAAGTAAAGTAAAGTAAAAAGTAAAGTAAAGTAAGGTAAGGTAAAAAGCAAAGTAAAGTAAAGTAAAGTAAAGTAAAGTAAAGTAAAAAGTAAAGTAAAGTAAAGTAAAGTAAAGTAAAGTAAAGTAAAGTAAAGTAAAGTAAAGTAAAGTAAAGTAAAGTAAAGTAAAAAGCAAAGTAAAGTAAAGTAAAGTAAAGTAAAGTAAAGTAAAGTAAAGTAAAGTAAAGTAAAGTAAAGTAAAGTAAAGTAAAGTAAAGGTAAAGTAAAGAATGGTGGACTTTCAATTGTTATAACTCTTCCCAGATTGATGGGCAGCAAAAACTGCTCTTCTAAGATAAGTGATGTCTTTAGTCTTTGGCTTTATGTTAACACATAAATGTTAACATTATTATGTTAATAATCCCAGATCTTCGCACTTTCCGACATGCCCTGAAGACCTTTCTGTTTCAACAAGCAGGGCTAGCATAAACATCTAAATTCTATGCCAAGGTCTTAGCAGATACACCAAGTTGACTCAATTTATTATTTACTGTTTATAAATATATATATATATATATATATATATATATTATATGTATATGAAATCTTAATCTGTTCACTGCCCTGAGTCCTTCGGGAGAAGGGCGGTATAGAAATTCAATAAATAAATAAACAAACACATACCTCAACACTGGAGACCAGCAAATTCCTAAAACTTTGGTGATTATAGAGACAGTCACACTTGCTAATGATAGCCTCTTCCTACCTATGGAAGCAGTAAGATTGTTCTTATTTTTTCACACACTCCATTTGGGCTTTCTTTTTCTAAAACAAATGATGACATGGTGTGAAATATGTGTGTTGCACATGTGTTGTTCGTCTGAGGTTGCATTTACCTACTTTTAAGAACTGATAAGGCCAGATGATTTTTACTATGTTTTGATATGTAAAACAAAAGGGGTGTACTTTCTTTTGCGCATCTCTCTCCCTCTCTCCCTCTCTCTCTCTCTCTCTCTCTCTCTCTCTCTCTCTCTCTCCTTCTCCCTCAAAGATTAACTAGAAAAATGAGATTTAAGAGCTAGCCTTTAAAAACTTCAAAGAAAACTAAGCTGACTGATAGCAACTTGAATCTTCTATTCCCCTTTCCATGTTGCTCAGGAAAAACACAAACAATCTGGCCCAAACAAAAGTGCTTTGTACATCAGTTTCACTATCAGGTAATATATAAATCTAATATATTATTTTTCCCTTCTTACTTGAATTGGAGGTTCAACCATTGTTTCAGCTCCATCATAAAGAGCAGACAACTTCATTTGACTCTTCCCTGTAAGGGATACAGAATTTTAAAATACATAATTAATGGAATAGGATGAGATCTTCTATATGATAGAAGACATAAAGTTGGGGCAGCTGAGATCTCTTTGGGTAATGGGGGGACCTTGGATTACCTCCTGAGATGTCCTGACTTGGATCTTCCTGAGAGATCCTCCTGAAAAGCAGCTCTTGAGAGGGATTTGATGGATTCTTCCTTCCCTCAAGACTTCTGATCTCCAGCGCAAAGGACTTGAAGTAGGAGGCAGGAGAGAAAAAAGCAGAATTAATGGACATCACACAACATGAAGTGGTTTATTATTCTCTAAACACAACTTCAAAGTCCCCAGCATCAACAAGGAGGCAGTAAAGAAAGGAACTACTGTCCCCAATTGATGATACTTAGTTGCATAATGAAACATCTGGAAGAAAACAAGTAAACTCAGAAAGCATCAATGACCCCCTGAGCTACAAATATTCTCCTTTATTGGTGTTTGATCTACAACAATGGATAATGGAATAATGTCCTATAAGAATTAGTGTGATATATCCATATTTTATGAGTGCGAGAGAATTCTGGAAGGGAAAGAGAAATCAAACACATTCTTTATTCACTTTTGGACTCCTAAGATGAAGGTCTCTCACCTGTAACTCAAGCTGCTCCTTCTGTTCTTCCACCTGGCTCAAGAGGAAACCTTCTGCCAGGGCCACCGCCTGGGAGCTGGTCTCTGCTCTACACTCCTGCACCCAGTTCTCCATCTCTGGAGGCAGAAGGGCCAGGAACTGCTCCAGAACAACCAGGTTCAGCATCTGGGCTTTGGTGTGCTTTTCTGGTCTCAGCCATCGCCGACAAAAATTGTGGAGTCGGCTGCAAAGTCCTCGGGGACCCTCAGCCTCCTGGTATTGGAGGCTCCTGAAGTTGCAGGGATGAACTTCTGAATGCATGATGGTTTCCTCCTCCAGGATCTTCTGCCCAGTTCTTGCCTCACAGCACCCAGGCTGTACAGTTGAAAGGCCTTTTCCAGTTCTCTCACTTGCTAAAGGTTGTGTCTCCATTTTTTCTGTTCTGTAACACAACTCCAAATGGGTCCAAGGAATCTTGTAGATCTCCAAATGTCTTTTCATTCATAGGACCAATCCTATAGCCACTGGAATAACCACAGCAGGCCTTTCCGCGCTCTTTTCCCAAGAGATAATTTTACATGTCAAGAAGTTCAAATGGTTTCCAGTTTCTATATTTGAGATGGAAAAAAAAATCCAAGAATGAGAAAGTGGATACTTTAACCAATGAACAACAGTTATTCCCACAAAATTTCTAAACTGGAATAAGATTGCAGTGGCATTGAGCAGATAAATCCTGTTTTTGTGCATGTTTGCACAAAAACAAACGTGTGTGAGTGAGGTACACTATTTTTTCTTATAAGGAAGGATTTCCAATCTATATTTACCTCCAAGGAGTATTCACATAAATTTTCAAATCCAAAACAAGTGAACAAACCATGGAAGCTCATTACAGGTAGTCCTCGAGTTACGACCACAATTGAGCCCAAAGTGTATGCTGCTAAGTGAAATATTTGTTAAGTGAATTTGCCCCGTTTTACAACTTTTCTTGCCAGAGTTGTTAAGTGAATCATTGCATTTGTTACGTTAGTAACACGGCTGTTAAGTGAATCTGGTTTCCCCATTGATTTTGCTTGTCAGAAGGTCACAAAAGCTGATTACATGATCCCGGGATATTGCAAGTGTAAATATGAACCACTTGCCAAGCATCTGAATTTCGATTCATGTGACCATGGAGATGCTGCAACGGTTGTAAGGGTGAAAAACGGTAATGAGTCACGGTCATTTTTCAGTGCCGTTAACTTTGAACAGTCACTAAATGAACTGTTGTAAGTCAAGGGCTACCTGTAAACATTGAATGAAATGCCGGGAAACCACCCTGGTTGAGGATGCCCCGTTTCCCTTCTACAGGGTGTCATTTGGAGAGGAGAGCCTCCCTCGGACTCACCCAACCTGCCCGGAGCCCCAAGCGGCTCATCCCAGCGCAGGGCTGAGGTCTCCCCAAGCAGGGCCGGGAAGGAGGCAGGTAGAGAGGCCGCCCCGCTTCACTCCCACTCCAGAGACAGGCCAAGCTGTGGAGGATGGGGCCCTGGGGGAGCCTGGTGCGAATCCTGCCTCCTCCTCGCCCAGCTTCTCTCCTCTCCTGCTGGGACTCCGCAAGGCCGACCCTCCCCTCCCCCCACACGGGCTCTTCCCCGGACAAGGATAAGGGAAGGGACCCCGGATCCCCCCAACCTTCCCCGCTTCCCTCTGCATGGAGAGGGCGGCTGGGGAGCATGGGACCCGGGGTTGAAGCTGGAGGAGAGCCGGACGAGGGTCTCTCCCTTCTCCGCCTTCCTTTGCATGGGTCACCTCTGGATCTCCCTCCGCCAGACTCTCCCGCAACCTCCCCAAGGGTTATGGAGAGCGAGTGCGGCGTCCTAGAGCGGCAAAGTTCAATGATGTCATTTCCTTCCGGGCCTCATCTACAAAGACTACCTTCGCCCTCCTTTCACCTGGCCGATCGCGCCCCCTGGTGGATTTGGCGCAAAGTGCCAGGATTCTAGAAAGGGAAGGAAAGAGGAGCGCGTCTGAGGGGAAGGGAGAGGGCAGGGAAGATGGGCTTGGAAGTAGGAGGAAAGGCCCCTCACAATGGCTCCCTGCCCTACACTGGCGACCCTGAATAAAAAGAAAAAAGAAAAACCAATTCCAAAATGGCGGGAATGCTGAAACCTCTGGATTTTACCTCATAAAAGAGGCTCCTTAATTGAGAAATGAAGAGGGGGAAAAGGGCGTTTCATCTCTGATTGGAGAAAAGGTGGAATTATAAAACTAAGAAAGGAAGATCGTGAAAAAGGAATATAAAGCTAAACTATGATGAGGGAAAAAAACATTTTTACATAGGGATTGAATAGGGAATTCAAGAGATGTGACTAGGAAGCTTAAGCCCTTTGGAGAATTTAAGGCAGGGATATATCATTAGACCGTAAATGAAAATATTCAACCACATTTGGAGTCGATAATAACACAAAAGGGGGTTAGCTATAGCAAGCAAAACAAAGAATTTAAAACGATGGAAAAGTGGGTAAAAATCCATTTAAAAAGAATGATTTTTCTTCCTTTCTTTTAAGAAATAAATAGATTTCAGCAAGAGCTGAAATATGCCGCCCCCAGTTTTTGGGGCTTTTGGGGGGCCATTTTCAAGACTTTTGGGCCCATTTTTGAGACTTTTTTGGGGCCCATTTTTGAGGCTTTTTTCAGCCCGTTTATCCAAAAAAAAAAAAAAAAGGCTCAAAAAATATGGTAAATTGCCACGTTGGCACTTTGCGATAATTAAGTGAGTTTTGGGTTGCAGTCTGGGCTCTCCGTCTCTAAAAGGTTTGCCATCACTGCTATATAGTTTCTCTCAGATCCTTTTATGATTACTATTCTGAGCAAAGCTCTTTCAGTTTTCCATGCATTTATATGGCTTCTCCCCTGTGTGGATTTTGTTATGAGAAGAGCACTGCTCCAAGGAAATGCCTTTCCACACTCCATGCATTTATATGGTTTCTCTCCTGAGAGGATCCTTTTATGGGAAATAAGATTACTGCATCTTCTGAACCTGTTACCATACTCTCTGCATTTGTATAGCTTTTCTCCAGTGTGAATCCTTTCATGAGAAGTAAGTTACCTGCTTGTTCTAAACTGTTTTCCACATTCCAAACATAAGGCTTCTTTTTTGGGGTGAATCAGTTTTTGACATGTAAGGAAGTTAGTTCCAAGAGAAAGAATGAATGTCTCATTGTAATTTTTTCCATTTTCCATTCCATTTTCCAAAGAAGAGGCCAACCTATTCTCCAAAGCACCTGAAGGTGGGACAAGAAACAATGGATGGAAACTAATCAAGGAGAGAACTAATCTACAACTAAAGAAAAATTTCCTAACAGTGAGAACAATTTATCAATGGAATGACTTGCTCCCAGAAGTTGTGGATGCTCCAACACTGAAGATGTTTAAGAAGAAACTGGACAGCCATTTATCTGAAATGTTATAGGGCTTCCTGTCTGAGAAGAGGGTTGGACTAGGAGATCTCCAAGATCCCTACCAAGTCTGTTATCTGCTCCATTGTCCCCAAATTTCCAAAGCAAAGATATGCAGTAACTTAAATGGGTATGCTTCACAGAAGTCCTGTTTTTAGGTGAGAAAATGAACAATTCTGAAAATTTCTTTGATTGAAGAAATATTTGGGGCAGGTTTTATCAAGTTGATTGATTCTGCAGAATTTACAGTGCTTTTCAGTAAAGTAATCCCACTTCTGGATCAACTGATTTATTGCTCTATCATTTATTTATCTAGTAGTCTGAGCCAATGGCTGAATGAGAGAAAACAAAGAGGAGATAATTCCCTGTGTCATTTCTCAGCCTTTGCAAAGTGGGAATGTTTCAGCTCCTAATTCAGGAACAAATCAGAGGATTAGAAATTATTTTGTACCCAAAGTACTGCGATTACATGCTCTATGTGGCCATTCTCTTTGGATTTTAAAATTCTGCTTTATTTTTTAATATGATTTGCTTATTTTTTGAACGGCTGGTCAGGAACAAGGCTTTTCAAAAATGGCAATGTGAGTATTTAGTTATTTTTCATTAGCCTTGCAGAAGTCAAAGAATGACAAAAAGAAGGGTCACTAGCAGGGAAGTCTCTAGAAGGAGAGAGTACTCGGCACACCAGCTTCACTTCCTGAGGGAAAGAAGCCTCATTGCTCAGATGCCTTTTCCTTCACAGGACCATTTCTGGTGCCACAGGACCGATCTCTGCAAGTTATTCCGTTCTTTTTTTTTTTCCCCAAGAGAAAATGTTGGCTTGCAAAGATTTCAAATAGCTTCGTGTGTGAGATGGAAAGAAAAAATCAACGCCAAGAATTAGAAAGTAGAATTCAGCCACTGAGCGACCTTCACCCAACCTGCCCGGAGCCCCAAGAGGCTCATCCCAGCGCAGGACTGAGGTCCACCCCATCAGGGCCGGGAAGGAGGCAGCTGGAGAGGCCGCCCCGTTTCTCTCCCCCTCTGGAGACAGGGAGCCTGGTGCGAATCCTGCCTCGTCCTCGCCCGGCTTCTCTCCTGTCCTGCTGGGCCTCCGCAAGGCCGACCCTCCCCTCCCCCCACTCGGGCTCTTCCCCGGACACGGCGCGGGAAGGGATCCCCGGAGCCTTCCTGGCAGCCCCGCTTCTTCCACTTCCCCCTGCATGGAGAGGGCGGCTGGGGAGGATGGGGCCCCGGGTTGAACCCGCAGGTGGGCCGGCCGCGGGTCTCTCCCTCCTCCGCCTCCTTTTCCACTGGAAGAGCCCCTCCTTCACCCGGGGCACATCTGGATCTCCCCCCTTCCCCCCCCCCCGCCAGACTCTCCCGCAGCCTCTCCGCCTCCTGCGGAGCCCCAGCGATTAAAGGGAGAAAGTGTGTCGTCATAGAGCTTCAAGCGTTTGTGATGTCACGCCTCCTCTGAAAAGCCAACCAACGTTCGCCCTCCAGTGGACCAATGGGGAAGCGCCTGATGTTACCTTCCTTTTGCAGAGAGCGCCCCCTGGTGGATTCTGCGCAATGTGACAGGGACCCTGCCAAGGGCGGGAAGGAGGAGCTGTGCTTGAGGGGAGGGATGATGGGCATGAGAGTAGTATCAAAGGGACTTCTCATTGGTTGTCTGTCAGAGAAAAGCAGCGGCATCTCCTGAGGGAGAGAAAATTTTCCTGTCAGGAAAGTGGAGATTTTTATAGATTTTTGTTTCTTTAGTCCAATATGCAGAGCTGCCCTTTTCCAATTCTCAGCTCTGGGTGTCTAAGAATAGAGAAATTGTCACCTTCTGACAAAGGAAATAATACTGAAGAAAAAGAAATATCGAAGGAAAACCAGTTCCAAATTAAAGAAAAAACTCAAACTGGTGATTTTTGGAGAAATTTTACCTCACAAGGAGGCTCCTTGGTGGAGGAATGAAGAGGAGGAAATGGCGTCTCCTCTGTGACCTGGAGAAAAAGTGGAATTGCAAAATGATGGAATGAAAATAGTGGAAAGGGGAATATAAAACTCAAATACCAGGAGGGGAAAAATATTTTTAAAAAGACTCTCTTTTACTTAATAGTAGGGAATTCACCTCATAGGGGAAATAAGAGTTGGAAACTTTAAGAACATTATTGAATTTAAGGCAACCTGAAGAATCTGATATTCCATTGTCTTGGCCAAGCCCGCCTCCTGGAGGATGCTGTATGCAATGCAGGTCCTCATGCAGAGAAAGGGAGCATTTTCCATGGGGTGCAGCAAGAAGGTGACTGTCGTGTCCCCCCAGTTCAGAAAGCCTTCTGAATATAACTGCGTTTTTTAAACTTTAAATCCATCTCCAACAGATTTAACAGAGTTGGAAAGGACCTTCTAGTCCAAGCCCCCCTCCCTCACCAAGCAGGAAAACCTACACCATTTCTGACAAATGGCAGTTCTGTCCCTTCTTGAAAGCTTCCAGTGATGAGACTCCCACAACTATTGAAAGCAAGCTGTTCCATTGGTTGATTGTTCTCACTGTCAGAAAACTTCTCCTTATTTCTAGATTGAATCACTCCTCGATCAGTTTCCAAGAAAGTATTTTTAAAAAAGTTTATAGAAAAAGTTAACATCCCTGCTTAGACAGAGGGAAGGAAGAGCCAGGAAATAGTATTCAGCAGATAAGAAGATAATCTTGCTTTTTTTAAACTGGTATTAGGATTGCCATGGTATTGAACTGACAGGTCCTGTGTGTACTTGTGTCATACAGAATTTTAGGCTTTATTATTAGCTTTTACCCCAGTAATTTTATTGAAAATTATATTATAAAAAGTATATTGTACAGAAATATGTTTTTAAAAATTAAAACTGCAGAAAAGAAAAAAAAATTCCTTCTTCTAGTCAATATGTATAATCAATACTAATGACTTAACACTTTTAAAATATAGCTAAACACTTCTTCATACCTCACCTTATTCCCTATCTCTAAATATTTATGTTTCCATATTAATCAGCAAAAATCCAATAAGAGCTATCTGAAATAATATTATGTACTATATTTATTTTTATGTACTATATGTACTATATTTATTATTATGTACTATATTATGTACTACAGGTAGTCCACCATCTATGACAGCAATTGGGACCATCTTTAAGCAATGTGGTCACAAGGCATTACTGCATCTTTTAGAAACAACAGTCCTGGTTGCCATTGTTAACTGAATCTGATGGTCCTAAAGCAAAATAGTGGAGAATCCAGCAGGAAGTTGTGAGTCATAGGAAACTCATGAGTAGGTATGCCACCCAGCATACCCTCAGTGTGGTGCCATTTGTGCATCCTTATCCAGTGGTGAAATAGGAATTGGTTTGCCACCGATTTGTTGGCCGCACATGTGTGGTGCGCGCCAAACGCGCGCTGCACATGCATCCACAGTGCACACAAAACACACACTGCATACACGCGTATGCAGTGTGTGTTTTGTGTGCACTGTGGATGCATGGATTTCCTGCTTTCTAGTGATTTTAAATCGTGCAGCACAGCTCATTGTCGGGAATACCGGTTCGGAGGAACCGGTACTTTTTATCAGTACCGATTCTCCCGAACTGGTAGGATTTTACCACTGTCCTTATCCTCTCTGAACAAAACATTTCTTCTTGCATAACCCTACACATCCACACCACACCACGTAGTGCCTCACACACGCTTGCATATCCTCACTAAACCAGCCATCTTGTTTACCCTGACTCACATGGTGTCTCTCACATTCACCCACACATCTTCCCAATCCCACATATTTCCTATGCACCCCACCCTGACTTTTCCCTACATCCCCACTCAGCTCCTTGCTCCTTTCCCCACTTATTTTGCCCATAACATGTGGGACAGTTAACTGGAGAAAGCAGTTATATTTGGAAGAGTTAGTAGTAAAAGAAAGCCAGGCCACCAAAGAACACGGTGGCTGATCACCATCAATACCAGCCAGAGTATAGATCAACTCAAAAAAAGTGCATGATTGGAAGATGTAAAGAGACCTGGCCTCACCAAGAATCAGACACAACTGAATGGATGACATCATCAGTATCAACCAGAAATCAGGGTGGAAAAAACAAATTGTAACAAGATTAAGCAAAGGAAGAAAAGATTTATCTACAGAGGGGATACATAGAGGATCGAATGAATCTCTGCCTGCAAATTCCTGCTTTAGTGGAAGAAATGTTGATCAAGTTTTGTCTTATTGAAACATACCAGGTATACAGTATATTAATCAGATAGTTTCTTCAACTGATTAGGGAATCTGCGTTTGTTAGTTATTGGCCTGGTTACTTTACTGTGAAGGCAATTCATGCCTTTATCTCCTCATTTTTGCTCTGGAATATTTTTCTTAGCAAAATCTCATTTTTTCCAAGGGAAGAAAGGACATTCAAAGCGCAAATCCTGTTGTCACTTTTAATTCAGTATCACAATTATTCAATGGGCAGTTCAATGCCAGTAATCCTAGATTTAGGACTGGTTGTTAGTGAATTTTTGAAATTACATTGTAACCCTTCCGCTCAAAGCTACTCACAACCAAGTTACAATGGCTGCCCCCCCTCCCCCCAGTCATGCTATCACATTCTGGGCACTTGGCAATCTGCTCACCTTTACGGCCCTTTGCAGCTTCCCATTGTGACTTTTGCTTCTTTTTTTCTGGTTTCTACATGCTTAGTGGGTAAAATGGATTCACATAAATGATCATTGTTTGCTTAACGACAACCAGAAAACATGCCAAAAAGTTTTGTCATGTGATGACATGACTAAAATGAAATAATGTACAACCATAGTCATAAATCAAGGACTACCTTATCACATTCCATTTCTCTGTATATGTTGATGGAACTTGAGTTCCCTTTGGATTATAAAATCCCTTCAGACCCCACTATCCTTCTCCTGCACCATGTCCAACTTGTGAGAACAGAGAAGTCTATGGTCATCTGATAAACTGAGTATATTAAGGAAGGTGGAAACAATTGTAAGTAGACTGGGCAAAAGAAGGAAAGTTTAAATTGTGGGAAGCGTCTGTTGAATTTCTGTCTGCCTGTCTGCTATAGTGAAATAAACATAGTAAAGCTTTGTTCTGAACAGCTGCATCAGGGAGATGTAGCTCCTTCTTAAGCAGAGGGTTGGACTAGAAGATCTCCAAGATCCCTTCCAACTCTGTTATTCTATTCTATTCTATTCTATTGCCTGGGAAGGCAGCACCTGTTAAATGACTGCCTGTTTGGATTCCTCTTAGAACCAGGATCAAATAGGAAGAACTAACAACAGTAAACACTGTAGTGAGCATTGGAAAGGAACAAGGAAATTCACTTATAAAAACACAATAAAGGCAACGTCGTCATAAAATTGCATGGCCCTCAATCTGAAATACATAAAGTAGCCATTTTCTTGGAAGTGACCTCCAACGAGAACCTACATATAAACAAATTTAAGCAAAAAAAATCAGTTATTGATGTCATGGAATTGATACACGGGACCCAAAGCAAATAATCAAAGCTCGCTGCAGTAATTGCTGTTAATAATGCACAAAGGAGAAATTCCTTTCGGAAAATAGCGGCACTCCTAAAGGCAAAAGGATCCACTCATATTTATATATTTCAGAAGAGATGATAAAATGATACAGACATACATATGCATAAGTAATAGATGTAAGCATATTCATAATTAACAAACCAAGTTAATTCTTCATTCTGTTTCATTTTGCTAACAAGACCAACTCTCATAAGAGTTTGTTTTCCTCACAATGTGCAATAGCACTGACAACCTTCAGATGACAATGCCTTATGACCATTTGCTGCAGCATCCCCATGGTTATGTGATCAAAATTCAGATGCTTGGCAACCAACTCATATTTATGACAGTTGGAGTATTCTGGGGTCATATTTTATTTATTTATTTATTATTGCGATTTATATGCCGCCTTTCTCCCTGGGGACTCAAGGCGGCTTACAAAATGACAAATTCCAATACAAATCACAATGAAATAAAATTAAAATCAGCAACCCTATTAAAACAGTTTAAAATTATGACACTGTACCCCCAAACGGATCAGTTGAGTTGACGGAATGATCCGTCAACTCGAATATGATCCCCTATTGCAACCTTCTGGCAAGCAAAGTCAATGGGAAGCCAGATTCACTTAACAACGGTGTTCCGTTGGTGGGGTAAAAATCACTTAACAAATCACTTAACAAAGGAGCATTGGTAGTACAGTGGTTTGAAGCACCCTGTTATTAACACAGCTGCCTGCAATTACAGCAGGTTCGAATCTTACCAGGCTCAAGGTTGACTCAGCCTTCCATCCTTTCTAAGGAAGGTTAAATGAGGACCCAGTTTGTGGGGGCAATAAGCTGACTTTGTATAAATATACAAAAGGATGAAGGCTATTGCTTAACGCATTGTAAGCCGCCCTGAGTCTCCGGAGAAGGGCGGCATATAAATCAAATTAAAAAAAAAAAGTCTCAATCAGCAACTAAGATCTCGGGTTCAATTGAGGTCATAAGTTGAAGATTACCTGTATTCATAAGTAAAACGGCATATGCCCGTTATTTTTATTTTCACTGGTAAATTCATCTTTCTGGGGCTGCCATTTGTGAGGATCAGACTCAAAAATACCTTCCTTTCCTAGTTTAGGGTATGTCAATAGAAAATGCATAGATATTCCTCTATTTATGAACAGGTTATGTTCCAAGCTGTTCTTAAGTCTGCTTTGTTTATAAATCCAAACAAACATTAAAAACATGTACAGTCCAGTTCTTACCTTACATAAGCAGTAGGATTGTGGTAAAACATTACAATATAAGCTCATCCTTCAGAGTTGAAATGGCACATTTCTCCGCCTTCTTGAAGAAATGGTCCAGTGGATTTTTGATGATAGCCTTCATCTTTTCTATTTTCCTCATAGACCCTATAGCACTATATCACACCGCTGGAGAGCTACAGACACCTTGGTGAAATGCTCAAAACAATCCTGCATTTCAAACAGTGACAGTGCTTTCTTGATCAAGCTGAATTCCTCTGCCATCAGCTTGATGTGGAATCTCCAGAGGTTTAATCATTTTCTCTTGCTTTCACTGATTTTACAACTCCATGTTGCTGTTGAAGAGTTATTCCACATGCGTGGCTAACAATTCATTAAAGACCTTCTCCAGGTCAAGATAAAGCTCCTTGGTGAAAGCAATTAAGTTGCTAACAATGCCGTGTGACTTCCTGTCCACCACTTCAAACCTTTGAAAGTCATGAACAAACTGAAGGTACAGACGTTTCCATATCCCATTCATATTAATAGAAGTTGCCAGGCTGCATCAACATTCTTGATAACCTTGTAGATGTCATAGGACATCCAAAACTGACACGCGGTCATCTGAACTGCCTGCTGAACATGCAGAAAAGATAATTTTGGAAAGTTACTATAACCCATAATCCACAGTGGTAGGAGGAAATTGGTGTTTGGAGGCAGAGACCCAACCTTCATGTTCAAATGGAAATTGTCCAAGTGAGATGGATGAGCCAAGACATTATCCAAAATGAGAATCTTGTTTTTCTCATAGCAATTATCTCTATATTTCTAGGATGAAATGATGAAAAAACATCAAGGTGAGGATGACCGAAGGTTTCTTTTTAGCTTCCCACACAACAAAGTGAGATTTTCTTGAGACTTCACAGGTTCTCAGAATGGTAAGACTAGCAACAATTTTAGATCGCGGGAAGTGTTACTCACTTGGCAACATAGTCTGTCTTTTGCAGCTTTCCATTATTATCTCCTCTTTGTTGATATAAGTTTTGCCGGCACTTTTTTTTCTAATAAAAGCCCCATTTCATCCACATTGAATATTTGCTCAGACAAATAACAATTTTCCTCAATTTCATTGAGGGCTTTTGGGAACTCCTTGGTTGCATTCTCATCCGCACTTGCCACCTCGCCACTTGCTTTCACATTATGCACAAGCCTTAAAATGTGTGTGTTTCAGCAGATCTCCTGTTGCAAGTCATGAAATAAGCTCTAAATAAGCTCTAATAAGCCGCGGGTTGCTGACCCCTGGCTCTGGAGCCACATGTGACTCTTTCATCCCTCTGCTGCAGCTCCCTTACTCAAAATATGTGTTACAACTGCCAATGTGCAATACCCGCTGGCATGTGATTTATTGAGCTTTTCGACCCCCGGTAGGCCAATCATGGATAAATCCAAGAAAAGAAAAGTTTCAGAAGAAAAGAGAACATTTAATTCAACTACATATGCTAGTTTTGCGGCCTCTCAGGAAATAGTTCGGTATGGGAAAGGTTTTGTGGCCCCCAGTGTTTTCTTTTCTGTGGGAAACGGGTCCAAATGGCTTTGAGTGTTTAAGGTTGCAGACCCCTGCTCTAAGCCTTCTCCTGGATCAGCATTAAGCTCAGAGGCACACATCACTGATGCTATCGTCACTCCATATGCTGAGTAGCTTCTCTATCTCTTCCGTCACTTTTCCACTCCTTTTGATTACTGTGGATTGCATAGGCACATGAACCTTTTATATATTCTACAATCTTCCCTGTGTTCTTAATGATCATTACGGTAATCCATACAATAAGAACATGCCACATTCCTTATCTTCCCCCACTCTATTTTCTTCAGCATCTCCATCTTAGTTGGATCATCATGGATTGGAGCTGTTTGCATTACTCCCTTCCCCATTATCACTCGAGTTTAATTCCACACATTTAGAACCTACAGGTCACACCAGACAGTCACCAAACTACTAAACAATGAACAGTAAGCAATCAAAAAGAGGCAGGAAAGGATTACTTTAAAGCACATCACATACATATGCAATGCACCTGTCAGCACTTCAAGCTGCATTTACTCTAGTGCTGATATAAGAAGGAGAAGCGGAGGCGTCTGGAAAGGGACGTTTGACTTTTCACCTACTTATTTTCCCTGGAGATAATATCCCCTAGGAGATGGGAGGGGAGGGGGGAAATTCCTTTGAGCTGGAGCGGTAGATTAGGGGTAGAATGACTTGGTAGATGGCCAATGAGTGCATGGGAGTGGGGAACGGAAAGGGAGGGTTTTGGGTCTGGAAGTCAGTGTTGGCTTCGATGGAGTCGGGTCTAGAATGTCGTGCTTAATAAATAGTTTTCCTTCAAAGACTTTGTTTGAAATGCAATTTATTTGAGACCTCAAAACTTGACAGCACCCTAAACTAACCTTTTCTCACCTTCTCTAGCCTTCTGGGACCTTTTATGTTGGAGTTGCAGGTTTGTTTGTATAATTAAAAGTTTGTAACTCAAAAGTTTATAACTAGAGGAATGTCCGTAGCTTTAACACTAAATCTAAAATTTACATATATTCTCTTTCAAATGGATCTGTGTATGGCAAATTAGGTCATTGCTCCGCCTGAAGCTCTTTCCACATTCAAAACATTTATATGGTTTCTCCCCCGTGTGGATCCTTTTATGGAAAGTAAGGGAACCACTATGACGGAAGCTCTTTCCACACTCTCTGCATTTATATGGTTTTTCACCTGTGTGGATCCTTTTATGTCTCAGCAGGGACCCATTTTCACAGAAGCCCTTTCCACACTCCATACATTTAAATGGCTTCTCCCCTGTGTGGATTCTTTTATGTTTCATAAGGGATGCATTTTCACAGAAACCTTTTCCACACTCCCCACATTTATATGGCTTCTCCCCCAAATGGATCCTTTTATGGAATGTAAGAGAACCACTATGAATAAAGCTCTTTCCACACTCTCTGCATTTATATGGTTTCTCCCCTGTGTGGATCCTTTTATGGGAAGCAAGGTGACTGCTCTGAATAAAAATCTTGCCACACTCCAGACATTTATATGGCTTCTCCCCTGTGTGAATCCTTTTGTGGGAAATAAGTTTACTCTGTTGGCTGAAGCCCTTTTCACATTCCACACATTTATATGGTTTTTCCCCTGTGTGGATCCTTTTATGTCTCATAAGGGACCCGTTTTCACAGAAACCCTTTCCACACTCTATGCATTTATACGGCTTCTCTCCTGTGTGTATCCGTTTATGTCTCATAAGGGACCCATTTTCACAGAAACCCTTTCCACACACTATGCATTTATACGGCTTTTCCCCTGTATGGATCCTTTTATGTCTCATAAGGGACCCATTTTCACAGAAGCTCTTTCCACACTCCATGCATTTATACGGCTTCTCCCCTGTATGGATCCTTTTATGGGAAGTAAGGTGACTGCTGTTAGTAAAGCCCTTTCCACACTCTCTGCACATATATGGCTTCTCCCCTGTGTGGATCCTTTTATGAGAAGTAAAAGAACTCCTTCGACAGAAGCCTTTTCCACATTCAAGACATTTATATGGCTTCTCCCCTGTGTGGATCCAGTTATGGGAAGTTAGTTGACTGCTATTAGTAAAGGATTTTCCACACTTCACACATTTATATGGCTTCTCTCCTGTGTGGATCTTTTTATGAGAAGTATGTTGACTTCTATTAGTAAAGCTCTTTCCACACTCCAAACATTTATATGGCTTCTCCCCTGTGTGGATCCAGTTGTGGGAAATAAGTTGGCTGCTGTTTGTAAAATTCTTTCCGCACTCTGTGCATTCGTATGGCTTCTCTCCTGTGTGGATCCTTTTATGAGAAGTAAGATGACTGCTATTGGAAAAGCCCTTTCCGCACTCTCTGCATTTATATGGCTTCTCCCCTGTGTGGATCCTTTTATGGGAAGAAAGATGACTGCTCTGAATAAAACTCTTTCCACACTCCACACATTTATATGGCTTCTCCCCTGTGTGGATCCTTTTATGTTTCACGAGGGATGCATTCTCACCAAACCCCTTTCCACACTGTCTGCATTTATATGGCTTCTCCCCTGTATGGATCCATTTATGAGATGTAAGGGAACGGCTCTCACTGAAACTTTTTCCACATTCCATGCACTTATATGGCTTTTCCCCAGTGTGGATCCAGTTATGGGAAGTAACTTGACTGCTTCTTCTGAAGCTCTTTCCACATTCCAAGCATTTATATCGCTTCTCTTCTGTATGGGTCTTTTTACAAGATATAAGGGACCCTGTTTCATGAGGAAGGGTGAAAGTCCAATTGTAATTGTTTCCGTTGTCTCTGGATATATAATCTTCTCTTTTGATTTCTGTTGGATCCTGTTCATTTACATCTAACTTGTCTTTCAATAGGTTTACATTTTTCATTATTTTTCCTTGTTGGACAAGAAAGTCTTGCATCTGAGCATCAATGGAAGATAAGCTTTCCAGATTCCAATTATTTGTCTGGTTTCTTTCATGACTTTCTATTTCCATTTGAATTTCAGATTTCTCTGTTTCATCTCCAGCATTGAATACTTGAAATGGTTCCTCAGTATCTTTATTCTCTTGCCCATTATTACCTTCAAAGGAAAAGAGAAATGAAAATGCTAACTAATTTAGGGGAAAAGATCACAGTGTATAAGTCCTATGATATTTTGGCAGATTCCAATATATTATAGTTTGTTTGTTTATAATTATCCATATATATTTCACCCAGAGTCAGCTTTGAGTTAAGGAAGAATCATGTAAGCATCTGAGGAACTATTAGGAAAAATCTGATAATTATTGGAGAGGCCAATTCCAGCAGAGACTTGTAGGAACTAAATCAATTTCGAAACAAGACTTTTTCTTCCCACCCAAACTATCTTTCTTTTACTATTTGTTGCTGTACTATTTGTTCAAATTAAAGAAACTTGGTATTTTAGTGAGTTTTACCTTTAAAATGAAAAGAAAATGTTAACCAAAAATATGAAACAGAAAATCAAATAGAATTGATGTTAAGGGTTAGGGTTAGGGTATATTAAGACAGGAGAAATTAAAGTTGTCCTTGTTGGAGAATATTTCTGTGACAAAAATGAATGTGTGGCCTAGAATGATGCTTTTGTTTCAAGCAATACATATTTGGACAAGTGATGTAGCATTTAAGCAATGGTAGAACGATAAGTCTAGATTTGTACGGCAAGGGAAAAGCTACAGATTGAATATCAAATACTCCAAGATGCAGAGGAAACAGGAGGATTTTGGTCTGCCTGATTTGAAACTACTTTGCGGCCTGTTGTGTGGTTTGAATGAAAGATTGGGAATTGCTGAGAAATAATTTTAGAAGTAGAAGTGCATGACCTAAGGTTTGGATGGCATGGATATCTATGTTACAATAAAGTCAGGATTAATCTAGATTTTAAAGACCATGATGTTAGAAAATTTGAGACTATGGAACAGATGTAAACCCAGACTCTGTCCGAAAACACCTTGATGGCTCTTGGCACAAGAGACATTTTACAGAAGAAAAGCAATAGGCAAAGACAAATGGATAATATGGCGAGAGCTGTTAGAACTTGAACAAGGAAAATACCAAATGAAATCAAGAGAGCAACTGACAGCAGAAGGATATAGTTGTCGGTTGTTTTCATATTATCATCAGAAAAATTCAAGGTAGATAAAAGTACCTATGGTATTAAACAACATAAGAGAGAATTTTTTTAAAAAAAAATTTGATTTACATGCCGCCCTTCTCCGGAGACTCCGGAGACTCAGGGCGGCTTACAATGCGTTAAGCAATAGCCTTCATACTTTGAATCATAATAGTGAAGAAAGGATGAACATGTAATCCTAAAACCTATAAGCAGGTTAAAATGTATGATAAAATGGGCAAAGAGGTTTTGTCATAACATATAAGTGTAACACTGGGAAAACATGTGGTTGAGAGGAGTGAAGTTTACATTACGTAATAATCTGGAAAGCTAGAAAATTTCGGATTGATGTCAAGAATTTTAAAGATCAATACTGAACTGAAATTAGAACACTTTGATGGTACTAATAAACCAACAGCTAGAAAACAGAAGAGTGTTAACTATGGTAATTGCAGCAACGCTAGTATATTCATATACTAGCGTATATACATGGAAGGACTCTGAAAAAACTACAATGGAGGAATGGTTGAAGATGACAGAATTAACAGAGATGGTTAGATTGAGTTCTTTGATCTGAGAAAGAATAATATCTACATTTATTAGTGACTAAAAAGCCCGATGGGCTTTTTGCTGAAAAAAAAAACACCTCAGTTTGTGATTTATGGGTTTGAAGAGTACAAAGGATACATTTTGGAAAAGAAATGATGATGTAACCTTAAGCGATAAAGGCTATAATATAATTGCACTTATAACTGCTATGAAGAAGATTGGAAGCCACTTTTTTATTATTTTTTCATATATTTTTTTTCCTTTTCCCTTCTTTCTTTATTTTTTTTTCTTATTCACTTTACTTTATCTTCTTTATTTCTGCTTCAGTATTTGCACTGTTCTTATTCTGATATTTTTAATAAAATCAGTAAAATAAAGAAGTAGCTGATGGCATCTAACTACAAAATGTCTTCCCAAACACTATATTGGGGAGAAGCAAACCCCTTACCCATAGGCGCCATTCCTATGATTTTTTAATTTTATCATACCTTTTTCTTATTCATTACCAGGGTGGATTTGATTTAAATCGAGTCGATTTAAATCATGATTTAAATCACTAGTAAAAAGACTTGATTTAAATCAACTCGATTTAAATCATAATTTTTAAAGAGCAACTGTCATCTCTGCTACTCCTTTGACCCGCTGTTGACTCACTGATAGTCCCAATGTTGCAGAATATACAGCCTTGTGCTATATAACTAAGCTCCATTTCATGCTGAATAAACTAAATTATTTATGTATCTTAAATAGAAAACTACCTTATGATAGATTTTTACCCCAAGTTTTTTATTAAAATAAATTCAATAAAAATAAAAAAAATCTGATTTAAATCAAAAAAATCCGATTTAAATAAAAAAAAAATCCGATTTTTAAATTTTTTTTAAAAAAATCATTGATTTTTATCTACCCTGTTCATTACTCTATCTTCTTTATTTCCTCTTCAAAATTTGTCTTGTTTTTATTCTGATAAAATTTCTGGCATATTCTTACCCAAAGAGGCTACATTCCTATGATTTTCCAGCATGACTTCCGAATGGAGCATTTTTTGGTCAGGATCCAACTGAGACCACTCCTCCTTGGAGAAATACACAGCCACCTCCTCAAAGGACACAAGACCCTCCTTGAACAGGAAAAAAAAAAACAGAATAGGTCCAGGAGAATATGCAGCATCTGTCCTGTTGTTCACAAGTTCCCAAAGCAAAGATATGCACTACGTGCTTGGTAGGATTCTAAAGTAGTGTTGGGAAAGAGGACAGAGCCAAAAGGCAGTGACTGAAGAAATATTTTGGGCAGGTGTTATCAATTTAATTGATTCTGGTACACATTCAGGCCATTCAGTGAATAACACCACTTTCCTTCTGGAGCTATCTATTATCTATATCATCTAATATGTTGTCAAAGATTTTGACGGTCCAGAGACACTTGAAGATGGGCCTTGGAAACCCTATCTACCACTGACTCCAATCCTTCTTATGTTTCCAGAAGGAAACTGGGGGGGGGGGAGATGGGGGGCTGAATTCTTTCTAGCATTTCAGCAAAAGGCTTATGGTGTCAACTTGAATCTTCTATGCTCAAGAAAAAGAAAATATCCAAGCCAAAACAAGAGGGAATAATGGAAGGAGACAGTGCTGTATACACTAGTATGACTTTCTAAAGGAAAGGGAGAATACAAATTTAATAAATTGTTTTCCTACTCTTACTTCAGTTGGCGGTTCAACCACTGTTTCAGCTCCACCGTAAAGATCAGAAAATGTCATTCTATGTTTCTCTGTGAGGAAGACAGATATTAAAATACACAATTAACAAAATAGGAGTCGGTATTCTACAGAAGAGAAGACAAAAAGAAGATAAGATAGCAGGGATCTCTCTGGGGAATGGGAGACCGTCATTACCTTTTGAGGTAACCTGACTTGGGTCTTCCTGAGGGTTCCTCCTGAAAAGCAGCTCCTGATGGGGATTTGATGGATTACTTCTTCCCTCAGGATCTCTGATCTCCACGGAGAAGGACTTGAAATAGGAGGAAGAAGAAAAGAAGAATTAATTGACATCAAACAACATGAAGTGGATTCTTGTTCTATGAACACAATATCTAAGTTCCCAATATCCATCAGTGAGGCTGAGGGAGAAGTGATTGGAACAATATCCTACATAAATTAGTAAAATATCAATATTAATATTGTTATAATAGATCAATCAGCATTCAACTAGGGAGGACAATATCTGTATATATGTGTTAGTCTTTTTTAATGTACTTCTTTCTTTTTAATGTTTGTTCTTTTTTCTTTTTTTAAAAAAAATTGTGTTTCGTATTTTAACTTTTTTTTAATAAAAGTAGATTAAAAAAAATAATTAGTAAAATGTCTCCAACTGAATGCCAGAGATGTCTGGAAGGGAGGGGTGAAGAATTCAAACCCATTCTTTACTCCCTTCTGGAGTCCGAGACAAAGTTTGCTCACCTGCAACTCGACCTGCTCCTTCTCCTCCTCTGCCTGGCTCAGGAGGAGGCCTTCTGCGAGGGCCACTGCTTGGGAGCTGGTCTCTGCTCCGCATTCCCGCAGCCAGCTCTCCATCTCTGGGGGCAGAAGAGCCAGGAGCTGCTCCAGAACAACCAGGTCCAGCATCTGGGCTTTGGTGAGCTTTTCTGGTCTCAGCCATTGCCTACAAAAATTGTGGAGTCGGCTGCAAAGTCCTCGGGGACCCTCAGCCTCCTGGTATTGGAGGCTTCTGAAGTTCCAGGGCTGAATTTTTGAAGAGATTATGGTTTCCTCCTCCAGGATGATCTGCCCAGTTCTTGCCCACATCTCCCCACAGGTCCCAAACTGAACAGCAGAAGAGCCTTTTCCAGTTCTCTCACTTGCTAAAAGTTGTCTCTCCATTCTGTCTCTGTCTTCTAATGTAACTCCAATTGGATCCAAAGGATGTTGTGGAGCTCCAAATGCCTTTTCGGTTATAGGACCGATCCTACAGTCACCGCAATGATCACAGGTGGCCATTCAGGTCTTTTCCCCCCAAGAGATCATTTTACCAGTGATGAAGTCCAAACGGTTTCCAGTTTCTGTACCTGAGATGCAAAGGAAAAATCCCAAGAATTAGAAAGTGGAGAATTTAACGATGGAGCAACAGTCGTCCCTGTGGAAGAAAGTATTTTTGTAAACTGGAATAGGATTGCAGCGGCATTCAGCAGGTCCTATTTCATGCACACATGTGTGTAATTGTGCGAGGGTGGTGCAATATTTTTCCTTACAAGAAAGGGCTTCCTTTTTAAAACCTAGATCTATATTTACCTCCAAGCAGGGTTCACACAACCTGCCAAAACCCAAAAAGGTGAACAAACCATGAAAGTTCAATTCACATCCAATAAAAGGGCAGGAAATGACCCTAGTTGAGGATGTCCTTTGGAGAAGAGCCGAGGTTCCCACTGACACGCAGGCAGGTTCACACAATCCGGAGCCCCAAGCGGGCCATCTAAGCGCAGGGCCGGGAAGGAGGCAGCTGGAGAGGCCGCCCCGCTTCTCTCCCACTCCGGAGACAGGATCGGACCCTCGGGGAGCCTAGTGTGAATCCTGCCTCCTCCTGGCCCGGCTTCTCTCCTCTCCTGCGGGGCCTCCACAAGGCCGACTCGCCTCTCCTACCACTCGGGTTCTGTCCCGGACATGGGGCGACTGGGGAGCCCCGGATCCCCGCCGCCTTCCTGGGATCCCCGGTTCTTCTCCTGGTGCTGCCTTTGGAGCTCCTCTTCCCCCTGCATGGAGAGGGCGGCTGGGGAGCATGGGACCCGGGATTGAAGCCAAAGGAGGGCCGGGCGAGGGTCTCTCCCTCCTCCGCCTCCCTTTGCCTGGGAAGAGCCCCCAACTCACCCGGGTCACGTCTGGATCTCCCCCCGCCAGACTCTCCCGCAGCCTCTCCGCCTCCTGCGGAGCCCCAGGGGTTAAGGAGAGCGAGTGCACCGTCCTAGAGCGGCAAGGGTTTGTGACGTCACTCCCATCGCAGCCTCCTCTGGAAAGCCAACCGTGACGTTCGCCCTCCAGTGACCCATCGGGGAAGCCTTTGGTGTTCCCTTCTTTTGGCAGAGGGTGCCCCCTGGTGGACTTTCTTTGCAATGCCAGGAGACCCTGCAAGGGTTGGAAAGAGGACTGAATGGAGATGGGGGGGAGAGAAGCGCATCTTGGCTGAAGGGAGGGCAGGGATCATGGGTATGGGAGTAGAAGAAAGCCCACTCACAATGATTCCCTGTCTGAGAAAGGCGGCAGCATCTCCAGTGGTGGCAGCTTCCCCGTCTTTGAATTGAATTGAATTCTTTATTGGCCAAGTGTGATTGGACACACAAGGAATTTGTCTTGGTGCATATGCTCTCGGTGTGCATGATGTCAGCGTCTCACCGCTGACATAGAAAGGAAGATAAGCCCTGGAATTTTGCCTGCTAAATCCCTTTGAAGCTCGGTCTCCGTGGAAATGAAGGGGGGGAGGGGGACATTCCTGTGAAATGACAAGACAAGAAGTCAGGAGAATGACTTGGAAGATAGCCAATGAGAAGCAGATAATTGGGGATCGGAAAGGGAGGGATTGGGGGGCAAAAGGTCAGTCTTGTCCGCATCGAGTCATGATCCGGTTGCTGTGCTCGAATAAAGAGAAGATTTCCTTAAAGATTGGCAGTTTGGAAATTCATTTATTTTGAGATAGCATCGAAGTCTGACACATAAAAGAAAAGATACATTCGTCAAGAATCATAAAGTACAACACTTAATGATAGTCATAGGGTAAAAATAAGCAATCAAATCATTTTAGGAAACAGTCAATATAAATCTTCCTCTCCTTCATGTTCAGGAACATCTGTGAAGATGGAGAAAAATCTTTCTGGAGGATCCGAACTCACTTCCCTCAAGAACAGCCACCCTGAAGGCTCCGCAGAGATTGGAGGATGCCTCAAAAGGGGCCAAATCCTGTCAGAAATGACAGAAGAAGAGGACCTGAAGCCTCTCTTGGAACCATAGCTTGTGTCTTGTGGTTGTTGCAAACTCTGGCCTGAAATGGAGGAAGATGGGGCTGGCGGGACACAGGCAGGGAAGCCCAAATCAGAAAAATGGAACTTTCTTGGAAACACAGCATGCAACCCTTCCCATCCTTTCCACTTGCTTTACAGCACTCAAGACTGATGCTGGCTGGAGGAGCCAAAACAGTAGATCTGGGTCAAGGCCTGCTGCACAGGCTGCACAGCCCAGGCAGGAGAGAAGATGGGGCTGCTAAGGAAGGAGATGTTGGTGACAGCAAGGAGTCAAAGTCTCAGTTTTTTTCTTCATTTTGGAATTGATTTTCTTTTGATATTTCTTTTTTTTCCCCCCCAGCATTATTTTCCTTGTTTCAGGCAGCCATTTGGTTTTGCCAATTATTCTTAGGCACCCAGAGCCAAGAATTCGAGAAGGACAACTGCATATATCGAACTAAAGAAATAAAAACCGATAGAAATCTCTTTATTTTCCTCATCCGAAAATCTTTCCTCCCTCGGGAGGCGTTGCCACCTTTCTCAGACAGGCTAAAAATGAGAAACCCCTTTCCTCCTACTCCCATGCCCATCATCCCTGCCCTTTCCCTCCCCTCATGGTGCAGCGCCTCTTTCCCGCCCTTTGGGGGGGGGGGAATCCTGGCACTTCGCCCAGCATCCTCCAGGGGGCGCCTTCTGCCAAGAGAAGGTAACACCAGGAGCTTCCCCATTGGCCCTCTGGAGGGCGAACGTCACAGCTGCCATTCCAGAGGAGGCTGGGAAGGAAGTGACGTCACAAACGATTGCCGCTCTAGGACTCCGCACTCACTCCCCTTAACCCCTGGGGAGGCGGAGAGGCTGCGGGAGAGTCTGGCGGGGGGGAGATCCAGACGTGCCCCGGGTGAGGTGGGGGCTCTTCCCGTGTAAAGGGAGGCGGAGGAGGGAGAGACCCTCGTCCGGCCCTCCTCCGGCTGCAACCCCTGGTCCCATGCTCCCCGGCTGCCCTCTCCCTGCAGGGCGGGAAAGGGAGCTCCGGAGCAGCAGCAGAAGAAGAACCGGGGCTCCCCAGCCGCCCCGTGTCCGGGGAAGAGCCCGAGTGGGGGGAGAGGAGGGTCCCAGCAGGAGAGGAGAGAAGCCGGGCGAGGAGGAGGCAGGATTCGCACCAGGCTCCCTGTCTCCGGAGGGGGAGAGAAGCGGGGCGGCCCCTCCAGCTGCCTCCTTCCCGGCCCTACTCGGGGGGGACCTCGGCCCTGCGCTGGGATGAGCCGCTTGGGGTTCCTGGAAGGTTGTGTGAATCCGCCTGGGTGTCAGAGGGAGACTTGGCTCTTCTCCAAAGGACACCCAGAAGAAGGGAAACGGGGCATCCTCAGCCAGGTTCCATCTCCTGACACTTCGTTGGGTGTGAACTGATCTTTCATGGTTTGTTCACCTTTTTGGGGTTTGGCAGGTTGTGTGAACCTGCCTTGGAGGTAAATATAGATCTAGGTTTTAAAAAAGGACTTAGAAGAAGTAAGAAAATGGATTTATTGGGCAATCCAAGTGCTTGATGGAAATTAATACCATATTTTTGCTACACAGAGAGACATGCACACACAGCGAAAGAAATTCACACACACAAAACCTCACTCCAAGCCTACAACAGATCAGAAAGAATATTTCACTCCATGCGGATGAGTGTTGTTCAATAGTTAAATCTACACCTTCTAATTCTTGGAATTAATTTTGTTTTCCATCTCAGATACACACATTGGACTCATTTGAAGTTCTTGGCATACAAAATTATTATCTCTTGGGGAAAATGAGCTGAAAAGCTCTTTCTGCTGTCGTTCCTGTGGATACAGGATCAGTCCTATGAATGAAAAAGCATTTGGAGATCTGCAAGATTCTTTGGAGTCGGACCCATTTGGAGTTGCGTTTCAGGAAAGAGAAAAAATGCAGACACAACTTTTAGCAAGTCGGGGAACTGGAAAAGGCCCTTTTGCTGTTCAGCCTGGGAGCTGTGGGGAGATCTGGACAAGAACTGGGCAGAAGATCATGGAGGAGGAAACCACCCTCCCTTCAGAAGTTCAGCCCTGGAATTTCATCCAATACCTGGAAGCTGAGGGTCCCCGAGGTCTTTGCAGCCGACTCCACGGCTTTTGTAGGCGATGGTTGAAACCAGAAAAGCACACCAAAGCCCAGATACTGGACCTGGTTGTTCTGGAGCAGCTCCTGGTCCTTTTGCCCCTGCAGATGGAGAGCTGGGTGAGGGAGTGTGGAGCAGAGACCAGCTCCCAGGCGGTGGCCCTGGCGGAAGGTTTCCTCCTGAGCCAGGAAGGAGACCAGAAGGAGCAGGCAGAGTTGCAGGTGAGAGACCTTCATCTAGGCAGGCCAGAAAGGGTTTGAAGAGACTAAAGCAGTGATGGTGAACCTTTTTTGCGCTGAGTGCCCAAAGCGCACATGCGCTCCCACAAAATGCAATGCGAGTGTCCTCCCGCGCATGTGCCCCGCTCCCCCTTCACCCGTTTTTGGCTTCCAGGTTAGTGCAGGAGAACTTCCAGGCCCAAAATGGGGCGTGTGGGGGGGGCTCGCGCATGCGCACAAACCCTCAAAATGCAATGCGAGTGTCCCCCACGCATGTGCCCCATGCATGCATGGCAGAGAACTGAAGACCAGCTGACCAGCAGGAGGCACGTGTGCATTTGCGGTGGAGCTGGGCTGGGGCAATGGCTGGCGTGCCGGCAGAGAAGGCTCTAGATGCCACCAGTGGCACGCATGCCATAGGTTGCCCATCACGGGACTAAAGTATGTGATTGAATTTTTCAATCTTCCATACCACACTTTTCTTGGCTTTCATAATACATGGATTTGTTTCATTAATTTTTGTAGTTATTGTTCCATTATAGCAATAGCACTTAAACTTATATACTGCTTTACAGTGCTTTACAGCCCTTATCCATTTTGGAAGTTATATTTGGCATAACTATTACTTTCTGTCCAGCATCATTGATGTCATTGAGGGCTTTGAAGTTATGTTTGGAGAAAAAGAATCTACTTCATGTTGTTTGATCTCCATTAATTCTTTTTTTTCTCTCCTGCCTCCTAAGTCCTTCAATATGGAGATCAGAGATCCTGAGGGAAGGAGGAATCCATCAAATCCCTTTCAGGAGCTGTTTTCCAGGAGGATCCTTCAGGAAGATCCAAGTCAGGACACCTCAGAAGGTAAACTAAGGTCCTCCCGTTCCCCAGAGAAATTCTCTTTCTTTTCTTCTTTATGTTTTGTCCTATAGAATATTCCTACCTGTTCCTTCAATTATGCATTTTAAAATTCTGTCTTCCTCACAGTGAAACATAGAATGATGTGTGGTCTTTATGGTAATGCTGAAACAGTGGATGAAACAGCTGAAACTCAAGTAAGAGCGGGAAATTTATTTTATTTGATTGATTGATTGATTGATTGATTCGATTTATATGCTGCCCTTCTCCGGAGACTCAGGGCAGCTTACAGTGGGTTAAGCAATAGCCTTCATACTTTTGTATATACCTGCTTAGTAGGGCTTTTGGGGCCCCCTAAGCAGTGTTCTTTTTTTTTAATACAAAGTCAGCTTATTGTCCCCACAATCCGGGTCCTCATTTTACCTACCTCGAAAGGATGGAAGGCTGAGTCAACCTTGAGCCTGGTGAGATTTGAACTTGCAGTAATTGCAGGCAGCTGGTGCTAGTTAACAGTACTTTAACAGTACTTTAGTCTGCTGTGCCACCAATATTAGATTTGTATTCTCTCTTTCCTTTGGGAAGTCAGATAGTACATAACAATTTCTCCTATTTTTTTCCATGTCTTTTGACTTGGATATTTTCTTTTTTTCCTGAGCAAAACAGATAGGGGAATAGAAGATTCAAGTATTGAATCTTCAAGATTCAATCTTGAATTCAGCCAGGATTCAAGATTCAGCCAGGTTAGCTTCTTCTAAAGTCTGTGTTTGAGATGCATTGTTTTGTTATTTCAACTTTTGAGATTCTTATTAGGAATCTCTCTGCACTAGCTACCCTCCCTACTTTATAACATTTAATTTTTTTAAAAAATGCCTCAATGGATCAGAGCAGCGCTATCATACATAACAATTGCTAAACAAAGACCCGTTCTTTTCAGTGATGGAATTTAATTTTTTTTACTACCGGTTCTGTGGGCATGGCTTGGTGGGCGTGGCAGGGGAAGGATATTGCAAAATCTCCATTCCCACCCCACTCTGGGGCCAGCCAGAGGTAGTATTTGCCGGTTCTCCGAACTACTCAAAATTTCCGCTACTGGTTCTCCAGAACCTGTCAGAATCTGCTGAATTTTACCCCGATTCTTTTGCTTATTCTTTAACTTGAAATTGAACGATGTTCAAAAGTAACTAAATACTTACATTTTTAAAATGCCTTTTTCACAATGAGTGATAAGAAATATAAGCCCATCTGATTAAATGATTATGCAGACTGTTAAAATCCAATGAAAGTGGGCCAGATAAGACTTGCAAAGTAAAGGCCAGATCTTCCAGCATTTTCATGAAGATGATATGAATATGGATAGAACTGATCCTTTTGGGGATACCCTAAGCCAGCAGTTTCCTGGAATTTTTTATTTTATTTTATTTTAATTTGATTTATATGCCGCCCTTCTCCGGAGACTCAGGGCGGCTTACAATGTGCTAAGCAATAGCCTTCATACTTTTGTATATTTATACAAAGTCAGCTTATTGCCCCCACAAACTGGGTCCTCAATTTACCCATCTTAGAAAGGATGGAAGGCTGAATCGACCTTGAGCCTGGCGAGATTCGAACCTGCAGTAATTGCAGGCAGCTGGTCTTAATAACAGGGTGCTTTAGACCACTGTACTACCAAGGGTCAAGGAAGGAAACCTTTCACTGAATGGCCCTGAAAGTGCTGCAGAATCAATCAGTGAGGGGTCCTTGGTGGCCCCTGAGCTTGGTTGTTTTCTTGCAGATGTTTAATTACCAAACTAGGTAACATCTTCACCAGCACTGATGATGTTATTTACAGTAGTTTGGGTAATGAAATGTCTACAAAAAACAACCAAACTCAGAGAGCCCCAAGAACCCCTCATTTCAACCTTGAGCTAATATTCTCCTTTATTAGAATCAATCAAGTTGATAAAACCTGCCTGAAATATTTCTTTAGTCAAAGACTTTAGGCTCTGTCCATTTTCTCATCTAAAGCCTGGAATTCGACCAAGCACAGACATTTAACTTGGCCCATAGCTTTCCTTCGGGCATTTCTAGACCATGGGACAGAGCTTACAAATCCTCCTCAGACTGTTTTGTTCTTCTTTTTCTTTGTTCAGAAAGGTCCTCTGTCCTTTGAGGAGGTGGCTGTGCATTTCTCCGAGGAGGAGTGGGCTCAGCTGGATGCTCACCAAAAAACATTGCATTGGGAAGTCATGCTGGAAAATTATAGGAACATGGCCTCTCTGGGTAAGGGTTTGGTACTCCATAATCAGAGAATTTGGGAAACATTCTGTAATTAGATGGCATCAACTATTTCTCATCATATATGTCCTCTGGGAGGAAAGAGGTCATGGCTCTCTGCTTTGATGCTTCCTGTACCATTTCTCATCTGCTGAATTTTAAATTCATCATACGTTTTAGCCTCCAACCCCCTAATAATCTTTGTTGCGTTTATCATGGGGACCACAATTGGATGCATATTCAAAGTGTGGTCTTACTAAAGCAATATATAGCAGTATTATTACTTCATATGATCTTGATACTATTCCTCTGTTGATGCAGCCCAGGATTGTGTTGGCTTTTTTGGTAGCTTAACACACTGTTGCTCATACACTGTTGGTTCATATTTAAGTGGTGGCCCCCTAGGAATCCTAAATCCTTCTCACAGTTACTGTTGTCCATTCATGTGCCACTTATTCTATACTTGTGCATTTATTTTTTCTTGCCTAAGTGTAGAACTTTACTTTTCTCACCACTTAATTGCATTTTATTGAAGAGGGACGAGTGTTCAAGTTTGTCTAGATCCTTTTGACTTTTGAGCCTGTTGACTATCCTCCTAGTTTGGTGTTGTCTGCAAATTTGATAAGTTTACCTTCTATGCCCTCATCTAAATCTTTTATGGTGTAATCATAATCATTAATTACTAGATAATTTCAATTAATAATTTAATATTTAATCCAGTATTTTTGTTTTTATATACATATTTTATATTTTTAGCATTTTAAAGAAATTACTAATTGGTGTATCTCACCCTTATCCTGGTCAGTGATTGTAATAAAAGTTTGATTTGATTTCCTGAATGTTTCTCATGATTCTTCCTCTTTTTTTTTTTTTTTTAAATTAGATTTATATGCCGCCCTTCTCCGGAGACTCAGGGCGGCTTACAATGCGTTAAGCAATAGCCTTCATACTTTTGTATATTCAAAGTATACAAGATGACTGTGGATTAGATTTGAATATGTATTAATAATTATCAAGAAAAAGGATGCTATAGATCAGTGATGGCGAACCTTTTCGGCACCGAGTGCTGAAAAGGGAACGCATACTCGTCTGGGCCATAACCCAGAAAAGGAGCTGCCCAGGGCACATGCGCATGCCTGAAAATGAACTTCTGGTTTCCATCGTGTGCATGTGCACCGCCCAGCTAATCTTCCAGGTTTCTGGCGTGCATGCGTGCGCGACGATTAGCTGGCCGGCGCACATGCTCATGCAGGAGAACAGAAGTTCTTCCAGTTTCCAACACTGCCGCATGCACGAAGGCCAGCTGATCATCGGGCATGCATGCATGCCAGAAACCCAGAAGAGGAATGGGTGATGCCACGCGTGCCAGGTGACATGACTCCGCATGTCACTTCGGGCAGATGTGCCATAGGTTCGCCATCACAGCTATAGATTTTTCAGGGTGTTTTAGGTTTTTTCAGAATGTTTTAGATCTTTTCAATTTTTTTCTGAGTCGTAAATATAGAAATTATATCTATCCCATGTCTGTGCAAGCATGAAGATGTTCAAGATATTGGAATAGTGGAATTTGGCAGAGTCCCCTAAGAAAATTCATAGCACTTCCCTAACTTTTCTCTAACTTTGCTATCATTTTCATTTGAAGGTAATAATGGAAAGGAAAATGAGGATTGTGGGGAACCATTCCTAATGAACACCTCTGGAGACAGAACAGAGAAGTCTGCAATACAGATGGAACTAGAAACCCAGGAGAGAAGCCAGTCAAATAATTGGAACGAGGAAAGTTCATCTTCCATTGATGCTCCAATGCAAGACTTTCTTGCTGAATGTGGAAAAATAAAGAACAAAGATTTTGGGGAAAGTACAAGACTTTTCTGTGGTAAATTAGATGTAAATGAACATTATCCAACCAAAACAAAAGGAGATGATTATATATGTAGAGACAATGGAAAAAATTACAATTGGACTTTCACTCCTTCTCATGGAACTGGATCCCTTACCTCTCCTAAAACGATCCACACAACAAAGAAGCCATATAAATGCATGGAGTGTGGAAACTGCTTTAGTCGAAGGAGTTACTTTACTTCCCATAAAAGAATCCACACAGGGGAGAAGCCGTATAAATGTGTGGAGTGTGGGAAGACTTTTATTCAGAGCAGTCATCTTACTTCCCATAAAAGGATCCACACAGGGGAGAAGCCATATAAATGCATGGAGTGTGGAAAGTGCTTTACAAATAGCAGCCACCTTACTTCCCATAAAAAGATCCACATGGGAGAGAAGCCATACAAATGTTCAGAGTGTGGAAAGGCGTTCTGTGAAAATTCATCCCTTCTGAGACATAAAAGGATCCACACAGGGGAAAAGCCATATAAATGTGTGGAGTGTGGAAAAGTCTTCAGTCAAAATAGTTCTTTTACTTTCCATAAAATGATCCATGCAGGAAAAAGACCATATAAATGCATGGAATGTGGAAAGACCTTTATTCAGAGCAGTAATCTTACTTGTCATAAAAGGATTCACACGGGGGAGAAGCCATATAAATGCAGAGTGTGTGGAAGGGCATTTACTAACAGCAGTGACCTTATTTCCCATAATTGGATCCATTCAGAGGAGAAGCCATATAAATGCTTGGAGTGTGGAAAGACCTTTATTCAAAGCAGTCATTTTAATTCCCACAAAAGGATCCATGCAGGAGAGAAGCCATATAAATGCACGGAGTGTGGAAAGGGCTTCAGCTACCATAGTACTCTTACTTCCCATAAAAGGACCCATACAGGAGAGAAACCTTATAAATGTCTGGAATGTGGAAAGAGCTTCTGTGAAAGCGGGTCTCTTACCGTTCATAAAAGGATCCACACAGGAGAGAAGCCGTACAAATGTGTGGAATGTGGAAAGAGTTTCTGTGAAAGTGGATCTCTTACTGTTCATAAAAGAATCCACACAGGGGAGAAGCCATATGAATGTGTAGATTGTGGAAAGGGGTTCTGTCAAAAAGCTTCGCTTATGAGACATTCAAGGATTCACACAGGAGAGAGGCCGTATATATGCATGGAGTGTGGAAAGGGCTTTACTAATAGCAGTCATCTTAATTCCCATAAAAGAACTCACACAGGGGAGAAGCCATATAAATGCCCGGAGTGTGGAAAGGGCTTTACTAATAGCAGTCATCTTAATTCCCATAAAAGAACTCACACAGGGGAGAAGCCATATAAATGCCTGGAGTGTGGAAAAGGCTTTACTCAGAGGGGTAATCTTAATTCCCATAAAAGGATTCACACAGGAGAGAAGCCATACAAGTATACGGAGCTTGGAAAGAGCTTCAGGATCAGCAATGACCTAATTTCTCATACACAGATCCATTTGGGTGAGAATCAATGTAAATTCCAGAATTAATTGGTAAATTCTATGTATTTCCTTCTTTGTATACTGAAGCTACAGAGCTGTGATGGCGAACCTATGGCACGCGTGCCCAAAGTTTTTTTGAGCCCAAATTATTTAATCTATTTTTAATAGCTTTTAACTTTTGTATGTTATTTGTATTTTTATCTTGGCTGTTCACCGCCCTGAGTCCTCCGGGAGTAGGGCGGTATACAAATATGATAAAATAAAATAAAATAAAATAATAAATAAAATAAAGTGGCATGTGGAGCCATGTTGCCTGGCACGTGCGGGGTTGCCCATTCCTCTTCTGAATTTCTGACACGCATATGCACGTGACGATCAGCTGGCCTCTTTGCATGTGGTAGTGCCGGAAACTAGAAGAGCTGGTCTTCCATTTTCCTACGTGAGCACGTATGCTGGCCAGCTGATCGTCGCATGCACATGTGTGCCAGAAACCCGGAAGAGTAGCTGGCTGAAAGCGGAAGTTCAGTAGTTGAAACTGGAAGTGCAGTATTTTGGGCGTGCATGCGCGCTGGGCAGCTTCGGCATAGACGTATGCACACATGCGCACTGCTATAGAAGTTTTGGAGTCTGACCATCACAACCCATAGCTCCAGGGAGATGAATTTACAAATAAAACAAAAGCAATGAGAATGTGCTGTTTTAAGGTAGCTACTCTTGCCTATCCATACATTTTTTTTCCTTAAGTTTGTACATTCTGGTTTCCAATTGGAAATAAAAATACAAGAAAATTGGCATTTTAATCTTTTCAGATCTACTCTATGCAATTTTATGAAGATGTTTTTCTTGTGGTTTTTTTACAAATGAATTTCCTGCTCCCCAGTTTGTTCTTCCCATCTAATCATGGCTTTGGGTGGGATCCACTATCATTTCTCATAGTTTAAACTTTGCTTCTTTTCCTTAGTCATTTGTTTTTCCCTCTTTTTCTCATTCCTTAATATGTTTACAGTTTATCAGAGGACCCTACACTTCTCTGTCCTCAGAAAATATTAGAAATGTTGCAGCAGAGATTCTGGGAACTGAAGCAATGCTATAATTCAAGGGGAATTCAAATGTTATTGGTATACAGAGTGGGATGGAATGTGATATTGCATTTTCCCACTGAATAATTCTGATATTTAAAAGTGACAACTAAGGATTTGTTTTTTAATTTTTGCATAATTTTCTCTGTGTCTTCTGTCTCATCCCAAGTTAGGGATACTCAGTGGAATGAGAATGAAAGCGACCCCAGTGTGCGGACATTGCAAATGATCAAGCAAGAAGGGGCGCCTTTGGAAATCAGTGAGGACCAAAACAACATGAAATTAAGAAACATTACAGAAAACTGTTTCAATTCCTCCTGACCAAACAGACAGAAATAAGGATGGGAACTTCCTCTGGGATGCCCAAAAAATAATCCAATCCACGGTGTAGAATATTGAAACCTGAAACAACAATATGAATGCAGAAGCATGAAACCTTTTTCAGTCAAAAGTCTCACATGATATGGGAATATTGTCACATATGTATAAATAGAGTGTGAAGGGCTTCAGGATGAAGAATTCTTTTCACAAAGGTGTCAGAATTGTTGAGTGACCACACACACAAAGGTTGAGAATATATGTGGTAACTTTATTGTCTTACATAGTGACATTATATAGTTTGTTACTTTCAAGTTACAGCATACTTGGCAGAATATCATTGGCTCACAGAATCTTCCAGGTAACTTAAATCATAGGTTAATCATTACTGCTGGCTTAAGCACTTCTAATATTTGGCTATAATTAAAATCTAACACACATCCCACTTCCTCTCCTCCTGTTCCTCTTGTTTACAGAATTAGGGTCTTATCTTCTAATGTAATTTCCTGGCGCTTACGTGCAAGTAACCTTCCTTATCTGAGGTTTGCCATCCAGGATAGGAAAATCCCTGCACATATGCAGATTGCAGATTCCTACATATCCCCCTTTTTTATTTAATTTTGAGGGAACAAAGATCTTTGAATATAACACATTTGAGGAGGAGACAGAGAAAGAGGAGCAGGACGAAACAGCAATTAATGAGGGAATACACTGAATGAAACAACAGCAACTAATATGACAATAATAATCACAGCATAAAAAAACAACTGCTTAAGCCAGGACCAATCAGGAAGCCAATTGGTCAACCAGTCAAAAGGAGATGAAATAGCATGAACATTATTCTGAAAATATGATTGGAGTTTAGCAAGTTCATCTTCAATGGTTTTGTTCAAAGAGTGAAAATGAACAGCACATCCACGACGGCCAACAAGTTTACAAAAACCTCCTTGTCGTGCTAACAAATAGTCAATAGCAAAACGTTGGAGCACATCCTGATTCAGGTCCTCAATTTCATGTTGGAGATCACGACCAATAGCAGCAGTGGCATTAATTGATTTCTCCAGGCGACGTGTTAAGCCCAGGATAGAATGTCTATTTTCTTGAGCTATTATTCCAGGTTAAGCCCCTAAGGTGATCACCCCAGTAATAGCTCCAGCCACAGCATGACCAAAGGTATTTAAAGAGGACAGTTGTGTATCAATGATAACTTCATCATTACATGTAGGACCTAATGGAGAACGTTGTTGTCATGAAGAAGATGAAGAAATGCCAATTTGTACAGGTAGGGAAAAGTAGCCAATAGCAGCACATTGATAGTTCTGAGGGTGTATGTTGGTTGCATATTTGTCAAAAAAGAACCATATATTAGGGTCCTTTAGTTGCCAGCCGGCACAAATGTTTCCAGTATTAGTCATATCAGAAGCGTTAAAAATAGGAAAATTATCAGGACACATTTCAGGCACAATATTAGGCCCATATAAAGAAGAATTAAAGGTTCCCCAGAGCCAATAATAGTCAGTACAATAACTATAATTTCCTACTTTCAATAAAATGCGTTGAGTCTTAGCATAATCATTCCAATTGTTAAGCCAAGTATGGCGAGCATAACAGCAAAAACATGAGTCTCTAGTATATTGATTAGTACGAAGATAATGCCAACGAACAGAATTAAGTTGCGTTGGTGGCTTAGAAAACAAGAATAATGAATGGTTTGCAATTGGGAAACAATAAAGGAAGATGAAGATATTAAATCAGGTATGAAAGCAACTTGACCAAAAGCCATAGGAGGCTCATAGTACAGGGTGACATTAGTACCGTGAACCAAAAACATATTGAGCATGACGAACCCAGATATTAGGATTAAGTTGTATAGGCTGAGTGTCATTCAAAGCAGTAGCAGAACCAAAAGAAGACAAGAGAATACAAAAAAGAATTGTGACAGAATTAGCTGTAATAATAGCAAAAACAGAAGCAACTAGATTTTCAGGAGTTTGAGGTAGATTAGCTTGAGCCAATTGCTGTTGAGCTTGGTATGTTGTGGCCTTCACTTGCCCCCACGTGATTGGAGGGCAGGTCCTTGCCACTGAGGGTCAGGAGCAAGACAATACTTCACTAGCGGTCTTGTCAGTGGTTCTATTGCACGAAAATGAACATTAACAGGAACATCTGAAAAAGAATCTACAAGAGTTAAATAATTCCAGGTAAACAAAGCAACAGATAGTAAATGTTGAATCTTTCGCAAATGGTATGGACCAGACTCATGCTGCAGCGGTCTCTGCAAAAAGGATTTAAAGGTTAATAATAGCAAAAACAGGAGTATTCCAGGGACTAGTAGAGGGTTCAATATGACCAGCAGCTATTTGTTCCTGAACAAGTTGCTGTAAAGCAGATAATTTTTCCATTGAAAGAGGCCATTACTCCACCCACACGGGGGCAGTAGAGAGCCACTTAAGGGGAAGAGCCATCATCCAAAATCAATTGAGTAAACAAAAAAGGAGGTCCCTACCCCAAATATTAGTATGAATATCCAAAATATAAGGTTGCAGGGCAAAGGACTTACCAGCTGCTGTGGAGAATTGAATATTGCACACACTCTGCCAGGCTGCCGTGGGCCTACCTACACCCCATAAAGAAGAAACTGACTTCTTAGGCCATTGTACAGGCCAGTGTAAAGATGAAATAACAGTAACATCGGCTCCTGTATCAAGCAACCCTTGAAAAGGTTGTTTATTCAAATAGAGAGTTAACACAGGATGAAAGGAAGTAACAGACTGAAGTAAAGCCACAGAAGGAGAGATAGAACCAAAACCAGCATCTCCACATGCCCCTGTGCCAGGACATAGGACTTGATAGGGGAGCAAAAGTAATTGAGCAATAGAACATAGAGCAGGAAGAGTTTGATGAAGGTTCACCCAAGCCTGAATAAAAAGAGTTCCAGTGTAATCAGAATCAATAACACCAGGGACTACAAAGCATCCCTTTTTTATGAGCTGAAGATCGAGGCAAGATAAGACCCACTAAACCAGAGGGAAGAGGGCCTTTAATTTGAGAAGGAATCAATTTAACCTCCAAGGGAAATTTAAATTCCACAGATTCCTGAGTTATTAAATCGAGCCCAGCACTACCTGCTGTGGCTGGGACTGCAGAAGAGAGGCTGTGGGAGGAGGCATTACTACTGGAAAGGCACTCTTTTGGCTCTGGGTGGGTGCCACACCCATTGGCAAGTTTCCCAACCGAAAATGGCACTGATTAGCCCAATGGAATCCTTTTTTTACAAATTGGGCATTTTTTAGAAGGGCGATTTTGAGAGGCTGCAGGAGTCGAGCGACAGTCCTTTTGAAAATGTCCAGGTTTACCACATTTAAAGCAATTGCCAGCAGGACGTTGCCCTTTTTGTATAGCAGCAGCTAAAAGGTGCATTTTATAAGTTTGAGAACCAATATCCTGGCGAACCTGCAGCATGTCAGACAAAGTATAATGATTGATAGCTTTTAAGGGCTGCAAGGCTTGCTTACAATCAGCATTGGCATTTTCAATAGCTAATTGCTGAAGAAGTTCCCCTGCAGCTTCCTGATGGTCAAATTGTTGATGAATAGCTTTAGACAATCTCTCTACAAAATCAGCATAGGGCTCACTAGCCCCCTGTCTAATATTAGAAAAATTTGCTCATGGTTCCCCAGCCTGAGGTACCTTTAAAAAGGGACGAAATGCACATTCAGAAACAATAGTTAAGGTGGCCCGGGGAAGCCCAGTTTGGGCAGGAATTGTAGCAAATTGACCTGAGCCAAAGAGTTGTTCCACCGTGTATGCTCCTCCACCCCCCAGAGCAGCAGCCTAAGCATGTCTCATAAATTCACTTTCCCAAACAACATATTGCATTGAAGTCAAAATCATTCGGAAAACTTGCTTCCAATCCTCAGGAATCATATTATATCCATTTTTTATTCCTTCTACCAAGCCTCTAGTAAAATTACCACCGATGCCATACTCCGTAACAGCCTTTTTTTAGTTCTCTTAAAATTTGATAAGGTAACCCTTCCCATTCTGCTATCTGCTGTCCTGCCAATTGGCCCTGGCCCTGATGATATTGTACAGGACATACAGACAATAATTCAGCAAGTTCTGCCCCAGGCATGGAGGAATCCTGTTTACAGGATTCTACCATTTTTTGAAAAGAGGATAGAACAGCAGAGTCAGAAAGTTTAGTAATCTGACCTGTGTCAGTAGGAGCTGAAGGAGGCAGAATCAGATAGTCCAGGGAGGAAGGAGGACAGACAGCAGCATAGGAGTAACATGTTAAAAGAGACAGTTCAGTATTTCCAAATTTTTCCACTGCATATCTACATAAATGCCATACATGTAAAATCTCTACCTTAGCTCTTGGTTCAGTATGTAAAACTTCCCCAATTTTTTCCCAATCAGATAATCTTAAAGACCCCTTTTCAGGATACCATAAACACTGATTTGAAATCTCCTGGACCAGCCTTAAGAGACTGCGTTGTGATACATCAGTGTGATTTTTTTTAAGTAAATAGCTTAATTCTTCAGCATGCTTTCGTTGTTCCTCAGAAAGCGAGGATCCCATTACTTACAGAAACCTTTAAAAGGTTGAAGAAGCCACGAGGGCTGTAGGTGCACCAAAGTCCTTGCCGGATGAAGCAAGGGTCCCTGTTCAGGCACCACTTGTTGAGTGACCACACACACAAAGGTTGAGAATATATGTGGTAACTTTATTGTCTTACATAGTGACATTATATAATTTGTTACTTTCAAGTTAAAGCATACTTGGCAGAATATCATTGGCTCACAGAATCTTCCAGGTAACTTAAATCATAGGTTAATCATTACTGCTGGCTTAAGCACTTCTAATATTTGGCTATAATTAAAATCTAACACACATCCCACTTCCTCTCCTCCTGTTCCTCTTGTTTACAGAATTAGGGTCTTATCTTCTAATGTAATTTCCTGGCGCTTATCTGCAAGTAACCTTCCTTATCTGAGGTTTGCCATCCAAGATAGGAAAATCCCTGCACATATGCAGATTGCGGATTCCTACAAAACATTAGAGCCTTATTTCCTTTGTATGTGGACAAAGATGTCTACATTTGATTTCAGTAAAGTTAATTAAACATCAATGACATGGTTACTTTTCAGGCATGTATTAAATTCTTTTTGGCTGTATTACTCAGCATCCAGTAAGAAGGAGAATTTTAACTTTGTACACTAAAATAGTTTAAATTTGTACAATACAGCAGTTTTTGTGGGAAAAATAAATGCTGTCTTTGTGCCATATGTTTGGATTTTGTATAAGAAAAACCCTAACAATTACACATGAAATTTTTTGGAAGGATTTGAGTGGGAGACAAATTTCAGGGTTTCAGAGATGGTTTGAAGCTCTTTATTCAAATGTTGCTTTTGGATGGTTTGGGGTCAAACTAACGAAAAAGTCACTAATTCCATTTTGGTGTCCTTTTTTTAATTAGAGAAGTGGAAATCAGATTGTCATTCAAAATTACACAGCAATTAGAACCTGGATAGCTAAAAATGGATGGAAAAGTTAAATCCATTCTTTTTAACCATTTTTATCTTTCATTTTAAATTTTTTGTTTTACTAAATGTAGCTAAAGCTCTTTTCTGCTTGCCTTGTCGCTTCCAGATGCAGAGGAATCTCTTCATATCACTGGAGTTTTTGGTTCTTTAAACCTAACACAAAATTGGTACTTTTTCTGTTTATTCGTAATGTAAACATTCTAGTGGCCTTAATTTCTTCAAATGGTCTTTCCAGTCACATTTCCTGAGATGGATTTCCTATTAATCCCTATGTAAAAAAATATGTTTTTTTCCTCATTATATCTGAGATTTATATTCCTTTTCCGCCATTTTCCTTCATTTTACAATTCCAAATTTTCTCCGGTCACAGATGAGAAGCCATTTTCCCATCATTTCTCCACCAAGGTGTCTTGTAGGTAAAATTCTGGAAGATCTACCAGTTTGACCTTATTCTCCATTTTGGGAATGGTTTTCTTTTGATATATTTTTTTTTTCAGCATTATTTCTGATGTCACAAGCTGCCACTTCGTCTTTCCAATTTTTCTTTGGCACCCAGAGCCATGAATGTGAGAAGGGCAGTGGTATATATTGAATTAAAGAAATAAAAACTCATAGAAATCTCTGTTTTCCTGACAGGAAATATTTTCTTCTCTCAGAAGATGCTGCCATCTTTCTCTAAGAGGCTACCATTCAGAGGGTCCTTTCCACCTACTTTCATGCCCATCATCCCTTTCCTCCCCATCCACAAAGAAGCAGGCTTCTTTCCTGCCCTTTTGGGGAATCCTGATGTTGCGTGCAGATTCCTCCAGGGGGCACCCTCTGCCAAGAGAAGGGAACACCAGGCAGTTCACCACTGGAGGGCTAAGGTCATGGCTGGCTTTGCAGCAGAGAAGGGGAGTGGCATCATTTGCTGCTCTAGGAAGCCCTCCTTCACATTCAATCTTGGGTCCCATACTCCCAGCCGCCCTCTCCATGCAGGGGGAAGCAGAGTTCCAGAGCAACAGCAGCAGAACAACCAGGGACCCCAAGAAGGCATTCAGAAATATTCTGACTTGTATTCACTATGTAGAATGAGACTTAAATCAACCAGTATGAATGCAGGAGCATGGAAACTTTCTGTCAAAGGATTCTGATTATGTGAGAATCATCACATAAGCTATCAATACGGAGAGGGTAAAAAATCTTCAGGATGAAAATTTCATCTAGTAAAAAAAGGCAAAATGACAAGAAGCCCCCAAATTGCATGTACAAAATAATTCCTTTTTGGGGACATATTTTGACTTTCTATGGTGTGACAAGGGCTAGGAAAACATTTAGTCTTAAATGAGTTAGATGATGGAATAGAAGGGGACCTCAACAAATTTGAGGATGACACTAAACTGGGAAGAATAGCCAACACCCCAGAAGATAGGCTCAAGATTCAAATGGATCTCGACAGAGCTGAATACTAGGCCCTATCTAACAAAATGAAATTCAGTGGAGAGAAAAATAAGTACTCAAGAAAAAACAAATGTGTATGTACAGATTAGGTGAAACCTTGCTCAATAGCAGTAACTGTGAGAGGGATCTTGAAGTCTGAGTAAACAATCACTTATATTTTTTGGCCAGCAGCCAAAAAAGCCATGCAACCCTAGGTTGCATTAACAGGGATAGAATCAATATTGGGTGAACTATTAGTACCATTTTATAAAGCCTTAGTAAAACCACAGTTAGAATATTGCATCCAGTTTTGGTCACTATATTATAAAAAAGATGTTGAGACTCTGGAAAGAGCACCGAAAAGAGCATCAGGGGATGATTAAGGGATTGGAGGCTAAAACATGAAGAACAGTTGGAGGAATTGAGTATCTAATGTAGTGAAAAGAAGGACTGGGGCGACATGATAGAAGTATTCTAATATTTGACGGGCTGCCACAAAAAAGAGTGGGCCAACCTATTTCTCAAAGCATCAGAAGATAACACAAGAAACAATGGATGGAATCTTATCAAGAAAAGAGCCATCCTAGAACTAAACAATTTCCTGAAAGTGAGAACAATTAACCAGTAGAACAGCTTGCCTTCAGAAATTGTGGGTGCTTCATCACTGCATAAGTCATAAGTCACTTGCTATTGTAACTTCAAACCATCACTAAATAAATTGTATAAATAAATAAATAAGTAGTCAAGGACTACTGTAGAGGGAACCTGGACAAGGAAAGAAATGGGCTGAAGAGAAAATTCCTTTGAAATAGCTTTTTAATCACATTTCCCCCACTTTTTCAATTCTTTGTTTTCCTAATTGTAGCCATATTTCTTTTCGTGCAAGGAATCTCTTCAGGGTGATAGAATTTTTAGCTTTTTTGACTAAACATTTTCTCTTTTTTTTATTCATCATCTAAAGGTATTCCAATTGCCTTAAAATCTCCAAAGATCTTGAGCTTTCTAGTTTCCTGAGGTGAATTCCCTATTCAACCCCCATGTAAAACAGATTTTATTTTGTTTCGTCCCTCATAGTGTTTGAGCTCTACATTCCTTTTTCAGTATTTGCTTTCCTTCATTTTTAAAATTCTATCTTTTGTCCTGGCGAGACACCATTTTCCCTTCTTCATTTCTCCATCAAGGAGCCTTGTTGTGAGGTAAAATTTCTAGAACATCCACCAGTTTCAGCTTTTTCTTCAATTTGGAGCTGGTTTTCTTTTTCTTCAGGATTAATTTCTTTGTCACAAGCTATGACTCGGTGTTTCCAATGATTCTTAGGCGCTCAAAGCTAACAATTTGAGCGGGGCATCTGTATATATTGAATTAAAGAAGTAAAAATCTCCATTTTCTTGACTGCAGCTTCCCTGCCTGTGTCTCCTCCAGCCCCATCTTCCTCCTCTTTCAGGCTAGAGTTTGAAAGACCCGTAAGACACAAGTTGTGTTTCCAACAGAGGCTCCTGGTCCTTGTCTTCTGACCGCCCGGCCGTTTCTGACAGGATTTGGACCTTTTTGAGACCGCCTCCAATCTCTGCGGAGCCTTCAGAGCGGCTGTTCTTGAAGGAAGTGAGGTCGGATCCTCCAGAGTGGGTTTTTTTCTCCATCTCCACAGATCGTTCCCGGACAGGAAGGAGAGGAAGATGGAGAAAGTGGCACCTCTGGAGACGTCGAAGCTTTTCTCGGGCAGAGAACCATTGAGAGAGGCCTTTCTCCTACTCCCAGGGCCATCACCCATGCCCTCGCCATCCCCTCAGACGCTCTCCTCCTTCTCGCCCTTTCTGGGAATCCTGGCACTTTGCGCATATTCCTCCAGGGGGCTCCCTCCCTCTGCCAAGAGAATGGAACACCGGGCGATTACATCACCTGCCGCTCTAGGACGTCGCACTCGCTGCCCTTAACCCTCTGAGCTCCGCAGGAGGCAGAGAGTCTGGCGGGGGGGGGGGGGGATACAGACATGCCCCGGGTGAGGTGGGGGCTTTTCTCGTGGAAAGGCAAGTGGAGGAGGGAGAGACCCACGCCCGGCCCTCCTTCAACCCTGGATCCCATGCTCCCCAGGCGGAGGGAGAGAGTAGCGGGGAAGCTTCTCTAACTGCCTTCTTCCTGCCCCTGCTCAGGGGGACCTCGGCCCTGAGCTGGATGACCCGCTTGGGGTTCCGAGCAGGTTGTGTGAATTTGCCTGCGTGTCAGAGGGAGACTCGGTTCTCTAAAGGCCACCCTGAAGAAGGGAAATGGGGCATCCTCAACCAGGATCGTTTCCTGGCATTTGAGAATAGAAAGGGAAAATATACTCATTGGGTCTTGAGAGTCCTTGATGGACAGTCCCATGTTTTGCACCAGAAACACACAGACAGGCAGACAGACAGAAAATTCATTTGCTGGAAGCCACTTCAATCCTACATCAGAAAAATATTTCTTTCCATGGGGATGAGTGTTGTTCAATGGTTAACTTCTCCGTTTTCTAATTCTTGGAATTTATTTTCTTTCTCATCTCAGATGCACAAAGTGAAAGTGGAAGTCATCCAACATTATCTCTTGGGCAAAGAGGGCTGAATAACCTTCTTCGGTCAGACCTGCAGCTGCAGGAAGGGTCCTATGAATGAAAAGGCATTTGGAGATCCACAAGATTCTTTGGACCTATTTGGAGTTGCGTTACAAAACAGAGATAGAATGGAGACACAACCTTCAGCAAATCAAGGGACTAGAAAAGGCCCTTCTTCTGTTATTCAGCCTGGGAGTTGTTGGGAAATGTGGGCAAGAGCTGGGCAGAAGATCCTAGAGGAAGGAACCATCCTCCCTTCAGAAGTTCAGTCCTGGAACTTCATCCAATACCAGGAGACTGAGGGTCCTCGGGGACTTTGCAGTCGTCTCCATTATTTTTGTAGGCGATGGCTGAGACCGGAAAAGCACACCAAAGACCAGATGCTGGACCTAGTGGTTCTGGAGCAGTTCCTGACCCTTCTGCCCTTGCAGATGGAGAGCTGGATGCGGGAGTGTGGAGTAGAGACCAGCTCCCAGGCAGTGGCCCTGGCAGAAGGCTTCCTCCTGAGCCAGGCAGAGGAGCAGAAGGAGCAGGTCGAGTTGCAGGTGAGAGACCTTTGACTTGGGAGCCCAGAAGGGGTTTGAAGCAGGGATGAAATGTAAAATTTGTTACTACCTGTTCTGTGGGCATGGCTTGGTGGGGGGGTAATGTGATTGGGTGGGTGTGGCCAACTTTTTTTAAAAAAAACTTTTCAAAGCATTTTTTCTAATGCTTTGAAAAGCCTCTGCCGATCAGGCAACTCAGCTGGGATCATCAGAGAGGCTTTTCAAAGCATTTTTTTAAACCACCTCTTCGGCCAAGAGGTTGCAGAAAAAAAAAATGCTTTGAAAAGCCTCTGATGATCCCAGCTGAGCCGCACAATCATCAGAGGCTTTTTTTTTTTTTTACTTTTAAAAGCATTTTTTCATCGGACGAGGTTGTAGAGAAAAATGCTTTTAAAAGTAAAAAAAAAGCCTCTGATGATCATGCGGCTCAGCTGGGCATGGTGGGGGGGCAGGGATTTTTGCTACCGGTTCTCCGAACTACTCACCACCATCGCTACCGGATCAGGCGATCTGGTCCGAACCGGGAGCATTTCACCCCTGGTTTGAAGGGAATAAAGAATGTGCTGGATTTCTTCACCCTTCTCTACCAGCATCCTCTACCTTTCATAATATGTGAAGATGTCTTACTAATTCATGTAAGATGGTCTTCCATTATTCCTCCTATAAGATAGATTTGAGACAACTGTGGTTTTCTTACCCACTTTCAGTGACAGACACTGGGATGGCTTCACAGAAAAAAAATCCACTTCATGTTGTGTGTTCATTAATTCTTCTTTTCTTATTCCTCCTGTTTCAAGTCCTTCATTATGGGGATCAGAGATCCTGAAGGAAGGAGGATTCTATCAAATCATCCTCAGGAACTTTTTTTCAGGAGGATCCCTCAGGAAGATCCAAGTCAGGACACCTCAGGAGGTAATTGAAGGTCCTCCGATTCCCCAGAGAGATCCCAGCTGTCTCATCTTCTCTGTGTATTCTTCCTTTTCCCTTAATTATGGGAATAATTATCCAAGGAGCCTGGATAGCTCAACAGACAGAGCTCTGTAATTTAACACCAGCTGTCTGCAATTAAAGTAAGATCGAATCTTGCCAGGCTTAAGGTTGACTCAGCCTTCCATCCTTTCTAAGGTAGGTAAATTGAGGACCCAGTTTGTGGGGGCAATAAGCTGACTTTGTATAAATATACAAAAGTATGAAGGCTATTGCTTAACGCATTGTAAGCCGCCCTGAGTCTCCGGAGAAGGGTGGCATATAAATCAATTTTTTAAAAAAAATAATAATTATGTATTTTAAAATTCTGTATCCCATACAGGAAAACAAAGGATGGCGTTTTCTGGCCTTTATGGTGGAGCTGAAACAGAGGTTGAATCTCCAAATCAAGTAAGAAAGAGAAATTGCTTGTGAAATATAAATATTCACTTTTGCATGTTTCCAGTTTTTTTAAAAAAACGTATTTATAACCAGTGATTAAAAAATAAGGGCATCGAATTAAAAGATAAGGCACAGTATTAAAACACAATGAAGTTGGCCAGATGGAGAAGTCTCTAAGTCTAACTGTCAGGAAATTTCTCCTTAGTTCTAGGTTGCTTCTTTCCTTGAATAGTTTCCATCCATTGCTTCTTGTCCTGCCCTCAGGTGCTTTGGAGAATAGCTTGACTCCCTCTTCTTTGTGGCAGCCCCTGAGATATTGGAACACTGCTATCATGTCACCCCCTAGTCCTTCTTTTCATCAAACTAGACACACCCAATTCCAGAAATCATTCTTTATATGTTTTAGCTTCCAGTCCCGTAATCATCTTTGTTGCTCTTCTCTGCACTCTTTTTAGAGTCTCAACATCTTGTTTACACCACGGCGATCAAAACTGGATGCAGCATTCCAAGTGTGGCCTTATCAAGGCATGATAAAGTGGTATTAACATTTCACGTGATCTCGATTCTATCCCTCTGCTAATGCAGCCTAGAACTGTTTGCTTTTTTGGCAACTCTGTTGGCTTTTTTGGCACCTAGTCAAGATACTTTTGGCTTGCAAAGTAATTTCTAATCCTCTGATTTGTGCCTGGATATTATAACCAAAGAAAGCAGCTTTGCAAAGCCTAAGAAATGTCATTCCCAGGAGATTTCTCTCCCCCCCCCACACCCCCAGTTCAGCCAATGGCTTGTACTACTTGCAATTGGTTTCTTATATTCTGGGTAGAAGCAGAAACAGTATTTCTCTAGATATTGATGGCATCCACCCAAATCCCTAGCTGTCTCTCCCAGCACTTTTGAGAATGGACAGGATTATTCCTTTTGGGTCACCATAAGCTTTTTGCTGGAATGCTAGAAAGAATCTCCTCCCCCAATTTTCTTCTGCATAGACAGGAAGTATTGGAGTCAGTTGCTGAGAGACTTTTGATGATGGAGGGAGGGAGGAAGGAAGGGAGGGAGGGAGGGAGGGAGGGAAAGAGATCGGGAGGGAGGTGGGCAGACAGACATACCGTATTTTTTGGAGTATAAGACACACTTTTTCCCCCCTAAAAGAGGGTGAAAATGTGGGTGCGTCTTATACACCAAATGTAGCCCCACCCACCCCCACCCTTTGGCCTCTACCTCCCAGCAATTTGCCGCCTTGCAGCAAACAGCAAACAGCCTGTTTCAGTTTCAGTTTCAGCACAGCCTGATTAGCACAAGCAGCTGATTGTCGGTTGAATTGGCCTCCCGACCATTAGCTGTTTCAGGCTGCAGGGACTGCCATAGCCTATTGCCGCCTCTGTGCACCCCATTTTCTGCCCTGCCACCCAAAACGGGTGGAAAATGGGGCGCACGGAGGTGGCAATAGGCTATGACAATCCCTGCAGCCTGAAATAGCTGATGGTCGGGAGGCCAATCCAACCGACAATCAGCTGCTTGTGCTAATCAGGCTGTGCTGAAGCTGAAATGGGCTGTTTGCTGCTTGTTGCAAGGAGGCAAATTGCTGGGAGGCAGAGACAGATTTTTTTTTTCTTGTGCTAATCAGGATGTGCTGAAAATGAAACTGAAATAGGCTGTTTGCTGCAAGGAGGCAAATTGCTGAGAGGCAGAAGAAGAAGCAGATTTTTTTTCTTCTTGTTTTCCTCCCCAAAAAAGGTAGCTGCGTCTTATAGTCCAGAGCGTTTTATACTCCAAAAAATATGGTAGATCAAGCAATCAAAAAGAAAACCGAGATTCCTTTCACTGAATGGCATTGAAGTCCTTCTTACCCTCTGAAGTGAGATTCTCTCCCACCTTCCTTACTTTCATAAGAGGCTTAAGATCTGTCTCTGCCAGCAGTTTGGAGTCCCAGTGGGGGAGTTTCATACTGGAGATGGTTGACTAATTAAAAGCTAAACCCCATTCCCCGCCCTTTGTGTATTGGCTTCCTCCTTCTCCTCTTGTTAGATATAAAATGACAAAGGAGATAAGATAAAATCATTAACATTTTTAAATGTTTTTGAATCTTTTTATAGCAATAGCAGTAATAGCATTTAGACCTATATACTGCTTCACAGCCCTCTCTAAGGAGTGCTTAGTGCTTCACAGCCCTCTCTAAGGAGTTTACAGAGTCAGCATATTGCCCCCAACAATCTGAGGTCCTCATTTTACTGACCTCAGAAGGATGGAAGGCTGAGTCAATCTTGAGCCAGTGAATCGAACTGCTCGCAGTCGGCAGCATTATCCTTGCAATACTGCATTTATTTATGCTGTATTTTTCCTGTAAACTGCCCTGAGTTGTTTGACACAAGATGGGCAGCAAATAAATTCCATAATAAGTAAATAAAGCCCTGCAGAATCAATATTTGTTTAATTAAAGGTTTTGGGTCTGTCCATTTTCTCACCTGAAGTTTGGAATACACCCAAGCAAACATTTAACTTAATTCATATCTTTGCTTGGGATTATTTAGGAAATATTGTGCGAATTCGGCTGGGCCTGTTTTCTTCTTTTCATTGTTCAGGAACACCTTGTATCCTTTGAGGAGGTGGCTGTGTATTTCTCCGAAGAGGAGTGGTCTCAGCTGGATGCTGACCAAAAAGCACTGCATTGGGAAGTCATGCTGGAAAATCATAGGAACGTGGCCTCTTTGGGTAAGAGTTTGCTACTCTCCAATCAGAGAATTTGGGAAGACATTCTATAGGTAAACACCATCAGAATTCTTCATTAAAAATCTCCATGCAGATGTTATCTCCTGGCCTGGGAGGGAAAAGATTTGGCCTTCTCCTGCTCTGAAGAAGAAAAGTGGCCAATGGATCTCTGCTTTGATGCATCTGCTGATTTCCCCCCCCCCCAATTTCTATTTCAATATACCAGTGAGAAATAAACTGCTTGCTATGATGAGATGCTGAACTCCATCACATTTCAGCTTTTTTGGCTTAGATGCTTCTGTATCTGTGCTATGAAAGACTGTCATTTCTTCATCTGACATTTGTTCTGTTTCATTTCTATTCTGAGCCTTGGGCTTAAAGGTGAAATGGTTCCATTTTCCCATTACAGACATGTTATTTGGGTGCTAATACAAGAGCTCTACATGTTTTTCTCTGCAACTATGTGATTTTTGGCAAGAGAAAAATAGAATAACACAGGGAACATGTTTTGGGTAGGAAGAAAAGGACCTTCGACAGATTTATTACTCAGTCTGTGCTGGAATTAACCCCCTCCAGTAAATGTTAGGTTTTCTCCTGATACCTCCATGGATGTTTCTCCTGATTTTTCCTTAACTAAGAGAAGATGACATTTGAACGTTTAAAATATTGACACAGAGCAAAATTTCAGAAGGAATTTTTTATGAGTTCCTACAGATCGATCTCTTTCCCTAACCTTGCTATCATTTTCATTTCTCTTTTCTTCTGAAGGTAATAATGGGCAGGAGAATAAAGATTCCTGTGAACTTTTTCAAGTGATCAATGCTGGAGACAGAACGTTTCCAATTCAAATGAAAAAAGAAAGACATGAGAGAAACCAGTCAAATGATTGGAATCAAGAAAGCACATCTTCCATTGATGTCCCCATACAAGACTTTGTTGCCCAACAAGGAAAAATAAAGAAAAGCTACATTGGGAAAAGTGTGAAGTTAATTCAAGATAAATTTGATGTAAATCAACATTATCCAACCCAAACCAAAGGAGATCATGTATCCAGAGATCTTGGAAAAAACGACAATTGGACTTTTACTTTTTCTTATTTAAATGGGTCCCTTACATCTCATAAAAACACCCACACAGAAGAGAAACCATACAAATGCATGGACCGTGGAAAGGCATTCGGTCAACACAGAAATCTTACTATCCATAAAAGGATCCACACAGGGAAGAAGCCATATAAATGCATGGAGTGTGGAAAGAGCTTCTGTGAAAACACATCCTTTATGAGACATAAAAGGATTCATACAGGGGAAAAGCCATACAAATGTCTGGAATGTGGAAAGGACTTTACCAATAACAGTCAACTTACTTCCCATAAAAGGATTCACACAGGAGAGAAACCACATACATGCAAGGAGTGTGGAAAGAGCTTCAGACATATTGTTTCCCTTACTTACCATAATAGGATCCATACAGGGGAGAAACCATATAAATGCGTGGAATGTGGAAAGAGTTTTGCTAATAGCAGTCATCTTAGTTCTCATAAAAGGGTCCACACAGGGAAGAAACAATGTAAATGTACGGAGTGTGGAAATAGTTTCAGTGACAGCTGTTCCTTTACATCTCATAAAAGGATCCATACAGGAGAGAAGCCATATAAATGCCTGGAGTGTGGGAAGACCTTTCCTCATAGCAGTCAACTTATTCCTCATAAAAGGACCCACACGGGAGTGAAGCCATATAAATGCAAGGAGTGTGATAAGACCTTTACTCATAGCAGTCAACTTATTTCGCATAAAAGGACCCACACGGGAGAGAGGCCGTATAAGTGCAAAGAATGTGGGAAGAGCTTCTGTGAAAATGCATCCCTTATGAAACATGAAAGGATCCATGCAGGAGAGAAGCCATATAAATGCATGGAGTGTGGAAAATCTTTTACTCAAAGCAGTCATCTTACTTCCCATAAAAGGATTCATACAGGGGAGAAGCCATACAAATGCAGAGAGTGTGGAAAGAGCTACAGCCACAGTGTCTCCCTTACTTACCACAACAGGATCCACGCAGGGGAGAAACCTTATAAATGTTTGGACTGTGGAAAGACTTTTACTCAGAGTAGTCAACTTACTTCCCATAAACGAATCCACACGGGGGAAAAGCCATATCAATGCATGGAATGTGGAAAGGGCTTGTATGACAATGTATCCCTTATGAGACATAAAAGGATCCACACAGGGGAGAAGCCATACAAATGTGGAAAATGTGGGAAGAGCTTCACCCAACAGGGTAACCTTAGTTCCCATGAAAGGATGCACAGAGGGGAGAAGCCGTATAAATGCAGAGAGTGTGGAAAAAGCTTCAGTCATAGTGGTTCCCTTACTTATCATAACAGGATCCATACAGGAGAGAAACCATATAAGTGCTTGGTGTGTGGAATGGGTTTTACTGTTAGCAGCCACCTTACTTCCCATAAAAGGATCCACACAGGGGAGAAACCATATAATTGCAGACAATGTGGAAAGAGCTTCAGTGAAAACGCATCCCTTATGAGACATAAAAGGATCCATACAGGGGAGAAGCCGTACAAATGTGTGGAGTGTGGAAAGAGCTTCAGTCATAGTGGTTCCCTTACTTCCCATAAAAGGATCCACACAGGGGAGAAGCCTTATAAATGTATGGAATGTGGAAAAAGTTTTACCACTAGTAGTGATCTTACTTCCCACAAAAGGATCCACACTGGAGAGAAGCCATATAAATGTGTAGAATGTGGAAAGAGTTTTACTAATAGTAGTCATCTTACTTCCCATAAAAGGATCCACACAGGGGAGAAGCCATATAAGTGCATGGAGTGTGGAAAGACCTTTACTACTAGCAGTGATCTTACTTCCCATAAAAGGATCCACACAGAAGAGAAACTATATAAAAGTGTGGCACATAGAAGGAGCTTCAGGAGGAATGCTCTAATTTGTAAAAGACAGATCCATTTGGGTGAGAACTCATGTAAATTCTACATTTAATTGTCTAAATGTATGCATTTCCTATTTACATATAGAGGTAGTCCTCATCTTATGACCATTCACTTAAAGACTGTTCAAAATTATTGTGCAGTCCCCAAAAGCTATTTATAACCCAGCCCATGTATTCCAGTGGTGGTACATACCCCTACAATCACATGATGTGATTTATGTTATATTTTGCATCACAATAAGCCAACTGCAACATTCATGGTAACATGGGGGAGATTACATATCCTGTGGTCACATGAGGTAATGAAAAACTATGATAGGAATCCATTGATTTGCTTAACAATTGTAATGTATGGGTCTTTGGTGCTCTCTGAACTTGATTCAGTTGGTTATATGTCCCCGCCAGCTTGAAGCTGGAAGTAGTACTGCACAGATATGACTCCAAGCTGGCTGGCCATTTCGGATTCTTAAAAACCCTGCATTTGGCCAGGAGACAGTTTTGGTGGCCCAGCTGAGCCGCGCAATCATCAGAGCCTTTTTTTTCTTTTAAATGGCTCTGACGATCCAAGCTCTGACAATCTCAGCTGAGTTGCCTGCTAATCGGTAGCAAAAATCCCTCCCCCTCCCCCCCTCAACTTGCTTATCTTAGCTACTGGTCGCAACGCCTTGCTGTAGTCCCTGCAATCCATTGCATCAGCAAGCAACTGAATCTCCCTGCCTGCAATCAAGCAGGCAGGGAGTTGTGGACTTCAACTCCCAGAATTCCTCAGCCACCAAAGCAAAGCTGGCTGAGAAATTCTGGGAGTTGAAGTCTACAAGTCTTAAAGTTGCCAAGGTTGGAGACCCCTGTTCTATTGGGTAAGTTTTTTTTCCCTTTGGGAGCTTTAAAAAAATACTTAATTGGGGTTTTTTTTAGTTGTTCTTTTTTTAGACCTAGCCATTTAAAGTTTAGGAAGTTTTAAATTTAGCTGCTTTTATATAAAAATAAAATAAAATAATATTTGTGCAGCTTTCTGAAATTTAGTGTTTCTGTAGTGTTTCACTCTAACTACACAAACACACAAAATCTCACAAAGCTGTATGTGGAATTTTGTGCGTGTAAAGTGTGAAAGTTGGTTTTTTTGGGCTTTTTGTGGCTGTTTGAGGTTCCTGCTTGTTGCAGGGGCCATTTTGGGTCTAGCACAGCTGCTTTTATATTCTAGGTGAGCCAATTGTGTTGTGTTGTGTTTTTTAGGTTAAAAAGGGGCAAAGAAGTGACATTGACTAGGCCATGCCCACCTGACCAACAAGCCATGCCCTCCCAGTCACCTTACCACTAATTAAGCCACACGCACAGAACCGGTAGCAAAAAATTTTAGATTTCACCCCTGGTTAAGACCTCAAGTTCAGGCACACCTCTCCCCCCCCCAAGCCTATTGTAGTGCAAGGGGAAACCCATTATGAAGTAAAAAAAGAAGACTCTAGACTGTATAGAGGTAGATTACAATATTTAATACATTGGAAAGGTTACCTTTGTCTAAAGCTACCTGGATTAAGAGCTGGAATGTCAAAGCAGATAGGCTAGTAAAGCAATTCCATGATAAAATCCCTGATAAGCCAAAGGGCCCCCCTGGGGGTAGAGAGGTGGTTAATAGACTGCATTATTAACTACTATGCTACTCTCATTTCAGGACATGCTTTTCTGACCAGGGGTGGTGGCCTGTCAGCCATCTTTTGTATTAGCCTTCAGACCTGCCACGTTTACTACTGTAGGAAATTGGAAGTGGGGGTTGTATGGAGCGTGGGTGATATATAGTCATAATATTCCTTTCTCGAGGTCAAGGACATCTTGCCCTGTACTGGAAGGCTGAAATTGGGAGGCATCGCCAGTTGGAACAATATTTGATTGGACCATGTGATAGACGTGTGAGTGTTGGGCAGGGACTTGAACTTTTCTTTGGGTGGGGAAAACCTGGACATTTTCAGATTTGGGTTTTCCCAGATGTGCCAATATGACATTTCTAATAAAATGTAACTTTGAGGAAACTTAAGCTTCAGAATTTTCTTTTGTTGGGGGTATTACTTGGAACCCTGACACAATATTTAATATAAATAAGAGAAAATATTTTTTTTTAAATTTACATTTATCTCCTTTTTCTTTCTTTATTTCATCTCAAGTTAGGGATATTCAGGAGAATGAAAATGAAAATGACTCCATTGTGCTGGCATTGCAAACAATGAAGGAAGAAGGAAATTCTTTGGAAATCTGTTGAAACCAAAATAAAATAATCTGACAGTAACAAAAACTACTCAGAAATGACAACAGGATCTCCCCCTAGACCTAGAGAATATGAGGATAACCCCCCCCCCAATAATCCAATTTGCATCCATGCGATGAGAGAAAAAATCATATCTCAGTCAACCAGTATGAATGGAACATTTTTCAGTCAAAAGGCCTCTCATGATGTAGAGTATATGTACGTATGTATATATGTATGTATAAAAAACTTCAGGGTGAAGAATTTCTTTCACAAAAAGCCAGGATAACGGAGAAAAAAACCCAAATGCATGGGCAAGATTTCAAGTATTAGAGCCCCCTTTCCCCCCTTCCCATGATATGACAAGGGTTAAAGAAAGCTAACAATTTAAATAAAATTAATTAAATATCAATGGTGCATTTACTTGCTAGATACAGTCAGGTCCATAAATATTGGGACATCGACACAATTCTAACATCTTTGGCTCTATACACCACCACAATGGAGTTGGAATGAAACAAACACCATGTGCTTTAACTGCAGACTGTCAGCTTTAATTTGAGGGTATGTACATCCAACTCGGGTGAACGGTGTAGGACTTACAGCAGTTTGTATATGTGCCTCCCTCTTGTTAAGGGACCAAAAGTAATGGGACAATTGGCTTCTCAGCTGTTCCATGGCCAGGTGTGTGATATTCCCTCATTACCCCAATTACAATGTGCAGATAAAAGGCCCAGAGTTCATTTCAAGTGTGCTATTTGCATTTGGAATCTGTTGCTGTCAACTCTCAAAATGAGATCCAAAGAGCTGTCACTATCAGTGAAGCAAGCCATCATTAGGCTGAAGAAACAAAACAAACCCATCAGAGAGATAGCAAGAACATTAGGCGTGGCCAAAACAACTGTTTGAAACATTCTCAAAAAGAAGGAATGCACCGGTGAGCTCAGCAACACCAAAAGACCCGAGAGACCACGGAAAACAAGTGTGGTGGATGACCGAAGAATTCTTCCCCTGGTGAAGAAAACACCCTTCACAACAGTTGGCCAGATCAAGAACACTCTCCAGGAGGTAGGTGTATGTGTGTCAAAGTCAACAATCAAGAGAAGACTTCACCAGAGTGAATACAGAGGGTTCACCACAAGATGTAAACCATTGGTGAGCCTCAAAAACAGGAAGGCCAGATTAGAGTTTGCCAAACAACATCTAACAAAGCCTTCACAGTTCTGGAACAAGATCCTATGGACAGATGAGACCAAGATCAACTTGAACCAGAGTGATGGGAAGAGAAGAGTATGGAGAAGGAAAGGAACTGCTCATGATCCTAAGCATACCACCTTATCAGTGAAGCATGGTGGTGGTAGTGTCATGGCGTGGGCATGTATGGCTGCCAATGGAACTGGTTCTCTTGTATTTATTGATGATGTGACTGCTGACAAAAGCAGCAGGATGAATTCTGAAGTGTTTCGGGCAATATTATCTGCTCACATTCAGCCAAATGCTGCAGAACTCATTGGATAGCGCTTCACAGTGCAGATGGACAATGACCCAAAGCATACTGCAAAAACAACCAAAGAGTTTTTGAATGGACAGAAGTGGAATGTTATGCAATGGCCAAGTCAATCACCTGACCTGAATCCCATTGAGCATGCATTTCACTTGCTGAAGACAAAACTGAAGGGAAAATGCCCCAAGAACAAGCAGGAACTGAAGACAGTTGCAGTAGAGGCCTGGCAGAGCATCACCAGGGATGAAACCCAGCGTCTGGTGATGTCTATGCATTCCAGACTTCAGGCTGTGATTGACTGCAAAGGATTTGCAACCAAATATTAAGAAGGGAAAGTTTGATTTATGATTATTATTCTGTCCCATTACTTTTGGTCCCTTAACAAGTGGGAGGCACATATGCAAACTGCTGTAAGTCCTACACCGTTCACCTGAGTTGGATGTACATACCCTTAAATTAAAGCTGACAGTCTGCAGTTAAAGCACATTGTGTTTGTTTCATTCCAACTCCATTGTGGTGGTGTATAGAGCCAAAGATGTTAGAATTGTGTCGATGTCCCAATATTTATGGACCTGACTGTATGTATAAAATTCTGCTTGTATTAAAAATTATTTAACAAAAATTTTTGGAAGGATTTTGGAGAGGGGGAAATCTCAGGTTTTCAAAGTTTCATGCTGGTTTGAAACTTAATTCAAAAATTGCTGATGGCTGATTCTGGGTTAAACTGAAGAATGAATAATAAGTGGGTTAAAAACATAAAAAAGTTAACTCCTTTAAAAATGGATTTTTAACCACTAATTTTCCTTCATCTAAATTTTGTGTTTTGGTAATTGTAGCTAAATTTATTTTTCTTTTGCATAACACCCCTAATGCAGACAAATCTCTTAAGAACAGTTTATATTTTTAACAATAACAAAATTTATATGTCCTGTTTTTGTTTATTAATGATCTATAGCACGGATGTCAAACTTTCTGCATCACATTGATCTCACCTGAAGCATCACGACCTTTTTTGCCTTAACAGAGCTGGGGTGGGCGTGGCCTGCGTGTGACATATCCAACCTGCAGGCCACCAGTTTTGACACCCCTGATCTAAAGGTATCCCCAGTTGTCTTAAATTCTCCAAGGGTCTTAAATTTCCTACTCATACTCCCTGACATTATTCCTTATTCAGTTCCTAAGTAAAACATACTTTTTTTTTTTTACTCATGATATTTGAACTTTATATCCAATTTTCCCTTTTTTCCTTCCATCATTTGGAAATTCTACCTTTTCTCTGGTCACAGGCGTGTCACCATTTATTCTCCCTTCATTTCTCCACCAAGGAGCCTTGTTTTGAGGTGAAATTTTTGAAACGTCGGCCAGTTTAAACTTTTTCTCTATGTTGATCTTCAAAAAGATCATAATAATTCAAGATTATTCTTATTGTTAGGAGTTGCCACTCGGTGTATCCTATTATTCTTAGGCACCCAGACCTAAGAATTTGAGAAGGGCATCTGTATATACTGAAATAAATTTCATTCCTCACCATCCAATCAGAACTGAAGAAACTTCTTGGATGAGAAGTGAAACATCTTTTAAAAAAACCCAGAAAGTTCAGTTGTCTCTTGAAAAAGCACCTTTGGGACAACCATGACCTGAATGACTGAGAATCTCCATAGATACTGAAATATAAATCTCAATTTTCCTCACTGTGGCTTCCCTGCCTGTGTCCCATCTTCCTCCCCTTTGGGCAGGAACCCTCAACAACCGCAAGACAAAAGCTCTGTTTCCTAGAGATTCTCCTGGTCCTTCTCTTCTGACAGTAGGTCTGTTTCTGACAGGATTTGGACCTTTTTGAGGCCTCCTCCAATCTCTGCCCAGCCTTGAGGGTGGCTGTTCTTGAGGGAAATGAGTTCAAATCATCCAGAGAGATTTTTCTCCATCTCCACAGACGGTTCCTGGACAGGAAGAGATGGAGAAATTGCTCCCACTGGAAAACACAAAGTTTTTCTTGGGCAGGGAGGCACTGAGAGTGGCCTTTCCCTCTACTCCCATGACCATCGTCCCTGCCCTCTCCCTTCCTCTCAGACGCGCTCCTCTTTCCCGCGCTTTCTAAGATCCTGGCACTTCGCACCAAATCCACAAGGGGGCGCGCTCGGACAAAGAGAAGGTAATTTCAGGCGGTTGCCCAATGGGCGAACGTCCAGGGAGACTCTCCAGAGGAGGTTGCGAAGGAAGTGACATCATAAACGCTTGACGTTCTAGGATGCCGCACTCGCTCTCCTTAACCCCTGGGGCTCCGCAGGAGGCGGACAGGCTGCGGGAGAGTCTGGCGGGGGGAGATCCAGACGTGACCCGGGTGAGTTGGGGGCTCTTCCCGGGCAAAGGGAGGCGGAGGAGGGAGAGACCCACGCCCGGCCCCCCCCTCCGGCTTCCACCCCGGGTCCCATGCTCCCCAGCTGCCCTCTCCATGGAAACAACAGGCGGGGATGGAGCTCCGGAGCAGCTGCCAGGAAGGCGGCGGGGATCTGGGGTGGCTCTTCCCTTACCCTTGTCTGGAGAAGAGCCCAAGGGAGGGGAGGGGAGGGTCGGCCTTGCGGAGGCCCAGCAGGAGAGGAGAGAAGCCGGGCGAGGAGAAGGCAGGATTCGCACCAGGCTCCCTGTCTCCGGAGGGGGAGAGAAGCGGGACGGCCTCTCCAGCTGCCTCCTTCCCAGCCCTTCTCTTGGATGAGCCGCTTGGGACTCCTGGAAGGTTGGGTGAAGGTTGTTCAGTGGTTAAGTTCTACTTTCTAATTCTTGGCGTTTATTTTTCCTTCAATCTCAGATACAGAAACTCGAAGCCAGGCAAAAGTTTCTCTTGGAGGGGAAAAAAGAGCGGAATCCCTTGGGGGGGATCAGTCCTGCAGCCCCAGAAATGGTCCCGTGAAGGAAAAAGCATCTGGAGACCCACCAGAGTCCTTGGAGCCATTTGGAGTTGCTCTGCAGGACAGAGAAAGGATGGAGACACAACCTTTTGGAAAGGAGGGAAGCGGAAAAGGCCCTTCAGCTGCTCAGCCTGGGAAGTGGGGGAAGCTCTGGACAAGGACTGGGCAGGAGATCCTGGAGGAGGAAACCATCTTCTCTTCAGAAGTTCAGCCCTGGAACTTCATCCAATACCAGGAGGCTGAGGGTCCCCGAGGACTTTGCAGCCGACTCCATGACTTTTGTAGGCGATGGCTGAGACCAGAAAAGCTCACCAAAGCCCAGATGCTGGACCTGGTGGTTCTGGAGCAGCTCCTGTTCCTTCTGCCCCCAGAGATGGAGGGCTGGGTGCGGGAATGTGGAGCAGAGACCAGCTCCCAGGCGGTGGCCCTGGCGGAAGGCTTCCTTCTGAGCCAGGTGGAGGAGAAGAAAGAGCAGATCAAGTTGCAGGTGAGACATTTTAATCTAGGGAGCCCAGAAGGGAATAAAGAATGTGTTTGAATATTTCACCCCACCTTCCCAAACTTCTCTGACATTCATAATATGTGGAGATGTCCCACAATTCTTGTAAGACATTGTTCCATTTTTTTCTCATGCAACCTCACTGATGGATGTTGAGTGCTTTGAGATTGTGTTCCAAATATAAGATTTCACTTTACTTCATGTGATGTACATTAATTCTGCTTATTTTTACTTCCTCCTATTTGAAGTGCTGCACTGTGGAGATTAGAGATCCTGAGCGAAAGACGAATCCATCAAATCCCCCTCAGGAGCTATTTTTCAGGAGGATCCCTGGGGAAGATCAAAGTCAGGACACTTCAGGAGGTAATCAAATATCCTCCGATTTCCCAGAGAGATCCCGTCTGTCTTACCTTCTTCTCTTCTGTAGTATACCTCCTCTTATTTTGTTGAATATGCATTTTGAAATTATTTATTCCTTGCAGAGAAACAAAGAATGAAGTTTTCTGTTTTTTACGACGGAGCTCAAACTGTGATTGAACTTCCAAATCAAGTAAGAAAGAGAAAAGTTATTAGATTTCTATTCTCCTTTCCTTCAGGAAGTGAAGCAGGTATGCAGAGTTGTCTCTCTTTCTATTTCTCTCCCTTGTTTAGACTGGGTAATTTTTGTGTTCCTGTGTGACATGGACAGCATAATAGCAGGTTCAAGTTGCTCTCAACCAGCATAGCTTCTTCTGTGGAGTATTATTGGATACAATGGTTTGTCATTTCTACCCTCAGATTCTGTTTAGGAAATGTTTTTTAAAGACCACTGGTTAACTAGTTCTGCTAGGTACTCTTCCAACTATGAATTCACAAGAAGTAATTTTTTAACAAGTCCTTCAACTAATAGGAATAAATGTATCAAGACTAATGAAAAATAACTAAATACTAGGACTCCAAGATCTCTGTTGCACTTTCTACTGTTGAGCCAGGTATCACCTATTCTATTCCTGTGGGTTTAGTTTTTATTTCCTAAATGTAGCACCTTCTATTTCTCACCATTGATTTTCATTTTGTTAGATGGGGCCCAATCTGTCGATACTTCTATATCTCGAGCTTACATTCTGGAGTGTTGGTATTCCTGTCAATTTAGTCTTGTCTTCAAATCTGAGGAATTCCCCTTCTTTCGTCTTGTCTAAATCATTGATTAAGATGAACAGATATTGCAATTCCTCCTGTTCTGTTCTTTTTTCCATGTTTAGGACAGTCTTGTGTCCTTCGAGGAGGTGGCTGTGTATTTCTCTGAGGAGGAGTGGTCTCAGCTGAATCCTGACCAAAAAGCGCTGCATTTGGAAGTCATGCTTGAAAATCATAGGAATGTGGTCTCTCTGGGTAAGTTTTCTAGTCCCCAATCAGAGGGTTCAAGAAGACAGATTATCGTTAGTTTTTTTTATTAAAAAATCACTAATCCAATATTATTTCCTGGGAGGGAGAAGGAAAGGATCTGGCCTTCTGGTACTCCAAGGAAGGAAAGAGTCAACGTTTCTTTGCTTAGCTTCTTTCTGTGCCATTTCTTATCTGTATTTTTCCATTTCTATTTGAATTTACGAGGCAGAAAAGAATGGGGTGTGCTTTTTTTTTTGAGTAAAGTTTTTTTAAAAATTTATATATAAACATTTTGAATAGAGTGTATTTTCTGGGCATACATTTTACAAAAAGAAAAAAGAAAAATAGTAACATATATACTGATAGCAATAGTAGTAGTACAACAGAATGATACTAACCATATTTATAATTGTTAGCTTATTTGTAATCCTATTGATTATATTAGCATACTTACAGTTATAAACAATGTTCATGCTTAATTTATACAGAACAATGCTCTTTCTTCATCTAATTTGTACCTCTTATCTCTAACTATTGATAAAACCTATTCCATATTAAGTGGGGTGTGCTTTTATCTGTCCCCTGGAGGTCATGTGAGAGGGATGTGTTGTCATTTGTCCTCTGAAACCTCCCAAAATTGTTACTCCCAAAACCTCTTCAAATTGTCATTTGTCAGAACAGAATTTTCATGGTCAGGCCATAGAAGAGCATTCTCCTAATTCAAGAACAAAGGCCTTGTGCAGTGTCACTCAGTGTATCCTAGGGTATAGGTAATCCCCTAATTACGACAATTCACTTAGCGATCATTCAAAATTATGATTTTCCTCCCTCAATACTTTAGACTCAGTCCTAAAATTACGAATGTCGCATCACTACGGCTGTCCACACTTACGAATGACAGCAGAGGTGCTGCAACATTCGCCCTACCTATTCTCCCACCCCACCCTGCCAAGACTTACCCTGTGATGATGTAGCGAGCCATCGGTTCCTTTGCCTGCTTTGGTACATTTGCAGAAAACATAGGGCTAAAGTAGTGAGAAATCTTGCACTACTGATCTCGTGTGACCTTACACTATAGTACGTAAGACCTATGTTCTCTGCTAACTGAGGGCTGCGCAAGATCTGGGGCCAAAGGATTCTTTTTTTTCAAAGACTTTTGCCCCGATCACCACCAGATGGATTCGTAACTGACTAACCAACCACACGCAACATGTAGTCCTCAATGGAACTGCATCTACATGGAGGGAAGTATGCAGTGGGGTAGCCCAAGGCTCTGTTTTAGGCCCAGTACTCTTCAACATCTTCATCAATGATTTGGGCGAGGGGATAGATAGGGAAATCATCAAATTTGCAGATGACACCAAACTAGCAGGAATAGCCAACACTCTGGAAAATAGGCTTAGGATACAGAAGGATCTTGACAGACTTGAACATTGGGCGCTATCTAACAAAATGAAATTCAATGGTGAAAAAAGTAAGGTTCTACATTTAGGTAAGAAAAACAAAACGCACAGGTACTGTATATGTGGTACCTGGCTCAATAGTGGTAACTGTGAGAGGGATCTTGGAGTCCTAGTGGACAACCATTTAAATATGAGCCAGCAGTGTGCTGCAGCTGCCAAAAAAAGCCAACACAGTTCTAGGCTACATAAACAGAAGAATAGAATCAAGATCAATTGAAGTGTTAAGACCACTTTATAATGCCTTGGTTAGGCCACACTTGTAATACTGCATCCAGTTTTGGTCTCCACAATGTAAAAAAAGATGTTGAGACTCTAGAAAGAGCGCAGAGAAGAGCAACCAAGAGGATTAGAGGACTGGAGGCTAAAACATATAAAGAACGGTTGCTGGAACAGGTATGTCTAGTTTGATGAAAAGAAGGAGTAGGGATGACGTGATAACAGTGTTCCAATATTTCAGAGGCTGCCACCAAGAAGAAGTGGGAGTCTAGTTATTCTCCAAAGCACATGAGGGTAGGAGAAGAAGCAATGGGTAGAAACTAATCAAGGAGAAAAGAATCACTCAAAGAGATGGCTGCGCACATGGATGCTGTGGCTGGGTTCTCTTTCTTTCGGTGTATGGTTGGATGGTTCTGTGTTTGTTTTGGATGTTTGAAGTTTTTATGAAGAGATTGGATAACCATTTGTCTGAAATGGTATAGGGTTTCCTACCTAAGCATGGGCTTGGAATAGAAGACCTCCAAGGTCCCTTCCAACTCTTATTCTATTCTATTCTATCTTGTGCAGTCCTCAGTTTGTAGAAAACTCAGGCCTAAAGTACTATAGCATGGGATCAGTAGAATGAGAGCTTGCACTACTGAACCTATGTGATCTGGCACTAAAGTAGTTTAGGCCTCTGTTCTCTGCTAACTAAGGCTTGTACCAGATCTGGCCAAAGAGCCCTTGCAAACCAATGAGACTTTTGAGGAGTGGAATAGCCTTTTTTGAGCCTCCCAACCTTTCCAGTCTCGGCACAAAGAGCATTTACAAAACAATGGGAGGCTTCAAGCAAAGGATTATGCCCCAAATCTCATCACTGGGATCAAGGAATGGGCCAAGCGGGAGTCTTGCCTGCCAGACAGACGCCATGGAGCAGCTGCTCCAAGCTACACAGGGGAAGAAAGCTTGTTTCAAAATTGTTTCAGTTCTCACAGGTCTCTGCTGAAATTAACCCACCCCAATAAATCTTAAGTTTTTTCCTAATTCCTTCTTGGGTGGTTCCCCTTATTATTCCTTAATTGAAAACTGACTTTGAGTGAGATCGGGCTTGATAAATCAACACGTAGAGTTTGAAAATTAATGAGTAGTTACGATTGGCCTTTCCTCTCCCCTTCCCTCCCTCAGGCTAGCCTCACAGATGCCTCTCCTCTCCCCTTCTCTCCCTCAGTTATTTTCAAGTTGGGAGGGGGAATAGAATATCTAATTAGCATCAGAGTGTGTTATCATAATATAGAAAATACAAATGCTCTGATGGTCATTTCAAAAAATCTTTTCTTAATGAGCACCTAGAAGGCAACAGGAGCATACAAGGAAAATTTCAAGTTTGTAGGCATTACGGTTCTAGAGATTTCATGATTAATGCGTGAGTGGTTTTTGCTTTTATATATATATATAGATTGTAAAGAAAGATATTTTCTAGATATTTTCAAAACTTTCGTGACCCATGAATATAGAAATTATCTTGTCTATATCAAACCACTGTAAGAATACAGAATACAACATAATGGAATTTTGGAAAAATTCAGAAGAATATTCATTGACTTTCTACATTTTGATCTTTTTCTCTAACCGTGTTATCATTTTCATTTCTCTTTTCCTTTGAAGGTAATAGTGGGCAGGAGAATCAAGATTCCTATGGACTGTTCCAAGTGATCAGTGCTAAAGATGAAATGGAGAACTTTGGAATTCGAATGGAATTCGAAAGCCATGAGAGAAACCAGTCAAATAATTGGAATCAGGAAAGCTCATCTCCCACTGATGCTCCGATGCAAGACTTTCTTGCCCAACAAGAGAAAATAAGGAAAAAATGTATTGGGGAAAGTGTGAAGCTAATCAAAGATAAATTACAAGTAAACGAACACCATTTAACACAAAACAAAGGAAAAGATGCTATAAGACACAACAGGCAAAATTACAATGGGACATTGATATTTTCTCTTGGAAATAACTTCCTTACATCTCAAAAAGTGATTCACACAAAAAAGGAGCCTTATAAATGTTTGGAATCCGGAAAATATTTTAGAACAAGCAGGAATCTTACATCCCATGAAAGGATTCACACTGTAGAGAAACAGTGTTTAGAAGCAGCTGTAGCCCATGCAGCCCAATCCCTCCAGGCAACAGGAGAGAAACCATATAAATGCATGGAGTGTGGAAAGACATTTGCGCAATGCAGTGCTCTTACTTCTCATAAGATGATCCACACAGGGGAAAAGCCATTTAAATGCATGGAATGTGGAAAGACCTTTGCTCAAAGAGGTAATCTGAAATCCCATAAGATGATCCACACAGGGGAGAAGCTGTATAAATGTATGGAGTGTGGAAAGACCTTTGCTCAACGTAGTTATCTTGCTTCTCATAAAAAGATCCACACAGGAGAGAAACCATATAAATGCATGGAGTGTGAAAAGACTTTTCCTCAAAGAGGTCATCTTATTTCCCATATGATGATACACACAGGTGAGAAGCCATATAAATGCATGGAGTGTGGAAAGACTTTTGCTCAAATAGGTAATCTTATTTCCCATAAGATGATCCACACAGGGGAGAAGCCGTATAAATGCATGGAGTGTGGAAAGACCTTTGCTCGAAGAAGTCATCTTATTTCCCATAAGATGATCCACACACAGGAGAAGCCGTACAAATGCATGGAGTGTGGAAAGACCTTTGCTCAACATAGTTATCTTGCTTCTCATAAAAAGACCCACATGGGGGAGAAACCATATAAATGCATGGAGTGTGGAAAGACATTTGCGAAACGCAGTGCTCTTACTTCTCATAAAATGATCCACACAGGGGAAAAGCCATTTAAATGCATGGAATGTGGAAAGACCTTTGCTCAAAGAGGTAATCTGAAATCCCATAAAATGATCCACACAGGGGAGAAGCCATATAAATGCATGGAGTGTGGAAAGACCTTTGCTCAACGTAGTTATCTTGCTTCTCATAAAAAGATCCACACAGGGGAGAAACCATATAAATGCATGGAGTGTGAAAAGACTTTTCCTCAAAGAAGTCATCTTATTTCCCATAAGATGATCCACACAGGGGAGAAGCCGTACAAATGCATGGAATGTGGAAAGACCTTTGCTCAACGTAGTTATCTTGCTTCTCATAAAAAGATCCACACGGAGGAGAAGCCATATAAATGCATGGAGTGTGAAAAGACTTTTCCTCGAAGAGGTCATCTTATTTCCCATATGATGATACACACAGGTGAGAAGCCATATAAATGCATGGAGTGTGGAAAGACTTTTGCTCAAATAGGTAATCTTATTTCCCATAAAATGATCCACACAGGGGAGAAGCCGTATAAATGCATGGAGTGTGGAAAGACCTTTCCTCGAAGAAGTAATCTTATTTCCCATAAGATGATCCACACACGGGAGAAGCCGTACAAATGCATGGAGTGTGGAAAGACCTTTGGTCAACATAGTTATCTTGCTTCTCATAAAAAGACCCATACGGGGGAGAAACCATATAAATGCATGGAGTGTGAAAAGACTTTTCCTCGAAGAGGTCATCTTATTTCCCATATGATGATACACACAGGTGAGAAGCCATATAAATGCATGGAGTGTGGAAAGACTTTTGCTCAGAGAAGTAATCTTATTTCCCATAAGATGATCCACACAGGGGAGAAGCCGTACAAATGCATGGAGTGTGGAAAGACCTTTGGTCAACATAGTTATCTTGCTTCTCATAAAAAGACCCACACGGGGGAGAAACCATATAAATGCATGGTGTGTGAAAAGACTTTTCCTCGAAGAGGTCATCTTATTTCCCATATGATGATACACACAGGGGAGAAACCATATAAATGCATGGAGTGTGGAAAGACTTTTGCTCAAAGAAGTAATCTTATTTCCCATAAGATGATCCACACAGGGGAGAAGCCGTATAAATGCATGGAGTGTGGAAAGACCTTTGCTCAAAGAGGTAATCTTATTTCCCATAAGATGATCCACACTGGGGAGAAGCCATTTAAATGCATGGTGTGTGGAAAGACGTTTATTACGAGCAGTGCTCTTACTTCTCATAGCGGAATCCACACAGGAGAGAAACCATATAAATGCATGGAGTGTGGAAAGATGTATACTAAGAGCAGTTCTCTTACTTCTCATAGCAGAATCCACACAGGAGAGAAACCATATAAATGCATGGAGTGTGGAAAGACGTTTATTACGAGCAGTGCTCTTACGTCTCATAGCAGAATCCACACAGGAGAGAAACCATATAAATGCATGGAATGTGGAAAGACCTTTGCTCAGAATCATCATCTATCTTCTCATAAAAGGATCCACACTCAGGAGAAAGTTTGTAGCAATTCTACTTTAGAATTACATACCAGTCCACAAAGCTTTATAGCGGCCTTTGAGCAGTTCACAAAGGCAGCATATTGTCCCCAGGAATCTGGGTCCTCATTTTACCGTCCTCAAAAGGATGAAAGGCTGACTCAACCATGAGCCGGTCAGATCAAACTCCCGGCTATGGGCAATTAGCCCTGTAGTACTGCATTCTAACCTCTGACCCACCATGTCTATAGATTTTTATGTGTACATCTATTGTGCCTTTCTGATCCAATGAGACATGGTTGAATCCAATCAAGTGAAATTTAATGCAGAGAAATGTAAGATTTTACACCTGGGTGGTATAGGGTTATTATTTTGTTCATCTGTATGGTTTTCTGGAACTGCGGTTACGCGTAATTGCAAACTTCAGCAAATCTCAGTGAGCAGTGTTCCCAGCATGTACAAGGACACAGGATGAAACAAAGTATAACCTGTAACATTTGCTGCTTTCATTGTTTCTGCATACGTGCATATTCACATGAAAACCAATGATGTAATTACTAATCAATTACTGTACCTTGGAGATTTGTTAACCAATAATGAAATAATACGTATAGTAGGTAAGAACTGAGAAACTAAGAAACTGAGCAGTCTGATGCTCGATAAAATTGCTGTTGATTCTGCTATCCGTGGATGTTTTTCTTTCACTCATCTTCAGCCTCCGGGAACAAATGTAACAGGTGGGAAAAACAGATTACAGGAAACGTGGCTCAAAAACAGTAACTGTGAGAGGAACCTTTGGAGTCCAAATGGACGATTAAATATGAGTCACCTGTGTGCAGCAACAGCCAAAAAATCAAATATAATCTTTGGTTGTATAAATATTAGAGGCATAGAACCAAAATCAGATGAAGAACTGTTGCAAGATTTGGGTTCGGCTAGAGTCTAGAGAAAAGAAGAATTAGGAGTGGCATGATAGTTCCAGTACTTGAGAGGCTGCCACAAAGAGGAGGGGGTCAATTTATTTCTCAAAGCACCAGAGGGCAGGACAAGAAACAATGCATGTGAACTAATGGAGGGAAGAACCTGTAATTAACAAGAATACTCCTTACAGCGAGTTCTGTAATCCTCAATCCTTTCTTGTGCATTTTTGCTAAGTAGGACGTTTTAAAGCAAACAGGAGCATCAGTGGAGATTAAGGTTATCATTTGGCCTGAAAGTGATGTGTGCCTGCCAATATTTAAGTGGTGGAGATTCCCCAATCATTGCAAGAAACTCCCACTGATGAGTATATCCACTAGAGCAGAGTGGCAATCAGAAATGCATTACTCCTTAATCCCTTAGTAGTGTTTCAGTTTTTCTTACTTTGCTTCATATTGTCAAAATCTGCCTTTTCATCCTGCTTCATATTATGTAATGCAAATAATAAATGAAAAACAAAATCATAAGGAGAACGGGGTTATAGTGATGCTGATGTCAGCGTTCCAAGGAATGCAGAACTCCGAGGCAGGCAGCTTCCTCAAAGAACAGATTATTGGATACTTTATATTGGCACAACTGATGGAAGCCGACTGAATTTTCCCAGTTTTCACCTAGTTAAAAATAAGCTTTCCTTTCCCCCACAAGTCACTGGTCATCATGTCCAATCCATGTCCTGTCCAGTTTCCTGGTTACTTGCCCCTGCTCTAGCCAGCCACCTGTGAGAATGCCCTTGGTTCCCACAGGAAAACTTTATTGTTTTGACTACAAAACCCCATCTAACTATTTCCCTCCTCCCACTGTTGGTCTGGCATCTCTGAAGCCTCCAAGATAGTTTCGGCTAGGTTCATTTCAGGGTTGACAGCTGAATTAGAAAATGCAACTCATGGGCTCTTTCTCCTAATTTTGTGATGATCTTACCCAAAATAGGGAACATTCTCGTGTTGCCCATCTGTGAACTCGCACAATTTTATCAATGCCTTTATAAAGTAAGGTCTGCAGAACCGGACACAGTATTCAAATTAGGAACCGATTGAAGCCTTATGTAGTGGGTTAGGACCTTTTCTTGATGGTGATACATCTGGTGAGGTATCCCAGAATTTTGTTTGCCTTCACAGCTGCCTGGTCACACTCTTTACTCATTTTGCAGGTATCATTTTTACAGTGCCATGGAAAGTTTGTTCACACAGTTGTGTGAAAAAAGTGCTGCTTGAACTCAAAATAGTTCTAGCGTTCTGGATGGAAATATGCATAGCTATGTGTCTCTTCCAACCTTTGTCCACACATGGAGCGTTGAAGCAAGTAGTTTTATTAAGGGAAAGCAGCAGTAGAGAAATATGGATGTATATTAAGTTCCCCTAGCTAGCCAGCCTACTGGCCAACTCAGTCCTTGATTTACAATAATATATTTATTACGTAACCATTTGACATTACAATGGCATTGAATTAATGATGGTTCTGACTCCTTCCCTCCCTCCCTCTCTTCCTTTCTTCCTCCCTCCCTCCTGTCCTCCCTCCTTGCCTTCCTTGTCCCAAATTAGGGATACTCTAGAGAATCAGAATGAAAACCACTGTAATCACTGTGTAACATTACAAATGATCAATCAAAAGATCAAGACCTTTGAAAATCATTGGGGTCAAATTAACGTGAAATTAAGAATTGCTTTAGGAAACTACTTCAGTCCTTTTCGATGAAACACACAGAAATGTGAATGGGAACTTTCTCTGGGATATGAAGATACCAAAAATAATCTGCCAATAAAGGAGGAATTTTGTATCTCATGGTTGAAATGAGGGGTCCTTGGTGCTCTCTGAGCTTGATTGTTTTGTTGCAGACATTTCATTACCCAAACTAGGGAACATCATCAGTGCAGCAATCAACCTCAGAGTGCACCAAGGGCCCCTCAATCCAACTTCTGTCTGCTGTGTCAAATTAAGATCTGAGTCAACCAATATGAATGCAGAAGCAGGGAACCTTTTTCGGTTCAAGACCTGTTGTGATGGAGTAATGACAGGTGTCAATTTAGATTGTGTGCAAAAAGTTTCAGGTTGAACAATTGGTCTTTGAAACAAGGGGCCAGAATGAACAGAAGCTGAGAAAATGCATGGGCAAAATATATTTTTCTAGCATTATATTTATCTTTTTATGGTGTGCCAGAGGCTAGATAAAAAGATAAAAGTAACTTAAAGAAAATTAATTAACGGTGTGTTTACTACTGTGTTTTCCTCAAAATAAGACCTACCTTAAAAATAAGCCTTAGCATGATTTTTCAAGGTGCTCGCAACTTAAGCCCTATCTGCAAAGTAAGCCCTACTTTGCATCATCATCAGTGGAGAGTAGGGGAGGGGCATGGGCAGAACAGGAGGCAGTGACTGCACCTGCAGGGGCCAACGGTGTTAAGAAGCACCTTTAGCCCATGTAGCCCAATCCCTCCAAGCAGCAAAAAGAGGCAGAGTTGTGGGATGAATCACATGATCCAAACCAACATCTGTCTTTCGATGTGGAGTGTGCAATAGAACTGGAGGATGAGGTTGGATAGTGGGGTTGAGAGCACCGGGATCGGTGCAAGGCACTATCTCTACGCCACCACTTTGCCTCACGGCAACGACACCAGTTTGGAGGAGGCATGCAATCCAATCTGGTGGACACAGTGCGCAGCCGCTTGCCTACTCTGCCCTTTTGATTGCCTGCAGTTCTGATGGGGCAGGCGGCTGCATGGTGTGCAGTGGGCCGGATCACATGTCTCCATCAACCCTGCACCTCTGTCTTCATCCGTTGGTGGTACCACCGCCGCTGCAAGGTGTAGTCAAGCAGGGGTGGCACCACGCCATGGCCACTGCCCACTCGACCCATGTCATCCAACCTGGTTCTCCAGCTTCACTGCACACACTCCGCAAGCAAAGACAGACGATGGAACAGCGGCTGGGAACAATGGGGCTTTTCATTCTTCACCTCAGAAGCAAGGGGAAGTAGGAAGGAGAGTGGTTGCGGATTTGAGAACCCGGTACGGAAGCAAGGGTCTGTTTCTTGCAGATTTGTCTTGGCACAGCGTCCCCTTGATGGCCCTTCCTCTTCCCCGCAATTCCCAGGGAGGGAGAGGAGAGAGAGAGAGAGGAGGGGGGAACAGTGCTATGTTTTGATTTGCATGCTGTGTCTCCTGAAAATTATCATGGAGAGGCGAGTGAACCTCTCATCATTAGTTGCCGGATGGAGGGCTAGGCTGTTCTGAACCAGAGGAGAAAGAGCAGGGTGAGAAGCTAAGGACAAGGGGTTTGCCTGCCTCTTCACGAGACCTCTTGGGAGACACATTGTGCAAATGTAAAAACCTCTCCTTCCAAATTAGCAGTAGCGCCTGAATCAAAAAGCACCGCAGGTCTGGGTGCCCTGTTTGTTTGTTGCCCTCTTTTCAGGAAGTGTTTCAACACCGGGTGCTATTCAGATCACATCCCCAATCACATCCTGGGTAATAGCAGCTGCACCTTCTCCCTAAACATGTCAGGATGTGATCTGAATAAAACATGGCTTGACCATCACTACCTGACTCTCCGAAAGTGTGCTTGCAGTAGCTGCCTTAAATGTGCTTGCAGTGGCTGCTGTATACAGAGTGGCTGGTCCTGTGCCTCTGCCTCTGCCTGCTGCCAGTGCCACCCGCAAAAATCCCAGTTGCTGCAACCGAGCAGTGAGCATCCCAAAAACGAAAAGTGGCACTCACCTGCTGCCCCTTGCACTGCAGAAGGTGGCGAAACGTAGAGAACAGCCACCCTCCCTTTGGGAAAGAGCAGGTCAAGCCAGGTCTTATTCTGATCACATCATAGCACATTTTGGAAGGAGGAAGATGCAGCTGCTATTGCCCGTGTTGGGTTTTGCACGGTGGTGGCAAGATACTGCAGGATTTATATTTAGCTCCCTTGCAAAATGTACAGATGATGGGTGAATCCTGGTTCTTGCTTTCAACCACACTTGCAGCCACTGACACAAGCAACTCTTGGGGGCTCTTCGTCCTCCTGACAGGACTGCTCTCGGCCGCCAAGCTGGGCTGTTCCTGCTTGACAGGGGGCCAGAGTTCTCAACAACCACAAGACACAAGCTGTGTTTCCCAGAGATTCTCCTGGTCCTCCTCTTCTGACCGCCCGGCTGTTTCTGACAGGATTTGGACCCTTTGGAGATCTCTGCCCAGCCTTCAGGGTGGCTGTTCCTGAGAGAAGCGAGTTTAAATCCTCCAGAGATTTTTCTCCATCTCCACAGACGGTTCCTGGACAGGAAAGAGAGGAAGATGGAGAAAATGCTGCCTCTGGAGACCACGGAGCTTTTTTTGGACAGGAAGGAATTGTGAGGGGCTTTTTACACTACTCCCATGTTCATCATCCCTGTATTGTCCGTTCTCCTCAGGCGCGCTCCTGTTTCCCGCCCTTTCTACAATCCTGGCACTTTGCCCCTAATCCACCAGGGGGCGCCCTCTGCTAAGAGAAGGGAGCGCCAGGCGGTTCCCCATTGGTCCCCTGGAGGACGAACGTCACAGCTGCCTTTCCAGAGCGGACTGCGACGGGAGGGACATCACAAACGCTTGCCGCTCTAGGACCCCGAACTCGTTCTCCTTAACCCCTTGGGCTCCGCAGGAGGCGGAGAGGCTGCGGGAGAGTCTGACGGGGCCCCTGGTGAGGCTCTTCCCTGGTCCCATGATCCCCAGCCGCCCTCTCCATGCAGGGGGAAGCGGGGATGCCGGGAAGGCGGGGGGATCCGGGGCACCCTTCCCTTACCCTTATCCGGGAAAGAGCCCAAGGGAGGGGAGGGGAGGGGAGGGTCTGCCTTGCGGAGGCCCAGCAGGAGGGGAGAGAAGCCGGGCGAGGAGGAGGCAGGATTCGCACCAGGCTCCCTGTCTCTGGAGCGGGAGAGAAGCGGGACGGCCTCTCCAGCTGCCTCCTTCCCAGCCCTGCTCTGGGATGAGCCGCTTGGGACTCCTGGAAGGTTGGGTGAAGGTTGTTCAGTGGTTAAGTTCTACTTTCTAATTCTTGGCGTTTATTTTTCCTTCAATCTCAGATACAGAAACTGGAAGCCAGGCAAAAATTTCTCTTGGGGGGGGGGAAGAAGAGCGGAATCCCTTGCAGGGATCAGTCCTGCAGCACCAGAAATGGTCCCGTGAAGGAAAAGGCATCTGGAGACCCACCAGAGTCCTTGGAGCCATTTGCAGTTGCTCTGCAAGCCAGAGAAGGGATGGAGACACAACCTTTTGGAAAGGAGGGAAGCGGAAAAGGCCCTTCAGCTGCTCAGCCTGGGAAGAGGGGGAAGCTCTGGACAAGGACTGGGCAGGAGATCCTGGAGGAGGAAACCATCCTCCCTTCAGAAGTTCAGCCCTGGAACTTCATCCAATACCAGGAGGCTGAGGGTCCCCGAGGACTTTGCAGACGACTCCATGACTTTTGTAGGCGATGGCTGAGACCAGAAGAGCACACCAAAGCCCAGATGCTGGACCTGGTGGTTCTGGAGCAGCTCCTTGCTCTTCTGCCCGCAGAGATGGAGGGCTGGGTGCGGGAGTGTGGAGCAGAGACCAGCTCCCAGGCGGTGGCCCTGGCGGAAGGCTTCCTTCTGAGCCAGGTGGAGGAGAAGAAAGAGCAGGTCAAGTTGCAGGTGAGACACTTTAATCTAGGGAGCCCAGAAGGGAATAAAGAATGTGTTTGAATATTACACCCCACCTTCCCAAACTTCTCTGACATTCTCTGACATTATGTCCAATTTGCTTTTTTTCCACCCTGTTTTGGTTTTGTTCCAATACACACAAAGGGAATAAACGTGTATAGCAAAACATGTGTTACTGCAATACTTTTCTGTGAGAAATACTTCATTTTCTGGAAAAATTTCAGGGGTGCCAACATTTACGGCCATGACTGTATAAGATTTCACTTTTCTTCATGTGATGTACATTAATTCTGCTTATTTTTACTTCCTCCTATTTGAAGTGCTGCACTGTGGAGATTAGAGATCCTGAGCGAAAGAGGAATCCATCAAATCCCCCTCAGGAGCTATTTTTCAGGAGGATCCCTGGGGAAGATCAAAGTCAGGACACTTCAGGAGGTAATCAAATATCCTCCGATTTCCCAGAGAGATCCCGTCTGTCTTACCTTCTTCTCTTCTGTAGTATACCTCCTCTTATTTTGTTGAATATGCATTTTGAAATTATTTATTCCTTGCAGAGAAACAAAGAATGAAGTTTTCTGTTTTTTACAACGGAGCTCAAACTGTGATTGAACTTCCAAATCAAGTAAGAAAGAGAAAAGTTATTAGATTTCTATTCTCCTTTCCTTCAGGAAGTGAAGCGGGTGTGCAGAGTTGTCTCTCTTTCTATTTCTCTCCCTTGTTTAGACTGGGTAATTTTTGTGTTCCTGTGTGACATGGACAGCATAATAGCAGGTTCAAGTTGCTGTCAACCAGCATAGCTTCTTCTGTGGAGTATTATTGGATACAATGGTTTGTCATTTCTACCCTCAGATTCTGTTTAGGAAATGTTTTTTAAAGACCACTGGTTAACTAGTTCTGCTAGGTACTCTTCCAACTATGAATTCACAAGAAGTAATTTTTTAACAAGTCCTTCAACTAATAGGAATAAATGTATCAAGACTAATGAAAAATAACTAAATACTAGGACTCCAAGATCTCTGTTACACTTTCTACTGCTGAGCCAGGTATCACCTATTCTATCCCTGTGGGTTTAGTTTTTATTTCCTAAATGTAGCACCTTCTATTTCTCACCATTGATTTTCATTTTGTTAGATGGGGCCCAATCTGTCGATACTTCTATATCTCGAGCTTATCTTCTGGAGTGTTGGTATTCCTGTCAATTTAGTCTTGTCTTCAAATCTGAGGAATTCCCCTTCTATCCTCTTGTCTAAATCATTGATTAAGATGAACAGATGTTGCAATTCCTCCTGTTCTGTTCTTTTTTCCATGTTTAGGACAGTCTTGTGTCCTTCGAGGAGGTGGCTGTGTATTTCTCTGAGGAGGAGTGGTGTCAGCTGAATCCTGACCAAAAAGCGCTGCATTTGGAAGTCATGCTTGAAAATCATAGGAATGTGGTCTCTCTGGGTAAGTTTTCTAGTCCCCAATCAGAGAGTTCAAGAAGACAGATTATCGTTAGTTTTTTTTATTAAAAAATCACTAATCCAATATTATTTCCTGGGAGGGAGAAGGAAAGGATCTGGCCTTCTGGTACTCCAAGGAAGGAAAGAGTCAATGTTTCTTTGCTTAGCTTCTTTCTGTGCCATTTCTTATCTGTATTTTTCCATTTCTATTTGAATTTACGAGGCAGAAAAGAATGGGGTGTGCTTTTTTTTTTGAGTAAAGTTTTTTTTAAAATTTATATATAAACATTTTGAATAGAGTGTATTTTCTGGGCATACGTTTTACAAAAAGAAAAAAGAAAAGAAATAGTAACATATATACTGATAGCAATAGTAGTAGTACAACAGAATGATACTAACCATATTTATAATTGTTAGCTTATTTGTAATCCTATTGATTATATTAGCATACTTACAGTTATAAACAATGTTCATGCTTAATTTATACAGAACAATGCTCTTTCTTCATCTAATTTGTACCTCTTATCTCTAACTATTGATAAAACCTATTCCATATTAAGTGGGGTGTGCTTTTATCTGTCCCCTGGAGGTCATGTGAGAGGGATGTGTTGTCATTTGTCCTCTGAAACCTCCCAAAATTGTTACTCCCAAAACCTCTTCAAATTGTCATTTGTCAGAACAGAATTTTCATGGTCAGGCCATAGAAGAGCATTCTCCTAATTCAAGAACAAAGGCCTTGTGCAGTGTCACTCAGTGTATCCTAGGGTATAGGTAATCCCCTAATTACGACAATTCACTTAGCGATCATTCAAAATTATGATTTTCCTCCCTCAATACTTTAGACTCAGTCCTAAAATTACGAATGTCGCATCACTACGGCTGTCCACACTTACGAATGACAGCAGAGCTGCTGCAACATTCGCCCTACCTATTCTCCCACCCCACCCTGCCAAGACTTACCCTGTGATGATGTAGCGAGCCATCGGTTCCTTTGCCTGCTTTGGTACATTTGCAGAAAACATAGGGCTAAATTAGTGAGAAATCTTGCACTACTGATCTCGTGTGACCTTACACTATAGTACGTAAGACCTATGTTCTCTGCTAACTGAGGGCTGCGCAAGATCTGGGGCCAAAGGATTCTTTTTTTTCAAAGACTTTTGCCCCGATCACCACCAGATGGATTCGTAACTGACTAACCAACCACACGCAACGTGTAGTCCTCAATGGAACTGCATCTACATGGAGGGAAGTATGCAGTGGGGTAGCCCAAGGCTCTGTTTTAGGCCCAGTACTCTTCAACATCTTCATCAATGATTTGGGCGAGGGGATAGATAGGGAATTCATCAAATTTGCAGACGACACCAAACTAGCAGGAATAGCCAACACTCTGGAAAATAGGCTTAGGATACAGAAGGATCTTGACAGACTTGAACATCGGGCGCTATCTAACAAAATGAAATTCAATGGTGAAAAAAGTAAGGTTCTACATTTAGGCAAGAAAAACAAAACGCACAGGTACTGTATATGTGGTACCTGGCTCAATAGTGGTAACTGTGAGAGGGATCTTGGAGTCCTAGTGGACAACCATTTAAATATGAGCCAGCAGTGTGCTGCAGCTGCCAAAAAAAGCCAACACAGTTCTAGGCTACAAGAATGCTTGTAGAAGAATGCTCCAAGCTACACAGGGGAAGAAAGCTTGTTTCAAAATTGTTTCAGTTCTCACAGGTCTCTGCTGAAATTAACCCACCCCAATAAATCTTAAGTTTTTTCCTAATTCCTTCTTGGGTGGTTCCCCTTATTATTCCTTAATTGAAAACTGACTTTGAGTGAGATTGGGCTTGATAAATCGACACTTAAGAGTTTGAAAATTAATGAGTAGTTACGATTGGCCTTTCCTCTCCCCTTCTCTCCCTCAGGCTAGCCCCACAGATGCCTCCCCTCTCCCCTTCTCTCCCTCAGGCTTGCCCCATAGATCCTCTCCTCTCCCATTCTCTTCGTCAGGCTAGTCCCGCAAAAACCTCTCCATTCCCTCAGGCTGGCTCCACAGAAGCCTGTCTTATCGTACCCCCTTCTCTCCCTCAGGCTGGCCCCATAGACCCTCTCCTCTCCCTCACGCTTTCAGCCCCTTCTCTCCATTAGGCTTGCCCCACAAAAGCCTGTCCTATACTATCCCATTCTTTCCAGAGTTATTTTCAAGTTGGGAGGGGGAGTAGAATGTCTAATTAGCATCAGAGCGTGTTATAATAATATAGAAAATACTAATGCTCTGATGGTCATTTCAAAAAATCCTTTCTTAATGAGCACCTAGAAGGCAACAGGAACATACATGGAAAATTTCAAGTTTGTAGGCTTTACGGTTCTAGAGATTTCATGATTAATGCATGAGTGGTTTTTGCTTTTATATATACAGTATATATAGATTGTAAAAAAAGATATTTTCTAGATATTTTCAAAGCTTTCGTGACTCATGAATATAGAAATTATCTTGTCTATATCAAACACTGTAAGAATACAGAATACAACATAATGGAATTTTGGAAAAATTCAGAAGAATATTCGTTGACTTTCTACATTTTGATCTTTTTCTCTGACCATGTTATCATTTTCATGTCTCTTTTCCTTTGAAGGTAATAACGGGCAGGAGAATCAAGATTCCTGTGGACTGTTCCAAGTGATCAGTGCTAAAGATGAAATGGAGAACTTTGGAATTCGAATGGAATTCAAAAGCCATGAGAGAAACCAGTCAAATAATTGGAGTCAGGAAAGCTCATCTCCCACTAATGCTCCGATGCAAGACTTTCTTGCCCAACAAGAGAAAATAAGGAAAAAATATATTGGGGAAAGTGTGAAGCTAATCAAAGATAAATTACAAGTAAACAAACAACATTTAACACAAAACAAAGGAGAAGATGCAATAAGACACAACAGGCAAAATTACAATGGGACATTGATATTTTCTCTTGGAAATAACTTCCTTAAATCTCAAAAAGTGATTCACACAAAGAAGGAGCCTTATAAATGTTTGGAATCTGGAAAATATTTTAGAACAAGCAGGAATCTTACATCCCATGAAAGGATTCACACTGTAGAGAAACAGTGTTTAGAAGCAGCTGTAGCCCATGCAGCCCAATCCCTCCAGGCAACGGGAGAGAAACCATATAAATGCATGGAGTGTGGAAAGACATTTGCGCAACGTAGTGCTCTTACTTCTCATAAGATGATCCACACAGGGGAAAAGCCATTTAAATGCATGGAATGTGGAAAGACCTTTGCTCAGAGAGGTAATCTGAAATCCCATAAAATGATCCACACAGGGGAGAAGCCGTATAAATGCATGGAGTGTGGAAAGACCTTTCCTCGAAGAAGTCATCTTATTTCCCATAAGATGATCCACACAGGGGAGAAGCCATACAAATGCATGGACTGTGGAAAGACCTTTGCTCAACGTAGTTATCTTGCTTCTCATAAAAAGATCCACACAGGTGAGAAGCCATATAAATGCATGGAGTGTGAAAAGACTTTTCCTCGAAGAGGTCATCTTATTTCCCATATGATGATCCATACAGGGGAGAAGCCATATAAATGCATGGAGTGTGGAAAGACCTTTGCTCAACGCAGTTATCTTGCGTCTCATAAAAAGATCCACACAGGCGAGAAACCATATAAATGCACAGAATGTGGAAAGACCTTTCCTCGAAGAGGTAATCTTATTTCCCATGAGATGATCCACACGGGGGAGAAGCCATATAAATGCATGGAGTGTGGGAAGTCCTTTCCTCGAAGAGGTAATCTTATTTCCCATAAGATGATCCACACAGGGGAGAAGCCGTATAAATGCAAGGAGTGTGGAAAGACCTTTGCTCAAGGCAGTTATCTTGCTTCCCATAAAAAGATCCACTCAGAAGAGAAACCATTTAAATGCATGGAGTGTGGAAAGATGTTTACTAAGAGCAGTGCTCTTACTTCTCATAAGATGATCCACACAGGGGAGAAACCATATAAATGCATGGAGTGTGGAAAGACCTTTCCTCGAAGAGGTAATCTTATTTCCCATAAAATGATCCACACAGGGGAGAAGCCATATAAATGCATGGAATGTGGTAAGACCTTTGCTCAACGCAGTTATCTTGCTTCCCATAAAAAGATCCACTCAGAAGAAAAACCATTTAAATGCATGGAATGCGGAAAGACGTTTACTAAGAGCAGTGCTCTTACTTGTCATAAGATGATCCACGCAGGGGAGAAACCATATAAATGCATGGAGTGTGGAAAGACCTTTTCTCGAAGAGGTAATCTTATTTCCCATAAGATGATCCACACAGAGAGAAAGCCGTTTAAATGCATGGAATGTGGAAAGAGCTTTGCTCAGAATGGTAATCTTACTTCTCATAAAAGGATCCACACTCAGGAGAAAGTATATAGCAATAGCAATTCCACTTTAGACTTATATACCACTCCACAATGCTTTACAGCACTGTCTGATCAGTTCACAAAGTCAGCATATTGTCCCCAGGAATCTGGGTCCTCCTTTTACCGACCTCAAAAGGATGAAAGGCTGACTCAACAATGAGCCGGTCAGGATCAAACTCCTGGGTGTGGGCAATTAGCTTCTGGTACTGCATTCTAACCTCTGATCCACCATGTCTAGAGATTTTTATGTGTGTGCATAGTTTGCCTTTCTGATCCAAATGAGACAAGGTTGAATCCAACAAAGTGAAATTTAATGTGGAGAAAAGTAAAGTTTTACACCTGGGCGGCAAAAAACAGATTACATGAAACCTGGCTCAAAAACAGTAACTCTATGAAGGGACCTTGGGAATCCGAATGGATGATCACTTGAATATGAATGACTTATGTGCGGTGGCAGCCAAAAATGCTGAGACAATCCTTGGTTGTATAAACAGAGACATAGAATCAAAATCACATGAAGTATTACTACCACTTTATAAAGCCTTAGTAAGACCACATTTGGAATACTGCATCCAGTTCTGGACATTACATTACAAAAAAGATATTTAGTCTTTGGAAAAAGTGTAAAGAAGAACAGCTAAGTTGATTGAAGGCCTGAAGACTAAAACAGATGAAGAACAGTTGCAGGTTTGGGTCTGGCTAGTCTAAAGAAAAGAAGGATTAGGAGTGATAGCAGTATTTTTTATTTATTTATTTATTTTAATTTGATTTATATGCCACTCTTCTCCGGAGACTCAGGGCGGCTTACAATGCGTTAAGCAATAGCCTTCATACTTTTGTATATTTATACAAAGTCAGCTTATTGCCCCCACAAACTGGGTCCTCAATTTACCTACCTTAGAAAGGATGGAAGGCTGAGTCAACCTTGAGCCTGGTGAGATTCGAACTTACAGTAATTGCAGACAGCTGGTGTTAATCACAATGCTTTTAGTCTGCTGAGCCACCAAGCCCTCAAGTATTCCAGTACTTGAGAGGCTGCCACAAAGAGGTCCATTTATTTTCCCAAGCACCAGAGGGCAGGGCAAGAAACAATGCATGTGAACCCAGTTTGTGGGGGCAATAAGCTGACTTTGTATAAATATACAAAAGTATGAAGGCTATTGCTTAACGCATTGTAAGCCGCCCTGAGTCTCCGGAGAAGGGCGGCATATAAATCAAATAAAAAAAAAAAAAAATCCAGGAGAGAAGCAACTTGGAATTAACAAGAATATGCCTTACAGTGAGGACAATTAACCACTGGGACAGCTTTCCTTCATACGGTCTATCTGGATCCGTTCCAGTCAGGCTTCAGGCCTGGGTACAGCACGGAAATGGCATTGGTTGCGTTGGTTGATGATCTCTGGAGGGCTCGGGACAGGGGTTGTTCCTCTGTCCTGGTCCTATTAGATCTCTCAGCGGCTTTTGATACCATCGACCATGGTATCATGCTGCGCCGATTGGAGGGGCTGAGGGTAGGGGGCACTGTGCTGCGGTGGTTCTCCTCCTTCCTCCCTGACTGGTCGCAGTTTGTGTTGACGGGGGGGACAGAGATCGACCTCGAGGCGCCTTGTGTGTGGGGTGCCACAAGGGTCAGTTCTCTCGCCCCTTTTGTTCAACATTTATGTGAAGCCGCTGAGTGAGATCATCCGTGGTTTCGGGGTGAAGTGCCATCTGTACGCTGATGACACCCAGCTGTACATCTCCACCCCGGATCACCCCAATGATGCCCTTGATGTGATGTCCCGGTGCCTGGAGGCTGTGCAGATCTGGATGGGGAGAAACAGGCTCAGGCTCAACCCATCCAAGATCGAGTGGCTGTGGCTTCCGGCATCCCGATATGGTCAGTTGGCGCCATCGCTGACTATTGGGGATGAATCATTGGCCCCCACAGAGAGGGCTCGCAACTTGGGTGTCATCCTGGATACACGGCTGTCTTTAGAAGAGCATATGACTGCTGTGGCAAGGGGGGCTTTTTATCAGGTTCGCCTGATCCATTAGTTGCGTCCCTTTCTGGATCGGGATGCCTTATGCACGGTCACTCATGCTCTCGTCACATCCTGCCTGGACTACTGTAATGCTCTCTACATTGGGCTCCCCTTGAGGAGCACCCGGAGGCTCCAGCTGGTCCAGAATGCGGCCGTGCGGGTGGTTATGGGGGCGACTCGGCGCTCCCATGTAACACCTCTCCTTGCGAGCTGCACTGGCTCCCAGTGGTCTTCTGGGTGCACTTCAAGGTATTGGTTACCACCTTTAGAGCGCTCCATGGCTTAGGACCCGGGTATTTACGAGACCGCCTTCTGCCACCGATAGCCTCCCACCGACCAGTACGCTCCCACAGAGAGGAGCTCCTCAGGGTGCCGTCGGTCAAACAATGTTGACCGGCGGCCCCCAGGGGGAGAGCCTTCTCTGTGGGGGCACCTACCCTCTGGAATGAGCTGCCCCCGGATATATGGCAGATCCCGAATCTTCACACCTTTTGCCGTTCCCTAAAGACATTTTTATTCCAGCCAGCCGGGCTGGCCTAACTCTTTTAAATTGTTTTAATTTTTAAATTTTTAATTATCGGTCTTAATACAAGGGTGTTTTTAATTGTGGGCCAAATTAATTTAATTGGATTTTAATACTGTTTTTAAATTTTGTATTTCTTGTGTTTTATCTGTTGGCTGTTCACCGCCCCGAATCTTTCGGGAGAAGGGCGGTATATAAATATAAACAATAATAATAATATATCGTGGGTGCATCACTGGAGGTTTTTAAGAAGAGACTGGATAGTCACTTGTCTGAAATGGTATAGGATCTCCTGCTTGAGCAGGGGGCTGGACTAGAAGAGCTATATGTTCTCTTCCAGCTCGATTCTGATTCTGATTCTGAATCCTCAATCCTTTCTTGTGTTTTTTTGCTAAGTAGGAGGTTTGAAAGGAAACATGAGTATCAATGGAGATGAAGGTTATCATTTGACCTGAAAGTGATGTGTGGGCCAATATTTAAGTGGTGGAGATTCCCCAATCATTTCAAGAAACTCCCTCTGATGGCACTAGAGCAGAGTTGCAGTCAGAAATGTAGAAGTCCTGAATCCCTTACCATTGTTTCAACTTTTCTTATTTTACTTAATATTGTCAAAATCTGCCTTTCCACCCTGCTTCATATTATGTAATGAAAGTAATAAATGAGAAACAAAACCATAACGATGATATCAACCAAAAGGGTGATAGTGATGCTGAATTAGAAAAGGCAACTCATGGGCTCTTTGTCCTAATTTTGTGGTGATCTTTCCTCATGTTGCCCATCTCTGCCCTCACACAATCTTACCAATATCTTTTTAAAGTGAGGTCTCCAGAACTGGACACAGTATCCAAATACTGTGGGTTAGGACCTCCTTTTTCTTGATGGTGATACATCTGGTGAGGTATCCCAGAATTTTGTTTGCCTTCAAACCTACCGGGCCACAATGTTTATTCATTTTGCAGTTTGTTTGTTTTTTAGTGCAATGGTAACTGTTCATAATTATTCTAGCATTCTGGAAATATGCGTCTGTTCCGAGCTTTGTCCACACACGGAGCATTAAAGCAAGTAGTTTTATTAAGAGAAAGCAGTGGCAGGGAAATATGGATGCCTATTAAGTCCCTCTAGCTAGCCAGCTTCTCAAGAGACATGGTGTACAAATGAAAGAGCCACTTGTTTCAAATCAGCAGCAGCACCTTGGCCCTGGCAATGGGGCTATTTATTTTGTCCTTTCCTCAGGATTGTCTTGCCAGCATCCCCTTGATGACCCTTCTTCTCCCACCACCCAGTTTCCAGGGAGAGAGGAGCGCGAGAGTGGGGAGGCGGAGCAAACGGAGGGGGAGCCCAGATTTGGGACACTATGTTTTCATTTGCAACCTGTGTTTCCTGAGATTCTCCGTGAAGAGAAGACCTGAAGAGACGTTTCCTGAGACTGGTGAGCCCCTCATCCTTAATTGCTGGATGGAGGGTTAGGCTGGGCTGAAGCAGAGGAGAAAGAGCGGGGTGAGAAGCTAAGGACAAAGGGCTCACCTACGTCTCCATAAGACTTCTCGGGAAACACATTGTGCAAATGTAAAAGCCTGTCCTGACTAGGTGCCTCAGTGGCTAAGACAGCTTGTCAATCAGAAAGGTCAGCAACTCAGTGGTTCAAATCCCTAATATAGGTGTCCTGTGTGAGCAGAGTTGAACTAGATGACCTCAAAGGTCCCTTCCAATTTTGTTACTGTCATCTCTCAGGAGACACAATATTTGGACAGGGACGGCACTTATGCACGCCCCTTACAGACCTCTTAGGAAAAAGCTTTTCTTGGGCAGGGAGGCATTGAGAGGGGCCTTTTCTCCTACTCCCATGCCCATCATCCCTGCCCTTCCCTCAGATGTCCTCCTCTTTCCCGCGCTTTTCAGGGAATCCTGTAAATTTACGCAGAATCCACCAGGGGGCGCCCTCTGCTAAGAGAAGGGAACTCCAGGCACTTCCCCTTTGGGCCACTGGAGGACGAATGTCAAGGCTGCCTTTGAAGAGGAGGCTGGGAAGGAAGTGACATCATAGAACTTTGCCTTTCTAGGACGCTGCGCTCGCTCTCCTTAACTCTTGGAGAGGCTGCGGGAGAGTCTGGCTGGCGGGATATCTAGACGTGCCCCGGGTGAGGTGGGGGCTCTTCTAGCGGCAAAAAGAGGCGGAGGAGGGAGAGACCCGCTCCCGGCCCTCCTCCGGCTTCAACCCCGGGTCCCATGCTCCCCAGCCGCCCTCTGCGGGGATGGGCGAGGGTCCCTTCCCTTACCCGTGTCCGGGGAAGAGCCCGAGTGTGGAGAGGGGACGGTCGGCCTTGCGGAAGCCCTGCAGGAGAGGAGAGAAGCCGGGCGAGGAGGAGGCAGGATTCGCACCAGGCTCCCCGAGGGCTCCATCCTGTCCCCTGAGGGGGAGAGAAGTGGGGCGGCCTCTCCAGCTGCCTCCTTCCCGGCCCTGCTCGGGGGGGGGGGGACCTCGGTTCTGCGCTGGGATGAGGGTTGTTCAGCGCCTGAATTCCACTTAATAATTCTTAATATTTATTTTTCTTTCCATCTCAGATACAGAAACTGGAAGCCATTTGAAATCTCTGCAAACCAAAATTTATTTCTTGAGGGAAGAAGAAAAAGAGCGGAATAACTTGCAGGGATCACTCCTGCAGCCCCAGAAATGGTCCCGTGAAGGAAAAGGCATCTGGAGACCCACCAGAGTCCTTGGAGCCATTTGCAGTTGCTCTGCAAGACAGAGAAAGGATGGAGACACAACCTTTTGGAAAGGAGGGAAGCGGAAAAGGCCCTTCAGCTGCTCAGCCCTGGAAGTGGGGGAAGCTCTGGACAAGGACTGGGAAGGAGATTCTGGAGGAGGAAACCATCCTCCCTTCAGAAGTTCAGCCCTGGAACTTCATCCAATACCGGGAGGCTGAGGGTCCCCGAGGACTTTGCAGACGACTCCATGACTTTTGTAGGCGATGGCTGAGGCCAGAAAAACACACCAAAGCCCAGATGCTGGACATGGTTGTTCTGGAGCAGTTCCTGGCTCTTCTGCCCCCAGAGATGGAGGGCTGGGTGCGGGAGTGTGGAGCAGAGACCAGCTCCCAGGCGGTGTCCCTGGCGGAAGGCTTCCTCCTGAGCCAGATGGAGGAGCAGAAGGAGCAGGTCGAGTTGCAGGTGAGACACTTTAGGGAGGTCAAAAGGGGATAAAGAATGTGTTTGAATACTTCACCCCTCCTTCCCAAACCTCTCTGACATTCATAATGTTCCGAATATAAGAATTCATTTTATGTCGTGTGATGTACATTAATTCTGCTTCTTCCTTCCTTCCTCCTATTTGAAGGGCTGCACTGTGGAGATCAGAGATCCTGAAAGAAAGAAGAATTCATCAAATCAAACAGTGGTTGAACCTCCAAATCAAGTAAGAAAGGAAAAAAATATTAGATTTGTATTCTCCTTTCCTTCAGGAAGTGAAGCGGGTGTGCAGAGTTCTCTCTCTTTCTTTCCCCCCCCCTTGTTTGAAGTGGATTATTTTTGTGTTCCTGTGGGACATGGACAGCATAATAGCAGGTTCAAGTTGCTGTCAGCCATCTTAACTTCCTCTGTAAACTATTACTGCGACACAATGATTTGTCATTTCTAACCTCAGAGAATCTCAGAGAAACAGAATGTTTAGGAAATGTTTTTTAAAGAACAGCTGTTAACTGATTCTGCTAAGTACTCCTCCAACTATGAGTTTATAAGAAGTAATTTTTTAACAAGTCCTTCAAGAAATAGGAATAAATGTATCACTGTAGTAGTGACTGCTAGAGACCCATTCTTTTTGTCATTCTCTGACTTGGAATTCTGCAAAGCTATTGAAAAATAACTAAATACTCACATTGCCACATTGCCCTTTTTGAAAAGCCTTGTTCATGACCAGTCGTTCAAAAAATAAGCAAATCATATTGAAAAATAAAGCAGAATTTTAAAATCCAAACAGAATGGCCACGTAGACCATGTAATTGCAGTACCTTAGGTACAAAATAATATCTAATCCTCTGATTTGTGCGTGGATTAGAAGATCAAACATTTCCACTTTGCAAAGGCTGAGAAATTACCTTCACAGGGAATTATCTCTTTGTTTTCTCTCATTCAGCCATTGGCTCAGACTACTGATCAATAAATGATAAATCAGTTGATCCAGAAGTGGGATAACTTCAATGAGAAGCACTGTAAATTCTGCAGAATCAATCAACTTGATAAAACCTGCTCCAAATATTTCTTCAGTCAAAGAAATTTTCAGAATTGTACATGTTCTCACATAAAAATTGGACTTGTGTGAAGGACAGCCGTGTAAGTTAGTGCATACCTTTGCCATGGAACAATGGAGCAAAGTATTCAGAGTTGTTATTCAGAGTTGGTAGGGATCTTAGAGGTCTTCTAGTCCAGTAGCCACCAACTAGTGGTCTGCAGTGCACCCGGGTGGAGGAGCTGTTCCACGATGAGCAATGGCCAGTCCTGTGACTAGAGCTCTGGAATATGGGACTTGACAGGCAGCTCTTGGTGGGGCTGTAAATCTCCACTGTAGGGGGAGGTTCATGCAACTTGCAACTTTGCAGCGCAGTCCTTGCTGGCCGGAATGAGGTAATGCTGCAAGGGGGGGTGACGGTGCAGGCAGGCCAAAGCAACAGGTGGTGGGAACCGCGGCCTGTTTCTTCCCCCTGCTGTAGCTTTCTGTCGGCTGAACCCACCCGTGGCTGTCCCTGCCCTGGCCCTCCCTTCTCAGTCACTCCTCGCCTGGCAAGGGAAAGGGAGTCGGGGATGGAGGTTCGCTCCATATTCCAGAGCGGGAGCGAAGCTTCGTCTCTTGCTGGATCTTGCGGCCGTTTCTTCCAGCCCTTGTTGGTGCTCCGCGCACCTCGGTCTTTCGGGGAGACGCTTGACTTCCTCTCAACCCCAAGACATTGGCTGGCCCATGAGACAAGAGAGAGAAAGAGAATGAGAGAGAGAATCAGAGAGAGAATGAGAGCGAGAGAAAGAAAGAGACAGAAAGAATGAAAGAGAGAAAGAATGAGAAAGAGTCGGAGAGAAAGAAAGGGGGAGAGAGATGAGAGAAAGAGAAAAGATGAGACAGAGGGAAAGAGAGGAAGAGAATGAAAGAGAGAAAGAGAATGAAAGAGAAAGAGACAGAATGAAAGAGAATGAGAGATAGAAAGAGACAGAATCAGAGTATGAGAGAGAAAGAGACAGAATGAGAGAGAGAAAAAGGGAATCAGAATGAAAAAGAATGAAAGAGAGAGAATGAAAGAAAGAGAATGAGAGACAAAAAGAGACAGAATCAGAATGAGCAACAGAATTAGAGAATGAGAGAGAAAGAGAATGAAAGAGAACGAAAGAGACAGAATGAAAGAGAGAAAGAAAGAGACAGAGAGGGAATCAGAGACAATGAGAGGGAATGAGTGGAAGAGAGAGGGAGAGAGAGAGAAAGAGAGAGGAGGAAGAGTGCTTGTAGGACCCCATCCTGTCACTGGGAGTCCAGGCGCTTCAGCAAGCGGTGCGCTGGATTCGTATTAGTGGTCCGCGGGATTTCAAATTATGAACTTGGTGGTCCCTGAGGTCCAAAAGGTTGGGGACCTCTGTTCTAGTCCAACCTCCTGCTCAGACAGGAAGCTCTATAACATTTCAGATAAATGGCTGTCCAATTTCTTCTTAAACAGCTCCAGTGTTGAAGCATTTACACTGGATGCCTCCATTCTGGAGGCAACTCATTCCACTGATTAATTGTTCTCACTGACAGGAGATTTCTCTGTAGTTGTAGATTAGTTCTCTCCTTGATTAGTTTCCATCTACTGCTTCCTGTCCTGCCTTCAGGTGGTTGTCTGGCCTTCAGGTGGTTTGGAGAATAGATTGGCTGCATCTTCTTTGTGGCAGCCCCTAGAGATCTTGCAACACTGCTATCATGTCACCCCCTAGTTCTTCTTTTCATTAAACTAGACGTACCCATTTCCAGCAACTGTTCTTTATATGTTTTAGCCTTCAGGACCCTAACCATTTTGGGTGCTCTTCTCTGCACTCTTTCTAGAGTCTCAATATCTTTGTTACATCTGGCAACCAAAACTGGATGCAATATTCCAAGTATGAAACCAATATTGGATGCCAACTGCTGTCTTACCAAGGCATTACAAAGTGGTACTAACACTTCATGTGATCTTGATTCTATCCCTCTCTTAACGCAGCCTATGATTGAGTTGGGTTTTTTGGCAGCTTTAATATATTGCTGACTCATCTTTAAGTGATTGTCCACTAGGACTCCAAGAGCCTTGGTAGTACAGTGGTCTAAGGCACCCTGTTATTAAGCTGGTTATTAAGACCAGATGCCTGCAATTACTGCAGGTTCGAATCTCGCCAAGGCTCAAGGTTGACTCAGCCTTCCATCCTTTCTAAGGTAGGTAAATTGAGGACCCAGTTGTGGGGGCAATAAGCTGACTTTGTATAAATATACAAAAGAATGAAGGCTATTGTTTAGCACATTGTAAGCCGCCCTGAGTCTCCGGAGAAGGGCGGCATATAAATCAAATTTTAAAAAAAAGAAAAAAAAGATCCCCGTTGTACTTTCTACTGTTGAGCCAGGTATCACCTATTCTGTGCCTGTGCAGTTAGTTTTTCTTTCCTAAATAAAGAACCTTGCATTTCTCACAGTTGATTCTCATTTTGTTAGATGGGGCCCAATCTCTCGATCCTTCTATCTCTTTAGTTTACCTTCTGGAGTGTTGTTATTCCTGTCAATTAGTCCTTGGCTGCAAATTTGATAAGTTCCCTTTCTATCCTCTTGTCTAAATCATTGATGAAGATGATCAGATATTGTGAATCCTCCTGTTCTGTTCTTTTTTCCGTGTTCAGGAGAGTCTTGTGTCCTTTGAGGAGGTGGCTGTGTATTTCTCTGAGGAGGAATGGTCTCAGCTGGATCCTGACCAAAAAGCGCTGCATTCGGAAGTCATGCTTGAAAACTATAGGAATGTGGTCTCTCTCGGTAAGAGTTTTCTTGTCCCCAATCCAAGAGGTCAAGAAGACAGATTATCGTTTGTTTTTTATTAAAAAATCACTAATCAGATATCGTCTCCTGGGAGGGAGAAGGAAAGGATCTGGCCTTCTTGTACTCAAAGGAAGGAAAGAGTCAATGTGTCTTTGCTTACATTAGAAGTCCTCAAGCTTTTTAAGTGGGGCAGTTCATGGTCTCTCAGACTGTTCGGGGGGCGGACTATAGTTTGAACTGCCTAATGACCGGCTAGGTGGGCGTGGCCAGGTGATGTGACTGGGGGCCGTGGTCAATTTAGCAGTCCACTTTGCCCTTGTCCTTCCTACGCTGTACTTGCTCAAAGGCATCTATTTATTTAATAAGACCCCCCTCCCTGAAAGGAAAAAGGGCGGAAACTTTCTTGCCATTTGCCTAACTTCATTAAAACAGCAGCTTTAGGTTCCTTAAAATAGGCCATTAACATAAGAATAAAAGAAACAGGAATTCCTTGAGAAATTGAGATCATCTGTAGGTAGACAAACACAAATCCTGATTTGCTCTCTCACACACACACACCACAATCTGCTTTGAAAGGTAAACATTATATATAAAGGAAAAGTTAGGGACAGAATACTTTAGAACCACTGCCGAAACTATGAATGTTGCCGCACTAAAGCCGTCCACACTTACAAATGACAGCAGAGATGCTGCAATGTATGCCTTACCTATTCCCCCATCCCACCCTGCCGAGGCTTTCCCTGCAATGATGTAGCGAGCCAGTATGTTAGGCATCTGTTCCCTGCTAACTGAGGCATGTACCAGATCTGGCCGAAGAGCCCTTGCAAGCTGATGAGCCTTTGGGTCAGTGAAATAGCCTTTCTTGAAGCCTTCCAACCTTTTCAGTCTCGGCGTGAAGAGCATTTACAAGCCAATGGAAGGCTTCAAGCAAAGGATTTTCCCCCAAAGTTTCAGTTCTTATAGCTCTGCTGTAATTAACCCGCCCCGATAATTCTTAAGTTTTCACCTTGTTCCTCCTTGGATGTTTCCCCTAATTATTCCTTCACTCAAAACTGACTTTGAATGAGATTTGCATATATATAGATAATTGTAAAGAAAGATATATTTTCTAGATATTTTCAAAGCTTTCATGACTCACGGATATAGAAATCACCATGTCTATATCACAGCAGGGTAGGCATGCAAAATACAACATGATGGAATTTTGGAAAAATTCGGAAGAAAATGTGTTGACTTTCTATAGTTTGAGCTCTCTAACCTTGTTATCCTTTTCATTTCTATTGTCTTTTGAAGGTAACATTGGGCAGGAGAATCAAGATTCCTGTGGACTGTTCCAAGTGATCAATGCTAAAGATGGAACGGAGAACTTTGGAATTCGAATGGAATTCAAAAGCCATGAGAGAAGCCAGTCAAATAATTGGAATCAGGAAAGTTCATCTTCCACTGATGCCCAACAAGAGAAAATAAGGAAAAAATATATTGGGAAAAGTGTGAAGCTAATCAAAGATAAATTACATGTAAACGAACACAAAGGAGAAGGTGGTATAAGACACAACAGACAAAATTACAATGAGATATTCATTCTTTGTCTTGGAAATACCTTCCTTACAACTCAAAAAGTGATTCACACAAAAAAGGAGCCTTATAAATGTTTGGAATCTGGAAAACATTTTAGAACGAGTGGGCAACTTACTTCCCATGAAAGGATTCACACTAGGGAGAAACAGTGTTCAGAAGCACCTGTAGCCCATGCCGCCCAATCCTTCCAGGTAGCACGAGAGAAACCATATAAATGCATGGAGTGTGGAAAGACCTTTATTCATAGCAATGGACTTAGAAACCACAAAACGATCCACACAGGAGAGAAACCATATAAATGCATAGAGTGTGGAAAGACCTTTGCTCTGAGCAAAAGACTAACTGTGCACAAAAAAATCCACACGGGCGAAAAACCATTTAAATGCATGGATTGTGAGAAAACCTTTACTCATCGTGGTAATCTTATTTCCCATAAAATAATCCACACAGGGGAGAAGCCATATAAATGCATGGAGTGTGGAAAGACCTTTGCTAAAAGAGGTAATCTTATTACCCACAAGATGATACACACAGGTGAGAAGCCATATAAATGCATGGAATGTGGAAAGACCTTTGCTCAGAATCGTCATCTATCTTCTCATAAAAGGATCCACACTCAGGAGAATGTATGTAGCAATTCTACTTTAGAGTTACATACCAGTCCACAAAGCTTTATAGCAGCCTTTGAGCAGTTCACAAAGTCAGCATATTGTCCCCAGGAATCTGGGTCCTCATTTTGCCGACCTCAAAAGGATGAAAGGCTGACTCAACCATGAGCCGGTCAGATCAAACTCCTGGCTGTGGGCAATTAGCCCTATGGTACTGCATTCTAACCTCTGACCCACCATGTTAACAAATTGGTTAACAAACATGGATGTTTGTTTAAGCAAATAACATATGCTGTAATGTTATTGTTTCAGTTGAATAAATCTATTTAAATTGTTATTTTTAAGGTAATGATTATTTTTCTCTTTCCTAAGTACAACAGAAAAATTGTCCAAATATGAATGATTAACCTATTAAACTCGGGATAAAAAAACTAATATGAAAAGTTGTTATTCTAAAAATCTTCATCTACTTGCGTACTAAAGTTATACCAGCAAGAATTAGCCTTTATGTAGAAAACTGTGATTTAAATCAAGCCTTACTGACTAGTGATTTAAATCGTGATTTAAATCAGTTTGATTTAAATCAAATCCATCCTGGTTGCAAGATTTGGGTTTGGCTAGTTTAGAGAAAAGAAGAATTAGGAGTGGCATGATAGCAGTGTTCCACTACTTGAGAGGCTGCCACAAAGAGGAGGGTGTCAATTTATTTTCCAAAGCACCAGAGGGCAGGACAAGAAACAATGCATGTGAACTAATGGAGGGAAGCAACCTGTAATTAACAAGAATACTCCTTACAGCAAGTTCTGTAATCCTCAATCCTTTCTTGTGCATTTTTGCTAAGTAGAAGGTTTTAAAGCAAACAGGAGCATCAGTGGAGATTAAGGTTATCATTTGGCCTGAAAGTGATATATTTATTCTAGCATTATATTTATCTTTTTATAGTGTGCCAGAGGCTAGAAAAAAGGGTAAAGGTAACTTAAAGAAAATTAATTAACAGTGTGTTTACTACTGTGTTTTCCTCAAAATAAGACCTACCTTAAAAATAAGCCGTAGCATGATTTTTCATGGTGCTCGCAACTTAAGCCCTATCTGCAAAGTAAGCCCTACTTTGCAGCATCATCAGTGGAGAGTAAGGGAGGGGCATGGGCAGAACAGGAGGCGGTGACCGCACCTGCAGGGGCCAACAGTGTTCAGAAGCACCTTTAGCCCGCCTAGCCCAGTCCCTTCAAGCAGCAAAGAGGCAGAGTTGTGGGATGAATCACGCGATCTGTCCCACCAGCTGTCTTTGGATGTAGAGTGTGCAGTAGAACTGGAGGATGAGGTTGGATAATGGGGTTGAGAGCACAGGGATCGCGGCAAGGCACTATTTCTGCGCCACCACTTCTCTTGCCTCAAGGCAACGACACCAGTTTGGAGGAGGCATGCGATCCAATCTGGTGGACACAGTGCGCAGCTGCTTGCCTACTCTGCCCTTTTGATTGCCTGCAGTTCTGATGGGGCAGGCGGCTGCGTGGTGTGTCCAGAGGGCAGGATCACATGTCTCCACAAACCCTGCACCTCTGTCTTCAAACCACCCGGCTGTTTCTGACAGGATTTGGACCCTTTGGAGATCTCTGCCCAGCCTTGAGGGTGGTTCTTCCTGAGGGAAGCGAATTTACATCCTCCAGAGATTTTTCTCCATCTCCACAGACGGTTCCTGGACAGGAAAGAGAGGAAGATGGAGAAATTGCTGCCTCTGGAGACCACGGACCTTTTTTTGGACAGGAAGGAATTGTGAGGGGCTTTTCACGCTACTCCCATGTTCATCATCCCTGTATTGTCCGTTCTCCTCAGGCGCGCTCCTGTTTCCCGCCCTTTCTACAATCCTGGCACTTTGCCCCTAATCCACCAGGGGGCGCCCTCTGCTAAGAGAAGGGAGCGTCAGGCGGTTCCCCATTGGTCCCCTGGAGGGCGAACGTCACAGCTGCCTTTCCAGAGCGGACTGTGACGGGAGGGACATCACAAACGCTTGCCGCTCTAGGACCCCGAACTCGTTCTCCTTAACCCCTTGGGCTCCGCAGGAGGCGGAGAGGCTGCGGGAGAGTCTGACGGGGCCCCTGGTGAGGCTCTTCCCTGGTCCCATGATCCCCAGCCGCCCTCTCCATGCAGGGAGAAGCGGGGATGCCGGGAAGGCGGGGGGATCCGGGGCACCCTTCCCTTACCCTTATCCGGGAAAGAGCCCAAGGGAGGGGAGGGGAGGGGAGGGTCTGCCTTGCGGAGTCCCAGCAGGAGAGGAGAGAAGCCGGGCGAGGAGAAGGCAGGATTCGCACCAGGCTCCCTGTCTCTGGAGCGGGAGAGAAGCGGGACGGCCTCTCCAGCTGCCTCCTTCCCAGCCCTGCTCTGGGATGAGCCGCTTGGGACTCCTGGAAGGTTGGTGAAGGTTGTTCAGTGGTTAAGTTCTACTTTCTAATTCTTGGCGTTTATTTTTCCTTCAATCTCAGATACAGAAACTGGAAGCCAGGCAAAAGTTTCTCTTGGGGGGGGGGAAGAAGAGCGGAATCCCTTGGAGGGATCAGTCCTGCAGCACCAGAAATGGTCCCGTGAAGGAAAAAGCATCTGGAGACCCACCAGAGTCCTTGGAGCCATTTGCAGTTGCTCTGCAGGACAGAGAAAGGATGGAGACACAACCTTTTGGAAAGGAGGGAAGCGGAAAAGGCCCTTCAGCTGCTCAGCCTGGGAAGGGAGGGAATCTCTGGACAAGGACCGGGCAGGAGATCCTGGAGGAGGAAACCATCCTCCCTTCAGAAATTCAGCCCTGGAATGTCATCCAATACCAGGACGCTGAGGGTCCCCGAGGCCTTTGCAGACGACTCCATGACTTTTGTAGGCAATGGCTGAGACCAGAAAAGCACACCAAAGCCCAGATGCTGGACCTGATGGTTTTGGAGCAGCTCCTGTTCCTTCTGCCCCCAGAGGTGGAGGGCTGGGTGCGGGAGTGTGGAGCAGAGACCAGTTCCCAGGCAGTGGCCCTGACTGAAGGCTTCCTCCTGAGCCACGTGGAGGAGCAGGTCGAGTTGCAGGTAAGAGTTCAATAGAGAATAGAGAATATGTTGGAATACTTCACCCCTCCTTCCCAAACCTCTCTGACATTCATAATGTTCCGAATATAAGAATTCATATTATGTTGTGTGATGTACATTAATTCTGCTTCTTCCTTCCTTCCTCGTATTTGAAGGGCTGCACTGTGGAGATCAGAGATCCTGACAGAAAGAAGAATTCATCAAATCCCCCTCAGAAGCTATTTTTCAAGAGGATCCCTTGGGAAGATCAAAGTCTGGACATTTCAGGAGGTAATCCAAGATCCTCTGATTTCCCAGAGAGATCCCATCTGTCTTACCTTATTCTCTTCTATAGTATACCTCCTCTTATTTTGTTAAATATGCATTTTGAAATTATTTTATCATTACAGAGAAAGAAAGAATGAAGTTTTCTAGTTTTTATGATGGCGCTCAAACAGTGGTTGAACCTCCAAATCAAGTAAGAAAGGAAAAAAATATTAGATTTGTATTCTCCTTTCCTTCAGGTATAGCATAATAGCAGGTTCAAGTTGCTGTCAGCCATCTTAACTTCCTCTGTAGACTATTACTGCGACACAATGATTTGTCATTTCTAACCTCAGAGAATCTCAGAGAAACAGAATGTTTAGGAAATGTTTTTTAAAGAACAGCTGTTAACTGATTCTGCTAAGTACTCCTCCAACTATGAGTTTATAAGAAGTAATTTTTTAACAAGTCCTTCAAGAAATAGGAATAAATGTATCACTGTAGTAGTGACTGATAGAGACCCATTCATTTTGTCATTCTCTGACTTGGAATTCTGCAAAGCTATTGAAAAATAACTAAATACTCACATTGCCACATTGCCCTTTTTGAAAAGCCTTGTTCAAGACCAGTCATTCAAAAAATAATCAAATCATATTAAAAAATAAAACAGAATTTTAAAATCCAAACAGAATGGCCACGTAGACCATGTAATTGCAGTACCTTAGGTACAAAATAATATCTAATCCTCTGATTTGTGCGTGGATTAGAAGATCAAACATTTCCACTTTGCAAAGGCTGAGAAATTACCTTCACAGGGAATTATCTCTTCTTTGTTTTCTCTCATTTAGCCATTGGCTCAGACTACTGATCAATAAATGATAAATCAGTTGATCTAGAAGTGGGATTACTTCACTGAGAAGCACTGTAAATTCTGCAGAATCAATCAACTTGATAAAACCTGCTCCAAATATTTCTTCAGTCAAAGAAATTTTCAGAATTGTCCATTTTCTCACATAAAAATAGGACTTGTGTGAAGGACAGCTATGTAAGTTAGTGGATACCTTTCCCATGGAACAATGGAGCAAAATAACAGAGTTATTCAGAGTTGGTAGGGATCTTAGAGGTCTTCTAGTCTAGTAGTCACCAACTAGTGGTCCGCGGCGCACCCTGGTGGTGGAACTGCTCCAGGATGAGCAATGGCCAGCAGGGCCGGATTTTCCTATAGGCTAACTAGGCTTCAGCCTAGGGCCTCAAGATCAAGAGGGGCCTATATTCAAATTGTTAGCAAAATTAAAATTACACTTTCACTATAGGTGAAAGGGCCTCATAAGTGGAATAGCCTAGGGCCTCTTTTCATCTAAATCCGGCCCTGATGGCCAGTCCTGTGACTAGAGCTCTGGAATATGGGACTTGCCAGGCAGCTCTTGGTGGGGCTGTAAATCTCCACTGTAGGGGGAGGTTCATGCAACTTGCAACTTTGCAGCGCAGTCCTTGCTGGCCGGAATGAGGTAATGCTGCAAGGCGGGGTGGCGGTGCAGGCAGGCCAAAGCAACAGGTGGTGGGAACCGCGGCCTGTTTCTTCCCCCTGCTGTAGCTTTCTGTCGGCTGAACCCACCCGTGGTTGTCCCTGTCCTGGCCCTCCCTTCTCAGTCACTCCTCGCCTGGCAAGGGAAAGGGAGTCGGGGATGGAGGTTCGCTCCATATTCCAGAGCGGGAGCGAAGCTTCGTCTCTTGCTGGATCTCGTGGCCGTTTCTTCCAGCCCTTGTTGGTGCTCTGCGCATCTCGGTCTTTCAGGAAGACGCTTGACTTCCTCTCAACCCCAAGACACTGGCTGGCCCATGAGATAAGAGAGAGAAAGAGAATGAGAGAGAGAGAGAATCAGAGAGAGAATGAGAGCGAGAGAAAGAAAGAGACAGAAAGAATGAAAGAGAGAAAGAATGAGAAAGAGTCGGAGAGAAAGAAAGGGGGAGAGAGATGAGAGAGAGAAAGAGAAGAGATGAGATAGAGGGGAAGAGAGGAAGAGAATGAAAGAGAGAAAGAGAATGAAAGAGAAAGAGACAGAATGAAAGAGAATGAGGGATAGAAAGAGACAGAGAGAATCAGTATGAGAGAGAAAGAGAAAGAGACAGAATGAAAGAGAGAATGAGAGAGAAAGAGAATCAGAATGAGAGAGAAAGACAGGGAATCAGAATGAAAAAGAGAATGAAAGAGAGAATGAAAGAAAAAGAATGAGAGACAGAAAAAGAGACAGAATCAGAATGAGCGACAGAATTAGAGAGAGAGAATGAAAGAGAACGAAAAAGACAGAATGAAAGAGAGAAAGAGACAGAGAGGGAATCAGAGACAATGAGAGGGAATGAGTGGGAGAGAGAGAAAGAGAGAGAGAAAGAGAGAGGAGGGAGAGTGCTTGTAGGACCCCATCCTGTCACTGGGAGTGCTGGTGCTTCAGCAAGTGGTGTGCTGGATTTGTATTAGTGGTCTGCGGGATTTCAAATTATGAACTTGGTGGTCCCTGAGGTCCAAAAGGTTGGGGACCTCTGTTCTAGTCCAACCCCCTGCTCAGACAAAAAGCTCTATAACATTTCAGATAAATGGCTGTCCAATTTCTTCTTAAACAGCTCCAGTGTTGAAACATCCACAACTTCTGGAGGCAACTCATTCCACTGATTAATTGTTCTCACTGACAGATTTCTCTGTAGTTGTAGATTAGTTCTCTCCTTGATTAGTTTCCATCTACTGCTTCCTGTCCTGCCTTCAGGTGGTTGTCTGGCCTTCAGGTGGTTTGGAGAATAGATTGGCTGCATCTTCTTTGTGGCAGCCCCTAGAGATCTTGCAACACTGCTATCATGTCACCCCCTAGTTCTTCTTTTCATTAAACTAGACGTACCCATTTCCAGCAACTGTTCTTTATATGTTTTAGCCTTCAGGACCCTAATCATTTTGGGTGCTCTTCTCTGCACTCTTTCTAGAGTCTCAATATCTTCGTTACATCTGGCAACCAAAACTGGATGCAATATTCCAAGTATGAAACCAATATTGGATGCCAACTGCTGTCTTACCAAGGCATTACAGAGTGGTACTAACACTTCATGTGATCTTGATTCTATCCCTCTCTTAACCCAGCCTATGATTGAGCTGGGTTTTTTGGCAGCTGTAGTATATATAGGACTCCAAGATCCCCGTTGCACTTTCTACTGTTGAGCTAGGTATCACCTATAGTTAGTTTTTCTTTCCTAAATAAAGAACCTTGCATTTCTCACAGTTGATTTTCATTTTGTTAGATGGGGCCCAATCTGTCGATCCTTCTATTTCTTTAGCTTACTTTCTGGAGTGTTGTTATTCCTGTCAATTAGTCCTTGGCTGCAAATTTGATAAGTTCCCTTTCTATCCTCTTGTCTAAATCATTGATGAAGATGAAGAGATCTTGCAAATCCTCCTGTTCTGTTCTTTTTTCCGTGTTCAGGAGAGTCTTGTGTCCTTCGAGGAGGTGGCTGTGTATTTCTCTGAGGAGGAATGGTCTCAGCTGGATCCTGACCAGAAAGCGCTGCATTCGGAAGTCATGCTTGAAAACTATAGGAACGTGGTCTCTCTCGGTAAGAGTTTTCTTGTCCCCAATCCAAGAGGTCAAGAAGACAGATTATCGTTTGTTTTTTATTAAAAAATCACTAATCAGATATCGTCTCCTGGGAGGGAGAAGGAAAGGATCTGGCCTTCTTGTACTCAAAGGAAGGAAAGAGTCAATGTGTCTTTGCTTACATTAGAAGTCCTCAAGCTTTTTAAGTGGGGCAGTTCACGGTCTCTCAGACTGTTCGGGGGGCGGACTATAGTTTGAACTGCCTAATGACCGGCTAGGTGGGCGTGGCCAGGTGGTGATGTAACTGGCGGGCGTGGCCAATTTAGCAGTCCACTTTGCCCTTGTCCTTCCTACGCTGTTCTTGCTCAAAGGCATCTATTTATTTAATAAGACCCCCCTCCCTGAAAGGAAAAAGAACGGAAACTTTCTTGCCATTTGCCTAACTTCATTAAAACAGCAGCTTTAGGTTCCTTAAAATAGGCCATTAACATAAGAATAAAAGAAACAGGAATTCTTTGAGAAATTGAGATCATCTGTAGGTAGACAAACACAAACCCTGATTTGCTCTCTCACACACACACACCACAATCTGCTTTGAAAGGTAAACATTATATATAAAGGAAAAGTTAGGGACAGAATACTTTAGAACCACTGCCGAAACTATGAATGTTGCAGCACTAAAGCCGTCCACACTTACAAATGACAGCAGAGATGCTGCAATGTATGCCTTACCTATTCCCCCATCCCACCCTGCCGAGGCTTTCCCTGCAATGATGTAGCGAGCCAGTATGTTAGGCATCTGTTCCCTGCTAACTGAGGCATGTACCAGATCTGGCCGAAGAGCCCTTGCAAGCTGATGAGCCTTTGGGTCAGTGAAATAGCCTTTCTTGAAGCCTTCCAACCTTTTCAGTCTCGGCGTGAAGAGCATTTACAAGCCAATGGAAGGCTTCAAGCAAAGGATTTTTCCCCAAAGTTTCAGTTCTTATAGCTCTGCTGTAATTAACCCGCCCCAATAATTCTTAAGTTTTCACCTTGTTCCTCCTTGGATGTTTCCCCTAATTATTCCTTCACTCAAAACTGACTTTGAATGAGATTTGCATATATATAGATAATTGTAAAGAAAGATATATTTTCTAGATATTTTCAAAGCTTTCATGACTCACGGATATAGAAATCACCATGTCTATATCACAGCAGGGTAGGCATGCAAAATACAACATGATGGAATTTTGGAAAAATTCGGAAGAAAATGTGTTGACTTTCTATAGTTTGACTCTCTAACCTTGTTATCCTTTTCATTTCTATTTTCTTTTGAAGGTAACATTGGGCAGGAGAATCAAGATTCCTGTGGACTGTTCCAAGTGATCAATGCTAAAGATGGAACGGAGAACTTTGGAATTCGAATGGAATTCAAAAGGCATGAGAGAAGCCAGTCAAATAATTGGAATCAGGAAAGTTCATCTTCCACTGATGCCCAACAAGAGAAAATAAGGAAAAAATATATTGGGAAAAGTGTGAAGCTAATCAAAGATAAATTACATGTAAACGAACACAAAGGAGAAGGTGGTATAAGACACAACAGACAAAATTACAATGAGATATTCATTCTTTGTCTTGGAAATACCTTCCTTACAACTCAAAAAGTGATTCACACAAAAAAGGAGCCTTATAAATGTTTGGAATCTGGAAAACATTTTAGAACGAGTGGGCAACTTACTTCCCATGAAAGGATTCACACTAGGGAGAAACAGTGTTCAGAAGCACCTGTAGCCCATGCAGCCCAATCCCTCCAGGTAGCACGAGAGAAACCATATAAATGCATGGAGTGTGGAAAGACCTTTATTCATAGCAATGGACTTAGAAACCACAAAACGATCCACACAGGAGAGAAACCATATGAATGCATGGAGTGTGGAAAGACCTTTGCTCTGAGCAAAAGACTTACGGTGCACAAAAAGATCCACACCGGGGAAAAACCATTTAAATGCATGGAGTGTGAGAAAACCTTTACTCATCATAGTCATCTTATTTCCCATAAGATAATCCACACAGGGGAGAAGCCATATAAATGCATGGAGTGTGGAAAGACCTTTGCTCGAAGAGGTGATTTTATTTCCCATCAGATGATCCACACAGGGAAGAAGCCATATAAATGCATGGAGTGTGGGAAAACCTTTATTCATAGCAATGGACTTAGAAACCACAAAACGATCCACACAGGAGAGAAACCATATAAATGCATAGAGTGTGGAAAGACCTTTGCTCTGAGCAAAAGACTTACTGTGCACAAAAAAATCCACACGGGCGAAAAACCATTTAAATGCATGGATTGTGAGAAAACCTTTACTCATCGTGGTAATCTTATTTCCCATAAAATAATCCACACAGGGGAGAAGCCATATAAATGCATGGAGTGTGGAAAGACCTTTACTAAAAGAGGTAATCTTATTACCCACAAGATGATACACACAGGTGAGAAGCCATATAAATGCATGGAATGTGGAAAGACCTTTGCTCAGAATCGTCATCTATCTTCTCATAAAAGGATCCACACTCAGGAGAACGTATGTAGCAATTCTACTTTAGAGTTACATACCAGTCCACAAAGCTTTATAGCAGCCTTTGAGCAGTTCACAAAGTCAGCATATTGTCCCCAGGAATCTGGGTCCTCATTTTACCGACCTCAAAAGGATGAAAGGCTGACTCAACCATGAGCCGGTCAGATCAAACTCCTGGCTGTGGGCAATTAGCCCTATGGTACTGCATTCTAACCTCTGACCCACCATGTTAACAAATTGGTTAACAAACATGGATGTTTGTTTAAGCAAATAACATATGCTGTAATGTTATTGTTTCAGTTGAATAAATCTATTTAAATTGTTATTATTAACGTAATGATTATTTTTCTCTTTCCTAAGTACAACAGAAAAATTGTCCAAATATGAATGATTAACCTATTAAACTCGGGATAAAAAAACTAATATGAAAAGTTGTTATTCTAAAAATCTTCATCTACTTGCGTACTAAAGTTATACCAGCAAGAATTAGTCTTTATGTAGAAAACTGTGATTTAAATCAAGCCTTACTGACTAGTGATTTAAATCGTGATTTAAATCAGTTTGATTTAAATCAAATCCATCCTGGTTGCAAGATTTGGGTTCGGCTAGTTTAGAGAAAAGAAGAATTAGGAGTGGCATGATAGCAGTGTTCCACTACTTGAGAGGCTGCCACAAAGAGGAGGGGGTCAATTTATTTTCCAAAGCACCAGAGGGCAGGACAAGAAACAATGCATGTGAACTAATGGAGGGAAGCAACCTGTAATTAACAAGAATACTCCTTACAGCGAGTTCTGTAATCCTCAATCCTTTCTTGTGCATTTTTGCTAAGTAGGAGGTTTTAAAACAAACAGGAGCATCAGTGGAGATTAAGGTTATCATTTGGCCTGAAAGTGATATATTTATTCTAGCATTATATTTATCTTTTTATAGTGTGCCAGAGGCTAGAAAAAAGGGTAAAGGTAACTTAAAGAAAATTAATTAACGGTGTGTTTACTACTGTGTTTTCCTCAAAATAAGACCTACCTTAAAAATAAGCCGTAGCATGATTTTTCATGGTGCTCGCAACTTAAGCCCTATCTGCAAAGTAAGCCCTACTTTGCAGCATCATCAACGGAGAGTAAGGGAGGGGCATGGGCAGAACAGGAGGCGGTGACCGCACCTGCAGGGGCCAACGGTGTTCAGAAGCACCTTTAGCCCGCCTAGCCCAGTCCCTTCAAGCAGCAAAGAGGCAGAGTTGTGGGATGAATCACGCGATCTGTCCCATCAGCTGTCTTTGGATGTAGAGTGTGCAGTAGAACTGGAGGATGAGGTTGGATAATGGGGTTGAGAGCACAGGGATCGCGGCAAGGCGCTATTTCTGCGCCACCACTTCTCTTGCCTCAAGGCAACGACACCAGTTTGGAGGAGGCATGCGATCCAATCTGGTGGACACAGTGCGCAGCTGCTTGCCTACTCTGCCCTTTTGATTGCCTGCAGTTCTGATGGGGCAGAAGGCTGCGTGGTGTGTCCAGAGGGCAGGATCACATGTCTCCACAAACCCTGCACCTCTGTCTTCAAACCACCCGGCTGTTTCTGACAGGATTTGGACCCTTTGGAGATCTCTGCCCAGCCTTGAGAGTGGTTCTTCCTGAGGGAAGCGAATTTACATCCTCCAGAGATTTTTCTCCATCTCCACAGACGGTTCCTGGACAGGAAAGAGAGGAAGATGGAGAAATTGCTGCCTCTGGAGACCACGGACCTTTTTTTGGACAGGAAGGAATTGTGAGGGGCTTTTCACGCTACTCCCATGTTCATCATCCCTGTATTGTCCGTTCTCCTCAGGCGCGCTCCTGTTTCCCGCCCTTTCTACAATCCTGGCACTTTGCCCCTAATCCACCAGGGGGCGCCCTCTGCTAAGAGAAGGGAGCGTCAGGCGGTTCCCCATTGGTCCCCTGGAGGGCGAACGTCACAGCTGCCTTTCCAGAGCGGACTGTGACGGGAGGGACATCACAAACGCTTGCCGCTCTAGGACCCCGAACTCGTTCTCCTTAACCCCTTGGGCTCCGCAGGAGGCGGAGAGGCTGCGGGAGAGTCTGACGGGGCCCCTGGTGAGGCTCTTCCCTGGTCCCATGATCCCCAGCCGCCCTCTCCATGCAGGGAGAAGCGGGGATGCCGGGAAGGCGGGGGGATCCGGGGCACCCTTCCCTTACCCTTATCCGGGAAAGAGCCCAAGGGAGGGGAGGGGAGGGGAGGGTCGGCCTTGCGGAGTCCCAGCAGGAGAGGAGAGAAGCCGGGCGAGGAGAAGGCAGGATTCGCACCAGGCTCCCTGTTTCCGGAGGGGGAGAGAAGCGGGACGGCCTCTCCAGCTGCCTCCTTCCCAGCCCTGCTCTGGGATGAGCCGTTTGGGACTCCTGGAAGGTTAGGTGAAGGTTTTTCAGTGGTTAAGTTCTACTTTCTAATTCTTGGCGTTTATTTTTCCTTCAATCTCAGATACAGAAACTGGAAGCCAGGCAAAAGTTTCTCTTGGGGGGGGGGGAAGAAGAGCGGAATCCCTTGGAGGGATCAGTCCTGCAGCCCCAGAAATGGTCCCGTGAAGGAAAAGGCATCTGGAGACCCACCAGAGTCCTTGGAGCCATTTGCAGTTGCTCTGCAGGACAGAGAAAGGATGGAGACACAACCTTTTGGAAAGGAGGGAAGCGGAAAAGGCCCTTCAGCTGCTCAGCCTGGGAAGGGAGGGAATCTCTGGACAAGGACCGGGCAGGAGATCCTGGAGGAGGAAACCATCCTCCCTTCAGAAATTCAGCCCTGGAATGTCATCCAATACCAGGACGCTGAGGGTCCCCGAGGCCTTTGCAGACGACTCCATGACTTTTGTAGGCAATGGCTGAGACCAGAAAAGCACACCAAAGCCCAGATGCTGGACCTGATGGTTTTGGAGCAGCTCCTGTTCCTTCTGCCCCCAGAGGTGGAGGGCTGGGTGCGGGAGTGTGGAGCAGAGACCAGTTCCCAGGCAGTGGCCCTGACTGAAGGCTTCCTCCTGAGCCACGTGGAGGAGCAGGTCGAGTTGCAGGTAAGAGTTCAATAGAGAATAGAGAATATGTTGGAATACTTCACCCCTCCTTCCCAAACCTCTCTGACATTCATAATGTTCCGAATATAAGAATTCATATTATGTTGTGTGATGTACATTAATTCTGCTTCTTCCTTCCTTCCTCGTATTTGAAGGGCTGCACTGTGGAGATCAGAGATCCTGACAGAAAGAAGAATTCATCAAATCCCCCTCAGAAGCTATTTTTCAAGAGGATCCCTTGGGAAGATCAAAGTCTGGACATTTCAGGAGGTAATCCAAGATCCTCTGATTTCCCAGAGAGATCCCATCTGTCTTACCTTATTCTCTTCTATAGTATACCTCCTCTTATTTTGTTAAATATGCATTTTGAAATTATTTTATCATTACAGAGAAAGAAAGAATGAAGTTTTCTAGTTTTTATGATGGCGCTCAAACAGTGGTTGAACCTCCAAATCAAGTAAGAAAGGAAAAAAATATTAGATTTGTATTCTCCTTTCCTTCAGGTATAGCATAATAGCAGGTTCAAGTTGCTGTCAGCCATCTTAACTTCCTCTGTAGACTATTACTGCGACACAATGATTTGTCATTTCTAACCTCAGAGAATCTCAGAGAAACAGAATGTTTAGGAAATGTTTTTTAAAGAACAGCTGTTAACTGATTCTGCTAAGTACTCCTCCAACTATGAGTTTATAAGAAGTAATTTTTTAACAAGTCCTTCAAGAAATAGGAATAAATGTATCACTGTAGTAGTGACTGATAGAGACCCATTCATTTTGTCATTCTCTGACTTGGAATTCTGCAAAGCTATTGAAAAATAACTAAATACTCACATTGCCACATTGCCCTTTTTGAAAAGCCTTGTTCAAGACCAGTCATTCAAAAAATAATCAAATCATATTAAAAAATAAAACAGAATTTTAAAATCCAAACAGAATGGCCACGTAGACCATGTAATTGCAGTACCTTAGGTACAAAATAATATCTAATCCTCTGATTTGTGCGTGGATTAGAAGATCAAACATTTCCACTTTGCAAAGGCTGAGAAATTACCTTCACAGGGAATTATCTCTTCTTTGTTTTCTCTCATTTAGCCATTGGCTCAGACTACTGATCAATAAATGATAAATCAGTTGATCTAGAAGTGGGATTACTTCACTGAGAAGCACTGTAAATTCTGCAGAATCAATCAACTTGATAAAACCTGCTCCAAATATTTCTTCAGTCAAAGAAATTTTCAGAATTGTCCATTTTCTCACATAAAAATAGGACTTGTGTGAAGGACAGCTATGTAAGTTAGTGGATACCTTTCCCATGGAACAATGGAGCAAAATAACAGAGTTATTCAGAGTTGGTAGGGATCTTAGAGGTCTTCTAGTCTAGTAGTCACCAACTAGTGGTCCGCGGCGCACCCTGGTGGTGGAACTGCTCCAGGATGAGCAATGGCCAGCAGGGCCGGATTTTCCTATAGGCTAACTAGGCTTCAGCCTAGGGCCTCAAGATCAAGAGGGGCCTATATTCAAATTGTTAGCAAAATTAAAATTACACTTTCACTATAGGTGAAAGGGCCTCATAAGTGGAATAGCCTAGGGCCTCTTTTCATCTAAATCCGGCCCTGATGGCCAGTCCTGTGACTAGAGCTCTGGAATATGGGACTTGCCAGGCAGCTCTTGGTGGGGCTGTAAATCTCCACTGTAGGGGGAGGTTCATGCAACTTGCAACTTTGCAGCGCAGTCCTTGCTGGCCGGAATGAGGTAATGCTGCAAGGCGGGGGTGGCGGTGCAGGCAGGCCAAAGCAACAGGTGGTGGGAACCGCGGCCTGTTTCTTCCCCCTGCTGTAGCTTTCTGTCGGCTGAACCCACCCGTGGTTGTCCCTGTCCTGGCCCTCCCTTCTCAGTCACTCCTCGCCTGGCAAGGGAAAGGGAGTCGGGGATGGAGGTTCGCTCCATATTCCAGAGCGGGAGCGAAGCTTCGTCTCTTGCTGGATCTCGCGGCCGTTTCTTCCAGCCCTTGTTGGTGCTCTGCGCATCTCGGTCTTTCAGGAAGACGCTTGACTTCCTCTCAACCCCAAGACACTGGCTGGCCCATGAGATAAGAGAGAGAAAGAGAATGAGAGAGAGAGAGAATCAGAGAGAGAATGAGAGCGAGAGAAAGAAAGAGACAGAAAGAATGAAAGAGAGAAAGAATGAGAAAGAGTCGGAGAGAAAGAAAGGGGGAGAGAGATGAGAGAGAGAAAGAGAAGAGATGAGATAGAGGGGAAGAGAGGAAGAGAATGAAAGAGAGAAAGAGAATGAAAGAGAAAGAGACAGAATGAAAGAGAATGAGGGATAGAAAGAGACAGAGAGAATCAGTATGAGAGAGAAAGAGAAAGAGAGAGAATGAGAGAGAAAGAGAATCAGAATGAGAGAGAGAAAGACAGGGAATCAGAATGAAAAAGAGAATGAAAGAGAGAATGAAAGAAAAAGAATGAGAGACAGAAAAAGAGACAGAATCAGAATGAGCGACAGAATTAGAGATAGAGAGAATGAAAGAGAACGAAAAAGACAGAATGAAAGAGAGAAAGAGACAGAGAGGGAATCAGAGACAATGAGAGGGAATGAGTGGGAGAGAGAGAAAGAGAGAGAGAAAGAGAGAGGAGGGAGAGTGCTTGTAGGACCCCATCCTGTCACTGGGAGTGCTGGTGCTTCAGCAAGTGGTGCGCTGGATTTGTATTAGTGGTCTGCGGGATTTCAAATTATGAACTTGGTGGTCCCTGAGGTCCAAAAGGTTGGGGACCTCTGTTCTAGTCCAACCCCCTGCTCAGACAAAAAGCTCTATAACATTTCAGATAAATGGCTGTCCAATTTCTTCTTAAACAGCTCCAGTGTTGAAACATCCACAACTTCTGGAGGCAACTCATTCCACTGATTAATTGTTCTCACTGACAGATTTCTCTGTAGTTGTAGATTAGTTCTCTCCTTGATTAGTTTCCATCTACTGCTTCCTGTCCTGCCTTCAGGTGGTTGTCTGGCCTTCAGGTGGTTTGGAGAATAGATTGGCTGCATCTTCTTTGTGGCAGCCCCTAGAGATCTTGCAACACTGCTATCATGTCACCCCCTAGTTCTTCTTTTCATTAAACTAGACGTACCCATTTCCAGCAACTGTTCTTTATATGTTTTAGCCTTCAGGACCCTAATCATTTTGGGTGCTCTTCTCTGCACTCTTTCTAGAGTCTCAATATCTTCGTTACATCTGGCAACCAAAACTGGATGCAATATTCCAAGTATGAAACCAATATTGGATGCCAACTGCTGTCTTACCAAGGCATTACAGAGTGGTACTAACACTTCATGTGATCTTGATTCTATCCCTCTCTTAACCCAGCCTATGATTGAGCTGGGTTTTTTGGCAGCTGTAGTATATATAGGACTCCAAGATCCCCGTTGCACTTTCTACTGTTGAGCTAGGTATCACCTATAGTTAGTTTTTCTTTCCTAAATAAAGAACCTTGCATTTCTCACAGTTGATTTTCATTTTGTTAGATGGGGCCCAATCTGTCGATCCTTCTATTTCTTTAGCTTACTTTCTGGAGTGTTGTTATTCCTGTCAATTAGTCCTTGGCTGCAAATTTGATAAGTTCCCTTTCTATCCTCTTGTCTAAATCATTGATGAAGATGAAGAGATCTTGCAAATCCTCCTGTTCTGTTCTTTTTTCCGTGTTCAGGAGAGTCTTGTGTCCTTCGAGGAGGTGGCTGTGTATTTCTCTGAGGAGGAATGGTCTCAGCTGGATCCTGACCAGAAAGCGCTGCATTCGGAAGTCATGCTTGAAAACTATAGGAACGTGGTCTCTCTCGGTAAGAGTTTTCTTGTCCCCAATCCAAGAGGTCAAGAAGACAGATTATCGTTTGTTTTTTATTAAAAAATCACTAATCAGATATCGTCTCCTGGGAGGGAGAAGGAAAGGATCTGGCCTTCTTGTACTCAAAGGAAGGAAAGAGTCAATGTGTCTTTGCTTACATTAGAAGTCCTCAAGCTTTTTAAGTGGGGCAGTTCACGGTCTCTCAGACTGTTCGGGGGGCGGACTATAGTTTGAACTGCCTAATGACCGGCTAGGTGGGCGTGGCCAGGTGGTGATGTAACTGGCGGGCGTGGCCAATTTAGCAGTCCACTTTGCCCTTGTCCTTCCTACGCTGTTCTTGCTCAAAGGCATCTATTTATTTAATAAGACCCCCCTCCCTGAAAGGAAAAAGAACGGAAACTTTCTTGCCATTTGCCTAACTTCATTAAAACAGCAGCTTTAGGTTCCTTAAAATAGGCCATTAACATAAGAATAAAAGAAACAGGAATTCTTTGAGAAATTGAGATCATCTGTAGGTAGACAAACACAAACCCTGATTTGCTCTCTCACACACACACACCACAATCTGCTTTGAAAGGTAAACATTATATATAAAGGAAAAGTTAGGGACAGAATACTTTAGAACCACTGCCGAAACTATGAATGTTGCAGCACTAAAGCTGTCCACACTTACAAATGACAGCAGAGATGCTGCAATGTATGCCTTACCTATTCCCCCATCCCACCCTGCCGAGGCTTTCCCTGCAATGATGTAGCGAGCCAGTATGTTAGGCATCTGTTCTCTGCTAACTGAGGCATGTACCAGATCTGGCCGAAGAGCCCTTGCAAGCTGATGAGCCTTTGGGTCAGTGAAATAGCCTTTCTTGAAGCCTTCCAACCTTTTCAGTCTCGGCGTGAAGAGCATTTACAAGCCAATGGAAGGCTTCAAGCAAAGGATTTTTCCCCAAAGTTTCAGTTCTTATAGCTCTGCTGTAATTAACCCGCCCCAATAATTCTTAAGTTTTCACCTTGTTCCTCCTTGGATGTTTCCCCTAATTATTCCTTCACTCAAAATTGACTTTGAATGAGATTTGCATATATATAGATAATTGTAAAGAAAGATATATTTTCTAGATATTTTCAAAGCTTTCATGACTCACGGATATAGAAATCATCATGTCTATATCACAGCAGGGTAGGCATGCAAAATACAACATGATGGAATTTTGGAAAAATTCGGAAGAAAATGTGTTGACTTTCTATAGTTTGAGCTCTCTAACCTTGTTATCCTTTTCATTTCTATTGTCCTTTGAAGGTAATAATGGGCAGGAGAATCAAGATTCCTGTGGACTGTTCCAAGTGATCAATGCCAAAGATGGAATGGAGAACTTTGGAATTCGAATGGAAAAGACCCACACGGGCGAAAAACCATTTAAATGCATGGATTGTGAGAAAACCTTTACTCATCGTGGTCATCTTATTTGCCATAAGATGATCCACACAGGGGAGAAGCCATATAAATGCATGGAGTGTGGAAAGACCTTTGCTCGAAGAGGTGATTTTATTTCCCATCAGATGATCCACACAGGGAAGAAGCCGTATAAATGCATGGAGTGTGGAAAGACATTTTCTAAAAGAGGTAATCTTATTACCCACAAGATGATACACACAGGTGAGAAGCCATATAAATGCATGGAGTGTGGAAAGACTTTTGCTCAAAGAGGTAATCTTATTTCCCATAAGATGATCCACACAGGGGAGAAGCCATATAAATGCATGGAGTGTGGAAAGACCTTTGCTCAAAGAGGTAATCTTATTTCCCATAAGATGATCCACACAGGGGAGAAGCCATATAAATGCATGGAGTGTGGAAAGACCTTTGCTCAACACAGTTATCTTGCTTCTCATAAAAAGATCCACTCAGAAGAGAAACCATTTAAATGCATGGTGTGTGTAAAGACTTTTGCTGAAAGAGGTAGACTTATTACCCATAAGATGATCCACACAGGGGAGCAACCATTTCAATGTATGGGGTGTGGAAAGACCTTTGCTCAACGCCGTTATCTTGCTTCCCATATAAAGATCCACTCAGAAGAGAAACCATATAAATGCATGGAGTGTGGAAAGACATTTATTACGAGCAGTGCTCTTAATTCTCATAGCAGAATCCACACAGGAGAGAAACCATATAAATGCATGGAGTGTGGAAAGACGTTTACTAAGAGCAGTACTCTTACGTCTCATAGCAGAATCCACACAGGAGAGAAGCCATATAAATGCATGGAATGTGGAAAGACCTTTGCTCAGAATTGTCATCTATCTTCTCATAAAAGGATCCACACTCAGGAGAAAGTATGTAGCAATTCTACTTTAGAGTTACATACCAGTCCACAAAGCTTTATAGCAGCCTTTGAGCAGTTCACAAAGTCAGCATATTGTCCCCAGGAATCTGGGTCCTCATTTTACCGTCCTCAAAAGGATAAAAGGGTGACTCAACCATGAGCCGGTCAGATCAAACTCCTGGCTGTGGGCAATTAGCTTGTAGTACTGCATTCTAACCTCTGACCCACCATGTCTATAGATTTTTATGTGTACACCTATTGTGCCTTTCTGATCCACATGAGACAAGGTTGAATCCAACAAAGTGAAATTTAATGCAGAGAAATGTAAGATTTTACACCTGGGTGGGAAAAACAGATTACAGGAAATGTGGCTCAAAAACTAACTGTGAGAGGAACCTTGGGAGTCCAAATGGATGATCACTTAAATATGGGTCACCTGTTTGCGGCAGATCTGGCCCCGACTTCATCGTAACCGATACTAACCCTTTGACCCCCAAACCCTTCCCTTTCCGTTCCCCATTCTCATCTTCTCTTTGGCCATCTTCCAAGTCAGTCTCCCCAGCTTCTGACCTCAGCCCACAGAAATGTACCCCTCCCATCCCATCTCCTAGGGGATATTATCTTCAGAGAAAATAAGTAGGTCAAGCCTCGTCTCCTCCTTTTTATGGCAGCATCAGAATGCTGACATCTGCAGTGGCTGCTGTATACAGAGTGGCTGGTCCTGTGCCTCTGCCTGCTGCCAGTGCCACGCGCAACAATGCCTTATGCACGGTCACTCATGCCTTACGCACGGTCACTCATGCTCTCGTCACGTCCCGCCTGGACTATTGTAATGCTCTCTACATGGGGCTCCCCTTGAAGAGCACCCGGAGGCTCCAACTGGTCCAGAATGCGGCAGCGCGGGTGGTTATGTGGGCAACTCGGCGCTCCCATGTAACATCTCTCCTGCACGAGCTGCACTGGCTTCCAGTGGTCTACCAGGTGCGCTTCAAGGTATTGGTTACCACCTTTAGAGCGCTCCATGGCTCAGGACCTGGGTATTTACGAGACCACCTTCTGCCACCAACAGACTCCCACCGACCAGTACGCTCCCACACAGAGGGGCTCCTCAGGGTGCTGTTGGTCAAACAATGCCAACTGGCGGCCCCCAGGGGGAGAGCCTTCTCTGTGGGGGCACTTACCCTCTGGAATAAGCTGCCCCTGGAGATACGGTGAATCCCTGATCTACGCACCTTTCGCCGTGCCCTTAAGACTTTTTTATTCCAACAAGCCAGGCTGGCTTAACTCTTTTAAATTGTTTTAATTTTTAAATTGTTTAATTATGGGTTTTAATACAGGGGTGCTTTTAATTGTGGCCCAAATTAATTTAATTGGATTTTAATACTGTTTTTAAATTTTGTATTTCTTGTGTTTTATCTGTTGGCTGTTCACCGCCCCGAGTCCTTCGGGAGAGGGGCGGTATATAAATATAAACAATAAATACATAAATAAATAAGCAATCCCAGTTGCTGCAAGCGAGCAGTGAGCATCTCAAAAGCGAAAAGTGGCACTCACCTGCCGCCCCTGGTGGCGAAACGTAGAGAACAGCCACCCTCCCTTTGGGAAAGAGCAGGTCAAGCCAGGTCTTATTCTGATCACATCATAGCATGTTTTGGAAGGAGGAAGATGCAGCTGCTATTGGCCGTGTTGGGCTTTGCATGCTGGTGGCAAGATACTGCAGGATTTATATTTATCTCCCTTGCAAAACACACAGATGTGTGAATCCTGGTTCTTGCTTTCAACCACAACACTTGCAACCACTGACCCAAGCGACTCTTGGGGGCTCTTCGTCCTCCTGACAGGACGACTCTCGGCCGCCGAGCTGGGCTGTTCCTGCTTGACAGGGGGCCAGAGTTCTCAACAACCACAAGACATAAGCTGTGTTTCCCAGAGATTCTCCTGGTCCTCCTCTTCTGACCGCCCGGCTGTTTCTGACAGGATTTGGACCCTTTGGAGATCTCTGCCCAGCCTTCAGGATGGCTCTTCCTGAGGAAAGCGAGTTTAAATCCTCCAGAGATTTTTCTCCACTCCACAGACGGTTCTTGAACAGGAAAGAGAGGAAGATGGAGAAATTGCTGCCTCTGGAGACCACAGAGCTTTTTTTGGGTAGGAAGGAATTGTGAGGGGCTTTCCACACTACTCCCATGTCCATCATCCCTGCCCTCTCCGTTCTCCTCAGGCGCGCTCCTGTTTCCCGCCCTTTCTACAATCCTGGCACTTTGCCCCTAATCCACCAGGGGGCGCGCTCTGCTAAGAGATCGGAACTCGAGGCGCTTCCCCATTGGGCACTGGAGGACGAATGTCAAAGCTGCCTTTGAAGACGAGGCTGGGAAGGAAGTGACATCATAGAGCTTTGCCTCTCTAGGACACCGCGCTCGCTCTCCTTAACTCTTGGAGAGGCTGCGGGAGAGTCTGGCGGGGGGAGATCCAGACGTGCCCCGGGTGAGGTGGGGGCTCTTCTAGCGGCAAAAGGAGGCGGAGGAGGGAGAGACCCGCTCCCGGCCCTCCTCCGGCTTCAACCCCGGGTCCCATGCTCCCCAGCCGCCCTCTGCGGGGATGGGCGAGGGTCCCTTCCCTTACCCGTGTCCGGGGAAGAGCCCGAGTGGGGGGAGGGGAGGGTCGGCCTTGCGGAGGCCCAGCAGGAGAGGAGAGAAGCCGGGCGAGGAGGAGGCAGGATTCGCACCAGGCTCCCCGAGGGCTCCATCCTCTGCAGCCCGGCCTGACTCTGGAGGGGGAGAGAAGCGGGGCGGCCTCTCCAGCTGCCTCCTTCCCGGCCCTGCTCGGGGGACCTCGGTCCTGCGCTGGGATGAGCCGCTTGGGACTCCTGGAAGGTTGGGTGAGGGTTGTTCAGTGCCTGAATTCCACTTTGTAATGCTTAATATTTATTTTTCTTTCCATCTCAGATACAGAAACTGGAAGCCATTTGAAATCTTTGCAAACTAAACTTTCCTCTTGGGGAAAAAAAAAGAGCGGAATAACTTGGAGGAATCAATCCTGCAACACCAGAAATGGTCCCGTGAAGGAAAAGGCATCTGGAGACCCACCAGAGTCCTTGGAGCCATTTGCAGTTGCTCTGCAGGACAGAGAAAGGATGGAGACACAACCTTTTGGAAAGGAGGGAGCCGGAAAAGGCCCTTCAGCTGCTCAGCCTGGGAAGGGGATGAAGCTCTGGACAAGGACTGGGCAGGAGATCCTGGAGGAGGAAACCATCCTCCCTTCAGAAGTTCAGCCCTGGAACTTCATCCAATACCAGGAGGCTGAGGGTCCCCGAGGACTTTGCAGACGACTCCATGACTTTTGTAGGCAATGGCTGAGACCCGAAAAGCACACCAAAGCCCAGATGCTGGACCTGGTGGTTCTGGAGCAGCTCCTTGCTCTTCTGCCCCCAGAGATGGAGGGCTGGGTGCGGGAGTGTGGAGCAGAGACCAGCTCCCAGGCGGTGGCCCTGACTGAAGGCTTCCTTCTGAGCCAGGTGGAGGAACAGAAGGAGCAGGTCGAGTTGCAGGTGAGACACTTTAGGGAGCTCAAAAGGGAATAAAGAATGTGTTTGAATACGTCACCCATCCTTCCCAAACTTCTCTGACATTCATTATGTTTGGAATATAAGATTTCACTTTATGTTGTGTGAGGTACATTAATTGTGCTTCTTTTTTCCTTCCTCCTATTTGAAGTGCTGCACTGTGGAGATGAGAGATCCTGAGGGAAAGAAGAATCCATCAAATCCCCCTCAGAAGCTATTTTTCAGGAGGATCCCTTGGGAAGATCAAAGTCAGGACACGTCAGGAGGTAATCCAAGATCCTCCGATTACCCAGAGATCCCATCTGTCTTACCTTCTTCTCTTTTGTAGTATACCTCCTCTTATTTTGTTAAATATGCATTTTGAAATTATTTTATCATTACAGAGAAACAAAGAAGGAAGTTTTCTGCTTTTTACAATGGAGCTCAAACTGTGATTGAACCTCCAAATCAAGTAAGAAAGAGAAAAGTTATTAGATTTGTATTCTCCTTTCCGTCAAGAAGTGAAGCGGTTGTGCAGAGTTCTCTCTCCTTCTATTTCCCCCCTTGTTTAGGCTGGGTAATTTTTGTGTTCCTGTGCGACATGGACAGCATAATAGCAGGTTCAAGTTGCTGTCAGCCAGCATAACTTCCTCTGTAGTCTATTACTGGGACACAATGGTTTATCATTTGTACCCTCAGATTCTGTTTAGGATATATTTTTGAAAAGACCACAGGTTAACTGGTTCTGTTAGGTACTTCTCCAACTATGAATTTACAAGAAATAATTTCAACTAATAGGAATAAATCAGTGGTGGGTTCTAACCGGTGTTACCACCAGTTCGCTTCAGGCACACACTTATTCTATTCCAATATTGTTTTACTTTGGGACACATCCACCACATGTGGTAATATGTTTACATTTTGTTTACATTTCCAACAAGTTGATGAGGTATTGGGGAACATTTTAGCCAGTCTTGCTGGTGGAAGGTGCCACTTATAAAACATTTTATACATGTTTTCCTTGTAGGCTACAAACATTGTCAATTTATAGTTTTTGTTCCATAATTTCTCTCATTTCTCCAATTCAATGTTATAACCAAAATTTTTGGCCCAGATTATCATAGTTTCTTTGACTAACTCCTCCTCCATTTTATATCTCAATAATTATAAATTTTCTTAATCAATTTGTCCTTTGTGCCTTGTAGAATCTTGTCTAAGTACTTCTCGTGGTTCTTTTTGAAATCCATATTGTTCTAAATCTTTCCTGTATCTAGACTGTATCTGCATATATGGCCACCAATCGATGTCTATGCCCTGTTCTTTTAGTTCTTGTCTTGTTTTCAGTTCCCTCTGGCCATTTAGTAGATATTTATATCTTTTTATTTTATCAATATCCAATACCTTCGGGTAAATTAATGCCTCCATCATTGATAGCCAATCTGGAATTTTATTGTAATGGTTCTTTTTTACTCTTTGCCATGTTTATAGCAGCGCATCTCTAATTAGATGTCTCTGGAAGTAGCTATGGAGTCTGTTTTTTCCATCCCATAAGAAGGCATGCCATCCTATCTGTAAGTCGTGCCCTTCTAATGTCAAAGTCCTTTTATTTTTTAATTCAATTAATCCAAGTGAGTGTTGTTGCCTGGTAATATGTCTCCCAGTCTGGGAGCCCAAAGCCACTTCTTTCTCTGTTGTCCTGTAATTTCATTTTAATTCTAGGTTTTTTCCCTTGCCAAATACATTTCGCTATTAATTTATTTAAGTCTTTGAAGAAATTCTTCCCTAATTTTATTGGTGCTGCTTGCAGGAGGAACAATATTCGTGATAGAATGTTCATTTTGATCGAGGCTATCCTTCCTATGAGAGATAGTTGTAATTTTTTCCAGGTTTCCAAATCCCTTTTTATCTGTAATATTAGTTGTAATTATCCTCTTTGATCGACGAACATTTAGCTGATAGCCAAATTCCTAAATATTTTACTTTTTTAGTCGTTTGAATGCCCATTCTATCTTCCAGTTCACTTTCCTGTTTTTTAGTGAGGTTTTTCGTTATTTATTTATTTTTTTAATTTGATTTATATGCCGCCCTTCTCTGGAGATTCAGGGCGGCTTACAATGCGCTAAGCAATAGCCTTCATACTTTTGTATATTTATACAAAGTCAGCTTATTGCCCCCACAAACTGGGTCCTCAATTTACCTACCTTAGAAAGGATGGGAGGCTGAGTCAACCTTGAGCCTGGTAAGATTCGAACTTACAGTAATTGCAGACAGCTGGTGTTAATCACAATGCTATCAGTCTGCTGAGCCACCAGGCCCTTTTTTTTTCTGCTTCTAATCCATCCAGAAAGCCTGTAAATCCACCACATCACCAAGTCACCATTCAGTCTACACAATTATCTATTCCAATTCTTCCAGCAACCATTCTTTATAAGAGCAACATTTTGGTTGCTCTTCTCTGCACTCTTTCTAGAGTCTCAAGATCCTTTTTAAATCTGGCAAACAAAACTGGATGCAATATTCCAAGTATGCAACCAATATTAGATGCCAAGTGCTGCCTTACCAAGGCATTACAAAGTGGTACTAACACTTCATGTGGTCTTGATTCTATCCTTCTCTTAACGCAGCCTATGATTGAGTTGGGGTTTTTTTTGTCAACTGTAGCACATTTCTGGCTCATGTTTAAGTGATTGTCCACTAGGACTCCAAGATCCCCATTGCATTTTCTACTGTTGAGCTAGGTATCACCTATTCCATGCCTGTGCAGTTAGTTTTTCTTTCCTAAATAAAGAACCTTACATTTCTCACCGTTGATTTTTCTCATTTTGTTAGATAGGGCCCAATCTGTCGATCCTTCTATCTCTTTAGCTTACCTTCTGGAGTGTTCCTGTCAATTTAGTCTTGTCTTCAAATTTGAGGACTTTCCCTTCTATCCACTTGTCTAAAGCACTGATGAAGATAAAGAGATCTTGCAAATCTTCCTGTTCTGTTCTTTTTTCCGTGTTCAGGAGAGCCGTGTGTCCTTCGAGGAGGTGGCTGTGTATTTCTCTGAGGAGGAGTGGTCTCAGCTGGATTCTGACCAAAAAGCGCTGCATTCGGAAGTCATGCTTGAAACCCATAGGAACGTGGTCTCTCTGGGTAAGTTTTTTAGTCCCCAGTCCGAGAGTTCAAGAAGACAGATTATAGTTTGTTTTTTATTAAAAAATCACTAATCAGATATCATCTCCTGGGAGGGAAAAGGAAAGGATCTGGCCTTCTCGTACTCCAAGAAAGAAAAGAGTCAATGTTTCTTTGCTTACATCAGAGGCCCTCAAACTTTTTAAACAGGGGAGCAGTTCACGATCCCTCAGACTGTTGGGGGGCCGGACTATAGCTTGATCTGCCTAATGACCGGCTGGATGGGTGTGACCAGGTGGTCATGTGACTGGGTGGGCGTGGCCAATTTAGCAGTCCATTTTGCCTTTGTCCTTCCTAAGCTGTACTTGCTCAAAGGCATCTATTTATTTAATAAGACACCCCCCCTTCTTGCCACTTGCCTAACTTCATTAGAACAGCAGCTTTAGGTTCCTTAAAATAGGCCATTAACAAAAGAAGAAAAAAAAAACAGGATTTCCTTCAAAATAACTCCTGATCATATGTTTCAGATGACCGCACAATAAACCAGACTCAGAACTGCACCAATTAAGACTGTAACTAAAAGCCCACTCTAAAAGCCATTACCATTTCTCTGAATGCACCATATATCTTCATGTAAATTTATTTGTGATGCATTTAACTCATGAAATGACCTTTTGTTACTACTTCCAGCAATATTAATCTGCATTTCTTACTTTTATTTAAAAAACAGATTTCAAATTATACAAACCCCATTGAGATCATCTGTAGGCAGACAAACACAAGCACTGATTTGCTCTCTCTCGCAATCCACCCCCCTCAATATGCTTTGAAAGATAAATATTATATATAAAGTTAGGGACAGAATACTTTAGAACCACTGCCAAAACTATGAATGTTGCAGCACTAAAGCCGTCCACACTTACAAATGACAGCAGAGATGCTGCAACATACGCCCTACCTACACCCCCATTCCACCCTGCCAAGACTTTCTCTGCAATGATGTAGCGAGCCAGTGGTTCCTTTGCCTTCTTTGGTGCATTTGCAGAAAATATAGCGCTAAAGTAGTGAGAAATCACATGAGATCAGTGCAAAATCTCGCAGTACTGATCTCGTGTGATCTCACACTATAGTATGTTAGGCGTCTGTTCTCTGCTAACTGAGGTCTGTACCTCTCTGCTGTAATTAACCCACCCCAAGAAAACTTAGGTTTGCTCGTAATTCTTCTTTGGATGTTTCCCCTAATTATTCCTTAACTCAAAACAGACTTTGAATGAGATTTGCATATATAGATAATTGTAAAGAAAGATATTCGTTGACTTTCTACCGTTTGATCTTTTTCTCTAACCGTGTTATCATTTTCATTTCTCTTTTTCTTTGAAGCTAATAATGGGCAGGAGAATCAAGATTCCTGTGGACTGTTCCAAGTGATCAATGCTAAAGATGGAACGGAGAACTTTGGAATTCGAATGGAATTCGAAAGCCATGAGAGAAGCCAGTCAAATAATTGGAATCAGGAAAGTTCATCTTCCACTGATGCCCAACAAGAGAAAATAAGGAAAAAATATATTGGGAAAAGTGTGAAGCTAATCAAAGATAAATTACATGTAAACGAACACCATTTAACCCAAAACAAAGGAGAAGATGCTATAAAACACAACGGACAAAACTACAATGGGACATTCATTTATTCTCTTGGAAATAACTTTCTTACATCTCAAAAAGTGATTCACAGAAAAACGGATCCTTATAAACGTTTGGAATCTGGAAAACATTTTAGAACAAGTGGGCAACTTACTTCCCATGAAAAGATTCACACTGGGGAGAAACGGTGTTCAGAAGCACCTGTAGCCCATGCAGCCCAATCCCTCCAGGCAGCACGAGAGAAACCATATAAATGCATGGAGTGTGGGAAAACCTTTATTCATAGCAATGGACTTAGAAACCACAAAGCGATCCATACAGGAGAGAAACCATATAAATGCATGGAGTGTGGAAAGACCTTTGTTCTGAACAAAAGACTTAATGTGCACAAAAAGATCCACACAAGAGAAAAATCATTTAAATGCATGGAGTGTGAGAAAACCTTTACTTATCGTGCTTGTTTTATTTCCCATAAAATAATCCACACAGGGGAGAAGCCGTATAAATGCATGGAGTGTGGAAAGACCTTTGCTCGAAGAGGTGATTTGATTTCCCATAAGATGATCCACACAGGGAAGAAGCCGTATAAATGCATGGAGTGTGGGAAAACCTTTATTCATAGCAATGGACTTAGAAACCACAAAACAATCCACACAGGAGAGAAACCATATAAATGCATGGAGTGTGGAAAGACCTTTGCTCTGAGCAAAAGACTTGCTGTGCACAAAAAGATCCACACAGGGGAAAAACCATTTAAATGCATAGAATGTGGAAAGACCTTTCTTCAAAGAGGTCATCTTATTTCCCATCAGATGATCCACACAGGGGAGAAACCATATAAATGCATGGAGTGTGGAAAGACCTTTCCTCGAAGATTTAATCTTATTTCCCATAAGATGATCCACACAGGGGAGAAGCCATTTAAATGCATGGAGTGTGGAAAGACCTTTGCTAAACGCAGTTATCTTGCTTCCCATAAAATGATCCACTCGGAAGAGAAACCATTTAAATGCATGGAGTGTGGAAAGATGTTTACTAAGAACAGTGCTCTTACTTCTCATAAGATGATCCACACAGGGGAGAAACCATATAAATGCATGGAGTGTGGGAAGACCTTTTCTCGAAGAGGTAATCTTATTTCCCATAAGATGATCCACACAGGGGAGAAGCCGTATAAATGCATGGAGTGTGGGAAAACCTTTATTCATAGCAATGGACTTAGAAACCACAAAACAATCCACACAGGAGAGAAACCATATAAATGCATGGAGTGTGGAAAGACCTTTGCTCTGAGCAAAAGACTTGCTGTGCACAAAAAGATCCACACAGGGGAAAAACCATTTAAATGCATAGAATGTGGAAAGACCTTTCTTCAAAGAGGTCATCTTATTTCCCATCAGATGATCCACACAGGGGAGAAACCATATAAATGCATGGAGTGTGGAAAGACCTTTCCTCGAAGATTTAATCTTATTTCCCATAAGAAGATCCACACAGGGGAGAAGCCATTTAAATGCATGGAGTGTGAAAAGACCTTTGCTAAACGCAGTTATCTTGCTTCCCATAAAATGATCCACTCGGAAGAGAAACCATTTAAATGCATGGAGTGTGGAAAGATGTTTACTAAGAACAGTGCTCTTATTTCTCATAAGATGATCCACACAGGGGAGAAACCATATAAATGCATGGAGTGTGGGAAGACCTTTTCTCGAAGAGGTAATCTTATTTCCCATAAGATGATCCACACAGGGGAGAAGCCGTATAAATGCATGGAGTGTGGAAAGATGTTTGCTCAAGGCAGTTATCTTGCTTCCCATAAAAAGATCCACTCAGAAGAGAAGCCATTTAAATGCATGGTGTGTGGAAAGACGTTTACTAAGAGCAGTACTCTTACTGCTCATAAGATGATCCACACAGGGGAGAAACCATATAAATGCATGGAGTGTGGAAAGACTTTTCCTCGAAGATTTAATCTTATTTCCCATAAAATGATCCATACAAGGGAGAAGCCATTTAAATGCATGGATTGTGGAAAGACCTTTGCTCAACACATTTATCTTGCTTCTCATAAAAAGATCCACTCAGAAGAGAAACCATTTAAATGCATGGAGTGTGGAAAGACGTTTACTAAGAGCAGTGAACTTAGTTGCCACAAAAAGTTGCATACAGAGGAAAAGCTATATAAATGCATGGAATCTGGAGAGAGCTATACTCAGAACTGTCATCTTACTTCTCACAAAAGGATCCACACTCGGGAGAAAGTATATAGTAATAGCAATTCTACTTTAGACTTACATACCAGTCCACAAAGCTTTATAGCAGCCTTTGAGCAGTTTACAAAGTCAGCATAATGTCCCCAGTAGTCTGGGTGCTCATTTTACGGACCTGAGAAAGATTAAATGTTGAATAAACCATGAGCCGGTCAGATCAAACTTCTGGCTGTGGGCAATTAGCTTATAGTACTGCATTATTTTTTCCCCCGAAAAGTTTTTTGTTTTTATTTCTTATACACATAATGTAAATGTAGATTCTCTTATACATAATTGGTCATACATAGACATATTTTTCTTGAAAGCATAAAAATAAGGCATTTTAATTCCTTTTCGGGTTGCTCTTCTACCTTTTCCCTCATTTCCTAACAAACCTCCTTCCTCTTACCTACTTCTCCTTCCTTTCCCCCACTCCTCCCCTCTTTTTCCCCTTTCTCACCTTCCCTCCTACTCCTGTCCTGTCCTTTCTTCTTCTCCTTTCCCCTTTCTTCCATTCCTCTCTCTCACTCTCTTCTTACCCTCTACTCCTCTCTCCTTTCTTCTTTGTTGTGGAATATATTCCCTGTTTGGTATCCGAGCAACTCCAATGTTCTAATAATACATACTTTTCAATTTCTTTCCCATTTTACCCAATCTGTCACTTTTATCATCATAATTGTACATTTATACTTCTTTTCCCCCCCCTCCCAACCCGCTTTTCCATTTGCTCTGGTGTCATCTGGGTTTCTATTTCTTTTTTGTCCTCTCCCTCTTTTAACTTTCTGTTATCCAAATTATTTACCTATAATCTTTTCATACTTTATTATTTATTAATTTATTATTTATTAATTCAATTCAAGTCTCTCCGAAGACTCAGGGCGGCTACTTCTTTTCTAACCATACATAAAATCTTTCCCATGTTTTGAAATACACCGATTCCTCTTTATCTTTTATTCTTAGAGTTAATCTATTCATTTCTGCCCAGTTTAAAATCTTTTTTATTACTTCACTTTCTGACGGGATTTTTTCTGTCTTCCAATTTTGCGTAAATATAATTCTTGCTGCTGTTATATGTATAATTAAATACACATCTTCTTTGCTGTATCTCTCTGGTAGAATACCCAATAACATGCCCATGTCATAATTGTTTCCTTTACTTCTTCATCTTCTAATCTAATTTGCAACAAGTAATTATACAATCTTTTAATCATTTTTTCATCCTTTCCAATTATCTGATCCAACTCTGATTCCCCCAAATTAAAACCCTATTGTTTCAAATTTTTATCATGTCTTGATTGTATCTGCAGCCATGTATACTAATCAGTCTCAATCCCTTGTTTTTCTAAATCTTGCTTCTGTGTTAGTTCTCCCTTCTCTGTTAGAATGTCCTTGTATCTTACAATATTGTCAATACTTAGATGTGTCAATGCTTCTATTGTTGAAAGCCACATTGATATTTCCATATAATGCTTTTCTTTTCCTCTGTCCCCTACTGCTAACAAGCCATTCCTTACACAATGTCTCTGGAAGTATCCATGTAAGTTTAGTCCATTTATGTTAAGATATTATTTTAATTTCTTCTTCCATTTCTTATTTATTTACTTGTTTTGTCTATCTCTTTGTTCTTTAACTTCTTTCGCTCTTGCTCCTTCTCTTATCACTCTCTCTTCTTGTTTTTTCCTTATCTCTCTTGGCTGTTCTTTCTTCTCCTCCTGACGTCCATCTTCTTTTTTATCTCTCAATCTTTCTTCCTCTTGAAAATTTATGTGCGGTTTATAAAATAACTCTGCTTTCTCTATTGAATCTAATCTATAGTTTTGCTCTTGCCAATTCACCAATATTCCTCCTGGAATGAACCATCTAAAATTTATTCCTTTCTTTATCAAACATTTTGTGAGAAATTGATATTCTTTTCTCAGGTCTCTCACTCTTCTTGGAATTTGTTTCAGTGCCACTACTTCTCTCCCTTTGTGCTTTATTGTTGTGTTTCGCATCAGTTGCAATATCTCTGTTCTCAGTGTTTTCTTGATAAATCTGACATGAATTTCTCTAGGCAGATTATTTCTCATCACATATCTTGTGTACACTCAAAATATCTCATCGATCCCATTTAATATCCTTTCCTTGCTTTCTTCCATTGCTTCTGCTAATATCTCTGCAATTTTCTCTGCTAAATTTTCTCCCTTCTTCAATATTTTGGAATCTTAAATAATAATCAGCTTTATCCATTTCCAGAATTATAATTGTTTTTTTCCTGATTTTTATCAGTAATTGTAAGTCTATAATCCTTTTCTTCCACTTTTTTCTCCGTTTTTTCTGTTTTTTTCTTCCACTTCCTGTAATTGTTGTTCATTTTTCCCTATCATCTTTTTAACTTCTTTCAATTCTATTTTTCCATTCTCCCATCTACTTTGTCTAATCTTGTCTTGAGGTCTTCATATATAGTCTGTAGCATATTTTTAAATTCTGTGTTGATTTTCTCTTGCTGTGGTGTGGGTTTTGTTGTCTTTTGCCCTGTGGTACCAGTCGCTGTTGATATTGATGGTGATGATAGATGTTGTGTTATTTTCTTCATCTTATTTTTCCAAGTCTTACTGCTCAATTTATAATCCAAGTAATCGATTTCTTCATATTCAAACTGCCCAATCAGACTCTTCGGGTTCATGATACCCTAATCCACATAGGTTTAATCCATAATCCATATTTTAAAAAAAAAGGTAGAAAGGCTGTGTCAGAAAAACCAAAAAGGAAGCCCAAAAACAACAAAGACGCCAAAAGCAAAAAGGGAAAAGAAAAAAACTTAAGTTCCAACCAAGCAATAAAAAGATGAAAAAAGTATATACTATAATTAGATTTCTTAAATTAGATAGTTTTTAAAAGTTCAGGAGAAAAATATGTAAAAGGAATCTTGTTTCCAAGACTTCACTCTCTCACCCAGATGATCACCTCCTCCTTCCTTTTTTTTGCTTGTGGCTGCCCTGGCTTTTGACAGCTCCTATGGTTGCCTTCCCTCACCGCTGGGTTGGAGGCTGATCGCTTGCACTTCAGGGAACTTGCGATTTTCCTGTCTATGCCAGCCTGTGCCTCTGTTCTTCGCTGTTCCTACAGGACAGCTATGATCCCTGGGGATCCCCAAAAGTGGCTGGGATATTGGCGTTTTCCCAGAGCCCCGCAATCCACATTGTACCGCTGCAATGCTGGCCACACCCCATAGTACTGCATTCTAACCTCTGACCCACCATGTCTATAGCTTTTTATGTAAATGCATATTGTGCCTTTCTGATCCAAATGAGACAAGGTAGAATCCAACAAAGTGAAATTTAATGTAGAGAATGTAAGGTTTTACACCTGGGCGAGAAAAAGAGATTACATGAAACCTGGCTCAAAAACAGTAACTGTGGACTTCCGGTGGCACCGCAGACGTCGATGGCAGCTCCCCTTGGAGCGCTAGCCCTGCGGTCTCGTTAAAGCCGCTAGAACAGTGAAAATCAGCTGTCTAGCGGCTTGAAAATTTCCCCTCGGGAAAAGTGGGGAAGAAGAGCAGCCAGGCTTGGGTAGAGCTCCCCAAGAGTCCCAGGAATAACTCTTGGGGCTTGAAGGGTGAGAACTCCTTGGAAGCCTGACATAAGTTCCGGACCCGGGATGCTTCTGTTTTAAACGGAACTAGACGCCGTGACCATCCCTGCTACAATTTAACAATATTTTGGATACAAAAGCAGGCAGAGCGAAGTCAGGAGGGACTCTAACTGCAAGTATTAAACTTTAACTCCTGTGTATTGAATACTTCTTGATTGCTGTGGGAAGAAAGCAAAAGGAAACGGCGCCGAGTCTTAATTGGGCGTGGTAACGAACGTTAACTTTAAAGTATTATTTATTTATTTTATTTTATTAAATTTCTATACCACCCTTCTCCAGAAGAACTCAGGGCGGTGAACAGCCAGAAGATAAAACACAGAGATACAAAATTTAAAATAGATTAAAATGAATTAAATAATTTAGGCTGAATTTTAAAATACCCCATAATTAAACAGATTAAAATTTGTGATTAAAATTTAAATTTAAAAAAGAAGATTTAGGCCAGGCCAGCTTGATGAAATAAAAACGTTTTAAGCGCGCGATGGAAGGTGCGAAGATCCGGGATCATCCGTATCTCCGGGTGGAGCTCGTTCCAGATCGTAGGTGCCCCCACAGAGAAGGCTCTCCCCCTAGGGGCCGCCAGTCGACATTGTTTGGCCGCCAGCACCCGGAGGAGTCTCTCTCTATGGGAGCGTACTGGCCGGTGGGAGGCTATTGGTGGTAGCAGGCGGTCCCGTAGATAACCAGGTCCTAAGCCATGGAGCGCTTTAAAGGTGGTAACCAAAACCTTGAAGCGCACTCGGAAGACCACCGGGAGCCAGTGCAGCTCGCGCAGGAGAGGTGTTACATGGGAGCTCCACGTTGCTCCCATAACCACCCGCGCGGCCGCACTCTGCGCCAGTTGGAGCCTCCGAGTGCACCTCAAGGGGAGCCCCATGTAGAGAGTGTTACAATAGTCCAGACGAGAGGTGACGAGGGCATGAGTGACTGTGCGTAGGGAGTCCGGATCTAGAAAGGGACGCAACTGGCGGATCAGGCGAACCTGATGAAAAATCCTCCCGGTCACGGCCGTCAAGTGCTCTTCTAAAGACAGCCGTGAATCCAGGAGGACGCCCAAGTTGCGAGCCCTTTCCGTGGGGGCCAATGATTCACCCCCAATAGTCAGCCATGGCACCAGCTGACTATATCGGGACATCGGAAACCACAGCCACTCAGTCTTGGATGGGTTGAGCCTGAGCCTGTTCCTCCCCATCCAGATCCGTACGGCCTCCAGGCACTGGGACATCACTTCAAGGGCATTGTTGGGGTGGTCCGGGGTGGAGATGTACAGCTGGGTGTCGTCAGCATACTAATGGTACTTCACCCCGAAACCATGGATGATCTCGCCCAGCGGCTTTACCTAAATGTTGAACAAAAGGGGTGAGAGGACCGATCCCTGCGGCACCCCACATATGAGGGGCCTCGGGGTCGACCTCTGCCCTCCTGTCAACACAGACTGCGACTGGTCGGAGAGAAAGGAGGAGAACCACCGTAGTACGGTGCCTCCCACCCCCAACTCTTCCATCCGGTGCAGCATGATACCGTGGTCGATGGTATCAAAAGCCGCTGAGAGATCTAACAGGACCAAGACAGAGGAGCAACCCCTGTCCCAAGCCCTCCAGAGATCATCAACCAACGCGACCAATGCAGTTTCCGTGCTGTACCCAGGCCTGAAGCCTGACTGGAATGGATCTAGATACGACGTTTCATCCAGGTACTGGGGAAGCTGTCGCGCAACCACACTCTCAACAACCTTCGCAACGAAGCGAAGGTTGGAGACTGGACGATAATTAGCCAATACTGCCGGGTCCAGGGAAGGCTTCTTGAGGAGAGGCCTCACCACCGCCTCCTTCAAGGCGGCAGGGAAGGTACCCTTCTGCGCTGACAGTCTTTGCTGACAATAAACGGAATTTGTTTTAAAAGAAAGGAGAATTAAATTGGACTGTAGATAGATAAATTCAAACTCATTGAGGACTGGAACTAATTGGAAATTGAGCTAATTTCTGGGACTTTGTTCTGGCTGTTGTAAAAGTTTTAATTTGGAACTGAAAATTGGAAAATGGCTTTCAAGCAAATAAAAACAGCTGGGGCCAAAATCACTGTGAGTTCTCCTGTTCCACCACCGAAACCACAATCTTTGACAGTTCCAGTAGAACCACAAGTCTTAACTCTGGAAGCCTTGCAGCAAGCTTTAAAGCTGCAAGCCTTTACTTTAGAAGAAAAAATTACTTCTGCTTTTGATGAAAAAATGAAATAGGTGACTGATAAAATGAACCAAGTAACTGGAGAAATGACAGAAATCAAAGATGTAATTCAAACGCAAAATAAGGAAATTAGAGAAGACATTATCTTTGCATTTCAAGGTTTGGCAAGCCACATTGAAGGCTTAGATGAAAGATTAGAGGAAATTAATCAATCAAATGTGAACTTGGAGAATAAAATGGGAGAGATTCAGACACAGATGGAAAAAGCAGACTCAGAGGTGATGATGATACAATATAGATCGATGGAATTTGCCATAAGAGTAAGAGGTCTGAAAGAAAATACCCAAGATAATTTGAGATAGATTTTTGCAGAAGCTTTTGTACAGATAACTGAAGAAAGAAAGCAGGATCTGGATTGGCAAATTGATAAAATTTATCATGTTAATTCATGGGTGGCCAGGCAGAGAAATATAGACATTGTCTAAATTTGTAATTTATTTTACAACAAGGAGGCTAAGAAATGTGACGTTACAGGCTTCTTTTAAAAATAAACTTCAAGTGGCAGGGCAGGAGGTTCTAACATTGAAAGAAATTCCTCCCAAAATGTTGAGAGCAAGGAAGGACTATGCTTTTTTGGTGGATGAACTTAGAAAGCATCACATACAGTACAGATGGGAGGTTCCAACCGGATTGGTGGTGGATTATTCAGGACAGAGATTTCGTCTTAACACAGTATGGAAGGCAAGAGATTTTCATTTTAATGTATTAAAGGCTGGAGGTTCATTTTCCCCAGAAATCAGAAGAAGAAAGGAAACAGGGAGCAAGAAAGTGAAAGAAAGAAATTACGCAGGCCCAGGCTCAAGGAGGGGCCTCGATTGTTGAAGAAGATTTATTACAACTTAGGAGCTCTGCCCAAGATTTGGAATTATTTGGCAAAATAGAGGAACCAAGGGACCAAAGGGACAGACTCGAGCAGCAACGAAATGCCAAGAGGAATTAAAGGTGCAGCAAGCCCAGATTGAAAGCACAAGAAACCACAAAATCAGAAGCAGTGGGAGGGGCAAGGCCAAAGATCAAAGTGAAAGATGATCTTCAGCTAATGCTTGAAAAGCTTCAAATTGCCAAAAATGGCAAGTAAATTTTTAACCTGGAATGTCAATGGATTAAATTCACCGCAAAAGAGGAGGAAAATATTTCATTACCTGAAACAGTATAAAAATGACATTATATGCTTACAAGAGACACATATTAGAATGCAAGATCAAAAATATTTAATAAATGCAAGGTTGGGGACACATTTTGTAGCATCTGCACCGGAAAAGAAAAATGGTATAGTTATATACCTAAAAAAAGGTTTAATAGCTAAATTAATTGAAGCAGATGCGCAAGGAAGATATATTGCAATTGAAATTTTAATATGAGGGAAAAAATCACTATTGATTGGAATATATGCACCAAACCAGCAACAAGAAAGTTTCTTTAAGACTTTACATGCTAAATTAACAAATGGGATTACAAAACACATATAATGATGGGAGATTGGAGTCTTGGATATTAAAAAGGACAAAAAAGGATCTCTGCAAAATATCCAAGCACATGCCAGATTGCCTAAATCCTTTTTTGATATGATGGAGGACATGGAGCTTAGAGATATTTGGCGTGAGAGGAATGGAGAAGAGAAAGATTTTACCTTTTTTTCTGATAGACATCAGTCATTTTCTAGGATTGACTTTATATTAATCTCTAATGATTTTCTTTCTAGGGTGAAGAAAACGAAAATATGTCCAAGAACATTAACAGATCATAGTCCGGTTTGGATGGAATTAGAATATGAAAAGGGACCCAGGAAGTCTTGGAGGCTGAATGAAAATTTGTTTAGATATGAGGGAAATGTGAAAGAATGTAAACAATTTATGAAAGAATTTTTTGTTATGAATATGCATAAAGGTACACCTATAGAAACGGTTTGGGATGCAAGTAAAGTATATATGAGAGGTATTTTAATATATTTGAATAATAAATATAGACGTAAACAGGAAAGGAAACGGAAGGAGCTAGAAGAAGAAATAAAAAATAAAGAGCAAGTATTAGTTTTAAATCCAACTGATAAGAAAACAAAAGAAGCAATTAATTTTTTGCTAGGGCAATTTAATATGTTGATGGCAGACCAGGTGGTAACTAATTTGCAATATGCCAAACATAACTCGTTTTGTAATGCGAACAAACCAGGCAGATGGTTGGCATATTTGCTTAGGAAAAAAAAGTCACGTACTATAGAGAAAATAGAATATAAGGGTGAAGAGGTGTACCAGCAAAACATGATTAAAAAAGCATTTTCAGAATTCTACACGAAGTTGTACACTAGTGATAAGATTCAAGGTACAGATATAGACAAATATTTACAGAGGGAGAATATTTCTATAGTTTCAGAAGAGCAAAGGGAAGGTTTGAATCAATTGATAACTGTTGAAGAAATTGTTGTAGCAATTAAGCAATTGAAGGTGGGAAAAGCCCCTGGGACGGATGGACTGATAGCGGCTTATTATAAAAATTTGCAGGCAGAAATGGTGGAACCACTTAAAGAATTATTTAATAAAATACAAACTGGAGGACAAGTGCCTCCTTCCTGGAGAACAGCATTTATTTCCCTGATCCCAAAGGAGGATCAAGATCACACTCAGCCAAAAAACTATAGGCCTATTTCACTGTTAAATACAGATTATAAGATTTTTACTAAAATATTGGCAAATAGGTTGATGCCAGTTATGCAACAAATGATTCACAATGACCAAACCGGTTTCATTAATAGGCGATATATGAAGAGTAATGTAAGACAAATAGTTAATATATTGGAGTATTTGGGAAAAAACAACCAGATCCCTGTGGTGCTTATATTCTTAGATGCGGAGAAAGTGTTTGATCGATTGAACTGGAATTTTTTATTGAAAATAATTGAAAAGATGCAATTTGGAGAATACTTTATACAATCTATTAAGGCAATAGATCAGCAACAAACGGCACAAGTAATAATTAATAGTAGTTTAACGGGATCTTTCAATATAGAAAAGGGAACAAGACAAGGATGTCCTTTATCTCCATTACTGTTTATTTTGACTTTGGAATTTTTGTTGAATAAAATAACGTGGTTCAGATAAAATAAAGGGAATTAAAATTAGGCATGAGGATTATAGGGTAAGAGCATTTGCAGATGACCTGGTTGTGACCTTGACCCAACCAATAAAATCGGTTATAGGTTTAATGGATATAATTAGTCAATATGGACAAGTATCTGGATTTAAAATAAATGCAGGGAAAATAAAGATAATAATTAAAAATATGGTTACAAGTCAAAAAGAAGAAATAGAAAGAATAACAGGATTTGAATCAGTAACGAAGGTTAAGTACTTAGGGGTTTATATCACGACATCAAATACAAAACTATATAAGTATAACTATGAATTGTTGTGGCAAAAAATACAGAAAGAGATGGAAAATTGGAAAAAATTGCAATTATCATTGCTGGGAAGGATAGCTGCTGTGAAAATGAATATTTTGCCAAGTTCTTATTTCTTTTCCAAATGATACCAATACTGAAAAAAGATGGAAACTTGAATGAATGGCAGAAGGGTATTACTAATTTTGTGTGGGCAGGAAAGAGACCAAGAATAAAACGGAAAATAATGCAAGATACATGTGAAAGAGGAGGTCTCAAAATGCCTAATTTAAGATTGCATTACAAGGCAGGTGTGCTCTCAGTAATTAGTGATTGGATTAATTCAACAGAAGAGAGAATATTGTATTGAAGGGTATGATTTGTTATATGGATGGCATGCATATTTACTATATGATAAAAAGGTGGATAAGAATTTTAAAAGTCATATATTAAGAAATGCATTATTACGTGTATGGAAAAAGTATCAATATAAATTAAATAATAAATTACCTATATGGACAATACCTAGACATATGATAGAGAATATAAATGTGGAACAGAAACAAGATGTGATCACTTATAAAGAGCTTCTTATTTTGGAAAGAGGTACATTGCAATTAAAGTCTTTAGAGGTATTAAAGGAAGAAAGGAAAATTCAAACTTGGTTTCAGTATGGACAGTTGTATACTAGATGGAAAGAAGATCAGAAAATTGGTATTTTGCAAAATGAAGAAAATTTAATAAAACAAATCAGGGATCAAAGTCCAATGCATATTAAAAGGCTGTATAATGCATTGATAGAAATAGATTCAGAAACTGAGTTAGTGAAGGATTGTATGATAAAATGGGCACAAAATTTTGGGGAATCAATAACCATGGATGTATGGGAGAAAATATGGGTTAGAAATGTAAAATTTACTCAAGCCCAAAACTTGAGAGAAAATTTTTATAAAATGTTTTATAGATGGCATTTAGATCCCAAAAAGTTAGCTTGTATGTACCCAAGTTTACAATCTATGTGTTGGAGATGTAAATGTGATGATGCAACGTATTTTCATATATGGTGGACATGTAAGAAAATTAAGGTATTTTGGATTAAGATATAGTGGATTATACAAAATATTCTTAAAAGGAAGATAAAATTTACTCCACAGTTGTTTTTATTGGGTATAACTAGACTGTACAGTTATCGAGACTAATTTGATTTTGAACTTAATAACTGCAGCCAGACTTCTGGTGGCGCAATATTGGAAGAAGGAAGAACTACCTACTATTGAAGAATGGACATTAAAAGTAGCTAATTTGGCGGAGATGGCTAAAATCTCTGCATACTTGAAGGAGCGTTCGAATGAAAGATATGTACTGGAATGGAGAAGATGGATTGACTATATACAAAACAAATATGGGACTAAAAAGTTGCAAATAGCTTATGAATGAAATATTTAGATGATTTTTCCTTTTATTCTGACATTTTGGCACCTATGGGGGAGTTAAAGAGTAAGGGGGAGTTAAGAGTTTATAGCTAGTTTGTTTATGTTAGATTATGTTTGTTAAATGCGATACCCTGTATTTTGCTCTGGGAAGTCGGGGGGGGGGGGAGGGAGAAGGGAATGGGTGGGGGGAGGAGGGGGGGAAATTTGTTTGTAAAACATTTAAAAACTTTTCAATAAAAAAAAACAGTAACCGTGAGAGGGACCTTGGGAGTCCAAATGGATGATCACTTAAATATGAGTCACTTGTGTGCGGCAGCAGCCAAAAAATCAAATACAATCCTTGGTTGCATAAACATTAGAGGCATAGAATCAAAATCAGATGAAGTATTAATAGCATTTATGAAGCCTTAGTAAGACTTGGAATACTGCATCCAGTTTTGGTCATTATCCCATGAATAATATTTTTAGACTTTGGAAAAAGTGCGAAGAAGAGCAGTTAAGATGGTTAAAAGGCCTGAAGACCAAAACATTTGAAGAACTGTTGCAGGATTTGGGTTGGCTAGTCTAGAGAAAAGAATTAGGAATGGCATGATAGCAGTGTTCCAGTATTTGAGAGGCTGCCACAAAGAGGAGGAGGTCAATTTATTTTCCAAAGGCAGAATGAATAGAAGCTGACAAAATGCGTGGGCAAAATATATTTTTCTAGCATTAGGATCTTATATTTATCTTTTTATGGTGTGCCAGAGGCTAGAAAAAAGGATAAAGGTAACTTAAAGACAATTAACGGTGTGTTTACTACTGTGTTTTCCTCAAAATAAGACCTACCCCAAAAATAAACCATAGCATGATTTTTCATGGTGCTTGCAACTTAAGCCCTATCTGCAAAATAAGCCTTAGTTCACAGCGTCATCAGTGGAGGGGGGAGGGGCATGGCCAGCACAGGAGGCAGTGACCGCACCTGCAGGGGCCAGCAGTGTTCAGAAGCACCTTTAGCCCACGTAGCGCAGTCCCTCCAAGCAGCAGATAAAGGCAGAGTTGTGGGAGTGAGGCAGGCGATCTGTCCCATCATCTATCTTTGCATGTGGAGTGTGCCTCACCTCCCGGCAACGACACCAGCAAAAGCACAGGTTTGGAGGAGGCATGTGATCCAGTCTGCTGGACAGAGGTGCAGGGCCACCTGCCTACTCTGTCCACTTTTGGTTGCCTGCAGCTGTGATGTGGCAGGTGGTGTGTCCAGAGGAATGGATCACATGTCTCCACAAACCCTGTGTTGTGGCCCCGCCCTCTGAGCCTATCCCATCAGAGGAAGAAAGCTCCGAGCATGAGGAAGAGGAGTCAGCCAGGCCTCCCTCTCCAGGCCCCTCCCCTCTGGCACTGTCTCAGGTGCCGGCCGAGGGAGAGGAGATTAGCAGGGAGACAGGTGTCTCGGATGAGAGTGAAGGAGAGACATCATTCCTGGACGCACGCCTCCGAAGGCGTGATAAACGATTGCAGCAGCTCAGGAGGCGTGCTAGGGATTAGAACTGAGTCACTGGACCACACCCCAGAGACTATATAATAGAGGGTGGTGGCCAATGATCCCTGTGACGAACAAAAATAAACCTTGGATAGTCACTAAAGCCTCGTCCGAAACTGCTGAGAGGAATATTTATTTTTGTTGGACTCTTGTACGCTGAGTATATTATCTTTCTGTTTCTGTGAAAATAAAGCACTTGGCAGACGGTGTGTATATTGCTGCCAAGTTAGAGATAAAGACCTGGGTGTGTGCCAAGTGCTTCCTTAACCCTCGGCTGGCTGTGTTTGTGTGTGTGTGTGGACGGGGACAGATCACCCTGCACCTCTGTCTCCATCTGTTGATGGTGCTGCTGCTACAAGGTGTAGTCGAACAGGAGTGGTGCCAAGCCATGGCCACTGTCCGCTTGACCCCCGTCATCCAACCTGGTTCTCCAGCTTCGTTGCACACACTCCGCAAGCAAAGAGAGACAGTGGGACAGCAGCTGGGAATAATGGAGCTTTTCATTCCTCACCTCAGAAGCAAGGGGAAGGAAGAGGGAAAGGAGAGCAGTTGTGGTTTTGAGAACATGGCACAGAAGCAAGGGTCTGTTTCTTGAAGATTTGTCCTGACACTCCCATCCTCTTTGAACCTGGCCTCCTCCTTGAAGGGAGATGGAGGGCTGAAGCAGAAGAGAAAGGGTGGGGGGGATGCTGTGCAGCTAAAGATGTGGGGCTCTCCTGCTTTTCCATGAGACCTCTGAGGAGACATTGTGTACAAATGAAAAAGCCACTCATTCCAAGTCAGCAGCAGTGCCTGGGCTCTGGTAGTGGGCCCATTTCATCCTTCCGCCGGGAGTGTCTTGGCACAGTGTCCCCTTAATGGACCTTCCTCTTCCCTGCAGTTCCCAGGGAGAGGAGAGAGAGAGAGAGAGGAGGGAGGGGGACAAACCGAAAGGGCGCTTGGCCTCACAGTGCTATGTTTTGCTTTGCACGCTGTGTCTCCTGAGATTCTTTGAGAGACAAGTGAGCCCCACCATTAGCTGCTGGATGGAGGGCTAGCTTGTGCTGAACCAGAGGAGAAAGAGGGGAGTGAGAAGCTAAGGACAAGGGGCTCACCTGCCTCTCCTCAAGACCTCTGGAGACACAGTTGCTGCAAGCAAGCAATTAGGATGTCAGAAACAAAAAGTGGCACTCGCCTGCTGCCCCTTGCACTGCAGAAGGCTGTGAAACGTAGAGAACAGCCACTCTCCCTTTGGGAAAGAGCCAGGAGGCGTTTCAATAGCAGGTGAAGTTGGGTCTTATTCAGATCACATCCTGGCATGTTTTGGATGGGGGAAAACTCAGCTGCTATTGCCCGTGCTGGGGTTTGCACAGTGGCAGCAAGATACTGCAGGATTTATGTTTATCTCCCTTCCAAAACATATGGACAACAGGTGAATCCTTTTTTCACTTTTGACACACCACTCCCAGCCACTGGCACGAGCGACCCTTGGGGGCTCTTCCTCCTCCTGACAGCAGTGCTCTCAGCCACCCAGCTGGGCGGCTCCTGATTGACAAGGGCCCAGAGTTCTCAACAACCACAAGACACAAGCTGTGTTTCCCAGAGATTCTCCTGGTCCTCCTCTTCTGACCTCCCGGCTTTTTCTGACAGGATTTGGAGTTGGACCCTTTGGAGATCTCCTCCAATCTCTGCCCAGGACGGCTGTCCTTGAGAGAAGCTAGTTCAAATTCTCCAGAGAGATTTTTCTCCATCTACACAGACGGCTCCTGGACAGGAAAGAGAGGGAGAAAGTGCTGTATTTGGAAACCACAAAGCTTTTCTTGGGCAGGGAGGCATTGAGAGGGGCTTTTCCTCCTACTCCCATGCCCATCATCCCTGCCCTCTCCCTTCCCCTCAGATACGCTCCTCTTTCCCGCGCTTTTCAGGGAATCCCGTAAATTTACGCGGAATCCACTAGGGGGCGCCTTCTGCCAAGAGAAGGGAACTCCAGACGCTTCCCCATTGGGCCACTGGAGGGCGAAAGACACGGCTGCCTTTGTAGAGGAGGCTTGGAAGGAAATGACGTCACACACGCTTGCCTCTCTAGCACTCCGCAATCGCTCTCCTTAACCCCCGGGGCTCCGCAAGAGGGAGGGGAGGTTGCGGGAGAGTCTGGCGGGGGCAGATCCAAACGTGTCCCGGGTGAGTTGGGGGCTCTTCCCGAGGAAAGGGAGGCGGAGGAGGGAGAGACCCGCGCCCGGCCCTCCCCCGGCTGCAACCCCGGGTCCCATGTTCCCCAGCCGCCCTCTCCATGCAGGGGGAAGCGGGGATGCCAGGAAGGCTTCGGGGATCCGGGGTTCCCTTCCCGCCCCCTTTCTGAAGAAGAGCCCGAGTGGGGGGAGGGGAGGGTCGGCCTTGCGGAGGCCCAGCAGGAGGGGAGAGAAGCCGGGCGAGGAGGAGGCAGGATTCGCACCAGGCTCCCTGTCTCCGGAGGGGGAGAAAAGCGGGACGGCCTCTCCAGCTGCCTCCTTCCCGGCCCTTCTATGAGGACCTTGGTCCTGCGCTGGGATGAGCCACTTTGGACTCCGGGCAGGTTGGGGGAAGGTTGTTGAGTGGTTAAGTTTCTAATTCTTGGTATTTATTTTTCTTCCCATCTCAGATACAGAAACTCGAAGCCAGGCAAAAGTTTCTCTTGGGGGCAAAAAAAGAGCGGAATCCCTTGGAGGGATCAGTCCTGCAGCCCCAGAAATGGTCCCGTGAAGGAAAAGGCATCTGGAGACCCACCAGAGTCCTTTTTTTTTTTTTAATTTGATTTATATGCCGCCCTTCTCCGGAGACTCAGGGCGGCTTACAATGCGTTAAGCAATAGCCTTCATTCTTTTGTATATTTTTATACAAAGTCAGCTTATTGCCCCCACAAACTGGGTCCTCATTTCACCTACCTTAGAAAGGATGGAAGGCTGAGTCAACCTTGAGCCTTGGAGAGATTCGAACCAGCAGAAATTGCAGGCAGCTGTGTTAATAACAGGGTGCACTAAACCCCTGTACTATCAAGTCCTTGGAGCCATTTGGAGCTGCTCTGCAGGACAGAGAAAGGATGGAGAGACAACCTTTTGGAAAGGAGGGAAGCAGAAAAGGCCCTTCAGCTGCTCATCCTGGGAACTGTGGGGAGATCTGGACAAGGACTGGGCAGGAGATCCTGGAGGAGGAAACCCTCCTCCCTTCACAAGTTCAGCCCTGGAAGTTCCTCCAATACTGGGAGGCTGAAGGTCCCCGAGGACTTTGCAGCCGACTTCATATCTTTTGTAGACGATGGCTGAGACCAGATAAGCACACCAAAGCCCAGATGCTGGATCTGGTTGTTCTGGAGCAGCTCTTGTTCCTTCTGCCCCCAGAGATGGAGGGCTGGGTGCGGGAGTGTGGAGCAGAGACCAGCTCCCAGGCGGTGGCCCTGGCGGAAGGCTTCCTCCTGAACCAGGCGGAGGAGCAGAAGGAGCAGGTCGAATTGCGGGTAAGAGTTCAAAATAGAATAGAGAATCTGTTTGAATATTTTATTCGTCCTTCCTAAATTTCTCTGACATTCATATGTGGCGATGTCCCACCAATCTTACAGCATTGTTCCATTGTTTTCTCACTCAACCACACAGATGGATATTGAGGTCTTTCAGGTTGTGTTCCGAATATGAATCCACTTTATGTCGTGTGATGTACATTAATTCTGCTTCTTTTTTCCTTCCTCCTATTTGAAGTGCTGCACTGTGGAGATCAGAGATCCTGAGAGAAAGACAAATCCATCAAATCCCCCTCAGGAGCTATTTTTCAGGAGGATCCCTTGGGAAGATCAAAGTCAAGACACTTCAGGAGGTAATCCAAGCTCCTCCGATTTCCCAGAGAGATCCCATCTGTCTTACCTTATTCTCTTCTGTAGTATACCTCCTCTTATTTTGTTAAATATGCATTTTGAAATTATTTATTCCTTACAGAGAAACAAAGAATGAAGTTTTCTGCTTTTTACGATGGAGCTCAAGCTGTGATTGAACCTCCAAATCAAGTAAGAAAGGGAAAATCCCTACTAAACCCTACTAAGCAGGTATATACAAAAGTATGAAAGCTATTGCTTAACGCATTGTAAGCCGCCCTGAGTCTCCGGAGAAGGGCGGCATATAAATCGAACCAATAAATAAATAAATAAAAGTTATTAGAGTTCTATTGTTCTTTACAAAGAAACGGGGGTCAGTGTTCTCTCCTTCTATTTCCCCCCTTGTATCGACTGGATTATTTCAAGTCCTTCAACTAATAGGAATAAACGTATCACTGTAGTACTGATTGGTAGAGACGCATTCTTTTTGTCATTCTTTGAATTCTGCAAAGTTAATGAAAAATAACTAAATTCTCACATTGCCACCTTACCATTTTTAAAAAAAGCCTTGTTCATAATCGGTCGTTTCAAAAGTAAGCAAATCATAATAAAAAATAAAGCAGAATTTTAAAATCCAAAGAGAACGGCCACATAGAGCATGTAATCGTGGTACGTTGGGCTACAAAACAATTTCCAATCCTCTGATTTGTGCCTGGATTAGGAGATCAAACATTCCCACTTTGCAAAGGTTTAGAAATGGCCTTCGCAGAGAATTTTCTCTTCTTTGGTTCTCCCATTCAGCCAATAGCTCAGACTACTAGATCAATAAATGATAGGGCGATAGATAAATTGATCCAGAGGTGGGATTACTTTACTGAAAGGCACTGAAAGTTCTGCAGCTTGATAAAACTTGCCCAAATATTTCTTCAGTCAAACAAATTTGTAGAATTGTCCATTTTCTCACCTATATTTAGGACTTGTGTGATGCACAGCCATTTAACTTGGTGCAAATCTTTGCTTTGGGAACAATGGAGCAGAATAACAGAATTGGTAGGGATCTTGGAGATCTTTTACTCCAACCCCCTTCTCAGACAGGAAGCCCTATAATATTTCAGTTAAATGACTGTCCAATTTCTTCTTAAACACCTCCAGTATTGCAGCATCCGCAACTTCTGGAAGCAAGGCATTCCACTGATTAATTGTTCTCACTGTCAGTAAATTTCTCTTTAGTTGTAGATTAGTTCTCTCCTTGATTAGTTTCCATCCATTGCTTCTTGTCCCGCCTTCAGGTGCTTTGGAGAATAGGCTGGCCTCTTCTTCTTTGTGGCAGCCCCTGAGATATTGCAACACTGCTACCATGTCATCCCTAGTTCTTTTCATTAAACTAGACATACCCAATTCCAGCAACCGTTTTTTTATATGTTTTAGCCTCCAGGATCCTAATCATTTTGGTTGCTCTTTCTAGAGTTTCAAGATCTTTTTTACATTGTAGTAACCAATATTGAATGCAATATTCCAAGTGTGGTCTTACCAAGGCATTATAAACTGGTACTAACACTTCATGTAGTCTTGATTCTATCCCTCTCTTAATGCAACCTATGATTGAGTTGGGTTTTTTTTTGGCACCTGTAACATACTGCTGGCTCATGTTTAAGTGATTGTCCACTAGGACTCCAAGATCCCTGTTGCACTTTCTACTGTTGAACCAGGTATCACCTATTCTATCCCTTTCCGTTTAGTTTTTCTTTCCTAAATGTAGCACCTTCCATTTCTCACTGTTGATTTTCATTTTGTTAGATGGGGCCCAATATGTCGATAGTTCTATATCTCGAGCTTATCTTCTGGAGTGTTGGTATTCCTGTCAATTTAGTCTTGTCTTCAAATTTGAGGACTTCCCCTTCTATGCTCCTGTCTAAATCATTGATTAAGATGATCAGATATTGTGAATCCTCCTGTTCTGTTCTTTTCTCCGTGTTTAGGAGAGTTTTGTGTCCTTTGAGGAGGTGGCTGTGTATTTCTCTGAGGAGGAATGGTCTCAGCTGGATCCTGACCAAAAAGTGCTGCATTCGGAAGTCATGCTTGAAAATCATAGGAACGTGGTCTCTCTGGGTAAGAGTTTTCTAGACCCCAATTGGAGAGTTCAAGAAGACAGATTATAGTTATTAAAAAATCACGAATCCAATATTATTTCATAGGAGGGAGAAGGAAAGGATCTGACCTTCTGGTACTCCAAGGAAGGAATGAGTCAATGTTTCTTTGCTTAGCTTCTTTCTGTGCCATCCATTTCTGTTTGAACTTAGGAGGCTGAAAAGTGTGGTGTGCTTTTTTTTGTCAAGTTTTTTTTTAAATTTATATATAAACATTATTTTATACAGTGTATTTTCCAGGCATACATTTTACAAAAGGAAAAAAAGAAAAGAAATAGTAACATATATACTGATAGCAATAGTAGTAGTATAACAGAATGATTCTAACTGTATTTATAATTATGTTAGGTTATTTATTTATTTATTTATTTATTTATTTATTTATTTATTTATTTATTTATTCATTCATTCATTCATTCATTCATTCATTCATTCATTCATTCATTCATTCATTCTAATTTTTATACTGCCCTTCTCCCGAAGGACTCAGGGCGGATCACAGCCAAAGATAAAACAACACATATATAAAATTTAAAACCAATTTAAAAACATATTAAATAATTTGGCCCCAACATCATTAAAAACAAAAGCAACCCATCAAAATTAATGTTTAGGCCAGTCCAGCTTGTTGGAACAATAACGTCTTGAGGGCACGGCAAAAAGTGCGTAGGTCAGGGATCATTCGTATCTCCGCGGGCAATTCATTCCAGAGGGCGGGTGCCCCCACAGAGAAGGCTCTCCCCCTGGGGGTCGGCAGTCGGCATTGTTTGACCGACGGTACCCTGAGGAGTCCCTCTCTGTGGGAGCGTACTGGCCGGTGGGAGGCTGTCGGTAGCAGAAGACGATCTCGTAAGTACCCAGGTCCTAAGGCATGTAACGCTCTAAAGATGATAACCAACACCTTGAATCGCACCCGGAAGACCACCGGGAGCCAGTGCAGCTCGCAAAGGAGAGGTGTTATATGGGAGCACCGTGTCGCTCCCATAATCACCCACGCGGCTGCATTCTGGACCAGTTGGAACCTCCGGGTGCTCTTCAAGGGGAGCCCCATGTAGAGAGCATTACAGTAGTCGAGACGGGAAGTGACGAGGGCATGAGTGACGGTGCGCAAGGACTCCCGATCCAGAAAGGGACGCAACGGGTGAATCAGGCGAACCTGATAAAAAGCCCCCCCTGGCCACAGCCATCACATGATCTTCTAAAGATTGCCGCACATCCAGGAGGACACTCAAATTGCGAGCCCTCTCTGAGGGGCCAAGATCTCATCCCCAATAGTCAGCGATGGAACCAGCTGGCTATAACGGGACGCCGGAAACCACAGCCACTCGGTCTTGGAGGGGTTGAGTCTGAGCCTGTTTCTCCCCATCCAGATCCGCACGGCCTCCAGGCACCGGGACATCACGTCAAGGGCATCATTGGGGTGGTTCGGGGTAGAGATGTACAGCTGAGTATCATCAGCGTACTGATGGAACTTCACCCCAAAACCACGGATGATCTCACCCAGCGGCTTCACATAAATGTTGAACAGGAGGGGCAAGAGGACCGATCCTTGTGGCACCCCACAAACAAGGTGCCTCGAGGTCGACCTCTGCCCCCCAGCCAACACAGACTGCGTGCAGTCAGAGAGTAAGGAAGAGAACCACCACAACACGGTGCCCCCCACTCCTAACCCCTCCAACTGGCGCAGCATGATACCATGGTCGACGGTATCAAAAGCCGCTGAGAGGTCTAATAGGACCAGGACAGAGGAACAACCCCTGTCCCGGGCCCTCCAGAGATCATCAACCAATGCGACCAATGCCGTTTCTGTGCTGTACCCAGGCCTAAAGCCCAACTGGTACGGATCTAGATAGACAGCTTCATCCAAGTACTGGGGAAGTTGTCGCGCCACCACACTCTCAACAACCTTTGCCACAAAGCGAAGGTTGGAGACTGGACGATAGTTCGCTAATACAGCCGGGTCCAGGGAAAGCTTCTTGAGGAGGGGCCTCACCACCACCTCTTTCAAGGCGAAGGGGAAGAAACCCTCACTCAAAGAAGCATTAATAATCTCCTGGAGCCAGCCTCGTGTGACCGTCCGGGAGGCCAGCACCAACCAGGAGGGGCACGGGTCCTATAAACATGTGGCAGCGCTAAGCCTACCCAGAATACTGTCCACATCCTCGGGAGTCACAGGGTCAAACTGTGACTGGTTCCATCGCCCTTAGAGCTTCGTCTTATCCCCGACCTGCGTACTTTTCGCCATGCCCTTAAAACCCTTCTGTTTCAGCAAGCCGGACTGGCATAGTATGAATTTTTAAAATGTATGTATATTTTAATTTGCGGCCAAATTTTATATTTGATTTTAATTGGTTTTAAATTTTATAAATCTATGTGTTTTAATATGGCTGTACACCGCCCTGAGTCCTTTGGGAGAAGGGTGGTATAGAAATCTAATAATAAATAACTCCTCCCAGATAACACTCTCAAGATCCTCCTCCATCACCCCATCTGAACCTACCCAGTCGGAGTCCAAGCCTTCCCGAATCTGAGCGATTTTGTCATGCAGATATTGCACAAAATCCTCAGCCCTACCCTGCAAGGGGTCTTCCCGCACTCCCAAATGAAGAAGGGAGCGGGTCACCCTAAACAGGGCGGCTGGGCGGTTATCTGCAGACGCAATAAGAGCAGAATAATAATTAGATTTTACCGCTCTTATTGCCACTAGGTAGATCTTAATATGAGACCTCACCAGTGTTCAATCAGATTCGGAACGGCTGGCCCTCCAACCGCTCTCTAGGTGTCTTTTCCAGTGCTTCATCTCCCTCAGCTCCTCAGTAAACCAGGGAGCCAATTGGGATTGGCACCAGGTCAGAGGCTGCAAAGGCACGACGCGGTCCAAAGCTCCAGCGGCCGCCCTATCCCAGTTCTTCAGTCGAGTCGTGAGCCAGAGCCTCAGGGAATGGCCCAAGCTCCGTCAGGAACCTATCCGGATCCATCAGGCGCCTGGGACAGAACCACCTAGTTGGTTCTGTCTCCCTGCGGCGGAGGGTAGCGGCTCGAAAGTCTAGTGGAAGGAGTGAATGATCTGACCATGACAAGGGCTTGATGACTATATCCCCTTTTTCTAGATCATTCAGCCACTGACCAGAGACAAAAATCAAATCCAGAGTGTGTTCCCCCGTGTGAGTAGGGCCTTGGACTAACTGGGTCAGGTCCATGGCTGTCATGGAAGCCATGAACTCCCAAGCTGCCTCTACGTTTCACGGACAGATGGCAGGTTGAAATCCCCCATGACCATAAGCCTGGGGGTATCCACACTACCCCAGCTATTACGTTGAGCAGTTCGGGCAGGGCTGCCGCTATGTGGCAGGGAGCCAGGTACGCAATAAACAAGCCCATCTGCACCCCACGACCCCACTTCACAAGGAGGGACTCACATCCGGCTATCTGAGATACAGTGGCCTCCCTCGGACAAAGATCTTCCTTTATAATAGCCACCACCACCCCGCCCCTACCCTGAGCCCTCGGCTGATGGAATGCACAGAAGCTTGGTGGGCACATTTCAACGAGGGGAAACCCCCCCCCCCCAGCCCAACCAGGTCTCCGTAATACCCGCCAGGTCAACTCCCTCCTCCTGAACAAGATCGTAAATGAGGGGGGCAACTTAGACGTCCTCCTGGACGCACGGCTGTCTTTAGAAGAGCATATGACGGCCGTGGCCAGGGGGGCTTTTTATCAGGTTCGCCTGATACGCCAGTTGCGTCCCTTTCTGGATCGGGACTCCCTACGCACAGTCACTCAAGCACTCATCATTTCCCACCTGGACTACTGCAATGCTCTCTACATGGGGCTCCCCTTGGGGTGCACCCAGAGGCTGCAGTTGGTCCAGAATGCGGCGGCGCGGGGGATTATGGGAGCGACGGGGCGCTCACATATAACACCTCTCCTGCGCAAGCTGCACTGGCTTCCTGTGGTCTTCCAGGTGCGCTTCAAGGTGTTGGTAACCTCCTTTAAAGCGCTCCATGGCTTAGGACCGGGGTATTTGCGAGACCGCCTTCTGCCGCCAATAGCCTCCCACCGACCGGTTCGTTCGCACAGAGAGGGCCTCCTCAGGGTGCCGGCCCTGAAGACACACTTGTTCCATCTAGCTAGACTGGCTTGATCCCATCCTCTCAGTTTTTTAATCGAATTTTGGTTTTAATTGGGTTGTTTTAAATTCGGGCCAAAATTATTTAATTGTTTTATAAAATGTTTTTAAATTTTATATGTTATGTTTTATCCTGGCTGTACACCGCCCTGAGTCCCGCAGGAGAAGGGCGGTATAGAAATATAATAATAATAATAATAAAAAAAAAATGTGCTCCAATAGTTTCTAGCTCCAGAGCATGTCCACCATATATGATAAGATCCTGGTATTTTATGGCATTTCCAACATTTAGCTGATTTGTCTTTAAACATTTTTGCCAATTTTTCTGGAGACATATTCCATCTATAAAACATTTTAGATTGATTCTCTTTATATGCAGTGGACATTGTTAGTTTATACTTCCTTTCCCATAACTGTTGCCATCTATCGAGCTCAGTTGATTATCTACAATTTTTTGCCCAAGCAATCATTGTTTCCTTTACTTGTTCTTCCTCTAATTCAACACTAAGCAGAACACTATAGATTTTTAAAATTATTTTATCCTCTGTTCCCATGAGTATCCTATCCAAATCTGTCCTTTCTAAATAAAAACCGTATAATTTTGCATCTTTTTCATATCTTGCTTGTATTTGCATATGCTTATACCAGTCCATCACAATCCCTTATTCTTCCATTTCTTGTTTCCCTTTCAATTCCCCCTTGTCTGTAAGTAAGTCTTTATACCTAAAAATATTTCTAAAATTAACCATATTTGGGTGTATCAATGCTTCCATTGTTGATAATCATATTGGAATTTTCAAATAATATTTATCTCTAACCTTCTCCCACACTAATAACAATGCATTTCTTACATAATTTCTATGAAAATACGTATGTATCTTACTTCTACCATACCATAAAAATGCATGCCATCCCAATTGCAAATCATGTCCTTCCAAAGTTAGTAATCTTATATTTCTTAATTCGATCCATTCTATCATCCACATCAATGCTGCTGCCTGGTAATATAATTCTCAATTCAGCAGTTCAAATCCTCCCTTATTCTTGCATCTTGTAGCATCTTTATATTAATTCTTCTTTTTTCCCTGCCATATAAACTTTTTCATTATTTTATTGAGGTGTTGAAAATAAGTCTTTTCAATTTTTATAGGAATTGTCTGGAATAAGAACAATAATCTCGGTAATATATTCATCTTGATTATTGCAATCTTTCCCATAAGTGATAATTGCAAAGTTTCCCATTTTTCAAGTCTTTCTCAATTTGTCTTTTTAAATTATAATAATTATCCTCTTTTATTGTTACACATCTTGAAGTTAGTTGTATTCCTAAGTATCTCACTTTTTTCATAAATTGTATATCTAATTTCTCCCTTAATTCTCTTTTTTGTTTTTCTGTAATATTTTTTACCAATATTTTTGTTTTTTCTTTATTTTTAAACCTGCTACCTCTCCATATTCCTCTATTTGTTGTAATAATTTGGGTCCTGGTTTTTGGGGTTCCTCCAAAATAAATACTAAATCATCCGCAAAGGCTTGTAGTTTATATTCCTCTTTTTAAATTTTCGTCCCTTTTATTTCTTCATTCTGTCTTATATTTCTATTTAGCACTTCTAGAGTCAATACAAATAACAATGGGGATAATGGACGTCCTTGCCTTGTTCCTTTTGTTATCTTTCCATTCATCATTATCTTAGCTGATTGTTTATCATATATTGTTTTTATAGTATTAATAAATATCACCCCAAAATCCATTATCTGTAGTTGCTTTATCATAAACTGCCAATTCACATTATCAAAAGCTTTCTGTGCATCTAGAAATATCATCGCCATTTGTTTTTCTGGATGTGTCTCATAATACTCCAACGTATTCAAAATTATCTTCATATTATCTCTAATTTGCCTTTTAGGTAGAAACCCATTTTGGTCCATATGAATAAATTCATTTAATAGTCTCTTTAGTCTATTCACCATTATTGAAGCGAAAATCTTATAGTCCACATTTAACAATGAAATCGGTCTATAGTTTTTTATTAATTGCAAGTCTGAATCTTCTTTAGGTATAAGTGTTACATAGGCCTCTATCCTCGATTCTGGCATTTTTGCTTTCAATAAAAGTTCATTAAATAATTCCAGCATTACATTGCTTAACACCTCTTGAAATGTCTTATATAGTTCCGCTGGTAGTCCATCCGGACCTGGTGTTTTCCCTTTTTTTTTTTTTTAATCGCTTCTGTTAGCTACATCATTGTTATTCTCTCTTCTAGCATCCCTTTGTATTGTTCGGGTATTTTAGGTAAGTCTGATTTTTCTAAAAATTGTATTATCTTCTCTTCAGATATCTTCTCTTGATAATAAAGCTTTTCATAATACTTTTTAATTATTCTCTTATTTTCTTCACTCCTATAATGTATTTTTTCCTTTTCATCTTGTAAATATTTTATTGCTTTCTTCTTTTTCTCTTTTTTTATTTTATATGCTAACCATCTTCCCGGTTTATTCGCATTTTTAAAAATAAATTGGTTAGATGCTCTTAATTTATTTGCCTAAAATTCTTGCTCATTCAGGTTTATTTCATGTTTTTTCATTTCCATTTGTTTCTTAATTTTGTTATTTTGTGTGTCCTTTTGTAAATCTTTCTCTAGTTTCTTATACTCCTCTTCCAATTTCTTCTGTATTTGTCTTTTCTTCTTATTTTTCTTTCCCAGGTATGTTATTGCCAAGCCCCTTATATATACTTTCGTTGTGTCTCATACATTCTGAATTGATGTATCCTCCTTTTATTTATTTACTTTAATTCCTTTTTCATTGTCTGTTGAAATTCTTTTTCATTTAATATTATTTGATTCAATGTCCATCTTGTCTTTTTCTTCTGTCCTTTCCAAGTTATTGTTATTGGGTTGTGGTCAGCCCAAATGTTTGTTTCAATGTTTACTTCTTGTATGTTATCTATAAGTTCTGTTGAAATCCATATTATATCTATCCTCGACCACGACAAATGTCTAATTGAATAAAAGGTGTATTGTTTTTCTTTCAAATGTCTTTGTCTCCAAATATCTTGAATATTTAATTCTTCAATCATTGTAAAAAAAGATTTTGGGAGAGTTTTTCTGGGTTTCTTATTTGTCTTTGTTGTCTTATAGTCCAACTCCACATCCATTACACCATTAAAATCACCCATTATATATATATATATATATATATATATATATATATATATATATATATATGTAGGTCTTTGGTTATTCGGGTCTTCTCCCACGTAAAATTGGAAGTGTCTTGGCGACGTTTCGACGAAGTCTCATTCGTCATCTTCAGGCTGGTGTTCTCGGCTTCGTGCTTCCTGGAAGCACGAAGCCGAGAACACCAGCCTGAAGATGACGAATGAGACTTCGTCGAAACGTCGCCAAGACACTTCCAATTTTACGTGGGAGAAGACCCGAATAACCAAAGACCTACATACAAACACCCGCGAAAACCTGAGAAAACATATATATATATATATATATATATATATACATATATACATAGTCCAATTATATAATTTTCCTGTGCAACTTCTTATAAAATTCTTCTTGTTTGTCATTTGGAGCATATAACACTATCAAAAATATTTGTTTAAAATTCATTTTTATTTTCACCATTAAAATCCTGCCTTCTTCATCCTCAAATATTAATTTAGGCTGTAGTTTTTCTTTAACATATAGAACTACTCCCTTCTTACTTTGTTGTATCAATACAGCTCTAATAATTTTGTATGTTGTTTTCTAATATGGACCTCTTGTAAGCATATAATGTCTGTCTTTAGTCTATTTAATCTGTTGAAAATTCTGTTTCTTTTTGTCGCCGAATTCAGTCCATTTACATTTATTGATATTGCTTTTATTTCTTCTTCCATATTTTACTTTACTTGTTACTAGTTTTGAGTTTCATCACTCTTGTCTCTCTTTGTTCCTTTGGATCCTTTGATCTTGCACCTTCTCTTAGTGCTCTTTCTTCCTATTCTTTTGTGCTTTCTTCTGTACCTTTTTTCATCTTTATGTTTAATTTCTCTTGCTGTTCCCAATTCATCCTCTAATGGTCCACAAAATTGTATTATTGTATTAACTTCGCTTTTTCAATTAAATGCAATCTATGTCTTTTGTTCTTCCCATGTCACCAAGATTCATTCTGGTATTAACCATCTGAAACTCACTCCTTTTGTTATTAAAAATTTTGTTAAGAATTGATATTCTCTCCTCAAATCTCTAACTCTTTTAGGTATTTGCCTCAGTACTATTATTTCGTTGTCTTTGTACTTCAATGCTGTACTTCTTGTTATTTGTTATATCTCTGTTTTTAGTGCTTTCTTTGTAAACCTTACGTGTACTTCTCTTGGTAATTTGTTTCTCATTGCATATCTTGTATGAACTCTAAAAACCTCGTCAATCTCATTTAAAATCTTCTCCTTAGGTTCTTCTATAGCTTCTGCCAGCATCTCAGCAATCACCTCTGGTAATTTTTCTTCTTTTTCCTCCTCTATATTTTGAAATCTTAGATAATAATAAAACGGTCCATTTCCAATGAGATTATTGTTTTTTCTTGGTTTTTGTCTACTGAAATCAATTTTTCTTCTAATTCTTCAACTCTCTTTTCTGTCATTTCCGTTTTTTCTTCTACTTTTTGGGTTCTTTCTTTTTCTCAATCATCTTTTTCATTTCTTTTAAGTCTTGTTTCAAATCATCATGAAGAGACTGTATGAGATTTTTTAGTTCCAATGTCTCTGAAGTTTTTGTCTCTGTCGATGAGGGACTTGCTGCTGGGTGTAGATGTACTGTAAGTTTCTTCATTTCGATGTTGTCAAAGATAAGTCTATAATCCGCTTATGTTTTATTTGTAATCCAAATATCTAATCCTCCCCGATGGTTGGATTAGAGAAAAATAAAAAGAGAGCAAAGAGAAAAAAAAAGAACAAAAAAGGGACAAGAGTTCAATCACCTCCTCAAAAATATTCCAATGGTAAAAAAAGGGAGAAAAAGAAAAAAAAACAACCAAAAAATATAACAACCAAAAGAAAAAATAAAAACAAAAATTTAATTCCAAACAAGAAAAAAGAAGGAAAAAAAGAAAACTTTTCTTCAGATTCTTCTTGTCTTAATCCACCTTCTCAACAGTCCAGTTCTTTTCAAATCCATTAGGAAGAGAGAGAAAGCAGTAAACAAGGGGGAAAAAAGAATATCTGCTCCTTATTCCTTGTACTAACTTATAAAAAGTCCAAAAAAAAGCTGAGACAGAAAAAAACCCTATCCAGTACTTCTCCACCACAACAAAATCCAAACAAAGTACTTCAAAGTGTTCAGAAACAGTAAATAAGGGAATAGGTTAAAAAGATAAAAGGTTTAAAATGTAGAAACAAACTCAACAATCCAGTCCTTCTCTCTTGCACATCTGTTTTCTTATCTTCTCAGTCCAAATTATCAAGAACAGCCTTAGAGCTAAAGTTAACTCAAAATCCTTTTCTCTCTTTTTTTAAAAATTTTCTTGTCTTCTTTTACTAGATAGCACTGCAGGCTAGTTCAGTCAATCAGGCCAAGATTTTCAACAAAAGTCTTTTCCGCTTTTAATTAATTCTATTCAAACTTTAATTTCACAATTATTTACAACTATTTCATCTCTTTGCATAAAAAATTTCAGACTTCTCAAATTGGTTAGTCCTAATTTTTAAAAGAATTCCCAAATTCTTCCATTTCCCCTCCAAAAAGAAAGTTTCATTTAGCTTTGTACTTTTGCTTTCCTCGCCGCCCAATATCGGATGTGAGAGCCAAATGCACTCCCGCTCCCACTCCTCTCTCTCAGCCTCTTTCCCACTCTATTTACTTGCAAGTGGAACTGAAGGGAAAGGGTTTTTTTCGAAAACAGAAATTTTCTCACCTCAATGACACATGCTGTCTTCTTATGCTTTCTTCCGCTGCGGCCGCCCCAGCTTCTTAGTGACTTCTAAGATAGCTTTCTCCACCACCCAGTTTGAGGTACTTATCCAGACCAACCAGGAAGTTTGCAATCCCCCTGTGTTGGTCTGTCGGTGCTTCTCTTGTTCGTCATCCCTACAGGACGACTTGGGTCACTTGAGACCTCTGGGCAACAGAGATATCGATGGATTTTTGGGAGCTCCCAAAGAGTCTGTCGTACCGCCGCAACGCTGGCCATGCCTCATGGATTTTTGAAGTTTTTAAGCGATTGGATAACCATTTGTATGAAATGTTATAAGGTTTTCTGCCTAAGCATGGGTTGGAATAGAAGACCTCCGAAGTCCCTTCCAACTCTGTTATTCTATTCTATTCTATCTTGTGCAGTCCTCAGTTCGTAGAAAACTCAGGCCTATAGTACTATAGTGTGGGATCTGTGGAATGAGAGCTTGCACTACTGATCTTGCTTGATCTGGCACTAAAGTAGTTTAGGCATCTGTTCTCTGCTATTTGAAGCCAGTACCAGATCTGGGCAAAGAGGCCTTGCAAGCTGATGAGACTTTGGGGCAGTGAAGTAGCTTTTCTTGAGCCTCCCAACCTTTCCAGTCTCGGCCCGAAGAGCATTTAAAAGCCAATGGGAGGCTTCAAGGAAAGGATTTTGCCCCAAAGTCTCATCACTGGGATCGAGGAACGGGCTGAGCGGGGGTCCAGCCCTCTAGACACAAACTGCAGAGAAGTTGGTCCAACGTACACTGGGAAATGAACTTGTTTCAAAATTGTTTCAGTTCTCATAGATCTCTGCTGAAATTAATCCACCTCAATAAATCTTACATTTTCTCCTAATTCCTTCTTGAATCGTTCCCCTGATTATGCCTTAACTCAAAACTGACTTTGAGTAAGATTTGCATATATATAGATAATTGTAAAGGAAGATATTTTCTAGATATTTTCAAAGCTTTCATGAATATAGAAATCATCATGTCTATATCACACCACTGTAAGCATGCAAAATACAACATAATGGAATTTTGGAAACATTCAGAAGAATATTCGTTGACTTTCTACAGTTTGATCTTTTTTTCTAACCGTGTTATCATTTTCATTTCTCTTTTCCTTTGAAGGTAATAATGGGCAGGAGAATCACGATTCCTGTGAACTGTTCCAAGTGATCAATGCTAAAGATGGAACGGAGAACTTTGGAATTCGAATGGAATTCGAAAGCCATGAGAGAAGCCAGTCAAATAATTGGAATCAGGATAGCTCATATTCCACTGATGCTCCGATGCAAGACTTTCTTGCCGAACAAGACAAAATAAGGAAAAAATATGTTGGGAAAAGTATGAAAAGTGTAAATGAACACAATTTAACCCCCAAAAAAGGAAAAGATGCTATAAGACACAGCGGACAAAATTACAATGGGACATTCATTCATTCTCTTGGAAATAACTTCCTTACATCTCAAAAATTGATTCACGCAAAAAAGGAGCCTTATGAATGTTTGGAATCTAGAAAACATTTTAGAACAAGCAGGCAACTTACTTCCCATGAAACGATTCACAATGGGGAGAAACTGTGTTCAGAATCCCCTGTAGCCCAGTCCCTCCAAGCAGCAGGAGAGAAACCATATAAATGCAATCAGTGTGGAAAGACCTTTGCTCAATGCAGTTATCTTGCTTCCCATAAAAGGATCCACACAGGAGATAAGCCATTTAAATGCACAGAGTGTGGAAAGACCTTTGCTCAAAGAGGTAATCTTAAATCCCATAAGATGATACACACAGGGGAGAAGCTGTATAAATGCATGGCATGTGGAAAAACCTTTATTCATAGCAATGGACTTAGAAAGCACAAAACGATCCACACAGGGGAGAAGCCATTTAAATGCCTGGAGTGTGGAAAGACCTTTGCTCAACGCAGTTATCTTGCTTCCCATAAAAAGATCCACACAGTAGAAAAGCCATTTAAATGCATGGAGTGTGGAAAGATGTTTGCTCAACGCAGTTATCTTGCTTCCCATAAGATGATCCACACAGGGGAGAAGCCGTATAAATGCATGGACTGTGGAAAGACCTTTCCTCGAATTGGTAATCTTATTTCCCATAAGATGATCCACACAGGGGAGAAGCCGTATAACTGCATGGAGTGTGGAAAGACCTTTGCTCAACGCAGTTATCTTGCTTCCCATAAAAAGATCCACTTAGAAGAGAAACCATTTAAATGCATTGAGTGTGGAAAGACGTTTACTAATAGCAGGGCTCTTACTTCTCATAAGATGATCCACACAGGGGAAAAACCATATAAATGCATAGAGTGTGGAAAGACCTTTCCTCAAAGAGGTAATCTTATTTCCCATAAGATGATCCACACAGGGGAGAAACCATATAAATGCATGGAGTGTGGAAAGACCTTTGCTCATAAAAGTAAACTTAATTCCCATAAGATGATCCACACAGGGGAGAAGCCATACAAATGCATGGAGTGTGGAAAGACCTTTCCTCGAAGAGGTAATCTTATTTCCCATAAGATGATCCACACAGGGGAGAAGCCGTATAAATGTATGGAGTGTGGAAAGACCTTTGCTCAACGCAGTTATCTTGCTTCCCATAAAAAGATCCACTCAGAAGAGAAACCATTTAAATGCATGGAGTGTGGAAAGATGTTTACTAAGAGTAGTGCGCTTATTTCTCATAAGATGATCCACACAGGGGAGAAACCATTTAAATGCATGGAGTGTGGAAACACGTTTGCTCAGAGCAGTGGACTGGCTAACCACAGAAAGATCCACACAGGGGAAAAGCCATTTAAATGCATGCAGTGTGGGAAGACGTTTGCTCAACGCCGCTATCTTGCTTCCCATAAAATGATCCACACGAGAAGCCATATAAATGCATGGAGTGTGGAAAGATGGAAGCCATAGACCCAAGCGAGTCTGTGGAATGGAAATACCAGAGTGTGCTCCGCAGCCAGATCTTGGAGCGGCTACCTGAGAATTTATGACTAAAAATTTCTCTACATTTTGATTATTAATTTTAAAAGATATAATGGGAAATTGTGAATGGAGTAAGCGATTCTACCTATCTATGACCGGATCGAGACTTCGCTCTCGAAAGAGAGATATTTTATTTGTTATCTTGGAAAAAATAAAAAATATTTTGCAAAAAACAAAACAAAACACTATGTAACCCAAAACAAAGGAGAAGGTGCTATAACAAGATACAACGGAAAAAATTACAATGGGACATTCATTCCTTCTCATGTAAATAAGTTCCTTACATCTCAAAAAGTGATTGACACCAAAGAGAAGCCTTTTAAATGTTTGGAATGTGGGGCATGTTTTAGAACAAGCAGACAATTTACTTCCCATGAAAGGATTCACACTGGAGAGAAGGTATACAAATGCAGGGAGTCTGGTAACAGGTTCAGAAGATACAGTAATCTTATTTCCCATAAAAGGATCCACTAAGTAAATATTTACTCGTAGCAATGAACTTACTATCCACAAAACGATCCGTATGGGAGAAAAGCCATTTTAACGCATGGAGTGTGGGAAGCCCTTTACTCAAAATGGTAGTCTTATTTCCCATAAGATGATCCACACAGGGGTGAAGCTGTATAAATGCATGGAAAGTTGGAAGTTGAAAGACGCTATGTTTTCATTCGCATGCTGTGTTTCCTGAGATTGTTCGGGAAGAGACAGGTGAGTCCCTTATCCTTAACTGCTGGATGGAGGGCTAGGCTGGGCTGAAGCAGAGGAGAAAGAGCGAGGTGAAAAGCTAAGGACAAGGGGCTCACCTGCCTCTCCACGAGACCTTTCGGGACACACATTGTGCAAATGTAAAAGCTTCTCCTTCCAAGTCAGCAGCAGTGCCTGAATCAAAAAGCACCGCAAGTCCGTGTGCCCTTTTTGTTTGGTGCCCTCTTTTAGGGAAGTGTTTCAATTATTCAGATCACATCACGGACAATAGCAGCTGTGCCTTCTCCCTAAACACATCGGGATGTGATCTGAATAAGACATGGCTTGACCTGCTATTGAAACACTTTCCAGCTCTTTCTCAAAGTGTTATTGCAGCAGCTGCCTGAAAAATGCAACGGCTGCTGGATACGGAGTGTCTTGTCCCATGCCTCTGCCTGCTGCCAGTGCTGCCTGCAGCAGTTGAAAGCAAAAAGTGGGACTCACCTGCCGCCCCTTGCACTGTGGAAGGCGGCAAAATGTAGAGAACAGCCACCGTCCCTGTGGGAAAGAGCCAGGAGGCGTTTCAATAGCAGTTCAAGCCAGGTCTTATTTAGATCACATCCTGGCATGTTTTGGAAGGGGGAAGGCACAGCTGTTATTACCCGTGCTGGGGTTTGCAAGTTCTGCAGGATTTTTTAATATCTCCCTTCCAAAACATATGGATGACAGGGGAGTCCCGCTTTTCACTTTTGACACACTCACCACTTGCAGCAACTGGCACGAGTGACTTATGGGGGCTCTTCATCCTCCTGACAGCACTGCTTCGGCTGCCCTGTTGGGCTGCTCCTGTTTGACAGGGGAGGGGGGAGGCCCAGATCTATGGAGCACTCCTCTGCCACCGGCCTGCCAGGGCCCCTTCCTCAGCGGCTGCCAGTGTAACCACGCCACTTCCCCCGCCACTGCATTCAGGCTGCTGAGCACTGTCCTGCGCATCTACTCTGCTGCAATTCTCTTCATTGCATTAAAAATTACTAACACACTAAACCATCTGGTCTGCAACCAGAGCCATTTAGACCCGTTTCCCATAGGAAAAAAACCACTGGGTGCCACAAAACCTGAATGGGCGTGTCCAACTCCATGTCACTCATTCCCCCCCGTCTCATGACCCTTTAGCCATGCCTACTCAGCAGGTCATTAGGGCAGACAACCAGTTATTAATAAACAACCCATCGGGAACAACCACCCCCCTCCCTCCTCCCCCTCTGTATCTCTGTCTCCCTCTCTCTCCCCCCACCCTATACCTCCCTCCCTCTCTCACTCTGTATCTCTCTCTCCCCCCATCTTCCCTCTCTCCCCTCTCTGTATCTATGTCTCTGTCTCCCCCCTCTGTATCTGTCTTTCTCCATCTATCTCTCCCCTCTCTATGTCTCTCCCCCATCTCCCCTCTCTTTGTATCTCTCCTCTCCGCCCCTCTCTTCCTCTGTATCTCTCGCCCCCTCTCCCCTCTCTGTATCTACAGTCAGGTCCAGAAATATTGGGACATCGACACAATTCTAACATCTTTGGCTCTATACACCACCACAATGGAGTTGGAATGAAACAAACACAATGTGCTTTAACTGCAGACTGTCAGCTTTAATTTGAGGGTATGTACATCCAACTCAGGTGAACGGTGTAGGACTTACAGCAGTTTGCATATGTGCCTCCCACTTGTTAAGGGACCAAAAGTAATGGGACAGAATAATAATCATAAATCAAACTTTCCCTTCTTAATACTTGGTTGCAAATCCTTTGTAGTCAATCACAGCCTGAAGTCTGGAACGCATAGACATCACCAGACGCTGGGTTTCATCCCTAGTGATGCTCTGCCAGGCCTCTACTGCAACTGTCTTCAGTTCCTGCTTGTTCTTGGGGCATTTTCCCTTCAGTTTTGTCTTCAGCAAGTGAAATGCATGCTCAATGGGATTCAGGTCAGGTGATTGACTTGGCCATTGCATAACATTCCACTTCTGTCCCTTCAAAAACTCTTTGGTTGCTTTTGCAGTATGCTTTGGGTCATTGTCCATCTGCACTGTGAAGCGCCGTCCAATGAGTTCTGCAGCATTTGGCTGAATGTGAGCAGATAATATTGCCCAAAACACTTCAAAATTCATCCTGCTGCTTTTGTCAGCAGTCACATCATCAATAAATACAAGAGAACCAGTTCCATTGGCAGCCATACATGCCCACGCCATGACACTACCACCACCATGCTTCACTGATGAGGTGGTATGCTTAGGATCATGAGCAGTTCCTTTCCTTCTCCATACTCTTCTCTTCCCATCACTCTGGTACAAGTTGATCTTGGTCTCATCTGTCCATAGGATCTTGTTCCAGAACTGTGAAGGCTTTGTTAAATGTTGTTTGGCAAACTCTAATCTGGCCTTCCTGTTTTTGAGCCTCACCAATGGTTTATAACTTGTGGTGAACCCTCTGTATTCACTCTGGTGAAGTCTTCTCTTGATTGTTGACTTTGACACACATATACCTACCTCCTGGAGAGTGTTCTTGATCTGGCCAACTGTTGTGAAGGGTGTTTTCTTCACCAGGGAAAGAATTCTTCGGTCATCCACCACAGTTGTTTTCCGTGGTCTCCCGGGTCTTTTGGTGTTGCTGAGCTCACCGGTGCGTTCCTTCTTTTTGAGAATGTTCCGAACAGTTGTTTTGGCCACACCTAATGTTCTTGCTATCTCTCTGATGGGTTTGTTTTGTTTCTTCAGCCTAATGATGGCTTGCTTCACTGATAGTGACAGCTCTTTGGATCTCATCTTGAGAGTTGACAGCAACAGATTCCAAATGCAAATAGCACACTTGAAATGAACTCTGGGCCTTTTATCTGCACATTGTAATTGGGGTAATGAGGGAATATCACACAGCTGGCCATGGAACAGCTGAGAAGCCAATTGTCCCATTACTTTTGGTCCCTTAACAAGTGGGAGGCACATATACAAACTGCTGTAAGTCCTACACCGTTCATCTGAGTTGGATGTACATACCCTCAAATTAAAGCTGATAGTCTGCAGTTAACGCACATTGTGTTTGTTTCATTCCAACTCCATTGTGGTGGTGTATAGAGCCAAAGATGTTAGAATTGTGTTGATGTCCCAATATTTCTGGACCTGACTGTATGTCTCTCTCCTCCTCTCCTCTCTATCTCCCCTCTGTATCTTTCTCCCCTGCTATCTGTATCTGTCTCTCTGTCTCCCTCTCTTCCTATCTTTCCCTCACTCTCACTCTCTCTCTCTATCTCTGTATGTGTCTCTCTTTGTCCTTCTGTCTCTCTGTGTGTGTGTATGTCTGTGTGTGTGTGCAAGCATGCGCGCGCCCAGCAAGCTCTCATTGGGGCTCTTCACTACTCCTTTTTGTTCTTCTTCGCAACTTTTTGATAATCCAAGCTAGCTGAGGAATGAGTGCATCCTCCTCCACCTCCTCTCGCAACACCCTGGCTGGCTGTGGCGGGGCTGGGAGCATGTGCACGAGCGGGAAGAGCCACCTCAAGCGGCCAGGCCTTATCATGAGGTAAAATTTCTGGAATATCCATGGATTTCAGCTTTCCCTCCATTTTGGAACTTTTTTTCTTTTTTGTTTTCTTTCACAGTCTTTCCGCGGGTACAAGAGACGTGGTCACCCGGGGTGTTCATCAGAAGAGGCTGGAGGAGTCTCTGCCTTTTCTGCTTCCCCAGTTCACTGTGAGGCTGAGGGAATAATTTGGGAAGGGCATCTGTATGTATTGAATTAAAGAAATAGAAAACAATAATTTTCCTCATTGTGGCTTCCCTTCCTGTGGCCCATCTTTCTCCGCTTCAGGCTAGCAAGACTCAAGTTGTGTTTCCCAGAGAGCCTCCTGGTTCTTCTCTTCTGACAGGATTTGGACCTATTTATTTATTTATTTATTTATTATTTACATTTTTATACCACCCTTCTACAAGGGACTCAGGGGAGTGCACAGCCAACAATAAAACACACCAATACATTAAATTTAAAAACAATTTAAAATATATTAAATAATTTGGCCTCAATATTATTAAAAAAAACTAAGACAACCATTAAAATTCATGTTTAGGCCAGCCCAGCTTGTTGGAACAATAGCGTCTTGAGAGAAGGGTGAAAGGCGCGTAGGTCAGGGATCATCCATATCTCCGGGGGCAATTCATTCCAAAGGGGAGGTGCCCCCACAGAGAAGGCTCTCCTGTGAGGCTGAGGGGGGTCGCCAGTCGACAATGTTTGACCAACGGCACCCTGAGGAGTCCTTCTCTGTGGGAGTGTATTCGTCGGTGGGAGGCTATCGGTAGCAGAAAGCGATCTTGTAAGTACCCAGGTCCTAAGCCATGGAGACAGCTGTGTATCCAGGAGGACACTCAAGTTGCGAGCCCTCTCTGAGGGGGCCAAGATCTAACCCCCAATAGTCAGCGATGGAACCACCTAGCTATATTGGGACGCCAGAAACCACAGCCACTCAGTCTTGGAGGGGTTGAGTCTGAACAACCCCTGTCCCGGGCCCTCTAGAGATCATCAACCAATGTGACCAATGCTGTTTCCATGCTGTACCCCGGCCTGAAGCCCGACTGGTATGGATCTAGATAGACAGCTTCATCCAGGTACTGGGGAAGTTGTCGCACCACCACACTCTCAACAAACTTTGCCACAAAGCAAGGCCTCCACAGACGGTTCCTGGACAGGAAGGAGAGGAAGATGGTGGAATTGCTGCCTCTGGAGACCAAAAAGCTTTTCTTGGTCAGAGAGGCATTGAGAGGGGCCTTTTCTCCTACTCCCATGCCCATCATCCATGCCCTTCCCTCAGATGCGCTCCTCTTTCCCGCCCTTTTCAGGGAATCCTGTAAATTTATGGAAAATCCACTAGGGGACGCCTTCTGCCAAGAGAAGGGAACAACAGGCGCTTTCCCATTGGGCCACTGGAGGGCAAAAGACACGGCTACCTTTGTAGAGGAGGCTTGGAGGGAAATGACGTCACACAACCTTGCCGCTCTAAGAGGCCGCACTTGCTTTACTTAACCCCTGGGGCTCCGCAGAGGGAGGAGGACTTGCGGGAGAGTCTGGCGGGGGGAGATCCAGACATGCCCTGGGTAAGTTGGGGGCTCCTACCGGGCAAAGGGAGGCGGAGGAGGGAGAGACCCTTGCCCGGCCCTCCTCCGGCTTCAACTCCGGGTCCCATGCTCCCCAGCTGCCCCGTGTCCAGGGATAGCCCGAGTGGGGGGAGAGGCAGGTTGGCCTTGAGGAGGCCCAGCAGGAAAAGAGAGAAGCCTGGCGAGGAGGCAGGATTCGCACCAGTCTCTCTGTCTCCGGAGGGGGAGAGAAGCAGGGCGGCCTCTCCCGCTCCCTTCTTCCTGGCCCTGTGCTGGGCTGAGCCGCTTGGGGCTCAGGGCAGGTTGAGTGAAGGTTGTTCAGTGGCTAAATTCAATTTCTAATTCTTGGTATTTATTTTTCTTTCCATCTCAGATACACAAAGTCGGAACCTTATGAAATCCTTGCTAACCAAAATTTTCTCTTGCTGGGAAAAAAAAAGAGCGGAATAACTTGGAGGAATCAGTCCTGCAGCAACAGAAATGGTCCCGTGAAGGAAAAGGCATCTGGAGACCCACCAGAGTCCTTGGAGCCATTTGCAGTTGCTCTGCAGGACAGAGAAAGGATGGAGACACAACCTTTTGGAAAGGAGGGAAGCGGAAAAGGCCGTTCAGCTGCTCAGCCTGGGAACCGAGGGAAGCTCTGGACGAGGACTGGGCAGAAGATCCTGAAGGAGGAAACCATCCTCCCTTCAGAAGTTCAGCCCTGGAAGTTCATCCAATACCGGGAGGCTGAGGGTCCCCGAGGACTTTGCAGCCGACTCCATGACTTTTGTAGGCAATGGCTGAGACCAGAAAAGCACACCAAAGCCCAGATGCTGGACCTGGTGGTTCTGGAGCAGCTCCTGTTCCTTCTGCCTCCAGAGATGGTGGGTTGGGTGCGGGAATGTGGAGCAGAGACCAGCTCCCAGGCGGTGGCCCTGGCTGAAGGCTTCCTCCTGAACCAGGCGGAAGAGCAGAAGGAGCAGGTCGAGTTGCAGGTGAGACACTAGGGTGCCCAGAAGGGAATAAAAAATGCATTTGAATGCTTCACCCCTCCTTCCCAAACTTCTCTGACATTCATAATATGTGACTAGGTCCCACCAATTCTTGTAGCATATTGTTCCATTGTTTTCTCACTCAATTTCACTGATGGATATTGGGGGCTTTGAGGTTGCATTCCGAATATAAGAATGCACTTCATGTCATGTGATGTACATTAATTCTGCTTCTTTTTTCCTTCCCCCTATTTGAAGGGCTGCACTGTGGAGATCAGAGATCCCGAGGGAAAGAAGAATCCATCAAATCTCCCTCAGAAGCTATTTTTCAGGGGGATCCCTTGGGAAGATCAAAGTGAGGACACTTCAGGAGGTAATCGAAGATCCTCTGATTTCCCAGAGAGATCCCATCTGTCTTTCCTTCTTCTCTTCTGTAGTATACCTCCTCTTATTTTGTTAATTATACCTTTCGAAATTATTTATTCTTTACAGAGAAACAAAGCATGAAGTTTTCAGGTTTTTACGATGGAGCTCAAACTGTGATTGAACCTCTAAATCAAGTAAGAAAGAGAAACTTTATTAGATTTCTATTCTCCTTTCTTTCAGGAAGTGGTGTGCAGAGTGCTCTCTCCTTCTATTTCCCTCCCTTGTTTAGACTGGATTCTTTTTATGTTCCTGTGCGACATGGACAGCATAGTTGCAGATTCAGGTTGCTCTCAACCAGCATAGCTTCCTCTGTAGACTATGAGTTTAGAAGAAGTAATTTTTTAAAAGTGCTTCAAGAGGCAGGAATAACGTATCACAGTGGTAGTAACTGCTAGAGACCCATTCCTTTTGCAATTATTTGACTTGGAGTTTGCAAGGCTAATGAAAAATAACTAATTACTCACATTGCCACTCTCTTGAAAAAGATTTCAAGATCTTTTTTACATTGTAGTAACCAATACTGGATGCCAAGTGCTGTCTTACCAAAGCATTACACACCCTTGATTTTCATTTTGTTAGATAGGGCCCAATCTGTTGATACTTCTATATTTCGAGCTCATCTTCTGGAGTGTTGGTATTCCTGTCAATTTAGTCTTGTCTTCAAATCTGAGGACTTCCCCTTCTATTCTCTTGTCTAAATCATTGATTAAGATGATCAGATACTGCAAATCCTCCTGTTCTGTTCTTTTTTCCGTGTTCAGGAGAGTCTTGTGTCCTTCGAGGAGGTGGCTGTGTATTTCTCTGAGGAGGAATGGTCTCAGCTGGATCCTGACCAAAAAGCACTGCATTCAGAAGTCATGCTTGAAAACCATAGGAATGTGGTTTCTCTGGGTAAGAGTTTTCTAGTCCCCAATCAGAGAACTCAAGAAGACAGATTATAGTTAGTTTTTTTATTTTAAAAAATCACTAATCCAATATTATTTCCTTGGCGGGAGAAGGAAACGTACTCCAAGGAAGGAAAGAGGTCAATGTCTCTTTGTTTAAATTCTTTCTTTGAATGAGGTGTGCCCTTATGTGTCCTCTGGAGGTCATGTGAGAGGAATGTGTTGTCATTTGTCCTCTGAAACCTCCCAAAATTGTGTGAGAACAGATCTTTCATGGTCAGGCCATGGAAGTACATTCTCCCAATTCAAGAACGAAGGCCTCATTTATTTATTTGTTTATTTATTGGTTCGATTTATATGCCGCCTTTCTCCAGAGACCCAGGGCGACTATTGCTCATGCAATGTGACTTATTCACCCTACTTATTCCCCCACCCCACCCTGCCAAGACTTAGCCTGCGATGATGTAGCGAGCCATCAGTTCCTTTGCCTGCTTTGGTACATTTTCAAAAAACATAGGGCTAAAGTGGTGAGAAATCTTGCAGTACTGATCTTGTGTGATCTCGTACTACAGTACATTAGGCCTCTGTTCTCTGCTAACTGAGGCCTGCACAAGATCCGGGGCAAAAGTCTCTCAAACAGAGGGAAGGCCTCTTTGTTTTCAAAGACTTTTCCCCCGATCACCACCACATGGATTCGTTACAGACAAACCAACCACACTCAACATGTAGTTCTCAATGGAACTTCATCTACATGGAGGGAAGTATGCAGTGGGATAGCCCAAGTATCTGTTTTAGGCCCAGTACACTTCAACATCTTCATCAGAGGTGGTATTCAGCCGGTTCGCACCAGTTCACCAGAACCAGTGGTGGCCATTTCCTGGAGGTCAGAGAACTGGCAGCGATGGTCCAACTGGCCACGCACCTGAACTGTTCCCCTGTCGCTGTTTGCTCACCCCAGCCAACACTCGCCCCGCCTCACCTGCGCAACTCTGGCGGCTTCGGGAGAGTCTAGCCCGGGGGAGGGGGGGGGCTGGCATGCTTTTCAGCCTGTCTGCCAAGAGGAGCAGCTGACCCAGATGAGCAGTGTCCACTGGGGAGGGGTGGCAGGGAATGGGGCCGCCAGACCGACCACGACTCCCATGGGCCTTGGCAGGGGAGCGCAGAGTGCTGGGGCTGCTGCCGAGGAGGCGGCTGGGGCAGAGAACCTCCTCCTTCTCTGGGCACAGAGTGGTTTTTGTGGCCAGGCGGTCTCGGGGGTGGTGGGACTGCGAAGCTTGCTGGGCTGCCCCCCTCCCCACCGGGCTAGCATCTCCCGAAGCCGCCGGCATTGAAGCCCCCCCCCCACTTGGAGCTCCAAGCGGAAGGCGGCAACGGGTGAGCTCTCAGGACTTTTTCCAGTGGCGGGAAAACGTTCTGAGGGGGAATCCTCACTCACCTTTTGCCCTCCGCCTGGAGCTCACCACCACCACCCGCCACCTGGGGCGGTGGTGAATCAAAGCGTCAGGCGAAAGGTGAGCGAGGATTTCCCCTGAGAACTTTCTTCCGCCACTAGAAAACGTGCTGAGAGTTCGCTGCCGCTGCTCCCGCCATTACTGAGTGTGTTCCAATATTTCAGAGGCTACCATCAAGAAGAAGAGGGAGTCAAGCTATTCTCCAAAGCACTTGAGGGTAGGACATGAAGCAATGTGTAGAAACTAATCAAGGAGAGAAGAATCGCCCAAAGAGATGGCTGCGCACATGGATGCTGCAGCTGGGCGCTCTTTCTTTCAGTGTATGGTGTGGATAATTCTGTGCGTGTTCTGGATTTTTGAAGTTTTTAGAAGGGATTCGATAACCATTTGTCTGAAATGGTATAGGGTTTCCTGCCTAAGCATGCGATTAGAATAGAAGACCTCCAAGGTCCCTTCTAACTCTGTTATTCTATTCTATTTTATGTTGTGCAGTCCTCAGTTGGTAGAAAACTCAGGCTTAAAGTACTATAGTGTGGGATCAGTAGAATGAGAGCTTGCACTACTGAACCTGCGTGATCTGGCACTAAGGTAGTTTAGGCCTCTGTTCTCTGCTAACTGAGGCCTGTACCTTTTCTGGCCTAGGCGTTACCAAACCACGAAGCAGACTCCTTATCCCAACAAAAATCCCTTTTTATTAAGTTACTGTGAATTTCTCTCATTCACACTCAACAAAGTCTTTCAAGAGAGAATTTACAGTTACAGACCTTATCTGGCTTGGAGAGCTGTCAAGCTGATATCTTCAAAATTGGGCAAGGAGTCTCCGAGAGTCACAAACCAATTAGGGGAACTACCGTATTTTTCGGAGTATAAGACTCACTTTCCCCCCCCTAAAAGAGGATGAAAATTTGGGTGCGTCTTATACACCGAATGTAGCCCTGCCCACCCACCGGCCCCCAAGAAAATGGGGTGCAGGGAGGTGGCAATAGGCTATGGCAATCCCTGCAGCCTGAAACAGGTGAGGCCGATCCAACCGACAATCAGTTGCTTGTGCTAATCAGGCTGTGATGAAAATGAAAATAAAACAGGCTGTTTGCTGTTTGCTGCAAAGAGGCAAATTGCTGGGAGGCAGAGGTAGATTTTTCTTTTCTTGTTTTCCTCCCCAAAAAAGGTAGGTGTGTCTTATAGTCCGGAGCATCTTATACTCTGAAAAATACGGTAACTGTCTCCTGCAAACTCCACTCCCCTTTTGCTCCTCTTTTATTCCCTCTAGAAGGGGCTATTCATTATCCACCTGTGGCCTTACTCCCAAGTCGACCCTTGTTCTTTAGCTGTTCCCTTCATCTGGCAACTCTACACATGCGCAAATTGGGAACAGGCTCCAGCTGTTCATCTGGCTAACTGATGTCTGACTCTGAAGGCAGCTAATAACTGGCATCCAGGCCTGGCCCTCTCTCTGCCTCTGACGCAGAGCCCTCATCAGAGCCTTCCCCAGAATCCAGGCCTAGTCTATGTTCCTCCGCAACCTCCTCACTATACGAATCTGTTGCCAGCTACACATGCCGTTGGAGGGCCCCAACAGGACCACATCTGGCCAAAGAACCCTTCTAAGCCAGAGACTTTTGAGCAGTGAAATAGTCTTTCTTAAGCCACCCAACCTTTCCAGTCTCGGCGCAAAGAGCGTTTACAAGCCAAGCTTATTCCTTAACTCAAAACTGACTTTGAGTGGGATTTGCATATATATATAAATAGATAATTGTAAAGAAAGGTATTTTCTAGATATTTTCAAAGCTTTCATGACTCATGAATATAAAAATCATCATGTCTAAATCATATTACTGTAAGCATGCAAAATACAACATAATGGAATTTTGGAAACATTCAGAAGAATATTCGTTACAGTTTGATCTTTTTCTCTAACCGTGTTATCATTTTCATTTCTCTTTTCCTTTGAAGGTAATAATGGGCAGGAGAATCAAGATTCCTGTGAACTGTTCCAAGTGACCAATGCTAAAGATGAAACAGAGAAGTTTGGATTTCGAATGGAATTCGAAAGCCATGAGAGAAGCCAGTCAAATAATTGGAATCAGGATAGCTCATGTTCCACTGATGCTCCAATGCAAGACTTTCTTGCCCAACAAGACAAAATAAGGAAAAAATATATTGGGAAAAGCGTAAACGAAGACTATTTAACCCAAAACAAAGGAAAAGATGCTATAAGATACAATGGACAAAATTACAATGGGACATTCATTTATTCTCTTGGAAATAACTTCTTTACATCTGAAAAAGTGATTCACACAAAAAAGGAGCCTTATGAATGTTTGGAATCTGGAAAACATTTTGGAACAAGCTGGCAGCTTACTTCCCACGAAAGGATTCACACTGGGGAGAAACTGTGTTCAGAATCCCCTGTAGCCTATGCAGCCCAGTCCCTCCAAGCAGTAGGAGAGAAACCCTATAAATGCATGGAGTGTGGAAAGACCTTTGCTCAACGCAGGTATCTTGCTTCCCATAAGATTATCCACACAGGGGAAAAACCATTTAAATGCATGGAGTGTGGAAAGACCTTTGCTCAAAGAGGTAATCTTATTTCCCATAAGATGATCCACACAGGGGAAAAGCCATTTAAATGCATGGAGTGTGGAAAGACCTTTATTTATAGCAATGGACTTAGATACCATAAAATGATCCACACAGGAGAGAAACCCTATAAATGCATGGAGTGTGGAAAGACCTTTGCTCAACACAGTTATCTTGCGTCCCATAAGATGATCCACACAGGGGAAAAGCCATTTAAATGCATGGAGTGTGGAAAGACCTTTGCTCGAAGAGATAATCTTATTTCCCATAAGATGATCCACACAGGGGAAAAGCCATTTAAATGCATGGAGTGTGGAAAGACCTTTATTTATAGCAATGGACTTAGAAACCACAAAATGATCCACACAGGAGAGAAACCATATACATGCATGGAATGTGGAAAGACGTTTGCTCAACGCAGTTATCTTGCGTCCCATAAGATGATCCACACAGGGGAAAAGCCATTTAAATGCATGGAATGTGGAAAGACCTTTCCTCGAAGAGGTCATCTTATTTCCCATAAGATGATCCACACAGGAGAGAAGCCATATAAATGCATGGAGTGTGGAAAGAGCTTTGCTCAACGCAGTTATCTTGCTTCCCATAAAAAGATCCACTCAGAAGAAAAACCATTTAAATGCACAGAGTGTGGAAAGACCTTTACTAAGAGCAGTGCTCTTACTTCTCATAAGATGATCCACACAGGGGAGAAACCATATAAATGCATGGAGTGTGGAAAGACGTTTCCTCAAAGAGGTAATCTTATTTCCCATAAGATGATCCACACAGGGGAGAAGCCATATAAATGCATGGAGTGTGGAAAGACCTTTGCTCAACGCAGTTATCTTGCTTCCCATAAAAGGATCCACTCAGAAGATAAACCATTTAAATGCATGGAGTGTGGAAAGACCTTTTCTCGAAGAGGTAATCTTATTTCCCATAAGATGATCCACACAGGGGAGAAGCCATTTAAATGCATGGAGTGTGGAAAGACCTTTGCTCAACGCAGTTATCTTGGTTCCCATAAAAAGATCCATACAGGGGAGAAGCCATATAAATGCATGGAATGTGGAAAGAGCTTTGCTCAGAATGGTAATCTTACTTCTCATAAAAGGATCCACACTCGGGAGAAAGTATATAGCAATAGCAATTCCACTTTAGACTTATATACCACTCCACAATGCTTTACAGCACTGTCTGAGCAGTTCACAAAGTCAGCCTATTGTCCCCAGGAATCTGGGTCCTCCTTTTACCGACCTCAAAAAGATAAAAGGTTAAATCAACCATGAGACGGTCAGGATCAAACTCCTGGCTGTGGGCAATTATCTTCTGGTACTACATTCTAACCTCTGACCCACCATGTCTATAGATCTTTATATGTATGCATATTGTGCCTTTCTGATCCAAATGAGACAAGTGCAACAAAGTGAAATTTAATCTGGAGAAAAGTAAGGTTTTACACCTGGGTGGGAAAAACAGATTACATGAAACCTGGCTCAAACAGTAACTCTGAGAGGGACCTTGGGAGTCCTAATGGATGATCACTAAATATGAGTCACCTGTGTGTGCAGTAGCAGCCAAAAATGCTGAGACAATCCTTGGTTGTATAAACAGAGACATAGAATCAAAATCGCATGAAGTATTAGTACCACTTTAGAAAGCCTTAGTAAGACCACATTTGGAATACTGCATCCAGTTCTGGACATTACATTACAAAAAAGATATTTAGTCTTTGGAAAAAAGTGTAAAGAAGAACAGCTAAGTTGATCAAAGGCCTGAAGACTAAAACACATGAAGAAATGTTGCAGGCTTTGGGTTTGGCTAGTCTAGAGAAAAGGATTAGGAGTGATATCAGGATTCCAGTACTTGAGAGGCTGCCACAAAGAGGAGGAGCTCCATTTATTTTCCAAAGCACCGGAGGGTAGGACAGGAAACAATGCATGTGAACTAATCAAGGAGAGAAGCAACCTGGAATTAACAAGAATCTTCCTTACAATGGGGACAATTGACCAGTGGGACAGCTTTCCTTCATACATTGTGGGTGCTTCATCACTAGAGGTTTTTAAGAAAAGACTGGACAGTCATTTGTCTGAAATGGTATAGGATCTCCTGCTTGATCAGGGGGCTGGACTAGAAGACCTCCAAGTTCCCTTCCAGCTCAATTCTGATTCTGATTCCTCAATCCTTGTGCTTTTTTGCCAAGCAAATATGAGCATCAGTGGAGATGAAGGTTATCATTTGGCCTGAAAGTGATGTGTGGCTGCCAATATTTAAGTGGTGGAGATTCCCCAATCATTTCAAGAAACCCCCTCTGATGAGTATTTCCACTAGAGCAGAGTTGCAGGCAGAAATGCAGTTAGTCCTGAATCCCTTACTATTGTTTCAGCTTTTCTTACTTTGCTTAATATTGCCAAAAACTGACTTTCCACCCTGCTTCACATTATGTAACGCAGGTAATAACTGAGAAAGAAAACCATAAGGAGAACGGGGTTATAGTGATGCTGAATTAGAAAAGGCAACTCATAGGCTCTTTATCCTAACTTTGTGGTGATCTTTCCTTGCTTTCCGTCATGTTGCCCATCTCTGCCCTCACACAATCTTACCAATATCTTGTTTTAAGTGAGGTCTCCAGAACTGGACACAGTATTCCAAATTGGGGACTGACTAAAGCCCTATCTAGTGGGTTAGGACCTCCTTTTTCTTGATGGTGATACAACTGGTGAGGTATCCCAGTATTTTGTTTGCCTTCACAGCTGCCAGGCCACAATATTTACTCATTTTGCAGTTTTCATTTTTTTCAGTGCAATTGTAACTTTGTTCACAGAGTTGTGTGAAAAAAGCGCTGCTTGAACTCAATAATTCTAGCGTTCTGGAAATATTGGGCTGTTCCGAGCTTTGTCCACACATGGAGCATTAAAGCAAGTAGTTTTATTAAGAGAAAGCAGCGGCAGGGAAATATGGATGTGTATTAAGTTCCCCTTGCTAGCCAGCCTACTGGCCAACCCAGGTAGACTTTGATTTACAATCATTAATAAAGTAACCATTCGAAGTTACAATAGCACTGAATTAATGATGGTCTTTCCTTCCTTCCTTCCTTCCTTCCTTCCTTCCTTCCTTCCTTCCTTCCATCCATCCATCCATCCATCCCAACATCAAGGTTCCAAGTAATACATTCCCAAAACTAAGAACTCCAAGGCAGGCATATTCCTCAAAGAACATGTTATTGACTAGTCAAACATAATATGATCAAATGGATGCAGAATTTTAAATATTCAGTAGAATTGGCTAAATGGGAAGAACTCTGGAAGATGAATATAAAATCAATGCTGGCGGTGGCATACAAAGAAAACCAACTAAAGATGTTCTCTAGGTGGCATATGTCCCCAACAAGACTGCCAAAGATAAATCCAAAAAACAGCTCGACCTGTTGTAAATGTAAGAAAGCCCAAGGCACCTTTTACCACCTATGGTGGACCTGTCCAGCGGCAAAAAAATTTTGGTCTATGATTAAAAACTGGTTTGAACAAATTACATCAGTACAAATATACAAGAAACCTGAAACCTTCCTATTAGGAATCTTTACCAGAAACTATCCCAAAGAAATAAAATATCTGTTAACACACATCTTAACAGTGGCCAGGATAACATATGCTAACCAGTTGCGCCCCTTTCTGGACCGGGACTCCCTACGCACGGTCACTCAAACACTCGTCACCTCTCGTCTGGACTATTGTAACGCTCTCTACATGGGGCTCCCCCTGGGGTACACCCGGAGGCTCCAACTGGTGCAGAATGCGGCCGCGCGGGGGATTATGGGAGCGACGGGGCGCTCCCATGTGACTCCTCTCCTGCGCGAGCTGCATTGGCTTCCAGTGGACTTCCGGGTGCGCTTCAAGGTGTTGGTGATCACCTTTAAAGCGCTCCATGGCTTAGGGCCGGGGTACTTATGGAACTGCCTTCTGCCACCAATAGCCTCCCACCGGCCAGTTCGCTCCCACAGAGGGCCTCCTCAGGGTGCCGTCGGCCAGACAATGCCGGCTGGCGACCCCCAGGAGGAGAGCCTTCTCTGTGGTGGCACCTATCCTTTGGAATAATCTACCCCCAGAGATACGAGTGATCTCCGACCTCCGGACTTTTTGTCGGGCCCTAAAAACTTACTTTTTTCAGTTAGCCGGTCTGTCTTGATTTTAGGGTTGGTTTTAAAATTTTGATACTGATTTTAAATTGACAAATTTTAAATTATGGGCCAAATTTATTAATTATTTTAAATCTATTTTTAATTGCAATGTTATGTATAAATGTTTTTATTTTGGCTGTTCACCACCCTGAGTCCGAAAGGAGAAGGGCGGTATAGAAGTTTGAATAATAAATAAATGAATGAATAAATAAATAAATAAACTGGAAATTGGAGAAAATCCCTTCCGAAGAAGAAATTATAGACAAAATAACACAATGTGCAGAGATGGATAGGTTGACCAAGGAATTAAAGGAAAAAGAAGACACTGAATTCTACAAAGTTTGGAACAATTGGTACCATTGGCGCAAACTAGTTATGGACAAAAGGGACAAATCGGATAGATTAAAACACAGCAGTTTAACTTATCCTTACGTAGGCAGTAAGAACAAAAGAGAATAAAGTGTTCGGGAATAATGGAATAGAATGCAGAACAGATAAAGGGTTAATAAACAAAGAAGAAGTAGGGAGTTTAGATCTATGGGAATATATAGAATTGTGTAATTGGATACAACACTTCGAAACGGATGCTTCATAAGATTGAATATACAAATTGTTTTTATTGTATGTTTTGTTTTTGTATATATGTTTTGTATGCGTTTTTCTTTTTCTATTTGTTAATAAAATTTATAAATTTTTATTAAAAAAAAAAGAACGTTATTGGGACATGTCTTATTGGCACAACTTGGTGGCAAACTGGCTCTGGGTTCCTGCTAGTTTTCCACCCAATTAAAAATAAAAGTTTGTCACTTCCCCCAAAGTCTCCAGCCACATGGTCTAATCAGCATATAGTCCAATTGCTGGGCATCTTCAGTCTTCTCTGCTCAAACACCTGCAGACTCCCCATACACCCCACCTTCCTTCCTTGTCCCAAATTAGAGATACTCCAGAGAATCAGAATCAAAATCACTCCACTGTGCTAACATTGCAAATGATCAATCAAGAAGAAAGACCTTTGAAAATCAATGGGGTCACAATAATGTGAAATTAAGAAGAATTACTTGAAAAAAACTACTTCAATCCTTCCTGATGAAATATGCAGAAATGCGAATGGGAACTTTCTCTGGGATATGAAGATACCAAAAAATAATCAACCTGCCAATATAGGAGAAAATTTGTAGCTCACTGTTGAAACGAGGGGTCTTTGGTGCTCCCTGAGCTTGATTGTTTTGTTGCAGACATTTCATTAACCAAACTAGGGAACAACATCAGTGCACCAAGGACCCTCCATCCAACTTGTGTCTGCTGTGTCAAATTAAGATGAATCAACCGGTATGAATGCAAAAGCAGGCGACTTTTTTCTCTCCGAGACCTGTTCTGAGGGAATAATGACAGATGTCAATGTGGAGTGTGTGCAAAAAGCAGCCCAGAGCCTCAAAGCAGCAAGTGGAGGCAGAGGTGCGGGGGGGTGAGAATTTCCTACCATCCGTCTTCACTTGCGGAGTGTGTAGCAGAGCTGGAGAATGAGCTTGGATTGTGGGGTTGAGAGTGTAGGGGGCGTGGTGAGGTGCCACCCTTGCTTCACTTCACAGCACCTGTAGAGGCGTTGGGGAATGGAGAAGGCATGCAATCTAACGTGCTGGATGTGTGGCTGCCTGCTCACTCACTCCATCTTTGCCCGCAGCAGTAACGGGGCAGGCAGCTGTATGGTGTGTCCAGCGGGCTATATTGCATGCCTCCCACACACCCCTTGTGCCTTCATCTGTTGGTGGTGCTCCTGCTTCTGCTGCAAGGAGTGGTGGGGCGGGGGTGGTGCCACGTCACAGTCCCAGCCCATTCGGCGTCCGCTGTCGAACATGGTCCTCCAGCTCCACTGCACACTCCACAAGCAAAGTCAGACGGTGGGAGAGCGGCTGGGAACAATGGGACTTTTCATCTCTCACCTAAGAAGCAAGAGGAAGGAGGAAAGGAGAGCGGTTGTGGATTTGGGAACCTGGCACGGAAGAAAGAGTCTTCTTTCTTGCAGATTTGTCCCAACTCTCCCATCCCCTTTGAAACTGGCCTCCCACCTCTGAGGGAGATGGAGGATTAGGCTGAGGTGAAGTAGAGGAGAAAGATGGGGGGGGGGGGGCAGAAGCTGTGTAGCTAAGGACAAGGGGCTCTCCTGCCTTTCCATTAGACCTCTAAAGAGACATGGTGTCCAAATGAAAGAGCCATTCATTCCAAGTCAGCGGCAGTACCTGGACACTGGCAGTGGGGTCATTTTGTCCTTTCTTCAGGATTGTCTTGCCAGCATCCCCTTGATGGCCCTTCTTCTCCCACCACCCAGTTCCCAGGGAGAGAGAGAGGAGTGTGAGAGTGGGGAGGGGGAACAAACGGAAAGGGAGCCCAGATTTGTTTTGATTTGCACACTGTGTTTCCTGAGATTCTTCATGAAGAGACGGGTGAGCCCCTCATCCTTAACTGCTGGATGGAGGGTTAGGCTGGGCTGAAGGAGAGGAGAAAGAGCGGGGTGAGAAGCTAAGGACAAGAGGCCCACCTGCCTGTCCACGAGACCTCTCGGGAGACACATTGTGCAAAAGTAAAAGCCTGTCCTGGCTAGGTGGCTCAGTGGCTAAGATGGTGGCTAGGTGGCTTGTGGATCAGAAAGATCGGCGGTTTGAATCCCTACTATTATTATTATTATTATTATTATTATTATTATTATTATTATTATTAATTATTTATTTTATTTCTATACCGCCCTTCTCCTGCGTGTATAGCATATAAAATTTAAAAAAATAATTTAAAAAACAATTAAATAATTTTGGCCCAAGTTTAAAACAACCCAATTAAAACCGAATTCAATTAAAAACTGAGAGGATGGGATCAAGCCAGCCTGGCTAGATGGAATAAGTGTGTTTTCAGGGCCCGAAGAAAGGTCCGGAGGTCTAATATCGTGCGTATCTCAGGGGGCAGGTCATTCCAGAGGGCAGGTGCTGCCACAGAGAAGGCTCTCCCCCTGGGGGTCGCCAGCCGGCAAGTATAGGTCTCCTACGTGAGCAGGGTTGGACTAAATGACCTCCAAGGTCCCTTCCAACTCTGTTATTGTTACCTCTCAGGAGACACATTGTGCAAATGTAAAAGCCTCTCCTTCCAAATTAAGCAGCAGCACCTGAATCAAAAAGCACCACAAGTCTGGGTGTCCTTTGTGTTTGTTGCCCTCTTTCCGGGAAGTGTTTCAATACCAGGTCAAATTGGGTGTTATTCAGATCACATCACAGAGAATAGGAGCTGTGCTTTCTCGCTAAACACCTAAACACATCGGGATGTGATCCGAATAAGACACAGCTTGACCTGCTACTGAAACACTTCCTGATTCTTTTCCAAAGTGTGCTTGTAGCAGCTGCCTTAAATGTGCTTGCAGTGGCTGCTGTATACGGAGTGGCCGGTCCTGTGCCTCTGCCTGCTGCCAGTGCCACCTGCAGCAGTCCCAGTTGCTGCAAGCGAGCAGTGAGCATCTCAAAAGTGAAAAGCGGGACTCACCTGCCGCCCCTTGCACTGCAAAACGTAGAAACAGCCACCCTCCTTTTGGGAAAGAGCCAGGGGGCGTTTCAATAGCAGGTCAAGCTGGGTCTTATTCAGATCACATCCTGGCATGTTTTTTTTTTTTAAATTTGATCTATATGCCGCCCTTCTCCGGAGACTCAGGGCAGCTTACAATGCGTTAAGCAATAGCCTTCATACTTTTTGTATATTTATACAAAATCAGCTTATTGCCCCCACAAACTGGGTCCTCAATTTACCTACCTTAGAAAGGATGGAAGACTGAGTCAACCTTGAGCCTGGGGAGATTCGAACTAGCAGTAATTGCAGGCAGCTGAATGATAATAACAGGCTATTAGTCTGCTGCGCCACCAGGCTCTTTTTGGAAGGAGGAAGACTCAGCTGATATTGCCTGTGCTGAGGTTTGCACAGTGGCAGCAAGATATTGCAAGATTCATGTTTATCTCCCTTCCAAAACATACTGACGATGGCTGATTCTTGGTTTTCGCTTTCGACCACAATATTGGCAGCCACTGACACAAGCGAATCTTTGGGGGGGGGTGTTCTTCGTCCTCCTGACAGCACTGCTCTCGGCCGCACAGCTGGGCTGCTCCTGCTTGAAAGGGGGCCAGAGTTCTGAACAACCACAAGACACAAGCTGTGTTTCCCAGAGATTCTCCTGGTCCTCCTCTTCTGACCGCCCCGCTGTTTCTGACAGGATTTGGACCCTTTTGAGGCCTCCTCCAATCTCTGCCCAGCCTTGAGGGTGGCTCTTCCTGAGGGAAGCAAGTTTAAATCCTCCAGAGAGATTTTTTTTTTCCATCTCCACAGACGGTTCCTAGAGAGGTAAGGAGAGGGAGAGGGAGAGAGTGCTGTATTTGGAAACCACAAAGCTTTTCTTGGGCAGGGAGGCATTGAGAGGGGCCTTTTCTCCTACTCCCATGCCCCTCTCCCTTCCCCTCAGACGCACTCCTCTTTCCCGCCCTTTCTACAATCCTGGCACTTTGCCCCTAATCCACCAGGGGGAGCCTTCTGATAAGAGACGGTAGGGTCATGCGCTTCCCCATTGGTCCAGCGGAGGGCGAACGTCACAGCTGCCTTTCCATAGGAGGCTGGGAAGGAAATGACATCACAAGCACTTGCCGCTCTAGGACTCCGCACTCGCTCTCCTTAACCTCTGTGGCTCCACAGGAGGCGGAGAGGCTGCGGGAGACTCTGGCGGGGGAGGAGATCCAGACGTTCCCTGGGTGAGTTGGGGGCTCTTCCCGGGCAAAGGGAGGCGGAGGAGGGAGAGACCCACGCCCAGCCTTCCTCCGGCTTCCACCCCGGGTCCCATGCTCCCCAGCCGCCCTCTCCATGCAGGGGGATCCTTCCCGCCCCCTGTCTGAGGAAGAGCCGAGTGGGGGGAGGGGAGGGTCGGCCTTGCGGAGGCCCAGCAGGAGCGGAGAGAAGCCGGGCGAGGAGGAGGCAGGATTCGCACCAGGCTCCCTGTCTCCGGAGGGGAGAGAAGCGGGGCGGCCTCTCCAGCTGCCTCCTTCCCGGCCCTGCTCGGGGGCACCTCAGTCCTGCGCTGGGATGAGCCTCTTGGGGCTCCGGGGAGGTTGGGGGAAGGTCGCTCAGTGGCTGAATTCCACTTTCTAATTCTTAATATTTGTTTTTTCTTCCCATCTCAGATACAGAAACTCGAAGCCAGGCAAAAGTTTCTCTTGGGGGCAAAAAAAGAGCGGAATCCCTTGGGGGGGATCAGTCCTGCAGCCCCAGAAATGGTCCCGTGAAGGAAAAGGCATCTGGAGACCCACCAGAGTCCTTGGAGCCATTTGCAGTTGTTCTGCAGGAGAGAGAAAGGATGGAGGCACAACCTTTTGGAAAGGAGGGAAGCGGAAAAGGCCCTTCAGCTGCTCAGCCTGGGAAGCGGGGGAAGCTCTGGAGAAGGACTGGGCAGGAGATCCTGGAGGAGGAAACCATCCTCCCTTCAGAAGTTCAGCCCTGGAACTTCATCCAATACCAGGAGGCTGAGGGTCCCCGAGGACTTTGCGGCCGACTCCATGATTTTAGTAGGCGATGGCTGAGACCAGAAAAGCACACCAAAGCCCAAATGCTGGACCTGGTGGTTCTGGAGCAGCTCCTGTTCCTTCTGCCCCCAGAGATGGAGGGCTGGGTGCGGGAGTGTGGAGCAGAGACCTGCTCCCAGGCAGTGGCCCTGGCTGAAGGCTTCCTCCTGAGCCAGGTGGAGGAGCAGAAGGAGCAGGTTGAGTTGCAGGTGAGACACTTTAGGGAGCTCAAAAGGGAATAAAGAATGTGTTTGAATACTTCATCCCTCCTTCCCAAACCTCTCTGACATTCATAATATGTGACTATGTCCCATCAATTCTTGTAGAATATTGTTCCATTGTTTTCTCACTCAACCTCACTGGTGGATATTGGGGGCTTTGAGGTTGTGTTCTGAACATAAGATTCCACTTTATGTTGTGTGATGTACATTAATTCTGCTTCTTCCATCCTTCCTCCTATTTGAACTGCTGCACTAAGGAGATCAGAGATCCTGAGGGAAAGAAGAATCCATCAAATCCCCCTCAGGAGCTATTTTTCAGGAGGATCCCTTGGGAAGACCCAAGTCAGAACACCTCAGGAGGTAATTAAAGATCCTCCAATTACCCAGAGAAATCCGATCTGTCTTACCTTTCTTCTCTTCTGTAGTATACCTCTCCTTACTTTGTTAAATATACATTTTGAAATTATTTTATCCTTAGAGAAACAAAGAATGAAGTTTTCTACTTTTTACGATGGAGCTCAAACAGTGGTTGAACCTCCAAATCAAGTAAGAAAGAAAAAAGTTATTAGATTTGTATTCTCCTTTCCTTCAGGAAGTGAAGCGGGTGTGCAAAGTTCTCCCGCCTTCTATTTTCCCCCTTGTTTGGACTGAATTATTTTTGTTTTCCTGTACAGCATGGACAGCATAATAGCAGGTTCAAGATGCTCTCAACCAGCATAGTTTCCTCTGTAGACTCTTACTGAGACACAATGGTTTGTCATTTCTACCCTCAGATTCTGTTTAGGAAATGTTTTTTAAAGACCACTGGTTAACTAGTTCTCCTAGGTACTCTTCCAACTATGAGTTTACACGAACTAATGTTTTAACAAGTCCTTCAAGAAATAGGAATAAATGTATCACAGTTGTAGTGACTGCTAGAGACCTGTTCTTTTTGCAGTTATTTGACTTGGAGTTTTGCAAGGCTAATGAAAAATTAATACTCACATTGCCACATTACCATTTTTTTAAAAAGCCTTGTTCATAACCTATAGTTCAAAAAATAAGCAAATCACATCAAAAAATAAAGCAGAATTTTAAAATCCAAAGAGAATGGCCACATAGAGCATTTAATCCCAGTATGTCGGGCTATAAAATAATTTCCAATCCTCTGATTTGTTCCTGGATTACGAGATCAAACATTCCCGATTAATTGTTCTGTCAGGAAATTTCTCATTAGTTGCATATTAGTTCTCTCCTTGATTAGTTTCCATCCATTGCTTCTTGTCCCGCTTTCAGGTGCTTTGGAGAATAGGTTGGCCTCCTCTTCTTTGTGGCAGCTCCTTAGATATTGCAACACTGCTACCATCTCACCCCTAGTTCTTCCGGCAACCATTCTTTATATATTTTAGCCTCCAGGACCCTAATCATTTTGGTTGGTCTTTTCTGTACTCTTCCCAGAGTTTCAAGATCTTTTTTTCAATCTGGCAACCAAAATTGGATGCAATATTCCCAGTTCCATTATAAAGTGGAACTAACACTTCATGTGATCTTGATTCTACCCCTCTCTTAATGCAGCCTATGATTGAGTTGGTTTTTTTTTGGCAACTGTAGCATACTGCTGACTCTTGTTTAAGCGATTGTCCACTAGGACTCCAAGATTCCTTTTGCACTTTGTACTATTGAGCCAGGTATCACCTAATCTATGCCAGTGCATTTAGTTTTTATTTCCTAAATGTAGCACCTTCTATTTCTCACCGTTGATTTTCATTTTGTTAGATGGGGCCCAATCTGTTGATACTTCTATATCTTGAGCTTATCTTCTGGAGTGTTGTTATGTCTGTCAACTTGGTCTTGTCTGCAAATTTGAGGACTTCCCCTTCTATCCCCTTATCTAAATCATTGATGAAGATGAACAGATATTGCGAATCCTCCTGTTCTGTTCTTTTTTCCATGTTCAGGAGAGTCTTATGTCCTTCAAGGAGGTGGCTGTGTATTTCTCTGAGGAGGAATGGTCTCAGCTGGATTCTGACCAAAAAACGCTGCATTCGGAAGTCATGCTTGAAAACCATAGGAACGTGGTCTCTCTGGGTAAGAGTTCTCTAGTCCCCAATCCGAGAATTCAAGAAGACAGATTATAGTTCATTATATATTTAAAAAATCACTAATCCGATATTATTTCCTGGGAGGGAGAAGGAAACTATCTGGCCTTCTCGTACTCCAAGGAAGGAAAGAGTCAATATCTCTTTGCTTAGATGCTTTCTGTGAAGAGCATTCTCCCAGTCCAATTCATGAACAAAGGCCTGATGCAGTGTGACTCTGCATCCTAGGGTACAGGTAATCCCACTGTCAGCATTCTAATGCTGCCATAAAGAGAAGAAGACAAGGCTTGGCTTTTCACCTACTTATTTTATCTGTAGATAATATCCCCTAGGAGATGGGATGGGAGGGGGGACATTCCTGTGGGTTGAAGTCAGGAGCTGGGGAGACTGACTTGGAAGATGGCCAATGAGACGCTGAGAATTGGGGAACGGAAAGGGAAGGGTTTGGGGTCAGAGGGTTAGTATCGGCTATGACGAAGTCGGGGCCAGATTTGTCGTACTCAATAAATGGAAGATTTCAGCAAAGATTAATTGTTTGGGAATGCAATTTATTTGAGATGACATTGGAACCTGACACGCACTACATGACTGTTCCAAGTTACGACCTAGCCGTCTCTCAAGTACTTAAGACCCAGTCTTGGAATTATAAATGTTGTAGCATTACAGCTGTCATTCACACTTACAAATGACAGCAGAGACGCTGCAATGTTCGCGCCATCTATACCCCCACCCCACCCTGCTGAGACTTACATTGCAATGATGTAGCGAGACGTTGGTTCCTTTACCTGCTTTGATGCATTTGCAGAAAACAGAGGCCTAAAGTAGTGAGAGATGCATGAGATCAGTAGCACGAAATCTCACGCTAAGTATCTCAAGTGATCTTGCACTACAGTACTTTAGGCCTCTGTTCTCTGCTAATCCAAGGCCTGCATGATATCCAAGCCAAAATTCTTTGCAAACAGAGGGAAGGCCTCTTTGTTTTCAAAGACTTTGCCCCTGGATCTTGTGCAGTCCTCACTTCATAAAGAACACAGGCCAGAAATACTGCAGTGCGAGATCACCCATGATCAGTAGCCTGAGATCTTGCACTACTTGTCTTGTTTGATCTCATACTAAAGTAGTTTAGGCCTCTGTTTTCTATGAACTGAAGCCTGTACCAGATCCAGTCAAAGAACCCTTGCAAGCCGATAAGACTTTGGGACAGCGAAATAGCCATTCTTGAAACCTTCCAACCTTTCCAGTCGCCACGCAAAGAGTGTTTACAAGCCAATGGGAGGCTTCAAGCAAGGGATTTCGCTCCAAAGTCTCATCGCTGAGATAAAGGAATGGGCTGAGCAGGAGTCCCGCCTGGAAGACAGATGCCGTGGAGCAACTGATCCAAGGTACCCCCGGGAAGAAGGAGATTGTTTCAAAGTTGTTTGATTTCTCACAAGTCTCTGCTGTAATTAACCCACCCCAATAAATCTTAAGTTTTCTCCTAATTCCTCCTTGGAGGTTTCCCCTGATTATTCCTTAACTCAAAACTGAGTGAGATTTGCATATATATATAGATAATGAGATAATTATAAAGAAATAGCTATTTTCTAGATATTTTCAAAGCTTTCATGACTCATAAATATAGAAATCATGTCCATATCACACCACTGTAAGCATGCAAACATACCACCTAATGGAATTTCAGAGAAATTCAGAAGTAAATTCACTTGACTTTCTACAGTTTGATCTTTTTCTCTAACTGTGTTATCATTTTCATTTCTCTTTTCCTTTGAAGGTAATAATGGGCAGGAGAATCAAAATTCCTGTGAACTGCTCCAAGTGATCAATGCTAAAGATGGAAGGGAGAAGTCTGGAATTCGAATGGAATTTGAAAGCCATGAAAGAAACCAGTCAAATAATTGGAATCAGGAAAGCTCATCTTCCACTGATGCTCCGATGCAAGACTTTCTTGCCCAACAAGAAAAAATAAGGAAAAAATATATTGGGAAAAGTGTGAAGCTAATCAAAGATAAATTACATGTAGATGAACACTATTTAACCCAAAACAAATGTAGAGAGTATGATAATAAGTTCAGAAGTTATAGTAATCTTATTTCCCATAAAAGGATCAACTCAGGAGAGAAACCATATAAATGCCTGGAGTGTGGGAAAACCTTTACTCATAGCAAAGGACTTAGAAACCACAAAACAATCCACACAGGAGAGAAACCATATAAATGCATGGAGTGTGGAAAATCCTTTACTCTGAACTATAGACTTACTATCCACAAAAAGATCCACACAGGGGAAAAGCCATTTAAATGCATGGAATGTGGAAAGACCTTTGGTCGAAGATGTACTCTTATTTCCCATAAAATAATCCACACAGGCGAAAAGCCATATAAATGCATGGAGTGTGGAAAGTCCTTTGCTCAACGCAGTTACCTTGCTTCCCATAAAAGGATCCACTCAGAAGAGAAACCATATAAATGTATGGAGTGTGGAAAGACCTTTGCTCAGAGCAATGCTCTTACTTCTCATAACAGAACCCACACAGGAGAGAAGCCATATAAATGCATGGAATGTGGAAAGACCTTTGCTAATAATAGTAATCTTACTTATCATAAAATGATCCATGCTAAGGGTAAAGTATATAGCAATAGCAATTCCACTTTAGACTTCTCTACCACTCCACAAAGCTTTATAGCAGTCTTTGAGCAGTTTACAAAGTCAGCATATTATCCGCAGGAAACTGGATCCTCATTTTACTGACCTGACAAAGATTAAAGACTGAATCAATCATGAGCCAGTCAGGACCGAACTCCTGGCTGTGGGCAATTAATTTGTAGTACTGTATTCTAACCTCTGATCCACCAGGTCTATAGATTTTTATGTGTACGGATACTGTGCCTTTCTGATCCAAATGATTCAAGATTCAATCCAACAAAGTGAAGTTTAATGTGGAGAAAAGTAAGGGTTTACACCTGGGTGGGAAAAACAGATTACATGAAACCTAGTTCAAAAACAATAACTGTGAGAGGGACCTTGGGAGCCCGAAGGAATGGTCACTTAAACATGAGTCATTTGTGTGCAGCAGCCGCCAAAAAAGCTAATACAATCCTTGGTTTGTATAAACGGAGACAGAATCAAAATCAAATGCAGTATTAGTACCGTTTAATAAAGCCTTAGTAAGACCACACTTAGAATACTGTATCCAGATTTGGTCATTACATTACAAAAAAAGATGCTGAGACGTTCCAACGAAGAGCAGCTAAAATGATTAAAGGCCGGAAGACTAAAACAAGAACTGTTGCAGGATTTGGATTTGGCTAGACAAGAGAAAAGGAGGATTAGGAGCGATGGCAGTATTCCAGTACTTGAGAGGCTGCCACAAAGAGGAGGAGGTAAATTTATTTTCCAAAGCACTGGAGGGCAGGACAAAAAACAATGCATGTGAACTAATCAAGGAGAGAAGCAACATGGAATTAACAATGTTCCTTACAGTGAGGACAATTAACCAATGGGACAGCTTTCCTCCAGACATTGTGGGTGCTTTATCACTGGACGTTTTTAAGAAGCGACTCGATAGTCACTTGTCTGAAATGGTATAGGTTCGTGATGGCGAACCTATGGCACACGTGCCATAGGTGGCACACAGAGCCATATCTGTGGGCACGCAAGCATTGCCCTAGTTCAGTTCCAGCTCGCATGTGCATGCCGGCCATCTGATTTTCAGGCCTTCCGGGCCCAGGGGAAGCCGGGAAACAGGATGTTTCCGGCTCTGGAGGGCCTCCAGGGGGAGTGGGGAAAGCCATTTTCTTCCTCCCCAGGCTCCATAAAGCCTCTGGAGCACGGGGAGCGTGGGGGAGTCACGTGCACGTGTGTGGGGGTGCAGGGGGCAATGAATAATGGGTATGGGCATGCACGCACACGACTCCCTCATGGCCCCGCTTTTGGCACACGATGGCAAAAAGGTTAGTCATCACTGGTATAGGTTCTCCTCCTTGAGCAGGGGGCTGGACTAGAAGAGCTCCAAATTCCCTTCCAGCTTGATTCTGATTCTGAATCCTCAATCCTTTCTTGTGCTTTTTGCTAAGTTGGAGGTTTGAAAGCAAACATGAGCATCAGTGGAGATGAAGGTTATCGTTTGGCCTGAAAGTGATGTGTGGCTGTCAATATTTAAGTGGTGGAGATTCCCTAATCATTTCAAGAAGCTCTTTCTGATGAGTATATCCACTAGAGCAGAGTTGCAGGCAGAAATGCAAAAGTCCTGAATACCTTACTATTGTTTCAGCTTTTCTTACTTGCTTAATATTTGCTTAATATTGTCGAAATCTGTCTTTTCACCCTGCTTCATATTATGTAATGCAAGTCATAATGTGGCTGTTCTTGAGGGAAGCGAGTTTAAATCCTTCAGAGAGATTTTTCTCCATCTCCACAGATGGTTCCTGGACAGGAAAGAGAGGAAGATGGAGAAAGTGCCACCTCTGAAGAAGTTGAAGCCTTTGTCAGGCAGGGAGCCCTTGAGAGGGGCCTTTCCTCCTACTCCCAAGCCCATCATCCCTACCCTCTCCCTTCCCCTCAGACACGCTCCTCTTTCCCGCTCTTTCTACAATCCTGCCAGTTTGCACCAAATCCGCCAGGGGGACCCCTCTGCTAAAACAAGTGAACTCCCGGTGCTTCCCCATTGGTCCACCGCAGGGCGAACGTCACAGCTTTCTTTCTAGAGGAGGCTGCGAAGGAACCCGCTTGACGCTCTAGGATGCCGCACTCGCTCGCCTTAACCCCTAGGGCTCCGCGGGAGGCGGAGAGTCTGGCGGGTGGAGATCCAGACGTGCCCCGGGTGAGGTGGGGGCTCTTCCCGGGCAAAGGGAGGCGGAGGAGGGAGAGACATTCGCCCGGCCCTCCTCCGGCTTCAACTCCGGGTCCCATGCTCCCCAGCCTCCCCGTGTCCAGGGAGGGCCCGAGTGGGGGGAGAAGCGGGTCGGCCTTGCAGAGACCCAGCATGAGAGGAGAGAAGCCTGGCGAGGAGGCAGGATTCGCACCAGGCTCCCTGTCTCCGGAGGGGGAGAGAAGCGGGGCGGCCTCTCCAGCTGCCTCTTTCACAGCTCTGCTCGGGGACACCTCAGTCCTGCGCTGGGATGAGCCGCTTGGGGCTCCGGGGAGGTTGGGTGAAGGTTGTTCAATGGCTGAATTATACTTTCTAATTATTGGTATTTATTTTTTCTTCCATCTCAGATAAAGAAACTTGAAGCCATTTGAAATCTTTTCAAGGCAAAATTTTTCTTGGGGGAAGAAAAAGAGCGGAATCCCTTGCAGGGCTCAGTCCTGCAGCACCAGAAATGGTCCCATGAAGGAAAAGGCATCTGGAGACCCACCAGAGTCCTTGGAGCCATTTGGAGTTGCTCTACAGGACAGAGAAAGGATGGAGACACAACCTTTTGGAAAGGAGGGAAGCGGAAAAGGCCCTTCAGCTGCTCAGCCTGGGAGCTGTGGGGAGACCTGGACAAGAACTGGGCAGGAGATCCTGAAGGAGGAAACCATCCTCCCTTCACAAGTTCAGCGCTGGAAGTTCATCCAAAATCAGGAGGCTGAGGATCCCCGAGGACTTTGCAGCCGACTCCATGACTTTTGTAGGCGATGGCTGAGACCAGAAAAGCACACCAAAGCCCAGATGCTGGACCTGGTGGTTCTGAAGCAGCTCCTGGCCCTTCTGCCCCTGCCGATGAAGAGCTGGGTGCGGGAGTGTGGAGCAGAGACCAGCTCCCAGGTGGTGGCCCTGGTGGAAGGCTTCCTCCTGAGCCAGGTGGAAGAACAGAAGGAGCAGATGGAGATGCAAGTGAGACACTTTAGGGAGCTCAAAAGAGAATAGAGAAAGTGTTTGAATATTTCATCCCTTCTTTCTAAACTTCTGATACTCATAATATGTGGCCATGTCCCACCAATTCTTGTAGGATATTGTTCCATTGTTTTCTCACTCAACCATATGGATGGATATTGGGGGCTTTGAGGTTGTGTTCCGAATATAAGAATCTACTTTACTTCATGTGATGTACATTAATTCTGCTTCTTTTTTCCTTCCTCCTATCCGAAGGGCTGCACTGTGGAGATCAGAGATCCTGAGAGAAAGACGAATCCATCAAATCCCCCTCAGGAGCTATATTTCAGGAGGATCTCTTGGGAAGATCAAAGTCAGGACATCTCAGGTGGTAATCTTCAAATTACCCATCTGCCTTACCTTCACTCTCTCTTCTCTTCTATAGGATACCTCCTCCTATTTTGTTAATTATGCATTTTGAAATTATTTTATCTTTACAGAGAAACAAAGAATGAAGTTTTCTGGTTTTTCTGACAGAAATCAAACAGCGGTTGAACCTCCAAATCAAGTAAGAAAGGGAAACGTTATTAAATTTGTATTCTCCCTTCAGGAAGTGAAGCAGGTGTGCAGAGTACTCTCTCTTCTATTCCCCCCCTTGTTTGGCCTGGATTATATTTGTGTTCTTCCACAACATGGACAGCAGAATAGGAGATTCAAGTTGCTGGCTGACAGCAGCTCTGGTTATCTTGTTCATCAAGGTCAGTGATGGTGAACCTTTTTGTCGTTGTGTGCCAAAAGTGTGTGCATGCGTGTGCCAGCACCCATAATACAAGGGAGCAGGACCACTTTCCGGCCAGCGCCTCTTACCGCTTACCTCAGCCACTCCATGAATGAGGATCTGCACTCTCCTCTGGTCCTCCTGGTGCAGCTCGCCGTTCTCGCACTGCCGGGGGTTGGTTCTCACACTGTCACTTCCCCGGCAGCACCAGGAGCAGCCGGCCGAGGCTTCAATCCCTCTCCCCAGGAGCATGAAGCTGCACAGTGGCTGGAGCAGCCAGCAGGGCGGCGGGACGCTTTAATCCCTCCCGCCAGAAGCTTGTGTCTTGCAGTTGTTGGGAACTCCTGCCTGAAGGGGAGGCAGATGGGACAAAGGCAAGAAAGCCACAATCAGGAAAAAAAAATCTATTCTATTCTATTCTATTCTATTCTATTCTATTCTATTCTATTCTATTCTAAAAAATGAAGCAAGAACACTGGCTTCAGCTAGAGTCATTTTGGCAGGACGCGGTGGCTCAATGGCTAAGACGCTGAGCTTGTCGATAGAAATGTTAGCAGTTCAGTGGTTCGAATCTCTAGTGCTGCATAACGGGGTGAGCTTCTGTTACTTGTCCCAGCTTATGCCAACCTAGAAGTTTGAAAGCACATAAAAAATGCAAGTAGAAAAATAGGGACCACCTTTGGTGGGAAGGTAACAGCATTCCATGTGTCTTTGACATTTAGTCATGCCGGCCACATGACCACGGAGACATCTTCGGACAGCGCTGGCTCTTCAGCTTTGAAACGGAGATGAGCACCACCCTCTAGAGTCGGGAACGACTAGCACATATGTGTGAGGGGAACCTTTACCTTAGAGTTGTTTTCAGAGTTGACACTACTTACTTTAATGCTCCCTGTGTGGCAGAACGTTGGAACAGACACAAAGGTATTTCCACAACGCTATTCTGTGTTTTAATAAATGAATTCAATCAATAGCTATGTGAAAAAAGTTACACTGGCATTGAAAAAATGATAACTCCAAAAAAGTAAACAGTGTGGCCAGGCAGCTTTGACGGCAGACAACATTCTGGGATGCATCATCAGAGGTATTTCCATCAGCAAAAAGGAGCTCCTATCCCTCCACATAGGGCTTTAGTGAGACACCATTTGGAATATTATGTCCAGTTCTGGAGACCTCACTTTAGAAAAGGTATTGATAAGATTGTGTGAGACAGAGATGGGCAACACGAGGGAAGGCAAGGAAAGGTCACCACAAAATTACGACAAAGAGCCTATGAGTTGCATTTTCTAATTCAGCATCACTATAACCCCATTCTCCTTATGGTTTTCTTTCTCAGTTATTACTTGCATTACATAATGTGAAGCAGGGTGGAAAGACAGCAAAGGAAGAAAAGATGAAACAATAGTAAGGGATTCAGGACTAATTGCATTTCTGCCTGCAACTCTGCTCTAGTGGAAATACTCATCAGAGGGAGTTTCTTGAAATGATGGAGGAATCTCCACCACTTAAATATTGGCCACCACACAAAAGAATAGATGCGAGATAAGGAGTCCAGATGCACTGAAAAAAAGACGTGGTGGCTGCAGGCTTCTTGCAGCGAAAATTACCGACCTCTGGCTCCGTTCCACTTCTCCATCATGCCGCCACTGCTGTGTTCTATGTGCCCGCTGCCTGCGAGCACCCCATTTCCTGCTGCCGCTGCACCACAGATACTTGCCCAGAGCGAAGCTGGAGGCTGGTAACTTTTGCTTCAAGAAGCCTGCAGCCGCCGTGTCTTTTTTTGGGATTGAGAAGCTGGCCAGAGACTGCCGAAAACTACCGGAGGTCTCGAACATGCCAAAAAAGCGACTGCCGTCGCTGCCCTATTCTTCAACAGGACAGTGATGGCATTGCTTTCGAGACCTCTGGTAGTTTTCGGTGGCCAGCTTCTCAAACCAGGCTTCTTGCAGTTGCATCGAAAAAGAGAGCTTTCCTTCCCCTCTGTCATCAGCTGCTGCAGGAGGAAGGTAAGCCCGAAGAAAGAGGTGGTTGTGGGAGAGCAAGCAGGACATCTCACGACAAGGGGGGCGAGATGCGGGCTGGCAGGGAGCCCAACGGCGATGGCTCAGCCCTGGGTTGCCTTCGCCTCTGCCACCAGCTACCATGAGAGGAAGGGGAAAATGGGTAAAAAGATTTTTTTTTTTCCTATCGGGTTCTATGGGCATGGCTTGGTGGGGGGTGTCATGTGACTGAGTGGGCGTGGGCGTGAGTGACATCAGTTGGCCATACCAACTCAGTCACATGACCGTACCCCAGGCCACACCCATCAAGCCATGCTCACAGAAACAGTAGTGGAGAACTTTGAATCCCTCCACTGCTGGAAAGCCGCCTGCATCAACCTGGAAGCCAAAAATGGGTGAGGAGGGGCGGGGCACATGAGTGTGGCGAGGGCATGCACAGGGGTCGGGGGCATGCAAGGGGTATATGGGGGGCGGGGTGCATGTGTGGGGGAGCTCGCATTGCATTTGGGGGTTGCGCACATGCTTTAGGCACTCGGCACCAAAAAGGCTAACCATCACTGACTTATGCCCAAGCATTTGGTTTTTCTTTCCTAAATGTAGAACCTAACATTTCTCAACGTTGTTTTTCATTTTGTTAGATGGGGCCCAATCTGTGGATCCTTCTATATCTTGAGCTTATCTTCTGGAGTGTTGGTCTTGTCTGCAAATTTGATGACTTCCCCTTTTATCCCCTAGTCTAAATCATTAATGATGATGAACAGATCTTGTGAATCCTCCTTTTCTGTTCTTTTTTTCGCGTTCAGGAGAGTCTTGTGTCCTTCGAGGAGGTGGCTGTGTCTTTCTCTGAGGAGGAATGGTCTCAGCTGGATTCTGACCAAAAAGCCCTGCATTCGGAAGTCATGCTTGAAAACCATAGGAATGTGGTCTCTCTGGGTAAGAGTTTTCTTGTCCCAAATCAGAGAGTTCAAGAAGACAGTTTATAGTTTCTTTTTATTAAAAAATCACTAATCAGATATCATCTCCCGGAAAGGAAAAGGAAAGTATCTGGCCTTCTAGTACCCCAAAGAAGGAAAGAGTCAGTGTCTCTTTGCTGAAATGCTTTTGGGCCATTTCCTATGTGTATTTTTCAATTTCTCTTTGAACTTATCTGTTGAGGCCGAAAAGAATGAGGTGTGTTCTTATGTGTCCTCTGGAGGTCACGTGAGAGGAATGTGTTGTCATTTGTCCTCTGAAACCTCCCAAAATTGTGTGAGAACAGAACTTTCACTCTGAGGCCATGGAAGAGCATTCTCCCAATCCAATTCAAGAACAAAGGCCTCATGAAATGTGACTCAGAGCATCTGAGGGTATAGGCTATGACAAAGTTACCACAGTTCACTTAGCGACCGTTCAAAGTTATGATTGCCCCCCCACTAGTTTAGACCCAATCCCAAAATTATGAATGTTGCAGCACTATGGCCGTCCACACTTTACTAATTACAGCAAAGGTGCTACAACATTCGCCCTACCTATTCCCCCACCCCACCCTGCCAAGACTTACCCTGCGACAATGTAGAAAGCATCAGTTCCTTTGTCTGCTTTGGTGCATTTGCAGAAAACATAGGGCTAAAGTAGTGAGAGATCACATGAGATCAGTAGCGTGAAATCTCGCATTACTGGTCTCGTGTGATCTCACACTATATTAAGTTCGGCCTTTGTCCTCTGCTAACTGAGCCCTGCACAAGATCTGGGGCAAAATGCTTTGCAAACAGAGGGAAGGCCTCTTCGTTTTCAAAGACTTTTGCCCGGATCACCACCAGATGGATTCGTAACTGGCTGATCAACTGCACTCAACATGTAGTCCTCAATTGAACTGCATCTACATGGAGGTATGCAGTGCAGTAAGTATGCAGTGGGAAGCCCAAGGCTCTGTTTTAGGCCCAGAAGTATTTGTTAGGGTGTGTGTAAAAAGTATTTGTTGCTTGTGCAACGAGCAGAGCAGAAACACACAGGGAAGGAGATAAACGTCCAGCTCTTGTGAGAAAAATACTTTATAGATAACAGTCTCGGTGTAAGTAAAACAGTCCAAGGTCATAAACAGTAATATCAGTCCAGTAAGTATCTTCCCTTACCAAAGCAAACAGACTTTAGTAACTCTTGGTATACAGTACCATACGCAGTAAGCAACAGGATACAATCAGGTATCAATCCGGAAGAAGCAGGAAGAACCAGGAAGAACGAACGCTTCTCTGTGCTGCTTATTTATGCACTGTAGCCTAATTACAGGGTTCAGCAAACCCTGATTACATGGCTCAGTTGTTTCTTAAAGAAACAGATATTGCCTGACCAACAAGTTAGGAGTACGCTGCAAGCTGAACCTAACATTCTCCCCATTGGGCAGGCCAATATACACAATAGATACAGAAACAAAAATACACATCCAAATCATATATTGTACAGTGGTATCAGTTACATTTCAGATTCTTAATCCAAATCTTTCACAACAATTGGTGTGTTTAATGGCACCTTGCGCTTTGGTAAAATTGTCGGCAATATTGTCCTCTGATGCACAATATTCCAATGTAACCATGTTATCCTTAACACATTGCCGAACATTCAGATAACGTATATCAGTGTATTTAGTCCTTGTCTTTACAGCAAGATTCGTTGCCATTTTAATGGCTGCCTGGTTGTCCTCATAAACCGTAATAGGATAATCCATTTTGAATCCAATATCTTCCATCAACTGTTTATAATAAATCAGTTCAGTACATGTAAGTGATAGACAAGAAAACTCCGCTTCCATGGTAGACAAACTGATATGTTTCTGGCGAATTGATTTCCATCCAATCAGGCAGTTATCCAACATGATTGCTATTCCAGACGTAGATTTTCTGGCAAAACTGGCATCAGCATATGCCTTTAATATCATATTGGCATTTGGTTCTAAATACATAGCAAAATGCAATGTTCTTTTAAGATACCTAAGAACACGTTTAGCAGCCTGCCAATGCCTATCAGTAGGCTCTGAACTATATTGTGCTAGTTGATTAACACTAAAAGCTATATCAGGCCGTGTCCAGTTGCTCAAATACGACAAACTGCCTATTAATGATTGATACAGTTCTTTACTGAACTGTGGACTCTGCAAACTATCCTGCTGGAATTCCTGTGCCATAGGAGTCTTGGCAGGTTTACATAATTCCATCCCATATTTTTTTCAACAATTTGCAGATCTTATTAGATTGTGATATTTTAAATCCTCTAGATGTTTTCAGGATATCCAGCCCTAGATAATGCCGTATATGTCCTAGATTTCTAAGTTTAAATTTTGTTTGCAACTGACCGATAATCTCTCTGGCCTCAGCGTCAGTTCTGGTAATTATGGCAATGTCGTCTGTAAAGAGTAACAAGAATGAAACACATCCATCCTGTTCTTTTTTAAACAGACATTTATCTGCTACGCCCTCATAGAACCCAATGTTATGCAATTCCTGCACTATACATTGGTTCCACTCGTAACCTGATTGCCTTAAACCATATAGGCTTTTTTGTAGCCTCCAACACTCAGTTCTATCCTGTGTATCATAACCAGGAGGTTTCTTCATATATATTGTATGCCTTAACGGAGCGTTCAAATAAGCTGTTTCGACATCTAAATGAGTAATAGAGCATTTATTCCTAGCTGCCCAAACAAGCATCGTTCTCAAAGTGCTCGCTCGTAAACTTGGAGCAAAAACCTCATCATAGTCTCTATCTGTCTGTGAGAACCCTTGTGCAACAAGCCGAGCTTTATGGGTTATTACCCCATCTACACTTTTCTTTACCTTATAGACCCACCTACAGCCTATAAGTTTCTCATTTGGTGGTATTCTTACAACTTCATAGACACCAAGCCTCTTCAAAGAATCAATTTCTCTATCCATTGCCTCTTGCCAGGCTTTTTGCTCCTTTTCTGGATATAATTTTATATCATGATAACTGGATGGTTCGATATCTACTTGGCAAACCACTGTGGCTTTATAGCGATCTGGTGGATGCTGGTCCCTGGAAGATCGTCTAGGCATAACAGGACTAACATCAGGTATATTGGGTTCATCCTCCCCTAACCCTAATTCCTGTTCCTGTTCTTCCACCTTAATAGATGGTTTATCATCCATCTCAGATGAACTATCATCAGGAATATGGTCTACCCTAACATCTACATCTGTAAAACCATAGTCTGCTTTTTCTAACCTGTCCCAGCCTTCATGTTCTAGGAATTTAGCACTAGTGCTACACAAAACTTTTGTTGTTCCTTTTTCCCAGAACCTATAGGACCTATGGTTAGCCTCATAGCCAACAAAAATCATTTTCTTTGCTCTCTGTTGGTCCTTCCTTCTCTGACTAACTGGTATATGCACCCAGGCTGGTGCACCAAAAGTATGTATATAACTTAAATCAGGCTTCCTCCCGTGCCATAAAGTAAAAGGTATTTTTCCTGTAGAGGAGTGCACCACATTATTTAAAATATGATTGGCACATAGTATTGCTTCTCCCCACAATTTATCAGGTAAACAAGCATCAGCCAGCATAGTCCTAGTCATAGCTTGTAGGGTCTGGCCTCTTCGTTCAATATATGCATTATGTTCCGGCCGAAAAGGAGCAGAACGTTTATGCTGTATCCCAGCATCCTTCAAAAACTTAGCCAACTGATGGTTAGTAAACTCAGTTCCATTGTCAGTAACAATGCATTTCACCTTAAACCTCTGCTTCCTTTCAACAAAACGAAGCCAATTTGTGATACATTGGAACGTATCACTTTTGGACTTCATAAGGTAGCAAAAACCATATCTAGTAAAGTGATCAACTATACTCAAAATATAGCATGCTCCCCCTAAACTGGGTTTCTTTGGCCCTATTAAGTCTAAAAAGACTACCTCCAAAGGTTTAGTTGTTTTAAACCCATTGCAGCGGTTTGCAGGTGTAACTTTGCTTTTATGCTGGTTACAAGTATTACAGTTCAGGTATTTGCTGCAAGCCCTTAATTTTATGCCTTTAGACTGCTTAACAGTCAAATTCAACAACCTGAAATTCAGATGACCAAGCCTTCTATGTAGTAAATGTACGCATTCATCATGAGGCTTTACATTTCCAAATTTAGCTTTTGACTGAACTAACAGTAATGACTTATCCCTAATGACAAATAAGTCGTCTTCTAATTCTGCAGTAACTACAGTGCCTTCACATTCCAGCAAACATTTGTTGTTTTTAAAAGTTACTGTAAACCCAGAATGTAGTAATGACTTTACAGATAAAAGGTTATATTTCAAACTAGGGATATAAAGCATGGGTAAAGGGTGCTTACTAATAGAACATTGAACAAGTCCCTCCCCAGCTACAGTCACATTCCAGCCATTAGCTAATTTGACCTTTTTAGTACTTTTCTTCATGTTTAGAAACAGTTTTCTGTTTTTTGTTATTGATTGAGAGGCACCGCTATCAATCACCCACCAATCATCTTTTATATTATTAGATGAACTGGTTGCTAAATTACACCCTTTCCTGGGTTTAGCAGAGTTTCTAGTAGATACTTTCTTATTATTACAATATTTTGCAATGTGCCCCTTAGCCCCACATGCATAACAGCGTTTAACAATATTGACATTCTCATATACAGCTTTCACTGTTGGTTGCTGTTGCATCCTTAACTGGTCTCGTTCTTGCCTACGTTTGGCCTCATCCAGTAACCTACCAGTTATACTGGCCAATGTTAGTTCATCTCTAGACAATACTTCTAATGATGAAACAAAAGAGTCATAACTGTCATCCAACGATGAAAGAATAATATAAACTTGCTGCAGTTCAGTAAACACAAGGTCTTTCTCATGTAGCTCCTGGAAAAGCCCTGTCATGGAGTCCAGGTGAGCCATCATGTCTCCTCCTTTCTGAAGATGTAAGCGAAATAATTTCCGTGTCAGGTAGATATGGACACCCACAGAGTCACGAACGTAGAGCTTCTTTAGCTTTGACCAACACCTCGCAGCAGACTCTTCGCCCCGGAAATGGACAAGTTGCTGGTCTCCCAGTGTCAGGCCAATAATGCATAAAGCACGCTCGTTGTCCCTGTGAAACTTCGCTATCTTTTTGGCATCTTCTTCGTCATCAGCATTCAGTGCAGTTATGTCCGGTGGATTATTAACCATGTCCCACAGTCCTTCTTTTCGCAAAAGTAGACAGCATTTTGTGGACCAGGTAACATAGTTTGTTCCATCCAACCGGGTTATAGTAGAATAACTTGTACCTTGCTCAAAAACCATCATCTTGACTACTACACCCACTGCCTGCACTTCTCACTTCCACAAAAACAAATTAAAGAGCCCTGGAACGTTCTGGGCCCATAACCAATGTTAGGGTGTGTGTAAAAAGTATTTGTTGCTTGTGCAACGAGCAGAGCAGAAACACACAGGGAAGGAGATAAACGTCCAGCTCTTGTGAGAAAAATACTTTATAGATAACAGTCTCGGTGTAAGTAAAACAGTCCAAGGTCATAAACAGTAATATCAGTCCAGTAAGTATCTTCCCTTACCAAAGCAAACAGACTTTAGTAACTCTTGGTATACAGTACCATACGCAGTAAGCAACAGGATACAATCAGGTATCAATCCGGAAGAAGCAGGAAGAACCAGGAAGAACGAACGCTTCTCTGTGCTGCTTATTTATGCACTGTAGCCTAATTACAGGGTTCAGCAAACCCTGATTACATGGCTCAGTTGTTTCTTAAAGAAACAGATATTGCCTGACCAACAAGTTAGGAGTACGCTGCAAGCTGAACCTAACAGTATTAATACCACATTATAATGCCTTGGTAAGGCCACACTTGGAATACTGCATCCAGTTTTGGTCACCTCGATGTAAAAAAGATATTGAGACTACAAAGAGCGCAGGAAAGACCAACAAAGATGATTAGGGTACTGGAGACTAAAACTTATAAAAAACGGTTGCTGGAAGTTGTTATGTCTAGTCTGATGAAAAGAAGAATTAGGGGTGTCATGATAGCAGTGTTCCAATATCTCAGGGGCTGCCACAAAGAAGAGGGAGTCAAACTATTCTCTAAAGCACCTGAGGGTAGGATAAGAAGCAATGGGTGGAAACTAATCAAGGAGAGAAAACAACTTAGAACTAAGGAGAAATTTCCTGACAGAACAAGTAATCAGTGGAACAACTTGCCTCCAAAATTTGTAAATCCTCCAACATGAGGAAGTTTTTAAGAAGAGATTGAATAATAATTTGTCTGAAATGGTATGCAGTGATGGCTAACATTTTTGCCATTGCGTGCCAAAAGTGGGGGGAGTGCAGGGGGTCACTCACGTGCATGCCCACACCTATAATTCTATGCGCCCTGCCCCTCGCACATGTGTGTGCCACCCCCCCCTCACGCTCCCCACTTTGGGCATGCGATGGCAAGGTAGGCCTGTTTTTCGCTCTCCCCAGGCTCCAGAGCCTTTCTAGGAGACTGGGGAAGACAAAAATGGCCTTCCCCACTCCCCTGGAGGCCCTCCGGAGGCTGGAAACAGCCTTTTTCCTGGCTTACAGTGGGCCAAAAGGGCCCGAAAATCAGCTGGCCAGCGTGCACATGCATGCCGGAGCTGAGTTTGCGTGCCCACCGATATGGCTCCGCGTGCCACCTGTGGCACACGTGCCATAGGTTCGCCATCACAGGTATAGGGTTTCCTGCCTAAGCAGGGGGTTGGACTAGAAGACCTCAAGGTCCCTTCCAACTCTTAACAATCTATTCTCTTCAATTCTAAAACCCAAAGTTCTTTCCCCCAATCCACATGTCCATCACATGGTCCAGTCAGGTCACAGTCCCCAGTCCAGTTGGTTTCCATCCATGCCTCCCCAGTATCTGGTGAGAACGTTGTGGATTTACAGGGGAAAGAATTTTATTTTGGTTACAAATCCCCAGCTATCTGTATTCCCCACTCCCATTCCCACAGCGAGGCTCTAGCCAGCTTCGCTGTGGCAGCCCTGAAGACACTCCAGCATGGCTTCAGGATTAACACACAGGCCTATAGTACTATTGTGTGAGATCAGTAGTGTGAGATCTTGAACTACTGATTTTGCATGATCTCGCACTAAAGTAGTTTAGCCATCTGTTCTCTGCTAACTGAGGCCTGTACCAGATCTAGCCGAAGAGACCTTGGAAGCCAATGAGACTTTGGGGCAGTGAAATAGCCATTCTTAAGCCTCCCAACCTTTCCAGTCTCGGCATAAAGAGTGTTACAAACCAATGGGAAGCTTCAAGCAAAGGATTTGCCCCAAAGTCTCATCATTGGGATCAAGGAACAGGCCGAGCGGGTGTCCCGCCCGCCAGACAAACACCATAGAGAAGCTGCTCCAAGGTACACTGGGGAAGAAGGAATTTGTTTCAAAATTGTTTCAGTTCTCACATGTCTCTACTGAAATTAATCCACCCCAATAAATCTTAAATTTTCTCCTAATTCCTTCTTGGATGTTTCCTCTGATTATTCCCTAACTCAAAACTGGCGGTATTAAATAAGATTTGCATATAGAGATAGATAGATAGATAGATAGATAGATAGATAGATAGATAGATGATAGATAGATAGATAGATAGATAGATAGATAGATAGATAGATAGATGGATAGATGGATGATAGATAGATAGATAGATAGATAGATACTATCTATCTAGATAGGCACTATCGACCACGGAGAGGTCGACAGAAAAAGGAGGACTCTCTAGGACCTCGGGGGCGACAGCAATCACCCTGAAGGTTCAGAGGAAACCCTCCTAATTCCAGCCAGGAAAAAAACCAGCCACTTTGGCTGGCCGGAGCGCTGTCAACCGATAAGTGTGGAAGCGAAGATTCAAGAGAAACATCGGTAAAGACTAAGTAGATTGAGATATAAAGGTATAATCATAAGGACCTAAATACATTGGCGAGAATAGGACTCCAAAAAGCGGCGGCAAGATCGTCAAGCAAGCGGCGAGAGACAGTGATTGGAGCGAAGCTCAATACACACAATGACAATGCAGATCTGACAGGCAAAAGGAACGAGTGACAGACAAAGAGGATTATAAGTAAGCGGTGGATTATAACTTTAAAATAACACAATTTGACTTAACAGAGGAAAAAAGGATTATTTAAGAGAAAGATTGTAGAAAGTAAACCTAAAGAACTGAGACTTTTTTAAGATCGTTGTGAGCGGAAGGAAACCAACTGAACAGTAGCGAATGGCGGACTGAGGATTTGGAGAAGGAAACTTTCACTTTGTATCCAGCAACAATAGTAAATTCAACTACAGACACGAGACGTGTAGTGAGACATTAGATACATTGACGCTGTTGCCAAAGGAGATACAACCTGCTACACAGGAATATTGGAACAATTGATTTACTTGAGTTACTTATGGATTTAATAGAGGATATTGAAACAGAACTGGGACAGCTGAGTGAAAAGAGGGCGAACTGAAGAACGAAGGAAGAAGGAAAGGAGAAGGAAGCAACCCCAATTGGTTTGAGAGTGATATACTTGAGAACTTTAAATATTAAACTACTAAATTTCATCTATTTTAAAACTTACTTAACTTTGCTTAAAGAATATTAATATCCAATTTGAAATTATTATAATACATAATAAGGAATTGATTTAACATTACTATTATTATTATTATTATTATTATTTTCTCTTATTGTCTTACTATTTCCTACCCTATTGAAACAACTATATAGATTGCAAAATAATATATTGATTAAGTGGAATTATATTGCATATTGACTAGAAAGTTAGATATTAATATAGACATTGCATAGAGATTGTTATAGATATCATTAAGGAATAATAATTGTAATAATTAATATAGGTAGCATATATTGGTAACGGTGATACAACTCAATAGAATACTTTAGATGATTTACAGAGAACTTTAATCCCATTGATCTATTATAGAAAGGTTATATAGAGATTGTTTAATTTTAAAGTGAATTTAAGTATTGTGATTATTTAGTATTTAAGTATTAATTGCATTATATTGTTTAGGGATAAGAATAGAAGAATGAATTGTTAAAATATTGTTTTTTCTCCCTAACCCCTTCGAATTAATTATCCTGATCCTTATATAACGATATTTCACCCACCCCCAACCAATTAGTATATGAAAATTTGGGGAAAATTAATACAAAAGACAACGATGGCAACATCTTCACTAACAATAACTAAATCAGGGAAAAAATTAACAACAAACCCAATACCTACACAATCTTCACCCGCACAACAAAAAACTATAGACACGATGTTAACGACAGACAAAGAAAAAGCTGCTAGTGCACACAGCATACAGAATATACAGTCTATACTAGCTATGATTCAGGAGGGGATGAACAAAACCCAAGAAACAATTGCAAATAACCACGAAGAAACAAAAAAGAACCATGAGGAATTGAAATCAGAAGTAGGACAAATAAATGATAATATTAAAAAAATGGACGATAAGATTGAGAGAATACAACAAAACATAGTTAAAAACGAAGAACGAATCCAAAACATGGAAGCCAAAATGATTCTAACGGAGAAAAAGATGGACAATATCGAACAAAATCAAATGGAGTCAACTAGAGAACTCGAAGAGTCAATTACCCATTTAGAATTAGAAAAAGCATCATTCTTCTTACGATTTCAAAATATTGCAGAAACAAAAGGAGAAGATCTAAGAGACCTGATGACAGATATATTAGTAGAGGCTACCCAAAAGGAAAAAACCGAAATTAGTAGGGAAATTGACGAAATATATAGAGTCCATACGAACTATGCTCGTAGGAACAAACTACCTAAAGAAATACATGTTAGATTCGCACGTAAAACTGTAAAAGAAGAGATCTACACGTCCATGAGAGAGGGAAAACCCTGCTACCAAGGGAAAGAAATAATAACCTTAAAACAAGTTCCAAGAAGAATAAGAGAATACAGAAAAAACTACAACTTTTTGACAACCCTACTGATTCAACACAAAATAATGTTCCGCTGGCTGGTGCCAGAGGGAATCTTAATATCCTGGGACGACAAAAAATATAAAATCGATACGATAGAGAAGGCACAAGAATTCTTTGATACTCACTTTATAATAGAAGAGGAACAGGAAACTAGACGTGATTCAGATAATGTAAACCAGGAATACCCCACGGGGGAAACAAAAAAAGGGAAGGAAGAGAAGGAGCCTAGGGAAAGGGAGAAGATGGAGAGAGAAGGGGCTAGGGAGAAAACGCATATGGTAACAAGAAACACAAGTAAACTTAAACTAATAAAGAAAAACTAAAGGAAATGGGACGAGAGTTGAAATTAATCTCAATTAATATAAACGGCCTTAATCTACCAACCAAAAGAACACACACTTTCAGAAAACTTCAAAAATTAGACATAGATATTATCAACCTACAAGAAGTACATATCAAAAAACAACATCAACAGTTACTAGAAAACAGAAAACTTGGAACACTATTCACCTCACTATCAGATCAAAAAAAAAGAGGTATCGCAGTATACATTAAAAGCCACATCCAGGCAAAACAAATCTACACAGATGAAGATGGCAGGATACTAATGATAGATATTAAGATGGAGACCCGAAATATGTTATTGATATCAATATATGCCCCGAATGGGAGCCAAAAAGAATACTTTAAAAAGATACACGATAAAATTAAAGAATTAGACTACGAACATCTATGTATAATAGGGGACTATAATGCAATCGTTGATATGGAATATGACTACCAAAGTAATAAAAAAAATAACTCTAGGAAAAAGACACTACCTGATTCTTTTAAGGACATGACTCAAGAGTTACAATTGAAAGATGCCTGGAGAGAACTGAATAAAACTAAAAAACAGTATACTTATTATTCAAATCCCCATCAGTCCTGGTCCAGACTAGACATGGCCTGGATGACCGCAGAATTAAGAGAAAATATAAAAGAAATTGAAATCACACCGAATATATGGGCGGACCATAGTCCTATAACAATAGTCTGGAAAGGCCAACCAAAAAGGGGACGATGGATGATGGATAGAGAGATCATTAAAGATAAAGAATACATAGAGATGATAAAGAAAGAGATGGAGATATTTTTCCAAATAAATAACAGGGAACAAACATCATTGCAAGTCCTATGGGACACTACAAAGGCATATATAAGAGGATTAACAATCTCATTTAAGGCGAAGAAAAACAGAGAGAAACAGCAAAGAAGAAACGATTTATTGATGGAGCTCAGAAAACAGGAAGCAGAATTACAGAACAGACCTGACAAGAAAGAGATCAAGGGGAAAATAAATCTCATCAAACATGAAATAAATTTAATAACAACAACAGAAATAGCTAGGAAAATCAAAATGGCAAAACAAAACCAATTTGAATTCGCAAATAAAACAGGACGTTGGTTGGCTTATAAACTAAAGAAAGAAAAGGAAAAAAAAATAATACACCAACTACAAGACGAACAAGGGCAATTACAGCACATGGACGAAGAAAAAAAGCGAATCGTAAGAAATTTTTATCAGGAACTATATGCACAGGAAGAAATTCAATTGGAAAAAGTGAAAGAATATATAAATAAATCCAACATTCAAGAAATAAAGGAAACTCAAAGAGAACTCTTGAACAAACCAATATCGATGTCAGAATTAATGGAAGCAAAGAAGAAGCTGAACAACAATAAAACACCAGGTCCAGACGGCATCCCAACGGAATTTTACAAAATTGAATACCAGCCAATAGATGATATTTTATTACAAGTCCTAAATGAAGCAATCTTAGAAGCCAAAATTCCCAAATCATGGATTGAAACAATCATCACTCTGATACCCAAAGAAGACTCAGATCTCACCCAAACCAAAAACTACAGACCTATATCACTTCTAAACGTAGACTATAAACTATTTACATCAATCATGGCCCAGAGAATGAAGAAAATTATTGTGAATTACATCCATCCTGATCAAAATGGATTCATTCCAAACAGGCAAATTAACAAGAACACAAGAACAATAATAAATATACTGGAATATTATGAGCAAAAATCGAATGAAAAGATGGCTCTACTCTTCCTTGACGCACAAAAGGCGTTCGACAATCTTAACTGGGGATTCTTAATACTACAATTAGAAAAAATGGGAACCGGTGACAAATTTTTAAATATGATTAAAACAATATACTCAGACCAAATTGCAAAAATATGGATAAACGGAGAGACAACAGACCAATTTAAAATATCTAAGGGAGTGAGACAAGGATGTCCCCTCTCTCCTATATTATATATATTAGCATTGGAACCACTGTTGAATGAAATCAGGAACGACAATGAAATAAAAGGATTAAGAACAAAAAACCAGGAGTATAAATTACAGGCATTCGCAGACGATGTAGTATTCATTTTAGAACGACCAAAACAATCAGGACTGAATTTACTAAGGAAGATAGATCAATATGGCGAAGTGGCAGGATTGAGAATTAATAGGCAAAAAACTAAACTACTAACCAAAAATTTGACAAAAACCCAGGAGAAAGAATTGGAAGAGACATTAGGAATACAAACAACAACCAAAATAAAATATCTAGGAATCTGGCTCACCAATAAGATATCATCCCTCAAAGAAGACAATTACATCAAATTGGCCAAACAAATCCAGAAGGACTTAGAGGTATGGAGTAAGTTGAAATTATCACTACTAGGCAAAATTGCTTCAATTAAAATGACAATTCTACCAAAAATACTATATCTATTTAGAACAATACCGATAAACCCAGGAAAATCATACTTCAAAGACCTTGACAAAATGATATTAAAGTATTTATGGCATGGAAAAAGAGCCAGGATTAAACTGAAACACTTGCAGGACACTAAAGAAAGGGGTGGTCTGGGACTACCAGATTGGCAAACCTATTACACTGCAACAGCTTTAACTTGGATTAAGGATTGGATGACACTTAAAGATAAAAGAACACTAGCACTAGAAGGATTTGACCTGTCAAAAGGTTGGCACGCATTTCTATGGGAAGAAAAGCCCAGACAACATGAACACTTCAGGAGACATTATATCAGAGGAGCACTGGCAAAAATTTGGACTGAAATAAGGAGAAAACACTACGACAAAATCCCAAGATGGCTATCAACCATGGAGGCCCAAATCTACCCGAACACAATGGACACAGACAGGATGAAAACCTATGACGAATTGTTGAACACAGAGGGAGATATGAAAACAAGAGAGGAACTGAGACAACAAGGCACGGATATTGATTGGTGGCCGTATTTACAGATAAAATCAAGATATAAAAGTGATATGGAAAAATTTGGAATCCAAAAAGAAAGAAATGAATTAGATAAAATTATAATGCAATCAGATGACAAATTAATAGCTAAAATATATAACTATCTATTAAAATACAAATTGGAAGAAGAAGTGGTGAAGGAAAATATGATTATTTGGGCCAAAAATTTTGGATATAATATTAACCTAGAGAATTGGGAAAAAATATGGAAAGTAAATACTAAGCTGACAATGTCCGTGCCCTACAAAGAAAATACGTACAAGATGTTTTATAGGTGGCATCTCCCCCCTGCACGGTTGGCAAGGATGTTTCCCAATACTAATCAGAACTGTTGGAAGTGTAAAATACAGAAGGGGACCTACTACCACATGTGGTGGTCATGCCCCAAAGTCAAAAAATTTTGGAAAACAATTCAAAGTCAGCTGGAAGAAATTACCGCCCAAAAAGTACCCCTCAGACCAGAAACTTATCTATTAGGTATACTGACAAAGGACTATAAAAAAGAGACACAACATTTGATAATACATATCCTAACTGCAGCTAGAATTGTCTTCGCACAAATGTGGAAATTGGAAAACACGCCACCAGAAGAAAAAATAATACAAAAAATTATGGAATGTGCAGAAATGGACAAATTGACCAAAGAAATACAAGGAAAAGAAGATACAGACTTTTACTTAATTTGGCAAGAATGGTACAAATGGTTAGATAAAAAAGACACGAAATAAGAGATTACCACCCAATACTACAAAAATAAGTAAATAACAGGAAATATCGTTATATAAACATTGATACAAGATGAAAGATAATATATATAGATATATTGATATATAATTACCGAAGTAGCTCTACTTTCAAAGTTCAAGTCATGCGACTTGATTTCATTGTATAGTTAGTTTATGTCTAGTTTGTTTTAATGTTTATGTCTATATGTGTATGTTTGTTTACAATAAAAAATTTAAAAAAAAAAAAAAAAAAAAAAAAAAAAAGATAGATAGATAGATAGATGATAGATAGATAGATAGATAGATAGATAGATAGATAGATAGATAGATAGATGATAGATAGATAGATGGATGGATGGAAGGAAAGAAAGATATTGTCAGCATTCCAAGTAACACCCCCAATGAAGGAAGACTCAAAAGTTCCATTTTATTAGAGATGTCATATTGGCACATCTGGGGTAAACCCGAATCTGAAAGTTCCGGGTTTGTCCCCACCCAAAGAAAGTCAAAGATTCATCCCCTGCACCCACAAGTCCATCACATGCCCCAGTCATTTCTCTGTCCGAACTGGAGATAATCCCCAATCACTTCCATCCAGGTGCAGGCTGAGTGTCCTTGACTCCCAGAGAAAGGAATGTTGTTATGGCTAATTCTCCACTGACTCCTTGTAATTCCGCCTCCTGTTTTCCTAGGCACTAAATGTGGCAACCCTGAAGCTCCAAAGAAAAAGATGGCTTCCAGGCTGACAGGCTGTGCCCCCTTAGCTGAAAATTGTTTCCTGGAACGAGAGGAAATCAGGAGGTTAATACAGTTAGCATGTTAACCACCTCCCCCCACTCCAGGAGGATCCTTTGGCTTGTGGGGAAATATATCATGAAACTCTTTCACTAGAACATCAGTGTTTGCATCCCAACTCTTGACCCATGTAGCTTCTGAGAAAGGGTATCCTTTCCAATGAATCAGATATTGTAATCTACTATGTAGTCTAGAATCCAAAATCTTTTTTACTTCATAATGGGTTTCACCCTGTATCACAATTGGTTTGGGAGGCGTTACTTGCTGCAGTCTTAACCTTGAACTGACAGCTGGCTTCAGTAAACTGCAGTGGAATACTAAATGCACTTTACCTAGTATTCAGGGGAGGCTGAGCTCTACTGTTACCGGGTTAATTACTTTCACTATGGAGAAAGATCCTAAGAATTTAGGTCCTAGTTTCTTATTGGGCAACTTCAGCCTAATGTATTTTGTTGATAGATAGACTTGATCTCCCACCTGAAGGGGTTGAGGATTTCTGTGTTTATCGGTTTGCTTTTTATACGCTTCAGCAGCATCAGCTTCAATTTTTTGAAAACTTTTTGACAGTCTAGCGTCCAAATAGACTAGGACTCCCTTGTACAGGTGCTCATGCAGCACCTTTTTAATCAGTTGCATGAAGACCGTGGGGGCTCCTTGGAGCCCAAAAGGCATGACTCTGAACTGGAAGCTACCCAGTGGGCAGTTGAAAGCTGTCTTCCATTCGTCTCCCTCTTGAATGAGTATTTGGTAATAAGCTTCTCTCAAGTCTAGCTTAGTGAACACTACCCTTTGACAGATGGTTCAGCATATCTTTCATAAGGGGGAGAGGGTAGGTGTTCTTCACGCACACAGCATTAATGTGGCGAAAATCCACGCAAAGCCTCATCCCCCTGTCTTTCTTCTCTTTAAATAGCACAGGGGCTGCTACTTTGGAATTCACAAGTTGGGTGAAACCCCTGGCTAGGTTAGCGTCGATGTATTTCTGGGGCAGCCGGGAGGTGCTTCTGCAGTGGCTGCCGCTTTTTCCAACTGGTAGGAGCCGCTGGGGCTTTTCGCCTGTTGGCAGCCGTTTGGTGGTCTAGCTAAGCGAGTTCCAATATGATCAATTCAGTCATCTTGTGGGCTACTACGAATCAGATGAGGTCTCGGTGACATCCCATTTCCAGCCTAATGAGTTCAGTGATTATTGTAGCAGGGGCTCCACCTATCAGTGTCCCATCTACTTGCTCGAAGCATATGGGGCGAACTAGAGGACTCATCTTTATCCCTAGCTGCTCGACAATGGGTAGACTGATCAGACACCTGGTGCAACTGGTGTTTATCATTGCCACCATGTCACCCTGTACCCCGGTTTCTGGCACTACTAGTCTGATTTTGACAGCAAAGAGACGGATGGCTTTATTTACCATCAGGTCGTCTTCACTGCTGCTTCCGCTGGTGGTCCCAGGAAGGGGGTCTCTGGCCAGAGGTTCCTTGCCTTCATCTGGGGGAGGAGGAACCTCTACTGCTTCCCAGGCAAATCTACCTGCATCCGGCAGCTTCCTGGGAGTCCGCCTTCCTCGGGTTGCTGAGGGAGGCTGGGCTGAGGAATGGGGGTGGGAGCTAGCTAGGCACTCAGATGCTTTGTGTCCCAGTTGGTTGCATCTGAAGCACTTGACTGTTCCCACTGGCTTGGAAGGTGGCAGCTCTGCTGGCTTTGCTGGGTTTCAGTGACCTAGGACTTTCTAGGCTGGTCTCTCTGAAGCGGGCTTCCGATGGGGGTTGATTTCTCAATCCATTGCCACGACTATAGTATACCAGTCCTGCAGTCAGTCTGGTACCCCCCTGATGCCACAAGCTGGGTCTGGGTCCATGACTTCCTTAAAATAGTGAACGAGGAGTGATTCAGGCCAGGGCCTAAGTTTTCCAGCTATTCTCTGGAATTTCCAGATGAACTCTTTAGGGGAGCGGCCTGCCTGCTTCATGATCTTGATTTGTGCCTCGGTCTCCTACCTACGGTCCATGTCCTCAAATCTGACCCGGAGCAATTGGATGAATTCATCAGCGTCGTTCAATTCGGCGGCACCCTCATAGTCTAGATGGGCTATCCATTCTGCAGGCTCCCCTTTGTTCATCCCATCACTGATGATTGAGATCAGGTCTTAAGTCAGTTGGGTACTGGTTTCCATAATGGTCAATGTAAGCCCAGTTCCAAGTAATACATCTATCATAAAATAAATTCTGAGGCATTCTGTTTCCTCAAAGAATAAATTTATTTAGATACACCATCTTGGCACTAACTAGTGGAAAACCAGTACTGAAAGTCCCTGGATTTCCACATCACTATAAATAGGATTTTCTCAATTTTTCAAAACAATATGTCATATTAGCAAAATAGCCTGAGAACTGGTTGCTTGGCAACTTTGTTCCTCCTTCCTCTGGCCAGCCAGCTGTTGGAACGTGGCTGACTCATCGGCCAGCTATGTTGAACTGAAACTATCCACCTCAGCTCTCCCCCTTTCAGCTCCCAAGTGTGTCAAACTGAATTCATATGAATAACCCAGGATACAACCAAACCCACAATCTAATCAAATTCAGGCTTGACACCTAGATCTGATTGAGGAAGTATGCCAATTTCCCCAGATTTCGCTCAAAAGTCACCCTGAACCTTGGCGGTGCCACAGGGGTTGCGGCTGGTGGAGCCAGTGACAAGAGTTGCAGGGGGTGCGGCCAGTGGAGCAGGGACCGGCTGTGGTGCCGGCACCAGCAACCACTGGCATTGCACCCACTCCTGGCTGGGGTGGAAAGTCCAGCTGGGGGAAATCAGTTCTGCTGGTGCAGCATGAAGACCAGCTGGCGGTGGGGGTGGCTGGTCTCAGCAAGCCCCTTGGTTCCGGTTGCTGTGGCAGCTTGGCTCCAGTGGGAGCTGCCACTCTGGTGGATTGGGCCCACTGGGGGAGGCGGTATCGTACTTCATCCTGGGCCAAGTGGAAAGATGCCGTTGTCACATTCCGGACACTTGCGAGCTCCAGAAGGTGAATGTGGGCTGAGCCAGAACCCATCTCCTGCATCTTCCCTGAGTCTTCATACTGCCTGAGTGATAGGTCGGTGCTTGGGGCTCTGGACCCCAGACAGAACCCCAGTGTTTGGGGAACTGGTTAAAGTTTTTAAAGGAGATTTGGGTTAATGTCAGCGTTTCAAGTAATATCCCAAATGAAGGAAGACTCCAAGGCTAGTTATTCCTCAAAGTTCCGTTTTATTAGAGATGTCATATTGGCACATCTGGGGGAAACCTGAATCTGAAAGTTCTGGTTTGCCCCCACCCAAAAGAAAGTCAAAGATCTATCCCCTCCACCCACAAGTCCATCATATGGCCCAATCATTTCACCATCCCAACTGAAGACAACCCCCAGTCAACCCATCTAGGTGCAGGCCAAGTGTCCTTGACCCCTGTAGAAAGGGGGTTGTTGTTGTGGCTAATTCTCCACTGACTCCTTGTAATCCCCCCTCCCATTTTCCCAAGCACTAAATATGGCAGCCCTGAAGCTCCAAAGAAAAAGATGGCTTCCAGGGCTGACAAATATATTCTAAATAATTTCAAAGCTTTCATGCATCATGAATATAGAAATCACCATGTCTATATTACACCACTGTAGGCATGGAAAATACAACATAATGGAATTTTGAAAAAATTCAGAAAATATGTTAACTTTCTACATTTTGATCTTTTTCTCTAACCTTTTTATCATTTTCATTTCTCTTTTCCTTTGAAGGTAATAGTGAGCAGGAGAATCAAGATTCCTGTGAACTGTTCCAAGTGATCAATCGTAATGATGGAACAGAGAAATTTGGAATTCAAATGGAATTAGAAAGCCATGAGAAAAAACAGTCAAACCATAGGAATCAGGAAAGATCACTTTCTGCTGATGCTCCGATGCAAGACTTTCTTGCTCAACAAGAGAAAATAAGGAAAAAGTATATTGGGAAAAGTGTGAAGTTAATCAAAGATAAATTACATGTAAATGAACACCATTTAACCCAAAACAAAGGAGAAGATGCTATAAGACACAATGGACAAAATTACAATGGGACATTCATTCTTTGTCTTAAAAATAACTTCCTTACGTCTCAAAAAGGGATTCACACAAAAAAGGAGCCTTATAAATGCTTTGAATCTGGAAAACATTTTAGAACGAGCGGGCAATTTACTTCCCATGAAAGGATTCACACTGGGGAGAAACAGAGTTCAGAAGCACCTGTAGCCCACGCAGCCCAATCCCTCCAGGCAGCACGAGAGAAACCCTATAAATGCATGGAGTGTGGGAAAACCTTTATTCATAGCAATGGACTTAGAAACCACAAAACAATCCACACAGGAGAGAAACCATATAAATGCATGGAGTGTGGAAAGACCTTTGCTCTGAGCAAAAGACTTACTGTGCACAAAAAGATCCACACAGGGGAAAAGCCATTTAAATGCATGGACTGTGGGAAAACCTTTACTCAACGTGGTCATCTTATTTCCCATAAGATGAGCCACACAGGGGAGAAGCCATTTAAATGCATGGATTGTGGAAAGACCTTCGCTCTCAGAGGTAATCTTATTTCCCATGAGGTGATCCACACAGGGGAGAAACCATATAAATGCATGGAGTGTGGGAAAACCTTTACTCGTAGCAATGGACTTAGAATCCACAATATGATCCACACAGGAGAGAAACCCTATAAATGCATGGAGTGTGGGAAAACCTTTATTCATAGCAATGGACTTAGAATCCACAAAATGATCCACACAGGAGAGAAACCATATAAATGCATGGAGTGTGGAAAGACCTTTGCTCAGCATGGTCATCTTATTTCCCATAAGATGATCCACACAGGGGAGAAACCATATAAATGCATGCAGTGTGGAAAAACCTTTACTCGTATCTATGAACTTACTATGCATAAAAAGGTCCATACAGGGGAAAAGCCATTTAAATGCATGGAGTGTGGAAAGACCTTTGCTCTCAGCAGTGTACTTAGAAACCACAAAAGAATCCACATTGCAGAGAAGCCGTATAAATGCATGGAATGTGGAAAGACCTTTGCTCTGAGCAATAGACTTACTATCCACAAAATGATCCACACAGGGGAAAAGCCATTTAAATGCATGGAGTGTGGAAAGACCTTTGCTCAACGTTGTCATCTTATTTCCCATAAGATGATCCACACGGGGGAGAAGCCGTATAAATGCATGGAGTGTGGAAAGACCTTTGCTCAAAGTAGGAATCTTATTTCTCATAAGATGATCCACACAAGGGAGAAGCCATTTGAATGCATGGAGTGTGGAAAGACCTTTGCTCAACGCCGTTATCTTTCTTGCCATAAAAAGATCCACTCAGAAGAGAAACCATTTAAATGCATGGAGTGTGGAAAGACGTATACTAAAAGCAGTGCTCTTACTTCTCATAACAGAATCCACACAGGAGAGAAACCATAACAATCAGTGGTGAAATCTAAAATTTGTTACTACCGGTTCTGTGGGCATGGCTTTGTGTGTGTGTGTGTGGGGGGGTGTAATGTGACTGAGTGGGCAATTTTTTTTTTTTTTTTACTTTTAAAACCATTTTTCCCACAACCTCTTTGGCGAAGAGGTTGTAAAAAAATGCTTTCAAAAGGCTCTGATGATCCCAGCTGAGTTGCCTGATCAGCAGAGGCTTTTTTTCTTCTAAAAGCCTCTGCCAATCAGGCAATTTAGCTTGGATCATCAGGGGCATTTAAAAGAATAAAAGCCTCTGCCGATCAGGCAACTCAGCTGGGATCACCAGAGGCTTCAAAACCTCAGAAGAGGTTGTAGAAAAAAGCTTTTAAAAGCCTTTGACGATCCCAGCTGAGCCGTGTGATCATTAGAGGCTTTTTTTTTTTACTTTTAAAAGCATTTTTTTGCCCAAAGGGGTTGTAGAAGAAATGCTTTTAAATTTTTTTTAAAAAAGCCTTTGATGATTGTGCAGCTCAGCTGGGCATGGGTGGGGGCAGGGATTTTTGCTACTGGTTCTCCGAACCACCCGCCTCCATCGCTACCGGATTGGGTGATCCGATCCGAACTGGGAGCATTTCACCCGATAACAATGCATGGAATGTGGAACAACCTTTTCTCAGAATGGTAAACTTCTCATAAAAGGATCCACGCTCAGGAGAAAGTATATAGCATTAAATATTTAATTTAGCATTTAATATTAAGTATTAAATTTATCTACCACTCCACAAAGCTTTATAGGAGTCTTTAAGCAGTTTACTAAGTCAGCATATTGTCCCCAGAAATCTGGGTCCTCATTTTACCAACCTGACAATGGTTAAAGACTCAATCATGCATGAGCCGGTCAGATTGAACTCCTGGCTGTGGGCAATTATCTTCTGGTACTGCATTCTAACCTCTGACCCACCATGTCTAGAGATTTTTATGTGTATGCACATTGTGACTTTCTGATCCACATGAGACAAGGTTGAATCCAACAAAGTGAAATTTAATGTTGAGAAAAGTAAGGTTTTATACCTGGGCAGGAAAAACAGATTACATGAAACCTGGCTCAAAAACTAACTGTGTGAAGGGACCTTGGGAATCCGAATGGATGATCGCTTGAATATGAGTCACCTGTGTGCAGCAGCAGCAGCCAAAAAAGCTAATACAATCTTTGGTTCTATAAACAGAGGCATAAAATCAAAATCACATAAAGTATTAGAACTTTTTTTAAAGCCTTAGTAAGACCACACTTGGAATACTGCGTCCAGTTTTGGACATTACATTACAAAAAAGATGTTTAGTCTTTGGAAAAAGTGTAAAGAAGAGCAGCTAAGATGATTAAAGGCCTGAACACTAAAACATATGAAGAATTGTTGTAGGATTTGGGTTTGGCTAGTCTAGACAAAAGAAGGATTAGGAGTGACGTAATAGCAGTATTCCAGGACTTGAGAGGCTTCCACAAAGAGGAGGGGGTCAATTTATTTTCCAAAGCATCAGAGGGCAGGACAAGAAAAAATGCATGTGAACTAATCAAGGAGAGAAGCAACCTGGAATTAACAAGAATCTTCCTTACAATGTGGACAATCAGCCAAAGATGTCTAGAAAGAGTGCAGAAAAGACTAACCAAGATGATTAGGGGACTGGAGGCTAAAACATATGATGAACAGTTGCAGAAACTGGGCATGGCTAATCTAGTGAAGAGAAGGACCAGGAGAGAATTTAGAATAACAGTTGGAAGGGACCGTGGAGATGGTCTAGTCCGACCCCCTGCTTATGCAGGAAACCCTATGCCATTTCAGACAAATGGTTATCCAATCTCTTCTTTAGAACTTCCAGTGTTGGAGCATTTACAGCTTTTGGAGGCGTGTTGTTCCATTGGTTAATTGTTCTGTCAGGAAATTTATCCTTATTTCTCAGTTGCTTCTTTCCTTGATTAGTTTCCACCTATTGCTTCTTGTCCTACCCTCAGGTGCTTTGGAGAATAGGTTGGGCTCCTCTTCTTTGCGGCAGTCCCCGAGATACAAATACTGCTATCATGTCACTCCTAGTCCTTCTTTTCATTAAACTAGACATACCCAGTTCCTGCAATCATTCTTTATGTTTTAGCCTCCAGTCCCCTAATCATCTTGGTTGCTCTTCTCTGCACTTTTTCTAGAGTCTTATGATCTTTTTTACATCCTAGAGACCAAAACTGGATGCGGTATTCCAGTAAATCCATGTATTTGCCATACACTAAATAAAACAAGCTGTATTTCCCAGACAGCCTCTGGTCCTTGTCTTCTGACCGCCCGTCTGTTTCTGACAGAACTTGGATCCTTTTGAGGCCTCTTCCAAACTCTGCCCAGCCTTCCGGGCAACTCTTCTGGAAGGAAGCGAGTTCAAATCCTCCAGAGAGATTATTCTCCATCTCCACAGATGGTTCCTTGACAGGAAGGAGAGGAAGATGGAGAAAGTGCTGCCTGTGGAGATTTTGAAGCCTTTGTTGGGCAGGGAGGCATTGAGTGGGGCCTTTCCTCCTACTCCCATGACCATCATCCCTGATCTTCCCTCAGATGCGCTCCTCTTTCCCGCGCTTTTCAGGGAATCCTGTAAATTTATGGAAAATCCACTAGAGGGCGCATTCTGCCAAGAGAAGGGAACTCCAGGCGCTTCCCCATTGGGCTACTAGAGGGCGAAAGACACGGCTGCCTTTGTAGAGGAGGCTTGGAAGGAAATGGCGTCACACAACCTTGACGCTCTAGGAGGCCGCGCTTGCTTTCCTTAACCCCTGGCGCTCCGCAGGAGGCGGAGGACCTGTGGGAGAGTCTGGCGGGGGGAGATCCAGACGTGCCCCTGGTGAGTTGGGGGCTCTTCCGTGGGAAAAGGGAGGCGGAGGAGGGAGAGACCCTCGCCCGGCCCTCCTCCAGCTCACCTCCGGGTCCCATGCTCCCCAGCCGCCCCGTGTCCAGGGAGAGCCCGAGTGGGGGGAGGGGAGGGTCGGCCTTGCGGAGTCCCAGCAGGAGAGGAGAGAAGCCTGGCGAGGAGGCAGGATTCGCACCAGGCTCCCTGTCTCCGGAGGGGGAGAGAGGCGGGGCGGCCTCTCCAGCTGCCTCCTTCCAGGCCCTGCGCTGGGCTGAGTCTCTTGGGGCTCCGGGGAGGTTGTGTAAATGTTGTTCAGTGGCTGAATTCAATTTCTAATTCTTGGTATTTTATTTTTCTTTCCCTCTCAGATACACAAAGTCGAAACCTTATGAAATCCTTGCTAACCAAAATTTTCTCTTGGGGGAAGAAAAAAGAGCGGAATCCCTTGGAGGAATCAGTTGTGGAGCACCAGAAATGGTCCCGTGAAGGAAAAGGCATCTGGAGACCCACCAGAGTCCTTGGAGCCATTTGCAGTTGCTCTGCAGGACAGAGAAAGGATGGAGACACAACCTTTTGGAAAGGAGGGAAGCGAAAAAGGCCCTTCAGCTGCTCAGCCTGGGAAGCGGGGGAAGCTCTGGACGAGGACTGGGCAGGAGATCCTGAAGGAGGAAACCATCCTCCCTTCAGAAATTCAGCCCTGGAAGTTCCTCCAATACTGGGAGGCTGAGGGTCCCCGAGGACTTTGCAGCCGACTTCATGATTTTAGTAGGCGATGGCTGAGACCAGAAAAGCACACCAAAGCCCAGATATTGGACCTGGTGGTTCTGGAGCAGCTCCTGTTCCTTCTACCCCCAGAGATGGAGGGTTGGGTACGGGAGTGTGGAGCAGAGACCAGCTCCCAGGCGGTGGCCTTGGCTGAAGGCTTCCTCCTGAACCAGGCAGAGGAGCAGAAGGAGCAGGTCAAGTTGCAGGTGAGACACTTTAGGGAGCTCAAAAAGAAATAAAAAATGCGTTTGAATACTTCACCCCTCCTTCCCAAACTTCTCTGACATTCATAATATGTGACTATATCCCATCAATTCTTGTAGGATATTGTTCCATTGTTTTCTCACTCAACGTCACCGATGGATATTGGGGGCTTTGAGGTTGCATTCCGAATATAAGAATGCACTTCATGTCATGTGATGTACATTAATTCTGCTTCTTTTTTCCTTCCTCCTATTTGAAGTGCTGCACTGTGGAGATCAGAGATCCTGAGGGAAAGAAGAATCCATCAAATCCCCCTCAGGACCTATTTTTCAGGAGGATCCCTTGGGAAGATCAAAATCAGGACACTTCAGGAGGTAATCCAAGCTCCTCCGATTTCCCAGAGAGATCCCATCTGTCTTACCTTATTCTCTTCTGTAGTATACCTCCTCTTATTTTGTTAAATATGCATTTTGAAATTATTTACTTCTTACAGAGAAACAAAGCATGAAGTTTTCGGGTTTTTACGATGGAGATCAGACACTAGTTGAACTTCCAAATCAAGTAAGAAAGGGAAACATTATTAGATTTCCATTCTCCTTTCCTTCAGGAAGTGAAGCGGGTGTGCAGAGTTGGCTCTCCTTCTATTTCCCTCCCTTGTTTGGACTGGATTCTTTTTATGTTCCTGTGCACCATGGACAGCATGATTGCAGGTTTAAGTTGCTCTCAACCAGCATAGCTTCCTCTGTAGACGCTTATTGGGACACAATGGTTTGTCATTTCTGTCCTCAGATTCTGGTTAGGAAATGTTTTTTAAAGACCACTAGTTAACTGGTTCTGGTAGGTACTCCTGCAACTATGAATTTACAAGAAGTAATTTTTTAAAAGTGCTTCAAGTGGTAGGAATAAACGTATCACAGTGGTAGTAACTGATAGAGACCCATTCTTTTTGCAATTATTTGACTTCGAGTTGTGCAAGGCTAATGAAAAATAACTAATTACTCACATTGCCACTTTACCATTTTTAAAAAGCCTTATTTATGACCAGTCATTCAAAAGATAAGCAAATCATATTAAAAAATAAAGCAGAATTTTAAAATCCAAAGAGAATGGCCACACAGAGCATGCAATCACAGTACTTTGGGCTACAAAATAATTTCCAATCCTCTGATTTGTGCCTGGATTAGGAGATCAAACATTCCCACTTTGCAAAGGTTTAGAAATGGACTTCGCAGAGAATTTTCTCTTCTTTGGTTCTCCCATTCAGCCAATAGCTCAGACTACTAGATCAATAAATGATAGGACGATAGATAAGTTGATCCAGAAGTGGGATTACTTTACTGAAAGGCACTGAAAGTTCTGCAGAATAATCAGCTTGATAAAAGTTGCCCCAAATATTTCTTCAGTCAAACAAATTTGGAGAATTGTCCATTTTCTCACCTAAATTTAGGACTTGTATGACGTACAGCCATTTAACTTGGTGCAAATCTTTGCTTTGGGGACAGTGGAGCAGAATAACAGAATTGGTAGGGATCTTGGAGATCTCCTAGTCCAACCATCTTCTCAGACAGGAAGCCCTATAATATTTCAGATAAATGGCTGTCCCATTTCTTCTTAAACTCCTCCAGTATTGCAGCATCCACAACTTCTGGAAGCAAGTCATTCAGTGATCAATTGTTCTCACTGTCAGTAAATTTCTCTTTAGTTGCAGATTAGTTCTCTCCTTGATTAGTTTCCATCCATTGCTTCTTGTCCCGCCCCGAGGTGCTTTGGAGAATAAGTTGGCCTCCTCTTCTTATGGCAGCCCCTTAGATATTGCAACACTTCTACCATCTCACTCCTAGTTCTTCTTTTCATTGAACTAGATATACCCAATTCCAGCACCGTTTTTTATATGTTTTAGCCTCCAGGACCCTCATCATTTTGGTTGCTCTTTCTAGAGTCTCAAGATCTTTTTTACATTGTAGTAACCAATACTAGATGCCAAGTGCTGTCTTACCAAAGCATTATACACCGTTGATTTTCATTTTGTTAGATGAGGCCCAATCTGTCGATACTTCTATATTTCGAGCTTATCTTCTGGAGTATTGTTATTCCTGTCAATTTAGTCTTGTCTTCAAATTTGAGGACTTCCCCTTCTATCCTCTTGTCTAAATCATTGATTAAGATGATCAGATACTGCAAATCCTCCTGTTCTGTTCTTTTTTCCGTCTTCAGGAGAGTCTTGTGTCCTTCGAGGAGGTGGCTGTGTATTTCTCTGAGGAGGAATGGTCTCAGTTGGATCCTGACCAAAAAGCGCTGCATTCGGAAGTCATGCTTGAAAACCATAGGAACGTGGTCTCTCTGGGTAAGAGTTTTTAGTCCCCAATCAGAGAACTCAAGAAGACAGATTATAGTTAGTTTTTTTGTTTTAAAAAATCATTAATCCAATATTATTTCCTTGGAGGGAGAAGGAAACGATCTGGCCTTCTCGTACTCCAAGGAAGGAAGGAGGTCAATGTCTCTTTGTTTAAACTCTTTCTTTGAATGAGGTGTGCCCTTATGTGTCCTCTGGAGGTCATGTGAGAGGAATGTGTTGTCATTTGTCCTCTGAAACCTCCCAAAATTGTGTGAGAACAGAACTTTCATGGTCAGGCTATAGAATACATTCTCCCAATTCAAGAACAAAGGCCTCATGCAATGTGACTTAGTGTATCCTAGGACATAGGTAATCCCGGAGTTATGACAGTTCACTTAGCGACCATTTGAAGTTATGGTTTACCCCCCTCAATACTTTAGACCCAGTCCTAAAATTACGAATGTTGCACCACTACGGCCATCCACAGTTATGAATGACAGTAGAGGCACTGCAACATTCGCCCTACTTATTCCCCCACCCCACCCTGTGACGATGTAGCGAGCCATCGGTTCCTTTGCCTGCTTTGGTACATTTTCAAAAAACATAGGGCTAAAGTGATGAGAAATCTTGCACTACTGATCTTGTGTGATCTCGTACTATAGTACATTAGGCCTCTGTTCTCTGCTAACTGAGGTCTGCATGAGATCCCGGGCAAAAGGCTTTGCAAACAGAGGGAAGGCCTCTTCATTTTCAAAGACTTTTCCCCCCGATCACCACCACATGGATTTGTAACTGACAAACCAATCACACTCAACGTGTAGTTCTCAATGGAACTGCATCTACATAGTGTAGATGCAGTGAAGTGTGCAGTGGGATAGCCCAAGTCTCTGTTTTAGGCCCAGTACTCTTCAACATCTTCATCAGAGGTAGTATTTAGCCGGTTTGCACTGTTCGCTAGTACTGGTGGTGGCCATTTCCTGGAGGTCAGAGAACTGGTAGCGATGGCTGACTGGCCACGTCCCCAAACCAGTCCCCCATCGCTGGTTGCTCACCCCGCCCGATGCTTGCCCCGCCTCACCTGCGCAACTCTGGCGGCTTTGGGAGACTCTAGCCTGGGTGGGGGGAGCGGCCTGGCAAGCTTTTCAGACCATCTGCTGAGAGGAGCAGCTGACCCAGGTGGGTGGTGTCCACCGGGGAAGGTGAAAGGGAATGGGGCCGCCAGGCCGACCACGATTCCCATGGGCCTCGGCAGGGGAGCGCAGAGTGGTGGGGCCGTTGCTAAGGAGGCGACTTGTGGTAGGCTTCCTCCTCCTCTGGGCACAGAGTGGCTTTTGCAGCCAGGCGGTCTCAGGGGTAGCAGGGCGTCCCGGAATGCCTTCCTGCGCCTGCTGGTGGCGCTTCATGTTGCTGCGAAGCTTGCTGGGCTGACCCCCCCCTCCCCACCAGGCTAGCATCTCCTGAAGCCGCCGGCGTTGCAGCCACACACACACACACCCGCGCTTGGAGCTCCAAGCGGCGGACAGCAGCAGGAGTGAGCTCTCAGCACTTTTTCACTGCCGCTGCTCCCGCCATAACTCAGAGTGTTCCAATATTTCAGAGGCTACCGTTAAGAAGAAGAGGGAGTCAAGCTATTCTCCAAAGCACTTGAGGGTAGGACAAGAAGCAATGTGTAGAAACTAATCAAGGAGAGAAGAATCGCCCAAAGAGCTGGCTGCACACATGGATGCTGCGGCTGGGCGCTCTTTCTTTCAGTGTATGATGTGGATGATTCTGTGTGTGTTCTGGATTTTTGAAGTTTTTAAGAAGAGATTGGATAACTATTTGTCTGAAATGGTATAGGGTTTCCTGCCTAAGCATGCGGTTAGAATAGAAGACCTCCAAGGTCCCTTCTAACTCTGTTATTCTATTCTATTTTATCTCGTGCAGTCCTCAGTTCATAGAAAACTCAGGCCTAAAGTTCTATAGTGTGGGACCAGTAGAATGAGAGCTTGCACTCCTGAACCTGCGTGATCTGGCACTAGGGTAGTTTAGGCCTCTGTTCTCTGCTAACTGAGGCCTGTACCTTTTCTGGCCTAATTGTTCCCAAACCACGAAGCAGACTTCTTATCCCAACAAAGATCCCTTTTTATTAAGTTACTGTGAATTTCTCTCATTCACACTCAGCAAAGTCTTTCAAGGGAGAATTTACAGTCACAGACCTTATCTGGCTTGGAAAGCTGTCAAGCCAATATCTTCAAAACCGGGCAAGGAGTCTCCGAGAGTCACAAACCAATTAGGGGAAGTACCGTATTTTTCGGAGTATAAGACTCACTTTCCCCCCCCTAAAAGAGGATGAAAATTTGGGTGCATCTTATACACCGAATGTAGCCCCGCCCATCCTCCGGCCCCCCAGAAAACAGGGTGCACGGAGGCAGCAATAGGCTATGGCAATCCCTGCAGCCTGAAACAGGTGAGGCCGATCCAACCGACAATCAGTTGCTTGTGCTAATCAGGCTGTGATGAAAATGAAAATGAAACAGGTTTTTTGCTGCAAAGAGGCAAATTGCTGGAAGGCAGAAGTAGATTTTTCTTTTCTTGTTTTCCTCCCCCAAAAAGGTAGGCGTGTCTTATAGTCTGGAGCATTTTATACTCCAAAAAATACAGTAATTGTCTCCTGCAAACTCCACTCCCCTTTCACACCTCTAAAGAGCGCTTACAAGCCAAGCTTATTCCTTAACTCAAAACTGACTTTGAGTGGGATTTGCATATAGATAGATAGATAATTGTAAAGAAAGGTATTTTCTAGATATTTTCAAAGCTTTCATGTCTCATGAATATAAAAATCATCATGTCTATATCACACCACTGTAAGCATGCAAAATACAACATAATGGAATTTTGGAAACATTTAGAAGAATATTCGTTGACTTTCTATCGTTTGATCTTTTTCTCTAACCGTGTTATCATTTTCATTTCTCTTTTCCTTTGAAGGTAATAATGGGCAGGAGAATCAAGATTCCTGTGAACTGTTCCAAGTGACCAATGCTAAAGAAGAAACAGAGAAGTTTGGATTTCGAATGGAATTCGAAAGCCATGAGAGAAGCCAGTCAAATAATTGGAATCAGGATAGCTCATATTCCACTGATGCTCCAATGCAAGACTTTCTTGCCCAACAAGAGAAAATAAGGAAAAAATATATTGGGAAAAGTGTAAACGAAGACTATTTAACCCAAAACAAAGGAAAAGATGCTATAGGATACAATGGACAAAATTACAATGGGACATTCATTTATTCTCTTGGAAATAACTTCTTTACATCTGAAAAAGTGATTCACACAAAAAAGGAACCTTATGAATGTTTGGAATCTGGAAAACATTTTGGAACAAGCTGGCAACTTACTTCCCACGAAAGGATTCACACTGGAGAGAAACTGTGTTCAGAATCCCCTGAAGCCCAGTCCCTCCAAGCAGCAGGAGAGAAACCCTATAAATGCATGGAGTGTGGAAAGACCTTTGCTCAGCGCAGGTATCTTGCTTCCCATAAGATTATCCACACAGGGGAAAAGCCATTTAAATGCATGGAGTGTGGAAAGACCTTTGCTCAAAGAGGTAATCTTGCTTACCATAAGATGATCCACTCAGAAGAGAAACCATTTAAATGCATGGAGTGTGGAAAGACCTTTGCTCATAGAAGTAAACTTAATTCCCATAAGATTATCCACGCAGGGGAGAAGCCATACAAATGCATGGAGTGTGGAAAGACCTTTTCTCGAAGAAGTAATCTTATTTCCCATAAGATGATCCACACAGGGGAGACGCCGTATAAATGCATGGAGTGTGGAAAGACCTTTATTTATAGCAATGGACTTAGATACCACAAAATGATCCACACAGGAGAGAAACCATATACATGCATGGAGTGCGGAAAGACCTTTGCTCAGCACAGTTATCTTGCGTCCCATAAGATGATCCACACAGGGGAAAAGCTATTTAAATGTATGGAGTGTGGAAAGACCTTTGCTCGAAAAGATAATCTTATTTCTCATAAGATGATCCACACAGGGGAAAAGCCATTTAAATGCATGGAGTGTGGAAAGACCTTTGCTAAAAGAGGTAATCTTGCTTACCATAAGATGATCCACTCAGAAGAGAAACCATTTACATGCATGGAGTGTGGAAAGACCTTTGCTCATAGAAGTAAACTTAATTCCCATAAGATGATCCACACAGGGGAGAAGCCATACAAATGCATGGAGTGTGGAAAGACCTTTTCTCGAAGAATTAATCTTATTTCCCATAAGATGATCCACACAGGGGAGACGCCGTATAAATGCATGGAGTGTGGAAAGATGTTTACTAAGAGTAGTTCTCTTACTTCTCATAAGATGATCCACACAGGGAAGAAACCATTTAAATGCATGGAGTGTGGAAACAGGTTTGCTCAGAGCAGTGGACTGGCTAACCACAGAAAGATCCACACAGGGGAAAAGCCATTTAAATGCATGCAGTGTGGAAAGAGTTTTGCTCAACGCCGCTATCTTGCTTCCCATGAAATGATCCACACAAGAGAAGCCGTATAAATGCATGGAGTGTGGAAAGATGGAAGCCATAGACCTGAGCGAGTCTGTGGAGTGGAAATACCAGAGCGTGCTCCACAGCCAGATCTTGGAGCGGCTGCCTGAGAAATTCAACAAGCTGAACTTGGGCAGCCTGGGGCATTCACACCAGATCGGGAGCGGCTAGAAGACCCATAAGGAGCCAACTGACAATATTCCAAGTGCGGTCTTACAAGACATTGTAAAGCTGTACTAACACTTCATGTGGTCTTGATTCTATCTTAATGCAGCCTATGATTGAGTTGGGTTGTTTGGCAACTGCTGACTCATGTTTAAGTGATTGTCCACCAGGACTCCAAGATCCCGGTTGCACTTTCTACTGTTGAGCCAGTATCACCTATTCTATGCCTATGTATTTAGTTTTTCTTTCCCAAATAAAGAACCTTACATTTCTCAAATATTGTTTCTCATTTTCCTAGATGGGGTCCAATTTGTTGTGCCTTCTGTATCTTGAGCCTATCTTCTATCAATACCAAATATCTTGAGTGTTGGTATTCCTGTCAATTTGGTCTTGTCTGCAAATTTAATGAGTTCCTGTTTTATTCCCTTGCCTAAATCATTGATGAAGTTGAATAGATCTTGCGAATCCTCCTGTTCTCTTCTTTTTTCTGTGTTCAACAGTTCCCCTCCTTGAAATGTGCCCAACAGGCTTCCGTGCTTTCCATCAGCCGAGGGCTCATGGTAGGGGCGGGGGGGTGGCGGCTATTATAAAGGAAAGTCTTTGTCCGAGGGAGGCCACTGTACCTCAGATAGCCGGATGTGAGTCCCTCCTTGTGGGCTTGCTGATTGCGTACCTGGCTCCCTGCCACGTAGCGGCAGCCCTGCCCGAGCTGCTCAATGTAATAGCCGAGGTGGCGGTGGATACCCCCAGACTTATGGTCATGGGGGATTTCAACCTGCCATCTGTCAGTGAAATGTCAGAGGCAGCTCGGGAGTTCATGGCTTCCATGACGGCCATGGACCTGACCCAGTTAGTTCAAGGTCCTACTCACACGGGGGACACACTCTGGACTTGATTTTTGTCTCTGGTCAGTGGCTGAATGATCTAGAAACAGAGGATATAGCCATCAATCCCTTATCATGGTCAGATCACTCCTTTGACTAGACTTTCGAGCCGCTACCCTCCGCCGAAGGGAGACGGAACCGACTAGGTGGTTCTGTCCCAGGTGCCTGATGGATCCGGATAGGTTCCGGACAGAGCTTGGGCCATTCCCTGAGGCTCTGGCTCACGACTCGACAAGCTCAGATTCAACCAAGTCGAGAGTGGCAATCCCTTCCACACTGAGGGCAGATACATTCTGTCCCCTGCCCAGCCCCCAGATTTTGCTGGTTCCGGGACTGTCTCTTTGCCTCAGCCTACTGAACAAGTGTCGCCTCTAATTGGAGAAGGCCATGCTGCGTCTTTAGCCTCCAAGCTGAACAGTTGGAGGTCAAGGTTTCCCAGTTGTTAATGTCCATTCCCAGGGCCTTTAGGTCCCTCTTGCAGATATCCTTATATCACAGCTGTGGTCCTTTGAGGAGGTGGCTGTGTATTTCTCTGAGGAGGAATTCTCTAAGCTGGATCCTGACGAAAAAGCGCTGCATTCGGAAGTCATGCTTGAAAACTATAGGAATGTGGTCTCTCTCGGTAAGAGTGTTCTTATCCTGAATCCAAGAGTTCAAGAAGACAGATTATATTTTTTTTTAAATTAAAAAATCAATAATCAGATATTGTCTCCTGGGAGGGAGAAGGAAAGGATCAGGCCTTCTTGTACTCTAAGGAAGGAAAGAGGTCAATGTCTCTGCTTAGATTCTTTCTGTGCCATTTCTTATCTGTATTTTTCCATTTAGAATAGAATAGAATAAGAGTTGGAAGGGACCTTGGAAGTCTTCTAGTCCAATCCTACACCACCTCAAATAAATGGTTATCTAACATCTTTTTAAAAACTTCCAGTGTTGGAGCATTCAGAGCTTCTGGAGGCAAGTTGTTCCACTGATTGTTCTAACTGAGGAAATTTCTCCTTAGTTCTAAGTTGCTTCTCTTCTTGATTAGTTTTCCCCCATTGCTTCTTGTTCTACTCTCTCAGGTGCTTTGAAGAATAGTTTCACTCCCTATTCTTTGTGGCAATGCCTGAGATATTGGAACACTGCTATCATGTCTCCCCCTGGTCCTTTTCATTAAACTATACATACCGTTGTTCATAAGTTTTAGCCTCCAGTCCCCTAATCATCTTTGTTGCTCTTCTCTGCATTCTTTCTAGAGTCTCAACATTTTTTTTACATCGTGACGACCAAAACTGAATGCACTATTCCAAGTGTGGCCTAACCAAGGCATTATAAAGTGGTCTTAACACTTCATGTGATATTGATTCTATCCCTCTGTTTATGCAGCCTAGAATTGTGTTGGCTTTTTTGGCAGCTGCTGCACACTGCTGGCTCATATTTAAATGGTTGTCCACTAGGAATCCAAGATCCCTCTCACAGTTACTATTGAGAAAGGTACCACATATACTGTACCTGTGCATTTTGTTTTTCTTGCCTAAATATAGAGCCTTACTTTTTTCAGCATTGAATTTCATTTTGTTAGATAGCGCCCAATGTTCAAGTCTGTCACGATCCTTCTGTATCTTAAGCTTATCTTCTGAAGTGTTGGCTATTCCTGCCAGTTTGGTGTCATCTGCAAATTTGATGATTTCCCCATCTATCCCCTCATCCAAGTCATTGATGAAGATGTTGAAGAGTCCTGGGCCTAAAACAGCCTTGGGCTACCCCACTGCATACTTTCCTCCATGTAGCTGCAGTTCCATTGAGGACTAAACGTTGAGTGCGGTTGGTCAGCCACTTATGTATCCATCTGGTGGTGATGCTGTCTAACCCACATTTTTCTACTTTATCTAGTAGTAGGTTATGGTCTACTTTATCCAATGCCTTACTGTAGGCCAAGAAAATTATCTCAACAGTATTCCTCTGGTCCACTAATTTATTTCTATTTGAACTTATCTGTGGAGGCTGAAAAGAATGAGGTGTGCTTTTATGTGTCCCCTAGAGGTCATGTGAGAGGAACATGTTGTCATTTGTCCTCTGAAACCTCCCAGAATTGTGTGAGAACAGATCTTTCATGAACAGACCATGGAAGAACATTCTCCCAAACCAATTGAAGAACGAAGGCCTAATGCAATGTGACTCTATCCTATGGTATAGGTAATCCCCAAGTTATGACAGTTCACTTAGTGACCATTCAAAGTTATGATTCCCCCTCCCCCCATACTTTAGACGAAGTCTCGAAATTATGAATGTTGCAGCACTACGGCCATCCATACTTACGAATGACAGCAGGGGCACTGCAACATTTGCCCTACCTATTCCCCGCAAGCAAATCTCGCACTACTGATCTCATGTGATCTCGCACTATAGTACATTAGGCTATAGTACATCTGTTTTCTGCTAACTGAGGCCTGTACTAGATCTGGCCAAAGAATCCTTGCAGGCCGATGAGACTTTGGGGCAGTGAAATAACCTTTCTTGAGCCTCCCAACCTTTCCAATGTCGACGCGAAATGTGTTTACAAGCCAAGGGGAGGCTTCAAGCAAAGAATTTCACCCCAAAATCTCATCACTGGGATCGAAGAACGGGCTGAGCGGTAGTCCTGCCTGCCAAACAGACGCCATGGAGCAGCTGTTCCAAGGTACACCGGGGAATGAACTTGTTTCAAAATTGTTTCAGTTCTCATGTCTATATCACACCACTGTAGGCATGTGGTACATAGAACATAATGGAATTTCTTGCCCAACAAGAGAAAATAAAGAAAAAATGTATTGGGAAAAGTGTGAAACTAATTATATGTAAATGAACACTATGTAACCCAAAACAAAGGAGAAGGTGCTATAAGAAGATACAACGGAAAAAATTACAATGGGACATTCATTCCTTCTCATGGAAATAAGTTCCTTACATCTCAAAAAGTGATTGACACCAAAGAGAAGCCTTTTAAATGTTTGGAATGTGGGGCATGTTTTAGAACAAGCAGACAATTTACTTCCCATGAAAGGATTCACACTGGAGAGAAGGTATACAAATGCAGAGTCTGGTAACAGGTTCAGAAGATACAGTAATCTTATTTCCCATAAAAGGATCCACTAAGTAAATATTTACTCGTAGCAATGAACTTACTATCCACAAAACGATCCGTACGGGGGAAAAGCCATTTTAACGCATGGAGTGTGGGAAGCTCTTTACTCAAAATGGTAGTCTTATTTCCCATAAGATGATCCACACGGGTGAAGCTGTATAAATGCATGGAAAGTTGAAAGTTGAAACACACTATCTTTTCATTCGCATGCTGTGTTTCCTGAGATTGTTCGTGAAGAGACAGATGAGTCCCTTATCCTTAACTGCTGGATGGAGGGCTAGGCTGGGCTGAAGCAGACGAGAAAAAGCGAGGTGAAAAGCTAAGGACAAGGGGCTCACCTGCCTCTCCCAAGACCTTTCGGGACACACATTGTGCAAATGTACTTGCAAACCCTAGCACGAGCAATAGCAGCTGTGCCTTCCCCCTTCCAAAACATGCCAGGATGTGATCTAAATAAGACCTGGCTTGACCTGCTATTGAAACTCTTTCCAGCTCTTTCTCAAAGTGTTACTGCAGCAGCTGCCTGAAAAATGCTTGCAACGGCTGCTGGATACGGAGTGTCTTGTCCCATGCCTCTGCCTGCTGCCAATGCCGCCTGCAGCAGTTGAAAGGAAAAAGTGGGACTCACTTGCCGCCCCTTGCACTGCGAAAGGCGGCAAAATGTAGAGAACAGCCACCGTCCCTTTGGGAAAGAGCCAGGAGGCGTTTCAATAGCAGTTCAAGCCAGGTCTTATTTAGATCACATCCTGGCATGTTTTGGAAGGGGGAAGGCACAGCTGCTATTGCCCGTGCTGGGTTTTGCAAGTTCTGCAGGATTTTTAAATATCTCCCTTCCAAAACATATGGATGACAGGGGAATCCCGCTTTTGACACACTCACCACTCGCAGCAACTGGCACGAGTGACTTATGGGGGCTCTTCATCCTCCTGACAGCACTGCTTCGGCTGCCCTGCTGGTCTGCTCCTGCTTGACAGGGGAGGGGGGAGGCCCAGATCTATGGAGCACTCCTCTGCCACCAGCCTGCCAGGGCTCCTTCCTCAGAGGCTGCCACTGTAACCACGCCACTTCCCCCGCCACTACATTCAGGCTGCTGAGCACTGTCCTGCGCATCTACTCTGCTGCAATTCTCTTCATTGCACTAAAAATTACTATCACAGTAAACCTGGGGTCTGCAACCTTAAACACCCAAAGAGCCATTTGGACCCATTTCCCATAGGAAAAAAACCACTGGGTGCCACAAAACCTGGGTGGGCGTGGCCAACTCCATGTCACTCATTCCCCCCAGTCTCATGACCCTTTAGCCATGCCTACCTAGCAGTTCATTAGGGCAGACAACCAGTCATTAATAAACAACCCACCGGGAACAACCCCCACTCCCTTTACCTTCTCCTCTCTCCTCCCCCTCTGTATCTCTGTCTCTCTCTCCCTCTCTCACTCTTTATCTCTCTCTCCCCCATCTTCCCTCTCTCCCTTCTCTGTATCTATGTCTCTGTCTCCCAGCTCTGTATCTGTCTTTCTCTCTCTCCATCTATCTCTCCCCTCTCTGTCTCTCTCCCATCTCCCCACTCTTTGTATCTCTCCTCTCCGCCTCTCTCTTCCTCTGTATCTCTCGACCCCTTTCCCCTCTCTGTATCTATGTCTCTCTCCTCCTCTCCTCTCTATCTCCCCTCTCTGTATCTCTCTCCCCCTCTATCTGTATCTGTCTCTCTGTCTTTCCCTCCCTCTCCCTCTCCCTCTCCCTCTCTCTCTGTATGTGATTCTCTATGTCTCTCTGTCTGTCTCTGTGTGTGTATGTCTGTGTGTGCGAGCACGTGCACGCCCAGGAAACTCTTCTTGGGGCTCTTCGCTACTCCTTTTTGTTGTTCTTGGCAAGTTTTTGATAATCCGAGCTGGCTGAGGAACGAGTGCATCCTCCTCCACCTTCTCTCGCAACACCCTGGCTGGCTGTGGCAGGGCTGGGAGCATGCGCACAAGTGGGAAGAGCCACCTCAAGCGGCCGGGCCTCATCATGAGGTAAAATTTCTGGAATATCCATGGATTTCAGCTTTCCCTCCATTTTGGAACTTTTTTTCTTTTTTGTTTTCCTTCACAGTCTTTCCGCGGGTACAAGAGACGGGGTGACCCGGAGTGTTCATCCGAAGAGGCTGGAGGGGTCTCTGCCTTTTCTGCTTCCCCCGTTTGCTGTGAGGCTGAGGGAATAATTTGGGAAGGGCATCTGTATGTATTGAATTAAAGAAATAGAAAACAATAATTTTCCTTATGGTGGCTTCCCTTCCTGTGTCCCAGCTTTCTCCACTTCAGGCTAACAAGACCCAAGCTGTGTTTCCCAGAGAGCCTCCTGGTTCTTCTCTTCTGACAGGATTTGGACCCTTTTGAAGCCTCCACAGACGGTTCCTGGACAGGAAGGAGAGGAAATGGCGGAATTGCTGCCTCTGGAGACCAAAAAGCTTTTCTTGTGCAGGGAGGCATTGAAAGGGGCCTTTTCTCCTACTCCCATGCCCATCATCCCTGCCCTTCCCTCAGATGCGCTCCTCTTTCCCGCCCTTTTCAGGGAATCCTGTAAATTTAGGGAAAATCCACTAGGGGGCGCCTTCTGCCAAGAGAAGGGAACACCAGGCGCTTCCCCATTGGGCCACTGGAGGGCGAAAGACACGGCTGCCTTTGTAGAGGAGGCTTGGAAGGAAATGACGTCACACAACCTTGCTGCTCTAGGAGGCCGCGCTTGCTTTCCTTAACCCCTGGCGCTCCGCAGGAGGCGGAGGACCTGTGGGAGAGTCTGGCGGGGGGAGATCCAGACGTGCCCCTGGTGAGTTGGGGGCTCTTCCGTGGGAAAAGGGAGGCGGAGGAGGGAGAGACCCTTACCCGGCCCTCCTCCAGCTCACCTCCGGGTCCCATGCTCCCCAGCTGCCCCGTGTCCAGGGAGAGCCCGAGTGGGGGGAGGGGAGGGTCGGCCTTGCGGAGGCCCAGCAGGAGAGGAGAGAAGTCTGGCGAGGAGGAGGCAGGATTCGCACCAGGCTCCCTGTCTCCGGAGGGGGAAAGAAGTGGGGCGGCCTCTCCAGCTCCCTTCTTCTCGGCCCTGCGCTGGGCTGAGTCTTTTGGGGTTCAGGGCAGGTTGAGTTCAGTGGCTGAATTCAATTTCTAATTCTTGGTATTTATTTTTCTTTCCATCTCAGATACACAAAGTCGAAACCTTATGAAATCCTTGCTAACCAAAATTTTCTCTTGCTGGGGAAAAAAAAGAGAGGAATAACTTGGAGGGATCAGTCGTGGAGCACCAGAAATGGTCCCGTGAAGGAAAAGGCATCTGGAGACCCACCAGAGTCCTTGGAGCCATTTGCAGTTGCTCTGCAGGACAGAGAAAGGATGGAGACACAACCTTTCGGAAAGGAGGGAAGCGGAAAAGGCCCTTCAGCTGCTCAGCCTGGGAAGGGGGGGAAGCTCTGGACAAGGACTGGGCAGGAGATCCTGGAGGAGGAAACCATCCTCCCTTCACAAGTTCAGCCCTGGAAGTTCCTCCAATACTGGGAGGCTGAAGGTCCCCGAGGACTTTGCAGCCGACTCCATGATTTTAGTAGGCGATGGCTGAGACCAGAAAAGCACACCAAAGCCCAGATGTTGGATCTGGTGGTTCTGGAGCAGCTCCTGTTCCTTCTACCCCCAGAGATGGAGGGTTGGGTGCGGGAGTGTGGAGCAGAGACCAGCTCCCAGGCGGTGGCCCTGGCTGAAGGCTTCCTCCTGAGCCAGGTGGAGGAGCAGAAGGAGCAGGTGGAGTTGCAGGTGAGACACTAGGGTGCCCAGAAGGGAATAAAAAATGTGTTCGAATGCTTCACCCCTCCTTCCCAAACTTCTCTGACATTCATAATATGTGACTATATCCCATCAATTCTTGTAGGATATTGTTCCATTGTTTTCTCACTCAACGTCACTGATGGATATTGGGGCTTTGAGGTTGAATTCCGAATATAAGAATGCACTTCATGTCATGTGATGTATATTACTTCTGCTTCTTCCATCCTTCCTCCTATTTGAAGGGCTGTACTGTGGAGATCAAAGATCCTGAGAGAAAGAAGAATCCATCAAATTCCCCTCAGGACCTATTTTTCAGGAGGACCCCTTGGGAAGATCAAAGTCAGGACACCTCGGGAGGTAATCGAACATTCTCTGATTTCCCAGAGAGATCCCATCTGTCTTACCTTATTCTCTTCTGTAGTATACCTTCTCTTAATTTGTTAAATATGCATTTTGAAATCATTTATTTCTTACAGAGAAACAAAGCATGAAGTTTTCGGGTTTTTACGTTGGAGATCAGACACTGGTTGAACTTCCAAATCAAGTAAGAAAGGGAAACATTATTAGATTTCCATTCTCCTTTCCTTCAAGAAGTGAAGCGGGTGTGCAGAGTTGGCTCTCCTTCTATTTCCCTCCCTTGTTTGGACTGGATTCTTTTTATGTTCCTGTGCGACATGGACAGCATGATTGCAGGTTCAAGTTGCTCTCAACCAGCATAGCTTCCTCTGTAGACTCTTACTGGGACACAATGGTTTGTCATTTCTGTCCACAGATTCTGGTTAGGAAATGTTTTTCAAAGACCACTAGTTAACTGGTTCTGGTAGGTACTCCTGCAACTATGAATTTACAAGAAGTAATTTTTTAAAAGTGCTTCAAGTGGTAGGAATAAACGTATCACAGTGGTAGTAACTGCTAGAGACCCATTCTTTTTGCAATTATTTGATTTGGAGTTGTGCAAGGCTAATGAAAAATAACTAATTACTCACACTGCCACTTTACCATTTTTAAAAAGCCTTATTTATGACCAGTCATTCAAAAGATAAGCAAATCATATTAAAAAATAAAGCAGAATTTTAAAATCCAAAGAGAATGGCCACACAGAGCATGCAATCACAGTACTTTGGGCTACAAAATAATTTCCAATCCTCTGATTTGTGCCTGGATTAGGAGATCAAACATTCCCACTTTGCAAAGGTTTAGAAATGGACTTCGCAGAGAATTTTCTCTTCTTTGGTTCTCCCATTCAGCCAATAGCTCAGACTACTAGATCAATAAATGATAGGGTGATAGATAAATTGAACCAGAGATGGGATTACTGTACTGAAAGGCACTGAAAGTTCTGCAGAACAATCAGCTTGATATAAGTTGCCCCAAATATTTCTTCAGTCAAACAAATTTGGTGAATTGTCCATTTTCTCACCTAAATTTAGGACTTGTGTGACACACAGCCATTTAAGTTGGTGCAAATCTTTGCTTTGGGAATTTGGGAACGATGGACCAGAATAACAGAATTGGTAGGGATCTTGGAGATCTAGTCCAACCATCTTCTCAGACAGGAAGCCCTATAATATTTCAGATAAATGGCTGTCCCATTTCTTCTTAAACTCCTCCAGTATGGGAGTATCCACAACTTCTGGAAGCAAGTCATTCCATTGATTAATTGTTCTCACTGTCAGTGAATTTCTCTTTAGTTGCACATTAGTTCTCTCCTTGATTAGTTTCAATCCATTGCTTCTTGTCCAAGGCCTTCAGGTGCCTTGGAGAATAAGTTGGACTCCTCTTCTTTGTGGCAGCCCCTTAGATATTGCAAAACTGCTACCATCTCACTCCTCGTTCTTCTTTTCATTGAACTAGATATACCCAATTCCAGCAACCTTTTTTTATGTTTTAGCCTCCAGGACCTTAATCATTTTGGTTGCTCTTTCTAAAGTCTCAAGATGTTTTTTACATCGTAGTAACCAATACTGGATGCCAAGTCCTGTCTTACCAAAGTATTATACACCATTGATTTTCATTTTGTTAGATGAGGCCCAATCTGTCGATTCTTCTATATTTTGAGCTTATCTTCTGGAGTATTGTTATTCCTGTCAATTTAGTCTTATCTTCAAATTTGAGGACTTCCCCTTCTATTCTCTTGTCTAAATCATTGATTAAGATGATCAGATACTGCAAATCCTCCTGTTCTGTTCTTTTTTCCGTCTTCAGGAGAGTCTTGTGTCCTTCGAGGAGGTGGCTGTGTATTTCTCTGAGGAGGAATGGTCTCAGCTGGATCCTGACCAAAAAGCGCTGCATTCTGAAGTCATGCTTGAAAACCATAGGAACGTGGTCTCTCTGGGTAAGAGTTTTCTAGTCCCCAATCAGAGAACTCAAGAAGACAGATTATAGTTAGTTTTTTTATTTTAAAAAATCACTAATCCAATATTATTTCCTTGGAGGGAGAAGGAAACGATCTGGCCTTCTCGTACTCCAATGAAGGGAAGAGGTCAATGTCTCTTTGTTTAAATTCTTTCTTTGAATGAGGTGTGCCCTTATGTGTCCTCTGGAGGTCAACTGAGAGGAATGTGTTGTCATTTGTCCTCTGAAACCTCCCAAAATTGTGTGAGAACAGAACTTTTATGGTCAGGCCAATGTGACTCAGTGTATCCTAGGACATAGGTAATCCCGGAGTTATGACAGTTCACTTAGCGACCATTTGAAGTTATGATTTAGCTCCCCTCAATACTTTAGACCCAGTCCTAAAATTACGAATGTTGCACCACTACGGCCATCCACAGTTATGAATGACAGTAGAGGCACTGCAACATTCGCCCTACTTATTCCCCCACCCCACCCTGCGACGATGTAGCGAGCCATCGGTTCCTTTGCCTGCTTTGGTACATTTTCAAAAAACATAGGGCTAAAGTGATGAGAAATCTTGCACTACTGATCTTGTGTGATCTCGTACTATAGTACATTAGGCCTCTGTTCTCTGCTAACTGAGGTCTGCATGAGATCCCGGGCAAAAGGCTTTGCAAACAGAGGGAAGGCCTCTTCGTTTTCAAAGACTTTACCCCCGATCACCATCACATGGATTTGTAACTGACAAACCAATCACACTCAACATGTAGTTCTCAATGGAACTGCATCTACATGGAGGGAAGTATGCAGTGGGATTGCCCAAGTCTCTCTCTTAGGCCCAGTACTCTTCAACATCTTCATCAGAGGTAGTATTTAGCCGGTTTGCACTGTTCGCTAGTACTGGTGGTGGCCATTTCCTGGAGGTCAGAGAACTGGTAGCGATGGCTGACTGGCCACATCCCCGTACCGGTCCCCCTGTCGCCGGTTGCTCACCCCGCCCGATGCTTGCGCCGCCTCACCTGCGCAACTCTGGCGGCTTCGGGAGACTCTAGCTTGGGGGGGGCAGCCTGGCAAGCTTTTCAGCCCGTCTGCTGAGAGGAGCAGCTGACCCAGGTGAGCGGTGTCCACCGGGGAGGGGTGGTAGGGAATGGGGCCGCCAGGCCAACCACGATTCCCATCGGCCTTGGCAGGGGAGCGCAGAGTGCTGGGGCCGTTGCTGAGGAGGCGACTGGGGGGGGGCTTCCTCCTCTGGGCACAGAGTGGCTTTTGCAGCCAGGCGGTCTCAGGGGTTGCAGGGCGTCCCAGAATGCCTTCCCACGCCTGCTGGCAGCGCTTCATGCTGCTGCGAAGCTTGCTGAGCTGACCCCCCCTTCTCACCGGGCTAGCATCTCCCGAAGCTGCTGGCGTTGCAGCCCCCCCCGCCCCCGCTTGGAGCTCCGGGCGGCAGCAGGGGTGAGCTCTCAGCACTTTTTCCAGTGGCAGGAAAACGTTGTGAGGGGGAATCCTCACTCACGTTTCAACCTCTGGAGCTCAAAGAGGCAGTGGGGCGGTGGTGAATCAAAGCGTCAGGCGAAAGGTGAGCGAGGATTTCCCCTCAGAACTTTTTTCTGCTACTGGAAAAAGTGCTGGGAGCTCGCTGCCGCTGCTCCCGCCATGACTCAGAGTGTTCCAATATTTCAGAGGCTACCATTAAGAAGAAGAGGGAATCAAGCTATTCTCCAAAGCACTTGAGGGTAGGACAAGAAGCAATGTGTAGAAACTAATCAAGGAGAAAAGAATCGCCCAAAGAGATGGCTGCACACATGGATGCTGCGGCTGGGCGCTCTTTCTTTCAGTGTATGATGTGGATGATTCTGTGTGTGTTCTGGATTTTTGAAGTTTTTAAGAAGAGATTGGATAACCATTTGTCTGAAATGGTATAGGGTTTCCTGCCTAAGCATGCGGTTAGAATAGAAGACCTCCAAGGTCCCTTCTAACTCTGTTATTCTATTCTATTTTATGTTGTGCAGTCCTCAGTTCGTAGAAAACTCAGGCCTAAAGTTCTATAGTGTGGGACCAGTAGAATGAGACCTTGCACTACTGAACCTGCGTGATCTGGCACTAAGGTAGTTTAGGCCTCTGTTCTCTGCTAACTGAGGCGTGTACCTTTTCTGGCCTAGGCGTTACCAAACCACGAAGCAGACTCCTTATCCCAACAAAAAACCCTTTTTATTAAGTTACTGTGAATTTCTCTCATTCACACTCAACAAAGTCTTTCAAGGGAGAATTTACAGTAACAGACCTTATCTGGCTTGGAGAGATGTCAGGCCGATATCTTCAAAACCGGGCAAGGAGTTTCTGAGAGTCACAAACCAATTAGGGGAACTACCATATTTTTTGGAGTATAAGACTCACTTTTCCCCCCCTAAAAGAGGATGAAAATTTGGGTGCGTCTTATACACCGAATGTAGTCCCGCCCACCTTCCGGCACCCCAGAAAATGAGGTGCACGGAGGCGGCAATAGGCTATGGCAATCCCTGCAGCTTGAAACAGGTGAGGCCGATCCAACCGACAATCAGTTGCTTGTGCTAATCAGGCTGTGATGAAAATGAAAATGAAACAGGCTGTTTCCTGCAGAGGCAAATTGCTGGGAGGAAGAGATAGATTTTTCTTTTCTTGTTTTCCTCCCCAAAAAAGGTAGGCGTGTCTTATTGTCCGGAGCATCTTATACTCCGAAAAATACAGTAACTGTCTCCTGCAAACTCCACTCCCCTTTCGCTCCTCTTTTATTTCCTCTAGAAGGGGCTAGTCATCGTCCACCTGTGGCCTTACTCCGAAGTCAACCCTTGTTCTTTAGCTGTTCCCTTTGTCTGGCAACTCTGCACATGTGCACAGTGGGAACAGGCTCCAGCTGTTCGTCTGGCTAACTGATGTCTGACTTTGAAGGCAGCTAATAACTGGCATTCAGCCCTGGCCCCCTCTCTGCCTCCGACGCAGAGCCTTCATCAGAGCCTTCCCTAGAATCCAGGACTGGTCCATGTTCCTCCCCAACCTCCTCACTGTACGAATCTGCTGTCAGCTCCACTTGCCACTGGCGGGCCTCAACAGGACCACATCTGGCCAAAGAATCCTTGTAAGCCAATGAGACTTTTGAGCAGTGAAATAGCCTTTCTTGAGCCTCCCAGCCTTTCCAGTCTTGGCGCAAAGAGCGTTTACAAGCCAAGCTTATTCCTTAACTCAAAACTGACTTTGAGTGGGATTTGCATATATATATAGATAGATAATTGTAAAGAAAGGTATTTTCTAGATATTTTCAAAGCTTTCATGACTCATGAATATAGAAATCATCATGTCTATATCACACCACTGTAAGCATGCAAAATACAACATAATGGAATTTTGGAAACATTCAGAAGAATATTCGCTGACTTCCTACAGTTTGATCTTTTTCTCTAACCGTGTTATCATTTTCATTTCTCTTTTCCTTTGAAGGTAATAATGGGCAGGAGAATCAAGATTCCTGTGAACTGTTCCAAGTGACCAATGCTAAAGATGAAACAGAGAAGTTTGGATTTCGAATGGAATTCGAAAGCCATGAGAGAAGCCAGTCAAATAATTGGAATCAGGATAACTCATATTCCACTGATGCTCCAATGCAAGACTTTCTTGCCCAACAAGAGAAAATAAGGAAAAAATATATTGGGAAAAGTGTAAATGAAGACTATTTAACCCAAAACAAAGGAAAAGATGCTATAGGATACAATGGACAAAATTACAATGGGACATTCATTTATTCTCTTGGAAATAACTTCTTTACATCTGAAAAAGTGATTCACACAAAAAAGGAGCCTTATGAATGTTTGGAATCTGGAAAACATTTTGGAACAAGCTGGCAACTTACTTCCCAAGAAAGGATTCACACTGGGGAGAAACTGTGTTCAGAATCCCCTGTAGCCTATGCAGCCCAGTCCCTCCAAGCAGCAGGAGAGAAACCCTATAAATGCATGGAGTGTGGAAAGACCTTTGCTCAACGCAGGTATCTTGCTTCCCATAAGATTATTCACTCAGAAGAGAAACCATTTAAATGCATGGAGTGTGGAAAGACCTTTGCTCAAAGAGGTAATCTTGCTTACCATAAGATGATCCACTCAGAAGAGAAACCATTTAAATGCATGGAGTGTGGAAAGACCTTTGCTCATAGAAGTACACTTAATTCCCATAAGATGATCCACACAGGGGAGAAGCCATTTAAATGCATGGAGTGTGGAAAGACCTTTGCTAAAAGATGTAATCTTTCTTACCATAAGATGATCCACTCTGAAGAGAAACCATTTAAATGCATGGAGTGTGGAAAGACCTTTGCTCATAAAAGTACACTTAATTCCCATAAGATGATCCACACAGGGGAGAAGCCATACAAATGCATGGAGTGTGGAAAGACCTTTTCTCGAAGAAGTAGTCTTATTTCCCATAATATGATCCACACAGGGGAGAAGCCCTATAAATGCATGGAGTGTGGAAAGATGTTTACTCAGAGTAGTACTCTTACTTCTCATAAGATGATCCACACAGGGAAGAAACCATTTAAATGCATGGAGTGTGGAAACAGGTTTGCTCAGAGCGGTGGACTGGCTAACCACAGAAAGATCCACACAGGGGAAAAGCCATTTAAATGCATGCAGCGTGGAAAGACTTGCTCAATGCCACTATCTTGCTTCCCATGAAATGATCCACACAAGAGAAGCCGTATAAATGCATGGAGTGTGGAAAGATGGAAGCCATAGACCTGAGCGAATCTGTGGAGTGGAAATACCAGAGCGTGCTCCGCAACCAGATCTTGGAGCGGCTGCCTGAGAAATTCAACAAGCTGAACTTGGGCACCCTGGGTCATTCACAGAGGCGGAAGACCCATAAGGAGCCAACTTTGACAATATTCCAAGTGCGGTCTTGCAAGGCATTGTAAAGCTGTATTAACACTTCATGTGGTCTTGATTCTATCCCTCTTAATGCAAGCTATGATTGAGTTGGGTTTTTTGGCAACTGCTGACTCGTGTTTAAGTGATTGTCCATTAGGCCTCCAAGATCCCCGTTGCACTTTCTACTGTTGAGCCAGGTATCACCTATTTTATGCCTATGTATTTAGTTTTTCTTTCCTAAATAAAGAACCTTACATTTCTCAAATATTGTTTTTCATTTTCTTAGATGGGGTCCAATCTGTTGATCCTTCTGTATCTTGAGCCTATCTTCTGGAGTGTTGGTATTCTTGTCAGTTTGGTCTTGTCTGCAAATTTAATGAGTTCCTGTTTTATTCCCTTGCCTAAATCATTGATGAAGTTGAACAGATCTTGCGAATCCTCCTGTTCTCTTCTTTTTTCCATGTTCAACAGTTCCCCTCGTTGAAATGTGCCTACCAGGCTTCTGCGCATTCCATCAGCCGAGGGCTCAGGGTAGACTTTCGAGCCGCTACCCTCCGCCGCAGGCAGATGGAACCAACTAGCTGGTTCCGTCCCAGGTGCCTGATGCATCTGGATAGGTTCCTGATGGAGCTTGGGCCATTCCCTGAGGCTCTGGCTCACGACTCAACTAAAGAACTGGTGGCCGCCTCGGATAGGGCGGCCACTGGAGCTTTAGACCAGGTCATGCCTTTGCAGCCTCTGACCCGGTGCCGATCCCAATTGGCTCCCTGGTTTTCCAAGGAGCTGAGAGATTAAGCGCCGGAAAAGACGCCTGGAGAGCGATTGGAGGGCCAGCTGTTCCGAATCTGACCGAACACTGGTGAGGTCTCATATTAAGATCTACCTAGTGGCGATAAGAGCAGCAAAATCTAATTATTTTTCCACTCTTGTTGCGTCTGCAGATAACCGCCCAGCCGCCCTGTTTAAGGTGACCCACTCCCTATTTCATTTGGGAGCGCGGGAAGACCCCTTGCAGGGTAGGGCTGATGATTTTGTGCAATACCTGCATGATAAAATCGCTCACATTCGGGAAGGCTTGGACTCCGATTGGGTAGGTTCAGATGGGGTGATGGAGGTGGGTCCTGAGTGTGTTATCTGGAAGGAGTTTGACCATGTGACTCCCGAGGACATGGACAGGGTTCTGGGTAGCCTTAGCGCTGCCACATGTTTATTGGATCCGTGTCCCTCTTGGTTGGTGCTGGCCTCGCGGGCTGTCAAACGAGGCTGGCTCCACGAGATTATTAATACTTCTTTGAGTGAGGGTTTCTTCCCCTCCGCCTTGAAAGAGGCATGGTGAGGCCCCTCCTCAAGAAGCCTTCCCTGGACCCGGCTGTATTAGCGAACTACCATCTAGTCTCCAATCTTCGCTTTGTGGCAAAGGTTGTTGAGAGTGTGGTGGTGTGACAACTTCCCCAGTACATAGATGAAGCTGTCTATCTAGATCCGTACCAGTCGGGCTTCAGGCCGGGTTAAAGCACGGAAACGGCATTAGTTGCATTGGTTGATGATCTCTGGAGGGCTCGGGACAGGGGTTGTTCCTCTGTCCTGGTCCTATTAGATCTCTCAGCGGCTTTTGATACCATCGACCATGGTATCGTGCTGTGCCAGTTGGAGGGGTTAGGAGTGGGGGGGCACCGTGTTGAGGTGGTTCTCCTTCCTCTCTGACTGTACACAGTCTGTGTTGGCAGGGGGACAGAGGTCGACCTCGAGGCGCCCTGTTTGTGGGCGCCGCAAGGGTCAGTCCTCTCACCCCTCCTGTTTAACACTTATGTGAAACCGCTGGGTGAGATCATCTGTGGTTTTGGGACAAAGTTCCATCAGTACGCTGATGATACTCAGCTGTACATTTCCACCCCGGACCACCCCAATGATACCCTTGATGCGATGTCCCGGTGCCTGGAGGCCGTGCGGATCTGGATGAGGAGAATGTTTTATTGTGGCTGTGCACCGCCCTGAGTCCCTCGGGAGAAGGGCGGTATAAAAATTTAAATAATAAATAAATAAATAATTGTGTCCTTCTAGGACATTGACATGACATTGGCATCCTTCAGTCTCAAAAGACTATGCTATTTAGGACCTCTGGAAAGAGGTCCTAAAACAGCATCTAGTGTGACTAAAAAGGCCAAGTCGAGAGTGGCAATCCCTTCCACACTGAGGACAGATACATTCTGTCCCCTGCCCAGCCCCCAGATTTTCCTGGTTCCGAGACTGTCTCTTTGCCTCAGCCTACTGAACAAGTGTCTCCTCTAATTGGAGAAGGCCATGCTGCGTCTTTAGCCTCCAAGCTGAACAGTTGGAGGTCAAGGTTTCCCAGTTGTTAATGTCCATTCCCAGGGCCTTTAGGTCCCTCTTGCAGATATCCTTATATCACAGCTGTGGTCCTTTGAGGAGGTGGCTGTGTATTTCTCTGAGGAGGAATTCTCTAAACTGGATCCTGACGAAAAAGCGCTGCATTCGGAAGTCATGCTTGAAAACTATAGGAATGTGGTCTCTCTGGGTAAGAGTGTTTTCTTATCCTGAATCTGAGAGTTCAAGAAGACAGATTATAGTTTTTTTTAAATTAAAAAATCAATAATCAGATATCGTCTCCTGGGAGGGAGAAAGAAAGGATCAGGCCGTCTTGTACTCCAAGGAAGGAAAGAGGTCAATGTCTCTTTGCTTAGATTCTTTCTGTGCCATTTCTTATCGGTATTTTTCCATTTAGAATAGAATAAAATAGAATAAAAATAAAAAGAGCCTTGGTAGTACAGTGGTTTAATGCACCCTGTTAATAACACAGCTGCCTGCAATTTCTGCAGGTTCAAATCTTACCAGGCTCAAGGTTGACTCAACCTTCCATCCTTTCTAAGGTAGGTTAAATGAGGACCCAGGGCAATAAGCTGACTTTGTATAAAATATACAAAAGTATGAAGGCTATTGCTTAACGCATTGTAAGCCGCCCTGAGTCTCCGGAGAAGGGCGGCATATAAATCAAATTAAAAAAAAAAAAAATAGAATAAGAGTTGGAAGGGATCTTGGAAGACTCCTAGTCCAATCCTACACCACCTCAAATAAATGGTTATCTAACATCTTCTTAAAAACTTCCAGTGTTGGAGCATTCAGAGCTTCTGGAGGCAAGTTGTTCCACTGATTGTTCTAACTGAGGAAATTTCTCCTTAGTTCTAAGTTGCTTCTCTTCTTGATTAGTTTCCCCCCATTGCTTCTTGTTCTACTCTCAGGTGTTTTGAAGAATAGTTTCACTCCCTATTCTTTGTGGCAATGCCTGAGATATTGGAACACTGCTATCAGGTCTCCCCCTAGTCCTTTTCATTAAACTAGACATACCCAGTTCCTGCAACCATTGTTCGTATGTTTTAGCCTCCAGTCCCCTAATCATCTTTGTTGCTCTAGGGCTAGGCTGGGCTGAAGCAGACGAGAAAAAGCGAGGTGAAAAGCTAAGGACAAGGGGCTCACCTGCCTCTCCCAAGACCTTTCGGGACACACATTGTGCAAATGTAGTGGCAAACCCCAGCACGGGCAATAGCAGCTGTGCCTTCCCCTGTCGAAAACATGCCAGGATGTGAACTGAATAAGACATGGCTTGACCTGCTATTGAAACACTTTCCAGCTCTTTCTCAAAGTGTTATTGCAGCAGCTGCCTGAAAAATGCTTGCAACGGCTGCTGGATACGGAGTGTCTTGTCCCATGCCTCTGCCTGCTGCCAGTGCCACCTGCAGCAGTTGAAAGCAAAAAGTGGGACTCACCTGCCGCCCCTTACACTGCGGAAGGCGGCAAAATGTAGAGAACAGCCACCGTCCCTTTGGGAAAGAGCCAGGAGGCGTTTCAATAGCAGTTCAAGCCAGGTCTTATTTAGATCACATCCTGGCATGTTTTGGAAGGAGGAAGGCACAGGTGCTATTGCCCGTGCTGGGGTTGGCAAGTTCTGCAGGATTTTTTAATATCTCCCTTCCAAAACATATGGATGACAGGGGAGTCCCGCTTTTGACACACTCACCACTCGCATCAACTGACATGAGCGACTTATGGGGGCTCTTCATCCTCCTGACAGCACTGCTTCGGCTGCCCTGTTGGGCTTCTCCTGCTTGACAGGGGAGGGGGGAGGCCCAGATCTATGGAGCACTCCTCTGCCACCAGCCTGCCAGGGCCCCTTCCTCAGCGGCTGCCACTGTAACCACGCCGCTTCCCCCGCCACTGCATTCAGGCTGCTGAGCACTGTCCTGCGCATCTACTCTGCTGCAATTCTCTTCATTGCATTAAAAATTACTAACACACTAAACCAGGGGTCTGCAATCTTAAACACCCAAAGAGCCATTTGGACCCGTTTTCCATAGGAAAAAAAACACTGGGTGCCACAAAACCTGGGTGGGCGTGGCCAACTCCATGTCACTCATTCCCTCCAGTCTCATGACCCTTTAGCCATGCCTAACCAGCAGGTCATTAGGGCAGACAACCAGTTATTAATAAACAACCCACCGGGAACAACAAACCCCCCTCCCTTTACCTTCCCCTCTCTCCTCCCCCTCTGTATCTGTCTCTCTCTCCCTCCCTCACTCTGTATCTCTCATCCCCCCCATCTTCCCTCTCTCCCCTCTCTGTATCTATGTCTCTCTCTCCCCCTCTGTATCTGTCTTTCTCTCTCTCTCTCCATCTATCTCTCCCCACTCTATGTCTCTCTCCCCCATCTTCCCCCTCTTTGTATCTCTCCTCTCCACCTCTCTTCCTCTGTATTTCTCGACCCCTTTCCCCTCTCTGTATCTATGTCTCTCTCCTCCTCTCCTCTCTATCTCCCCTATCTGTATCTCTCTCCCCCTCTATCTGTATCTGTCTCTCTGTCTTTCCCTCCCTCTCCCTCTCCCTCTCTCTCTGTATGTGATTCTCTCTGTCTCTCTGTCTGTCTCTGTGTGTGTATGTCTGTGTGTGCGAGCACTTGCACACCCAGCAAGTTCTCCTTGGGGCTCTTCGCTACTCCTTTTTGTTCTTCTTGGCAACTTGCATCCTCCTCCACTTCCTCTCGCAACACCCTGGCTGGCTGTGGCGGGGCTGGGAGCATGCGCACAAGTGGGAAGAGCCACCTCAAGCGGCCGGGCCTCATCATGAAGTAAAATTTCTGGAATATCCATGGATTTCAGCTTTCCCTCCATTTTGGAACTTTTTTTCTTTTTTGTTTTCCTTCACAGTCTTTCCACGGATACAAGAGATGGGGTCACCCGGGGTGTTCATCAGAAGAGGCTGGAGGGGTCTCTGCCTTTTCTGCTTCCCCCGTTCGCTGTGAGGCTGAGGGAATAATTTGGGAAGGGCATCTGTATGTATTGAATTAAAGAAATAGAAAACAATAATTTTCCTCATTGTGGCTTCCCTTCCTATGGCCCATCTTTCTCCACTTCAGGCTAACAAGACCCAAGCTGTGTTTCCCAGAGAGCCTCCTGGTTCTTCTCTTCTGACAGGATTTGGACCCTTTTGAAGCCTCCACAGACGGTTCCTGGACAGGAAGGAGAGGAAGATGGTGGAATTGCTGCCTCTGGAGACCAAAAAGCTTTTCTTGTGCAGGGAGGCATTGAAAGGGGCCTTTTCTCCTACTCCCATGCCCATCATCCCTGCCCTTCCCTCAGATGCGCTCCTCTTTCCCGCCCTTTTCAGGGAATCCTGTAAATTTAGGGAAAATCCACTAGGGGGCGCCTTCTGCCAAGAGAAGGGAACACCAGGCGCTTCCCCATTGGGCCACTGGAGGGCGAAAGACACGGCTGCCTTTGTAGAGGAGGCTTGGAAGGAAATGACGTCACACAACCTTGCTGCTCTAGGAGGCCGCGCTTGCTTTCCTTAACCCCTGGCGCTCCGCAGGAGGCGGAGGACCTGTGGGAGAGTCTGGCGGGGGGAGATCCAGACGTGCCCCTGGTGAGTTGGGGGCTCTTCCGTGGGAAAAGGGAGGCGGAGGAGGGAGAGACCCTTACCCGGCCCTCCTCCAGCTCACCTCCGGGTCCCATGCTCCCCAGCTGCCCCGTGTCCAGGGAGAGCCCGAGTGGGGGGAGGGGAGGGTCGGCCTTGCGGAGGCCCAGCAGGAGAGGAGAGAAGTCTGGCGAGGAGGAGGCAGGATTCGCACCAGGCTCCCTGTCTCCGGAGGGGGAAAGAAGTGGGGCGGCCTCTCCAGCTCCCTTCTTCTCGGCCCTGCGCTGGGCTGAGTCTCTTGGGGTTCAGGGCAGGTTGAGTTCAGTGGCTGAATTCAATTTCTAATTCTTGGTATTTATTTTTCTTTCCATCTCAGATACACAAAGTCGAAAGCATTTGAAATCCTTGCAAACCAAAATTTTCTCTTGGGGGAAGAAAAAAGAGCGGAATCCCTTGGAGGAATCAGTCGTGGAGCACCAGAAATGGTCCCGTGAAGGAAAAGGCATCTGGAGACCCACCAGAGTCCTTGGAGCCATTTGCAGTTGCTCTGCAGGACAGAGAAAGGATGGAGACACAACCTTTTGGAAAGGAGGGAAGCGGAAAAGGCCCTTCAGCTGCTCGGCCTGGGAAGGGGGGGAAGCTCTGGACAAGGACTGGGCAGAAGATCCTGGAGGAGGAAACCATCCTCCCTTCACAAGTTCAGCCCTGGAACTTCATCCAATACCAGGAGGCTGAGGGTCCCCGAGGCCTTTGCAGCCGCCTCCATGATTTTAGTAGGCGATGGCTGAGACCAGAAAAGCACACCAAAGCCCAGATGTTGGACCTGGTGGTTCTGGAGCAGCTCCTGTTCCTTCTGCCCCCAGAGATGGAGGGCTGGGTGCGGGAGTGTGGAGCAGAGACCAGCTCCCAGGCGGTGGCCCTGGCGGAAGGCTTCCTCCTGAGCCAGGTGGAGGAGCAGAAGGAGCAGGTGGAGTTGCAGGTGAGACACTAGGGTGCCCAGAAGGGAATAAAAAATGTGTTTGAATGCTTCACCCCTCCTTCCCAAACTTCTCTGACATTCATAATATGTGACTATGTCCCAACAATTATTGTAGAATATTGTTCCATTGTTTTCTTACTCAACGTCACTGATGGATATTGGGGCTTTGAGGTTGCATTCCGAATATAAGAATGCACTTCATGTCATGTGATGTACATTAATTCTGCTTCTTCCATCCTTCCTCCTATTTGAAGGGCTGTACTGTGGAGATCAGAGATCCTGAGGGAAAGAAGAATCCATCAAATCCACCTCAGGACCTATTTTTCAGGAGGATCCCTTGGGAAGATCAAAATCAGGACACTTCAGGAGGTAATCCAAGCTCCTTCGATTTCCCAGAGAGATCCCATCTGTCTTACCTTATTCTCTTCTGTAGTATACCTCCTCTTATTTTGTTAAATATGCATTTTGAAATTATTTATTTCTTACAGAGAAACAAAGCATGAAGTTTTCGGGTTTTTACGATGGAGCTCAGACACTAGTTGAACTTCCAAATCAAGTAAGAAAGGGAAACATTATTAGATTTGTATTCTCCTTTCCTTCAGGAAGTGAAGCAGGTGTGCAGAGTTGGCTGTCTTTCTATTTCCCTCCCTTGTTTGGACTGGATTCTTTTTATGTTCCTGTGCGACGTGGACAGCATGATTGCAGGTTCAAGTTGCTCTCAACCAGCATAGCTTCCTCTGTAGACTCTTACCGGGACACAATGGTTTGTCATTTCTGTCCTCAGATTCTGGTTAGGAAATGTTTTTTAAAGACTACTAGTTAACTGGTTCTGGTTGGTACTCCTGCAACTATGAGTTTACAAGAAGTAATTTTTTAAAAGTGCTTCAAGAGGTAGGAATAAACGTATCACAGTGGTAGTAACTGCTAGAGACCCATTCTTTTTGCAATTATTTGATTTGGAGTTGTGCAAGGCTAATGAAAAATAACTAATTACTCACATTGCCACTTTACCATTTTTAAAAAGCCTTATTTATGACGAGTCATTCAAAAGATAAGCAAATCATATTAAAAAATAAAGCAGAATTTTAAAATCCAAAGAGAATGGCCACACAGAGCATGCAATCACAGTACTTTGGGCTACAAAATAATTTCCAATCCTCTGATTTGTGCCTGGATTAGGAGATCAAACATTCCCACTTTGCAAAGGTTTAGAAATGGCCTTCGCAGAGAATTTTCTCTTCTTTGGTTCTCCCATTCAGCCAATAGCTCAGACTACTAGATCAATAAATGATAGGGCGATAAATCAGTTGATCCAGAAATGGGATTACTTCACTGAAAGTTCTGCAGAATCAATCAGCTTGATAAAAGTTGCCCCAAATATTTCTTCAGTCAAACAAATTTTGAGAATTGTCCATTTTCTCACCTAAATGGTCGGATTTAGTCGGATCATTCTCTCCTTCGCCTTGACCTTCGAACCGCTACACCCCGCTGCAGGGAGGCGGAACCGATGAGGTGGTTCCAGCCCAGGCACCTGATGGACCTGGATCAGTTCCAGACGGAGCTTGGGCCGTTTCCTGAGGCTCTGGCTCACAGCTCGACCGAAGACCTGGTGGCCGCCTGGGATAGGTTGGCCGCTGGAGCTTTGGATCGGGTCGTGCCTTTGTGGCCTCTGACCCGGCGCCGATCTCGCTTGGCTCCTTGGTTCACCAAGGAGCTGAGGGAGATGAAGCGCCGGAAAAGACGCCTGGAGAGCGGTTGGAGGGCCAGCCGGTCTGAATCTGACCGAACACTGGTAAAGTCTCATATTAAGACTTACCTTATGGCGATAAAAGCGGCAAAATGTAACTATTTTTCCGCTCTTATTGCATCATCAGATAACCGCCCGGCCGCCCTGTTTAGGGTGACCCGCTCCCTGCTCCTTCAGGAAGCGCGGCAGGACCCCTTGGAGGGTAGAGCTGAGGAACTTGTACAGTATCTGTATGATAAAATCGCTCAGATTCAGGAACATCTGGATTCTGGCAGAGTAGATTCAGGGGGGAGGATGGAGGCAGGTCTTGAGAATATTATCTGGGAAGAGTTCGATTCTGTGACTCCCGAAGACGTGGACAGGATACTGAGTAGACTGAATGCTGCCACATGTTTATTGGACCCATGTCCCTCCTGGTTGGTGCTGGCGTCTTGGGAGGTTACATGAGGCTGGCTCCAGGGGATTATAAATGCTTCTCTGAGTGAGGGTGTCTTTCCTGCCACCTTGAAAGAGGCGGTGGTGAGACCTCTCCTCAAGAAGCCTTCCCTGGACCCGGCAATATTGGCGAATTACTGTCCAGTCTCCAACCTTCGCTTTGTTGCGAAGGTTGTTGAGAGTGTGGTAGCACGACAGCTCCCACAGTACCTGGATGAATCGGCTTATCTGGATCCGTTCCAGTCGGGCTTCAGGCCTGGGTACAGCACGGATACGGCATTGGTTGCATTGGTTGATGATCTCTGGAGGGCTCGGGACAGGGGTTGCTCCTCTGTCCTGGTCCTATTAGACCTCTCAGCGGCTTTTGATACCATCGACCATGGTATCATGCTGCACCGGCTGGAAGAGCTAGGGGTGGGAGGCACCGTGTTGCGGTGGTTCTCCTCCTTCCTCTCCGACCGGTCGCAGTCAGTGTTGGCAGGGGGGCAGAGGTCGACCCCAAGGCCCCTTGTATGTGGGGTGCCACAAGGTTTGGTCCTCTCGCCCCTTCTGTTCAACATTTATGTGAAGCCGCTGGGTGAGATCATCCGTGGTTTCGGGGTGAAGTACCACCAGTACGCTGATGACACCCAGCTGTACATCTCCAACCTGGACCACCCCAATGATGCCCTTGAAGTGATGTCCTGGTGCCTGGAGGCTGTAAGGATCTGGATGGGGAGGAACAGACTCAGGCTCAACCCATCCAAGACCAAGTGGTTGTGGTTTCCGACATCCCTATATAGTCAGTTGGTGCCATCACTGACTATTGGGGACGAGTCATTGGCCCCCACGGAGAGGGCTCGCAACTTGGGAGTCCTCCTGGACTCACAGCTGTCTTTAGAAGAGCACTTGACGGCTGTGGCTGGGAGGGCGTTTTATCAGGTTCGCCTGATTCGACAGTTGCGTCCCTTTCTGGATCGGGACTCGTTAAATACGGTCACTCATGCCCTTGTCACTTCCTGCCTGGACTACTGCAATGCTCTCTACATGGGGCTCCCCTTGAGGAGCACCCGGAGGCTCCAGCTGGTCCAGAATGCGGCTGCGCGGGTGGTTATGGGAGCGACGGGGCGCTCCCATGTGAACCCCCCTCCTCGAGCTGCACTGGCTCCCAGTGGTCTTCCAGGTGGGCTTCAAGGTTTTGGTTACCACCTTTAGAGCGCTCCATGGCTTAGGACCGGGGTATTTACGAGACTGCCTTCTGCCACCAGTAGCCTCTCACCGACCAGTACGCTCCCATAGAGAGGGACTCCTCAGGGTGCCGTCGGCCAAACAATGTCAACTGGCGGCCCCCAGGGGGAGAGCCTTCTCTGTGGGGGCACCTGCCATCTGGAACAAGCTCCCCCTGGAGATACGGAGGATCCCGGACCTGCGTGCTTTTCCCCATGCCATCAAAATATTTCTTTTCCAGCAGGCCGGCCTGGCCTAACCTCTCTTTTAAACTTTTTAAAATTTTAAAATTCTTCAATTTTAAATTTGTCTTATGAATTTGGGGTGTTTTAAATTTCGTTTTCCGGGCCAATTATTTAATTGTATTTTAATGCTTTTTTAACATTTGTATTATATGTATTTTATTTGGCTGTTCACCGCCCTGAGTCCTTCGGGAGTAGGGCGGTATACAAATTCAATCAATCAATCAATAAATAAATTTAGGACTTGTGTGACTCACAGCCATTTAACTTGGTGCAAATCTTTGCTTTGGGGACAGTGGAGCAGATTAACAGAATTGGTAGGGATCTTGGAGATCTCCTAGTCCAACCCCCTTCTCAGAGAGGAAGCCCTATAATGGCTGTCCAATTTCTTCTTAAAGTCCTCCAGTATGGCAGCATCCACACCTTCTGGAAGCAAGTCATTCCAGTGATTAATTGTTCTCACTGTCAGTGAATTTCTCTTTAGTTGCACATTAGTTCTCTCCTTGATTAGTTTCAATCCATTGCTTCTTGTCCCACCCTCAGGTGCTTTGGAGAATAAGTTGGCCTCCTCTTCTTTGTGGCAGCCCCTTAGATATTGCAACACTTCTACCATCTCACCCCTAGTTCTTCTTTTCATTGAACTAGATATACCCAATTCCAGCACTGTTTTTTATATGTTTTAGCCTCCAGGACCCTAATAATTTTGGTTGCTCTTTCTAGAGTCTCAAGATCTTTTTTACATCGTGGTAACCAAACCTGGATGCCAAGTGCTGTCTTACCAAAGCACTATACACCATTGATTTTCATTTTGTTAGATGGGGCCCAATCTGTCGAAACTTCTATATTTCGAGCTCATCTTCTGGAGTATTGTTATTCCTGTCAATTTAGTCTTGTCTTCAAATTTGAGGACTTCCCCTTCTATCCTCTTGTCTAAATCATTGATTAAGATGATCAGATACTGCAAATCCTCCTGTTCTGTTCTTTTTTCCGTGTTCAGGAGAGTCTTGTGTCCTTCGAGGAGGTGGCTGTGTATTTCTCTGAAGAGGAATGGTCTCAGCTGGATCCTGACCAAAAAGCGCTGCATTCTGAAGTCATGCTTGAAAACCATAGGAACGTGGTCTCTCTCGGTAAGAGTTTTTAGTCCCCAATCAGAGAACTCAAGAAGACAGATTATAGTTAGTTTTTTTTGTTTTAAAAAATCATTAATCCAATATTATTTCCTTGGAGGGAGAAGGAAACGATCTGGCCTTCTCGTACTCCAAGGAAGGAAGGAGGTCAATGTCTCTTTGTTTAAACTCTTTCTTTGAATGAGGTGTGCCCTTATGTGTCCTCTGGAGGTCATGTGAGAGGAATGTGTTGTCATTTGTCCTCTGAAACCTCCCAAAATTGTATGAGAACAGAACTTCCATGGTCAGGCCATGGAAGTACATTCTCCCAATTCAAGAACGAAGGCCTCATGCAATGTGACTCAGAGTATCCTAGGATATAGGTAATCCTTGAGTTACGACAGTTCACTTAGCGACCATTTGAAGTTATGATTTACCCCCCTCAATACTTTAGACCCAGTCCTAAAATTACGAATGTTGCACCACTACGGATGTCCACAGTTACGAATGACAATAGAGGCACTGCAACATTCGCCCTACTTATTCTCCCACCCCACCCTGCGACGATGTAGCGAGCCATCGGTTCCTTTGCCTGCTTTGGTACATTTTCAAAAAACATAGGGCTAAAGTGATGAGAAATCTTGCACTACTGATCTTGTGTGATCTCGTACTACTCTGTTCTCTGCTAACTGAGGCCTGTATCTTTTCTGGCCTAGGTGTTCCCAAACCACGAAGCAGACTCCTTATCCCAACAAAAATCCCCTTTTATTAAGTTACTGTGAATTTCTCTCATTCACACTCAGCAAAGTCTTTCAAGGGAGAATTTACAGTCACAGACCTTATCTGACTTGGAGAGCTGTCAGGCCGATATCTTCAAAACTGGGCAAGGAGTCTCCGAGAGTCACAAACCAATTAGGGGAACTACCGTATTTTTCGGAGTATAAGACTCACTTTTTTCTCCCCTAAAAGAGGATGAAAATTTGGGTGCGTCTTATACACCGAATGTAGCCCCGCCCACCCACCGCCCCCCCCCCAGAAAATGGGGTGCACGGAGGCAGCAATAGGCTATGGCAATCCCTGCAGCCTGAAACAGGTGAGGCCGATCCAACTGACAATCAGTTGCTTGTGCTAATCAGGCTGTGATGAAAATTATTATTATTATTATTATTATTATTATTATTATTATTATTATTATTATTATTATTATTATTATTATTATTATTATTATTATTATTTATTGAATTTATATACCGCCCTACTCCCGAAGGACTTAGAGTGGTGAACAGCCAAAAGATAAAATACATATAATACAAATGTTAAAAAACCATTAAAATACAATTAAATAAATTGGCCCAGAGAACAAAATTTAAAACACCCCACATTTACAAGACAAATTTAAAATTTAAAAAATTTAAAAACAGTTTAAAAGAGAGGATAGGCCAGGCCAGCCTGCTGGAATAGGAATGTTTTGAAGGCACGGCGGAAATCGCACAGATTCCTCCGAATTTCCGGGGGGAGCTTGTTCCAGATGGCGGGTGCCCACACAGAGAAGGCTCTCCCCCTGGGGGCCGCCAGTCGACACTGTTTGACGGACGGCACCCTAAGAAGCCCCTCTCTATGGGAGCGTACTGGTTGGTGAGAGGCTACTGATGGCAGAAGGCGGTCTCGTAGACACCCCGGTCCTAAGCCATGGAGCACTCTAAAGGTGGTAACCAAAACCTTGAAGCACACAGGGAAGACCACTGGGAGCCAGTGCAGCTCGCGCAGGAGGGGGGTCACATGGGAGCGCCACGTCGCTCCCATAACCACCCATGCAGCTGCATTCTGGACCAGCTGGAGCCTCCGGGTGTTCCTCAAGGGGAGCCCCATATAGAGGGCATTGCAGCATTGCAAAATGAAAATGAAACAGGCTGTTTGCTGCAAAGAGACAAATTGCTGGGAGGCAGAGGTAGATTTGTACATCTCCACCCCAAATCACCCCAATGATGCCCTTGATGTGATGTCCCGCTGTCTGGAGGCCGTGCGGGTCTGAATGGGGAGAAATAGGCTCAAACTCAACCCTTCCAAGAGTGAGTGGCTGTGGCTTCCGGCGTCCCGGTATAGTCAGCTGGTGCCATCACTGACTATTGGGGGTAAATCTCTGCCCCCCACAGAGAGGGCTCGCAATCTGGGCGTCCTTCTGGACTCACGGCTGTCTTTAGAAGAGTACATGACGGCCATAGCCAGGAGGGGGTTTTATCAGGTTCGTCTGATCCGCCAGTTGCGTCCCTTTCTGGACTGGGATGCCTTGCGTACAGTCACTCACGCCCTCGTCACCTCCTGTCTGGACTATTGTAATGCTCTCTACATGGGGCTCCCCTTGAAATGCACTCGGAGGCTCCAACTGGTCCAGAATGCGGCCGTGCGGGTGGTTATGGGCGCACCTCGTTACGTCCATGTAACACCTCTCCTGCGCAAGCTGCACGGGCTCCCAGTGGTCTTCCGAGTGTAATTCAATGTGTTGGTTATCAACTTTAAAGCGTTCCATGGCATAGGACCAGGATATCTACGGGACCGCCTTCTGCCACCAACACCCTCCCACTGACCAGTTCGCTCCCACAGAGAGAGACTCCTCAGGGTGCCGATGGCCAAGTGGTGCCGGCTGGCGACACCCAGGAGGAGAGCCTTCTCTGTCGGAGCTCCTGCCCTTTGGAATGAATTGCCCCCGGATATTCGTAACATCTCTGATCTCCGGGTCTTTCACTGTGCCCTCAAGACCCTACTGTTCCGACAGGCGGGGCTGTCTAATTGAATGATTTTAAATTGGGTTTTAACTTTTGGTTTTAAAATTCGCCCAAAACTATTTAAGGGCAGTATATAAATAAAATTATTATTATTATTATTATTATTATTATTATTATTATTATTATTATTATTATTTTCTTGTTTTCCTCCCCAAAGAAGGTAGGTGTGTCTTATAGTACGGAGCATCTTATACTCCGAAAAATACGGTAACTGTCTCCTGCAAACTCCACTCCCCTTTCGCTCCTCTTTTATTCCCTCTAGAAGGGGCTATTCATTGTCCACCTGTGGCCTTACTCCCAAGTCGACCCTTGTTCTTTAGCTGTTCTCTTTGTCTGGCAACTCTGCACATGCGCACATTGGGAACAGGCTCCAGCTGTTTGTCTGCCTAAATGATGTCTGACTCTGAAGGCAGCTAATAACTGGCATCCAGCCCTGGCCCCCTCTCTGCCTCCGACGCAGAGCCCTCCCCAGAATCCAGGACTGGTCTATGTTCCTCCCCAACCTCTTCACTGTACGAATCTGTTGCCAGCTCCACTTGCCACTGGCAGGCCCCACCAGGATCACATCTGGCCAAAGAACCCTTGCAAGCCAATGAGACTTTTGAGCAGTGAAATAACCTTTCTTGAGCCTCCCAACCTTTCCAGTCTTGGCGCGAAGAGCCAAGATTATTCCTTAACTCAAAACTGACTTTGAGTGGGATTTGCATATATATATAGATAGATAATTGTAAAGAAAGATATTTTCTAGATATTTTCAAAGCTTTCATGACTCATGAATATAGAAATCATCATGTCTATATCACACCACTGTAAGCATGCAAAATACAACATAATGGAATTTTGGAAACATTCAGAAGAATATTCGTTGACTTCCTACAGTTTGATCTTTTTCTCTAACTGTGTTATCATTTTCATTTCTCTTTTCCTTTGAAGGTAATAATGGTCAGGAGAATCAAGATTCCTGTGAACTGTTCCAAATGACCAATGCTAAAGATGAAACAGAGAAGTTTGGATTTCGAATGGAATTCGAAAGCCATGAGAGAAGCCAGTCAAATAATTGGAATCAGGATAGCTCATATTCCACTGATGCTCCAATGCAAGACTTTCTTGCCCAACAAGAGAAGAAATATATTGGGAAAAGTGTAAATGAAGACTATTTAACCCAAAACAAAGGAAAAGATGCTTTAAGATACCATGGACAAAATTACAATGGGATATTCATTGATTCTCTTGGAAATAACTTCTTTACATCTGAAAAAGTGATTCACACAAAAAAGGAGCCTTATGAATGTTTGGAATCTGGAAAACATTTTGGAATATGCTGGCAACTTACTTTCCATGAAAGGATTCACACTGGGGAGAAACTGTGTTCAGAATCCCCTGTAGCCCAGTCCCTCCAAGCAGCAGGAGAGAAACCCTATAAATGCATGGAGTGTGGAAAGACCTTTGCTCAACGCAGGTATCTTGCTTCCCATAAGATTATCCACACAGGGGAAAAACCATTTAAATGCATGGAGTGTGGAAAGACCTTTGCTCAAAGACGTAATCTTATTTCCCATAAGATGATCCACACAGGGAAGAAACCATATAAATGCATGGAGTGTGGAAAGACCTTTACTCAAAGAGGTCATCTTATTTCCCATAAGATGATCCACACAGGGGAGAAGCCATTTAAATGCATGGAGTGTGGAAAGACCTTTACTCAAAGAGGTCATCTTATTTCTCATAAGATGATCCACACAGGGAAGAAACCATATAAATGCATGGAGTGTGGAAAGACCTTTGCTCATAGAAGTAAACTTAATTCCCATAAGATGATCCACACAGGGGAGAAGCCATACAAATGCATGGAGTGTGGAAAGACCTTTACTCAAAGAGGTCATCTTATTTCCCATAAGATGATCCACACAGGGGAAAAGCCATTTAAATGCATGGAGTGTGGAAAGACCTTTGCTCAACGCAGTTATCTTGCTTCCCATAAAAAGATCCACTTGGAAGAGAAACCATTTAAATGCATGGAGTGTGGAAAGATGTATACTAAGCGCAGTGCTCTTACTTCTCATAAGATTATCCACACGGGGGAGAAACCATACAAATGCATGGAGTGTGGAAAGACCTTTGCTCAACGCAGTTATCTTGCTTCCCATAAAAATATCCACTTAGAAGAGAAACCATTTAAATGCATGGAGTGTGGAAAGACATTTACTGATAGTAGGGCTCTTACTTCTCATAAGATGATCCACACGGGGGAGAAACCATACAAATGCATGGAGTGTGGAAAGACCTTTGCTCAACGCAGTTATCTTGCTTCCCATAAAAATATCCACTTAGAAGAGAAACCATTTAAATGTATGGAGTGTGGAAAGACATTTACTGATAGTAGGGCTCTTACTTCTCATAAGATGATCCACACGGGGGAGAAACCATACAAATGCATGGAGTGTGGAAAGACCTTTGCTCAACGCAGTTATCTTGCTTCCCATAAAAATATCCACTTAGAAGAGAAACCATTTAAATGCATGGAGTGTGGAAAGACGTTTACTGATAGTAGGGCTCTTACTTCTCATAAGATAATCCACACAGGGGAGAAGCCGTATAAATGCATGGACTGTGGAAAGACCTTTGGTCAACGCAGTTATCTTAATTCCCATAAGATGATCCACTCAGAAGAGAAACCATTTAAATGCATGGAGTGTGGAAAGACCTTTGCTCATAGAAGTAAACTTAATTCCCATAAGATTATCCACACAGGGGAGAAGCCATACAAATGCATGGAGTGTGGAAAGACCTTTCCTCGAAGAGGTAATCTTATTTCCCATAAGATGATCCACACAGGGGAGAAGCCATATAAATGCATGGACTGTGGAAAGACCTTTGGTCAACGCAGTTATCTTACTTCCCATAAAAAGATCCACTCAGAAGAGAAACCATTTAAATGCATGGAGTGTGGAAAGATGTTTACTAAGAGTAGTACTCTTACTTCTCATAAGATGATCCACACAGGGGAGAAGCCATTTAAATGCATGGAGTGTGGAAACACGTTTGCTCAGAGCAGTGGACTGACTAACCACAGAAAGATCCACAGCGGGGAAAAGCCATTTAAATGCATGCAGTGTGGAAAGAGTTTTGCTCAACGCCGCTATCTTGCTTCCCATGAAATGATCCACACGAGAAGCTGTATAAATGCATGGAGTGTGGAAAGATGGAAGCCATAGACCTGAGCGAGTCTGTGGAGTGGAAATACCAGAGCGTGCTCCGCAGCCAGATCTTGGAGCGGCTGCCTGAGAAATTCAACAAGCTGAACTTGGGCAGCCTGGGGCATTCACACCAGATCGGGAGCGGCCGGAAGACCTATAAGGAGCCAACTTTGACAATATTCCAAGTGCGGTCTTACAAGGCATTGTAAAGCTGTACTAACACTTCATGTGGGAGTGTGGGAGCACCCGCCCTCTGGAACGAGCTACCTCCCGTAATATGACTGATTCCAGATCTCCATATTTTCCGTAAGACCCTGAAGACGTTTTTATTTCAGCAAGCCGGCCTGGCCTGAATAGGTTTTATGGGTTAGTTTTTAATTGAATAGCTTGGGGTTTTAAATTGGGAGGCCGATTAATTTAATTTATTTTTAGTTATCTTAACTTTTATATTGTATGTTATCTTAGTTTTCGGCTGTTCACCGCCCTGAGTCCCTTCGGGGAGAAGTGTGGTATATAAATTCAATAAATAAATAAATAAATAAATAAATAAATAAATAAATATGGTCTTGATTCTATCCCTCTTAATGCAGCCTATGATTGAGTTGGGTTTTTTGGCAACTGCTGACTTGTGTTTAATGATTGTCCACTAGGACTCCAAGATCCCCGTTGCACTTTCTACTGTTGAGCCAGATATCACCTATTTTATGCCTATGTATTTAGTTTTTCTTTCCTAAATAAAGAACCTTACATTTCTCAAATATTGTTTTTCATTTTCTTAGATGGGGTCCAATCTGTTGATCCTTCTGTATCTTGAGCCTATCTTCTGGAGTGTTGGTATTCTTGTCAGTTTGGTCTTGTCTGCAAATTTAATGAGTTCCTGTTTTATTCCCTTGCCTAAATCATTGATGAAGTTGAACAGATCTTGCGAATCCTCCTGTTCTCTTCTTTTTTCCATGTTCAACAGTTCCCCTCGTTGAAATGTGCCCACCAGGCTTCTGCGCATTCCATCAGCCGAGGGCTCAGGGTAGACTTTTGAGCCGCTACCCTCCGCCGCAGGCAGATGGAACCGACTAGCTGGTTCCGTCCCAGGTGCCTGATGCATCTGGATAGGTTCCTGACGGAGCTTGGGCCATTCCCTGAGGCTCTGGCTCACGACTCAACTGAAGAACTGGTGGCCGCCTCGGATAGGGCGGCCGCTGGAGTTTTAGACCACGTCATGCCTTTGCAGCCTCTGACCCGGTGCCGATCCCAATTGGCTCCCTGGTTTTCCAAGGAGCTGAGAGATTAAGCACCGGAAAAGATGCCTGGAGAGCGATTGGAGGGCCAGCTGTTCCAAATCTGACCGGACACTGGTGAGGTCTCATATTAAGATCTACCTAGTGGCGATAAGAGCAGCAAAATCTAATTATTTTTCCACTCTTGTTGCGTCTGCAGATAACCACCCAGCCGCCCTGTTTAGGGTGACCCACTCCCTATTTCATTTGGGAGCGCGGGAAGACCCCTTACAGGGTAGGGCTGATGCTTTTGTGCAATACCTGCATGATAAAATCGCTCACATTTGGGAAGGCTTGGACTCCGATTGGGTAGGTTCAGATGGGGTGATGGAGGTGGGTCCTGAGTGTGTTATCTGGAAGGAGTTTGACCATGTGACTCCCGAGGACATGGACAGGGTTCTGGGTAGCCTTAGCGCTGCCACATGTTTATTGGATCCGTGTCCCTCTTGGTTGGTGCTGGCCTCGCGGGCTGTCAAACGAGGCTGGCTCCACGAGATTATTAATACTTCTTTGAGTGAGGGTTTCTTCCCCTCCGCCTTGAAAGAGGCGTGGTGAGGCCCCTCCTCAAGAAGCCTTCCCTGGACCCGGCTGTATTAGCGAACTACCATCTAGTCTCCAATCTTCGCTTTGTGGCAAAGGTTGTTGAGAGTGTGGTGGTGTGACAACTTCCCCAGTACATAGATGAAGCTGTCTATCTAGATCCGTACCAGTCGGGCTTCAGGCCGGGTTACAGCACGGAAACGGCATTAGTTGCATTGGTTGATGATCTCTGGAGGGCTCGGGACAGGGGTTGTTCCTCTGTCCTGGTCCTATTAGATCTCTCAGCGGCTTTTGATACCATCGACCATGGTATCGTGCTGTGTCAGTTGGAGGGGTTAGGAGTGGGGGGCACCGTGTTGAGGTGGTTCTCCTTCCTCTCTGACTGTACACAGTCTGTGTTGGCAGGGGGACAGAGGTCGACCTCGAGGCGCCCTGTTTGTGGGGCACTGCAAGGGTCAGTCCTCTCACCCCTCCTGTTTAACACTTATGTGAAACCGCTGGGTGAGATCATCTGTGGTTTTGGGACGAAGTTCCATCAGTACGCTGATGATACTCAGCTGTACATTTCCACCCCGGACCACCCCAATGATGCCCTTGATGCGATGTCCCGGTGCCTGGAGGCCATGCGGATCTGGATGAGGAGAATGTTTTATTGTGGCTGTGCACTGCCCTGAGTCCCTCGGGAGAAGGGCGGTATAAAAATTTAAATAATAAATAAATAATTGTGTCCTTCTAGGACATTGACATGACATTGGTATCTTTCAGTCTCAAAAGACTATGGTATTTAGGACCTCCGGAAAGAGGTCCTAAAACAGCATCTAGTGTGACTAAAAAGGCCAACTCAAGAGTGGCAATTCTTTCCACACTGAGGGCAGATACATTCTGTCCCCTGCGCCCAGCCCGCAGATTTCACTGGTTCCGGGACTGTTTCTTTGCCTCAGCCTACTGAACAAGTGTCTCTTCTAATTGGAGAAGGCCATGCTGCGTCTTTAGCCTCCAAGCTGAACAGTTGGAGGTCAAGGTTTCCCAGTTGTTAATGTCCATTCCCAGGGCCTTTAGGTCCCTCTTGCAGATATCCTTATATCACAGCTGTGGTCCTTCGAGGAGGTGGCTGTGTATTTCTCTGAGGAGGAATGCTCTAAGCTGGATCCTGACGAAAAAGCGCTGCATTCAGAAGTCATGCTTGAAAACTATAGGAATGTGGGTCTCTCTGGGTAAGAGTGTTTTCTTATCCTGAATCTGAGAGTTCAAGAAGACAGATTATAGTTTTTTTTAAATTAAAAAAGTGAGAAGGAAAGGATCAGGCCTTCTTGTACTCCAAGGAAGGAAAAAGGTCAATGTCTCTTTGCTTGGATCCTTTCTGTGCCATTTCTTATCTGTATTTTTCCATTTAGAATAGAATAGAATAACAGAGTTGGAAGGGACCTTGGAAGTCTTCTAGTCCAATCCTACACCACCTCAAATAAATGGTTATCTAACATCTTCTTAAAAACTTCCAGTGTTGGAGCATTCAGAGCTTCTGGAGGCAAGTTGTTCCCCTGATTGTTCTAACTGTGAGGAAATTTCTCCTTAGTTCTAAGTTGCTTCTCTTCTTGATTAGTTTTCCCCCATTGCTTCTTATTTTACCCTCAGGTGCTTTGAAGAATAGTTTCACTCCCTCTTTGTGACAATGCCTGAGATATTGGAACACTGCTATCATGTCATGTAGGACTCCAAGATCCCTCTCACAGTTACTATTAAGAAAGGTACCACATATACTGTACCTGTGCATTTTGTTTTTCTTGCCTAAATATAGAGCCTTACTTTTTTCAGCATTGAATTTCATTTTGTTAGATAGCACCCAATGTTCAAGTCTGTCAAGATCCTTCTGTATCTTAAGCTTATCTTCTGAAGTGTTGGCTATTCCTGCCAATTTGGTGTCATCTGCAAATTTGATGATTTCCCCATCTATCCCCTCGTCCAAGTCATTGATGAAGATGTTGAAGAGTCCTGGGCCTAAAACAGAGCCTTGGGCTACCCCACTGCATACTTTCCTCCATGTAGCTACAGTTCCATTGAGGACTACACGTTGAGTGCGGTTGGTCAGCCACTTACGTATCCATCTGGTGGTGATGCTGTCTAACCCACATTTTTCTACTTTATCTAGTAGTAGGTTATGGTCTACTTTATCCAATGCCTTACTGTAGGCCAAGAAAATTATCTGAACAGTATTCCTCTGGTCCACTAATTTATTTCTATTTGAACTTATCTGTGGAGGCTGAAAAGAATGAGGTGTGCTTTTATGTGTCCCCTGGAGGTCATGTGAGAGGAACGTGTTCTCATTTGTCCTCTGAAACCTCCCAGAATTGTGTGAGAACAGATCTTTCATGAACAGACCATGGAAGAACATTCTCCCAAACCAATTGAAGAACGAAGGCCTAATGCAATGTGACTGAGAGTATCCTATGGTATAGGTAATCCCCAAGTTATGACACTTCACTTAGTGACCATTCAAAGTTATGATTCCCCCTCCCCCCATACTTTAGACGAAGTCTCAAAATTATGAATTTTGCAGCACTACGGCCATCCATACTTACGAATGACAGCAGGGGCCCTGCAACATTCGCCCTACCTATTCCCCGTAAGCAAATCTCGCACTACTGATCTCATGTGATCTCGCACTATAGTACATTAGGCCTCTGTTTTCTGCCCTTGCAGGCCGATGAGACTTTGGGGCAGTGAAATAGCCTTTCTTGAGCCTCCCAACCTTTCCAATGTCAACGCGAAGTGTGTTTACAAGCCAAGGGGAGGCTTCAAGCAAAGAATTTCGCCCCCAAATCTCATCACTGGGATCGAAGAACGGGCTGAGCGGGAGTCCTGCCTGCCAAACCGACGTCGTGGAGCAGCTGTTCCAAGGTACACCGGGGAATGAACTTGTTTCAAAATTGTTTCAGTTCTCATGAGATCATCATGTCTATATCACACCACTGTAGGCATGTGGTACATAGAACATAATGGAATTTCTTGCCCAACAAGAGAAAATAAAGAAAAAATGTATTGGGAAAAGTGTGAAACTAATTTTATGTAAATGAACACTATGTAACCCAAAGCAAAGGAGAAGGTGCTATAAGAAGATACAACGGAAAAAATTACAATGGGATATTCATTCCTTCTCATGGAAATAATAAGTTCCTTACATCTCAAAAAGTGATTGACACAAAAGAGAAGCCTTATAAATGTTTGGAATGTGGGGCATGTTTTAGAACAAGCAGACAATTTACTTCCCATGAAAGGATTCACACTGGGGAGAAGGTATACAAATGCAGAGTCTGGTAACAGGTTCAGAAGATACAGTAATCTTATTTCCCATAAAAGGATCCACTAAGTAAATATTTACTTGTAGCAATGAACTTACTATCCACAAAACGATCCATACGGGGGAAAAGCCATTTTAACGCATGGAGTGTGGGAAGCCCTTTACTCAAAATGGTAGTCTTATTTCCCATAAGATGATCCACACAGGGTTGAAGCTGTATAAATGCATTGAAAGTTGAAAGACGCTATGTTTTCATTTGCATGCTGTGTTTCCTGAGATTGTTCGGGAAGAGACAGGTGAGTCCCTTATCCTTAACTGCTGGATGGAGGGCTAGGCTGGGCTGAAGCAGAGGAGAAAGAGCGAGGTGAAAAGCTAAGGACAAGGGGCTCACCTGCCTCTCCACGAGACCTTTCGGGACACACATTGTGCAAATGTAAAAGCTTCTTCCAAGGCAGCAGCGGCGCCTGAATCAAAAAGCATCGCAAGTCCGTGTGCCCTTTTTCTTTGGTGCCCTCTTTTAGGGAAGTGTTTCAATTATTCAGATCACATCATGGACAATAGCAGCTGTGCCTTCTCCCTAAACACATCGGGATGTGATCTGAATAAGACATGGCTTGACCTGCTATTGAAACACTTTCCAGCTCTTTCTCAAAGTGTTATTGCAGCAGCTGCCTGAAAAATGCTTGCAACGGCTGCTGGATACGGAGTGTCTTGTCCCATGCCTCTGCCTGCTGCCAGTGCCGCCTGCAGCAGTTGAAAGCAAAAAGTGGGACTCACCTGCTGCCCCTTGCACTGCGGAAGGCGGCAAAATGTAGAGAACAGCCACCGTCCCTGTGGGAAAGAGTCAGGAGGTGTTTCAATAGCAGTTCAAGCCAGGTCTTATTTAGATCACATCCTGGCATGTTTTAGAAGGGGGAAGGCACAGCTGCTATTGCCCGTGCTGGGGTTGGCAAGTTCTGCAGGATTTTTTAATATCTCCCTTCCAAAACATATGAATGACAGGGGAGTCCCGCTTTTCACTTTTGACACACTCACCACTCGCAACTGGCACGAGCGACTTATGGGGGCTCTTCATCCTCCTGACAGCACTGCTTCGGCTGCCCTGCTGGGCTGCTCCTGCTTGACAGGGGAGGGGGGAGGCCGAGATCTATGGAGCACTCCTCTGCCACCGGCCTGCCAGGGCCCCTTCCTCAGCGGCTGCCAGTGTAACCATGCCACTTCCCCTGCCACTGCATTCAGGCTGCTGAGCACTGTCCTGCGCATCTACTCTGCTGCAATTCTTTTTGTTGCATTAAAAATTACTAACACACTAAACCAGGGGTCTGCAACCTTAAACACCCAAAGAGCCATTTGGATCTGTTTCCCACAGGAAAAAAACCACTGGGTGCCACAAAACCTGGGTGGGCGTGGCCAACTCCATGTCACTCATTCCCCCCAATCTCATGACCCTTTAGCCATGCCTACCCAGCAGGTCATTAGGGCAGACAACCAGTTATTAATAAACAACCCCCGGGAACAACAAATCCCCCTGCCCCCTCCCTTTATCTTCCCCATTCTCCTCCCCCTCTGTATCTCTCTCTCTCCCCCCACCCTGTACCTCTCTCCCTCCCTCTCTCACGCTGTATCTCTCTCTCCCCCCATCTTCCCTCTCTGTATCTCTCTCCCCCCTCTGTATCTGTCTTTCTCTCTCTCCATCCATCTCTCCCCTCTCTATGTCTCTCTCCCCCATCTCCCCCCTCTTTGTTTCTCTCCGCCCTTCTTCCTCTGTATCTCTCACGCCCTCTCCCCTCTCAGTATCTATGTCTCTCTCCTCCTCTCCTCTCTATCTCCCCTCTCTGTATCTCTCTCCCCCTCTATCTGTGTCTGTCTCTCTATCTCCCCCTCTCCCTATCTTTCCCTCCCTCTCCCTCTCTCTGTATCTGTCTCTCTATGTCCTTCTGTCTGTCTGTGTGTGTGTATATCTGTGTCTGCGAGCACGTGCGCACCCAGCAAGTTCTCCTTGGGGCTCTTCGCTACTCCTTTTTGTTCTTCTTGGCAACTTGCATCCTCCTCCACCTCCTCTCGCAACACCCTGGCTGGCTGTGGTGGGGCTGGGAGCATGCGCACGAGTGGGAAGAGCCACCTCAAGCGGCCGGGCCTCATCATGAGGTAAAATTTCTGGAATATCCATGGATTTCAGCTTTCCCTCCATTTTGGAACTTTTTTTCTTTTTTGTTTTCCTTCACAGTCTTTCCGCGAGCACAAAAGACGGGGTCACCCGGGGTGTTCATCAGAAGAAGCTGGAGGGGTCTCTGCCTTTTCTGCTTCCCCAATTTGCTGTGAGGCTGAGGAAATAATTTGGGAAGGGCATCTGTATGTATTGAATTAAAGAAATAGAAAACAATAATTTTCCTCATTGTGGCTTCCCTTCCTGTGTCCCATCTTTCTCCGCTTCAGGCTAGCAAGACCCAAGCTGTGTTTCCCAGAGAGCCTCCTGGTTCTTCTCTTCTGACAGGATTTGGACCGTTTTGAGGCCTCCACAGATGGTTCCTGGACAGGAAGGAGAGGAAGATGGCAGAATTGCTGCCTCTAGAGACCAAAAAGCTTTTCTTGGGCAGGGAGGCATTGAAAGGGGCCTTTTCTCCTACTCCCATGCCCATCATCCCTGCCCTTCCCTCAGATGCGCTCCTCTTTCCCGCCCTTTTCAGGGAATCCTGTAAATTTACAGAAAATCCACTAGGGGGCGCCTTCTGCCAAGAGAAGGGAATACCAGGCATTTCTCCATTGGGCCACTGGAGGGCGAAAGACACGGCTGCCTTTGTAGAGGAGGCTTGGAAGGAAATGACGTCACACAACCTTGCTGCTCTAGGAGGCCGCGCTTGCTTTCCTTCATTCCTGGGGCTCCGCAGGAGGCGGAGGACCTGTGGGAGAGTCTGGCGGGGGGAGATCCAGACGTTCCCCTGGGTAAATTGGGGGCTCCTACCGGGCAAAGGGAGGCGGAGGAGGGAGAGACCCTCGCCCGGCCCTCCTCCGGCTTCAACTCCGGGTCCCATGCTCCCCAGCCTCCCCGTGTTCAGGGAGAGCCCGAGTGGGGGGAGGGGAGGGTCGGCCTTGCGGAGGCCCAGCAGGAGAGGAGAGAAGCCTGGCGAGGAGGCAGGATTCGCACCAGGCTCCCTGTCTCCGGAGGGGGAGAGAGGCGGGGCGGCCTCTCCAGCTGCCTCCTTCCAGGCCCTGCGCTGGGCTGAGTCTCTTGGGGCTCCGGGGCGGTTGTGTAAATGTTGTTCAGTGGCTGAATTCAATTTCTAATTCTTGGTATTTATTTTTCTTTCCCTCTCAGATACACAAAGTCGAAACCTTATGAAATCCTTGCTAACCAAAATTTTCTCTTGCTGGGAAAAAAAAAGAGCGGAATCCCTTGGGGGGATCAGTCCTGCAGCCCCAGAAATGGTCCCGTGAAGGAAAAGGCATCTGGAGACCCACCAGAGTCCTTGGAGCCATTTGCAGTTGCTCTGCAGGACAGAGAAAGGATGGAGACACAACCTTTTGGAAAGGAGGGAACCAGAAAAGGCCCTTCAGCTGGTCAGCCTGGGAGTTGTGTGGAGACCTGGACAAGAACTGGGCAGAAGATCCTGGAGGAGGAAACCATCTTCCCTTCAGAAGTTCAGCCCTGGAACTTCATCCAATACCAGGAGGCTGAGGGTCCCCGAGGAATTTGCAGCCAACTCCATGACTTTTGTAGGCGATGGCTGAAACCAGAAAAGCACACCAAAGCCCAGATGCTGGACCTGGTGGTTCTGGAGCACCTCCTGTTTCTTCTGCCCCCAGAGATGGAGGGCTGGGTGCGGGAATGTGGAGCAGAGACCAGCTCCCAGGCGGTGGCCCTGGCTGAAGGCTTCCTCCTGAGCCAGGTGGAGGAGCAGAAGGAGCAGGTCGAGTTGCAGGTGAGACACTTTAGGGAGCTCAAAAGGAAATAAAGAATGTGTTTGAATACTTCACCCCTCCCTCCCAAGCTTCTCTGACATTCATAATATGTCCCACCAATTCTTATAGTATATTGTTCCACTGTTTTCTCCCTCAGTGTCACTGATGGATATTGGGGACTTTGAGGTTGCATTCCGAATATAAGAATGCACTTCATGTCATGTGATGTACATTAATTCTGCTTCTTTTTTCCTTCCTCCTATTTGAAGTGCTGCACTATGGAGATCAGAGATCCTGAGGGAAAGAAGAATCCATCAAATCCCCCTCAGAAGCTATTTTTCAGGGGGATCCCTTGGGACGATCAAAGTCAGGACACTTCAGGAGGTAATCGAAGATCCTCTGATTTCCCAGAGAGATCCCATCTGTCTTACCTTCTTCTCTTCTGTAGTATACCTCCTCTTATTTTGTTAAATATGCATTTTGAAATTATTTATTCCTTACAGAGAAACAAAGCATGAAGTTTTCGGGTTTTTACGATGCAGCTCAAACTGTGATTGAACCTCCAAATCAAGTAAGAAAGGGAAAAGTTATTAGATTTCTATTCTCCTTTCCTTCAGGAAGTGAAGCGGGTATGCAGAGTTCGCTCTCCTTCTATTTCCCTTCCTTGTTTGGACTGGATTCTTTTTATGTTCCTGTGCAACATGGACACCATAATAGCAGGTTCAAGTTACTTTCAACCAACATAGCTTCCTCTGTAGACTATGAGTTTACAAGAAGTAATTTTTTAAAAGTGGTTCAAGAGGTAGAAATAAACGTATCACAGTGGTAGTAACTGCTAGAGACCCATTCTTTTTGCAATTGTTTGACTTGGAGTTGTGCAAGGCTAATGAAAAATAACTAATTACTCATATTGCCACTTTACCATTTTTAAAAAGCCTTATTTATGACCAGTCATTCAAAAAAATAAGCAAATCATATTAAAAAATAAAGCAGAATTTTAAAATCCAAAGAGAATGGCCACATAGAGCATGTAATCACAGTACTTTGGGCTACAAAATAATTTCCAATCCTCTGATTTGTGCCTGGATTAGGAGATCAAACATTCCCACTTTGCAAAGGTTTAGAAATGGCCTTCGCAGAGAATTTTCTCTTCTTTGGTTTTCCCATTCAACTAATAGCTCAGACTACTAGATCAATAAATGATATATAAGTTGATCCAGAAATGGGATTATTTTACTGAAAGGCATTGAAAGGTCTGCAGAATCAATCAGCTTGATAAAAGTTGCCCCAAATATTTCTTCAGTCAAACAAATTTTGAGAATTGTCCATATTAAGTTTCGGTTTTTTGTTTTTTTTTTTAATTTGATTTATATGCCACCCTTCTCCGGAGACTCAGGGCGGCTTACAATGCGCTAAGCAACAGCCCTCGTACTTTTGTATATTTATACAAAGTCAGCTTATTGCCCCCACAACTGGGTCCTCAATTTACCTACCTTAGAAAGGATGGAAGGCTGAGTCAACCTTGAGCCTGGTGAGATTTGAACCTGGAGTAATTGCAGGCAGTTGGTGTTAATAACAGGGTGCTTTAGATCACTGTACTACCAAGGCTCAAGACTTGTGTGACTCACAGCCATTTAACTTGGTGCAAATCTTTGCTTTGGGAGTTTGGGAACAATGGAGCAGAATTGGTAGAGATCTTGGAGATCTCCTAGTCCAAACCCCTTCTCAGACAGGAAGCCCTTTGCTTCTTGTCCTGCTCTCAAGTACTTTGGAGAATAAATTGGCCTCCTCTTCTTTGTGGCAGCCCCTTAGATATTGCCACACTGCTACCATCTCACTCCTCGTTCTTCTTTTCATTGAACTAGATATACCCAATTCCAGCAACCGTTTTTTATATGTTTTAGCCTCCAGGACCCTAATCATTTTGGTTGCTCTTTCTAGAGTCTCAAGATCTTTTTTACATCGTGGTAACCAATACTGGATGCCAAGTGCTGTCTTACCAAAGCATTATACACCGTTGATTTTCATTTTGTTAGATGAGGCCCAATCTGTCGATACTTCTATATTTCGAGCTTATCTTCTGGAGTATTGTTATTCCTGTCAATTTAGTCTTGTCTTCAAATTTGAGGACTTCCCCTTCTATTCTCTTGTCTAAATCATTGATTAAGATGATCAGATACTGCAAATCCTCCTGTTCTGTTCTTTTTTCCGTCTTCAGGAGAGTCTTGTGTCCTTCGAGGAGGTGGCTGTGTATTTCTCTGAGGAGGAGTGGTCTCAGCTGGATCCTGACCAAAAAGCCCTGCATTCGGAAGTCATGCTTGAAAACCATAGGAACGTGGTCTCTCTGGGTAAGAGTTCTCTAGTCCCCAATCAGAGAACTCAAGAAGACAGATTATATTTAGTTTTTTTATTTTAAAAAATCACTAATCCAATATTATTTCCTTGGAGGGAAAAGGAAACAAACTGGTCGTCTCGTACTCCAAGAAAGGAAAGAAGTCAATGTCTCTTTGTTTAAATTCTTTCTTTGAATGAGGTGTGCCCTTATGTGTCCTCTGGAGGTCATGTGAGAGGGATTCTCTCAATTCAAGAATGAAGGCCTCATGCAATGTGACTCAGTGTATCCTAGGGTATAGGGAATCCCTGAGTTACCACAGTGACTCAGTGTATCCTAGGGTATAGGGAATCCCTGAGTTACCACAGTTTACTTAGCGGACATTATGATTTACCCCTCTCAGTACTTTAGACCCAGTCCTGAAATTACGAATGTTGCACCACTACAGCTGTCCATAGTTACGAATGACAATAGAGGTGCTGCAACATTCGCCCTACTTATTCCCCCACCCCACCCTGCCAAGACTTAGCCTGCGACAATGTAGTGAGCCATCGGTTCCTTTGCCTGCTTTGGTACATTTGCAAAAAATATAGGGCTAAAGTGGTGAGAAACCTTGCACTACTGATCTTGTGTGATCTCGTACTATAGTACATTAGGCCTCTGTTCTCTGCTAACTGAGGCCTGCACAAGATCCGGGGCAAAAGGCTTTGCAAACAGAGGGAAGGCCTCTTCATTTTCAAAGACTTTTCCCCCCCGATCACCACCACATGGATTCGTAACTGACAAACCAACCACACTCAATGTGTAGTTGTCAATGGAACTTCATTTACATGGAGGGAAGTATGCAATGGGATAGCCCAAGTCTCTGTTTTAGGCCCAGTACTCTTAATCAGAGGTAGTATTCAGCCAGTTTGCACCGGTTTGCCAGAACCGGTGGTGGCCATTTCCTGGAGGTCAGAATACTGGTAGCGATGGCCGACTGGCCACGCCCCTGAACCGGTCCCCCTGTCGCTGGTTGCTCACCCCGGCCGACTCTCGGCCCGCCTCACCTGCGCAACTCTGACAGCTTCGGGAGACTCTAGCCCAGGTGTGGGGGGGGCTGGCAAGCTTTTCAGTCCATCTGTTGATAGGAGCAGCTGACCCAGGTGAGCGGTGTCCACCGGGGAGGGTTGGCAGGGAATGGGGCCGCCAGGCCGACCACGACTCCCATGGGCCTCAGCAGGGGAGCGCAGAGTGCTGGGGCTGCTTCCGAGGAGGCGGCTGGGGCAGAAAGCCTCTTCCTCTTCTGGGCACAGAGTGGCTTTGTGGCCAGGCAGTCTCGGGGATGGCGGGGCGTCCCGGAAGGCCTTTCCGCACCTGCTGGTGGTGCTTCATTTTGCTGCGAAGCTTGCCGGGCTGTCCCCCCCTCCCCACTGGGCTAGCATTTCCCGAAGCCGTCTGGCCCCCCTCCCCCACTTGGAGCTCCAAGTGGCAGGCTGTGGCAGGGTGAGCTCTCAGCACTTTTTCCAGTGGTGGGAAAATGTTCTGAGGGGGAATCCTCACTCACCTTTCACCCTCTGCCTGGAGCTCACTGCCACCGAACTTTCTTTCGCAAAGAACCCTTGCAAGCCAATGAGACTTTTGAGCAGTGAAATAGCCTTTCTTGAGCCTCCCAACCTTTCCAGTCTCAGCGCGAAGAGCGTTTACAAGCCAAGATTATTTCTTAACTCAAAACTGACTTTGAGTGGGATTTGCATATATATATATATATACAGGTGAAACTCAAAAAATTAGAATATTGTGCAAAAGTTTATTTATTTCAGTAATGCAATTTAAAAGGTGAAATCAATATATGAGATAAACTCATTACATGCAAAGCGAGATAGTTCAAGCGTTGATTTGTCATACTTTTGATGATTATGGCTTACAGCTCATGAAAACCTCAAATTCACAATCTCAGAAAATTAGAATATTGTGAAAAGGTTCAATATTCTAGGCTCAAAGTGTCCCACTCTAATCAGCTAATTAAGCCATAACACCTGCAAAGGGTTCCTGAGCCTTTAAATGGTCTCAGTCTGGTTCAGTAGGAATCACAATCATGGGAAAGACTGCTGACCTGACAGTTGTGCAGAAAACCATCATTGACACCCTCCATAAGGAGGGAAAGCCTCAAAAGATAATTGCAAAAGAAGTTGGATGTTCCCAAAGTGCTGTATCAAAGCACATTAATAGAAAGTTATGTGGAAGGGAAAAGTGTGGAAGAAAAAGGTGCACAAGCAGCAGGAATGACCGCAGCCTGGAGAGGATTGTCAGGAAAAGGCCATTCAAAAATGTTGGGGACTTTCACAAGGAATGGACAGAGGCTGGAGTCAGTGCATCAAGAGCCACCACACACAGACGGATCCTGGACATGGGCTTCAAATGTCGTATTCTTCATCAAGCCACTCCTGAACAACAAACAACGTCAGAAGCGTCTTACCTGAGCTAAAGAAAAAAAAAAACTGGTCTGTTGCTCAGTGGTCCAAAGTCCTCTTTTCTGATGAGAGCAACTTTTGCATCTCATTTGGAAACCAAGGACCAGAGTCTGGAGGAAGAATGGAGAGATGCTTGAAGTCCAATGTGAAGTTTCCACAGTCTCTGTTGATTTGGGGAGCCATGTCATCATCTGGTGTTGGTCCACTGCTTCATTAAGTCCAGAGTCAATGCAGACGTCTACCAGGAGATTTTGGAGCACTTCATGCTTCCTACCACAGATGAGCTTTATGGGGATGCTGACTTCATTTTCCAGCAGGACTTGGCACCTGCCCACACTGCCAAAAGTACCAAAACCTGGTTCAATGACCATGGGATTACTGTGCTTGATTGGCCAGCAAACTCGCCTGACCTGAACCCCATAGAGAATCTATGGGGCATTGCCAAGAGAAAGATGAGAGACATGAGATCGAACAATGCAGAAGAGCTGAAGGCCGCTAGTGAAGCATCCTGGTCTTCCATAACACCTCAGCAGTGTCACAGGCTGATAGCATCCATGCCACACTGCATTGAGGCAGTAATTGATGCAAAAGGGGCCCAAACCAAGTACTGAGTACATATGCATGCTTATACTTTTCAGAGGTCCGATATCGTTCTATGTACAATCCTTGTTTTATTGATTTCACGTAATATTCTAATTTTCTGAGATTGTGAATTTGGGGTTTTCATGAGCTATAAGCCATAATCATCAAAATTATGACAAATCAAGGCTTGAACTATCTCTTTGCATGTAATGAGTCTATCTCATATATTAGTTTCACCTTTTAAGTTGCATTACTGAAATAAATGTACTTTTGCACGATATTCTAATTTTTTGAGTTTCACCTGTATATAGATAATTGTAAAGAAAGGTATTTTCTAGATATTTTCAAAGCTTTCATGACTCATGAATATAGAAATCATCATGTCTATATCACACCACTATAAGCATGCAAAATACAACATAATGGAATTTTGGAAACATTCAGAAGAATATTCGCTGACTTCCTACAGTTTGATCTTTTTCTCTAACCGTGTTATCATTTTCATTTCTCTTTTCCTTTGAAGGTAATAATGGGCAGGAGGATCAAGATTCCTGTGAACTGTTCCAAGTGACCAATGCTAAAGATGAAACAGAGAAGTTTGGATTTCGAATGGAATTCGAAAGCCATGAGAGAAGCCAGTCAAATAATTGGAATCAGGATAACTCATATTCCACTGATGCTCCAATGCAAGACTTTCTTGCCCAACAAGACAAAATAAGGAAAAAATATATTGGGAAAAGTGTAAATGAAGACTATTTAACCCAAAACAAAGGAAAAGATGCTATAGGATACAATGGAGAAAATTACAATGGGACATTCATTTATTCTCTTGGAAATAACTTCTTTACATCTGAAAAAGTGATTCACACAAAAAAGGAGCCTTATAAATATTTGGAATCTGGAAAACATTTTAGAACAAGCTGGCAATTTACTTCCCACGAAAGGATTCACACTGGGGAGAAACTGTGTTCAGAATCCCCTGTAGCCCAGTCCCTCCAAGCAGCAGGAGAGAAACCCTATAAATGCCTGGAGTGTGGAAAGACCTTTGCTCAACGCAGGTATCTTGCTTCCCATAAGATGATCCACACAGGGGAGAAACCCTATAAATGCATGGAGTGTGGAAAGACCTTTGCTCATAGAAGTAATCTTATTTACCATAAGATTGTCCACACAGGGGAAAAGCCATTTAAATGCATGGAGTGTGGAAAGACGTTTGCTCATAGAAGTAATCTTATTTCCCATAAGATGATCAACACAGGGAAGAAACCATATAAATGCACAGAGTGTGGAAATACCTTTATTTGTAACAATGGACTTAGATGCCACAAAATGATCCACACAAGAGAGAAACCATATAAATGCATGGACTGTGGAAAGACCTTTGGTCAGAGCAATGAACTTACTTCTCATAACAGAATCCACACAGGAGAGAAACCATATAAATGCATGGAGTGTGGAAAGACCTTTGCTCATAGAAGTAATCTTATTTCCCATAAGATGATCCACACAGGGACAAAGCCATTTAAATGCATGGACTGTGGAAAGACCTTTGCTCGACGCAGGTACCTTGCTTCCCATAAGATGATCCACACAGGGGAAAAACCATTTAAATGCATGGAGTGTGGAAAGACCTTTGCTCAACGCAGTTACCTTGCTTCCCATAAAAAGATCCACTCAGAAGAGAAACCATTTAAATGCATGGAGTGTGGAAAGACCTTTGCTCAGAATAGTAATCTTACTTCTCATAAAACGATCCACGCTAAGGGTAAAGTATATAGCAATAGCAATTCCACTTTAGACTTCTCTACCACTCCACAAAGCTTTATAGCAGTCTTTGAGCAGTTTACAAAGTCAGCATATTGTCCGTAGGAAGCTGGGTCCTCATTTTACTGACCTGACAAAGATTAAAGACTGAATCAACAGTGAGCCAGTCAGGACCAAACTCCTGGCTGTGGGCAATTAACTTGTAGTAGTGCATTCTAACCTCTGATCCACCATGTCTATAGATTTTTATGTGTACGGATATTGTGCCTTTCTGATCCAAATGATTCCAGATTCAATCCAACAAAGTATCTGGGTATCTGGGCCAGCCGTAGGGCGTGGCATGGGAGGTGTGAACTCTGGGGTCAAGGAGATGATTAGATCTTACGATACAGATGCCCATAACATTGATACTGTAGGTGGGAGGGGCAGATATGGCGGGAGCAGGGGGCCACATCATCCTACGGGAGTGCGTCCTCGCTGTTTACAAGCGGTGGCGTGCTCCGACCCTCAAAGCTCTTCTCGTTCCCCAGGTTGTACGGAACCTCGGGCCCCAGGCCTTCGGCTGATGCTGTGCAACGCCAGGTCCGTGGTAAATAAAGCCCCCCTCATTTGTGATCTTATTCAGGAGGGGGGTGCGGACCTGGCAGGTATTACGGAGACCTGGTTGGGCCAGGAAGGGGGAGCCCCCCTTGTTGATATGTGCCCACCAGGTTTCCGTGCTTTCCATCAGCCAAGGTCTCGGGGAGGGGGGCGGAGGGGGGGGCGGTTGTTATTAACGAAGGTCTTGGACCAAGGGAGGCCACTGTTCCTCAGACGGCTGGATGTGAGTCCCTTCTTGTGAAGTGGGGTCATAGGGTGCAGTTGGGCTTGCTAGTCACGTACCTGGCTCCCTGCCATGTGGCAGCAGCCCTGCCTGAGCTGCTTGATGTTATAGCCGCGGTGGCTGTTGACACCCCCAGGCTTATGGTCATGGGGGATTTTAACCTGTCATCAGTTGGCGAGACATCTGAGGTGGCTCGGGAGTTCATGGCTTCCATGACGGCTATGGACCTGACCCAGTTAATTTATGGCTCTACTCACATGGGGGGACACACACTGGACCTTGTTTTTGTCTCTGGACAGTGGTTGAGTGATCTCGAGATAGGGGATATAGTGATTGAACCCTTGTCATGGTCAGATCACTCCCTCCTTCGCCTGGACCTTCGAACCGCCACACCCCGCCGCAGGGAGGCAGAACCGACCAGGTGGTTCCGCCCCAGGCGCCTGATGGATCCTGAGAGATTCCAGATGGAGCTTGGGCCATTTCCTGAGGTTCTAGCACACGACTCGGCTGAGGACTTAGTGGCCGCCTGGGATAGGGCGGCGTCTGATGCTTTAGACCGAGTCGTGCCTTTGCGGCCTCTGACCCGGTGCCGGTCTCACCTGGCTCCTTGGTATACTGAGGAGCTGAGGGAGATGAAGCACTGGAAAAGATGCCTAGAGAGCAGTTGGAGGGCTAGTCGTTCTGAATCCGACCGAACACTGGTAAGATCCCACATTAAGAATTACCTAGTGGCGATAAGAGTAGAGAAGAGTAACTACTTTTCTACTCTTATTGCGTCATCAGATAATTGCCCAGCCGCCCTGTTTAGGGTGACCCGCTCTCTGCTCCATCAAGAGACGCGGGAAGACCCCTTGGAGGGTAGAGTTGAGGATTTTGTACAATATCTGTATGACAAAATTGCTCAGATTCGTGAACAGCTAGACTGACTGGATTGATCCAGAGGAGATGACAGGGGCAGGTCCTGAGAATATTATTTCGGAAGAGTTTGATCCTGTGACTCCCGAAAGCGTGGACAGGATACTGAACAGACTAAATGCGACCACATGTTTATTGGACCCGTGTCCATCCTGGTTGGTACTGGCCTCCCGGGAGGTGACGCGAGGCTGGCTCCAGGAGATTATAAATGCCTCTTTGAGTGAGGTTGTCTTTCCCACCGTCTTGAAAGAGGCGGTGGTGAGGCCCCTCCTCAAGAAGCCCTCCCTGGATCCAGCTGTATTAGCAAATTATCGTCCTGTCTCCAACCTTCGCTTTGTTGCAAAGGTTGTTGAGAGTGTGGTTGCACAACAACTGCCTCAGTACCTGGATGAATCGAATTATCTAGATCCGTTCCAGTCGGGATTCAGGCCCGGGTACAGCACAGAGACAGCATTGGTCGCATTGGTTGATGATCTCTGGAGGGCTCGGGACAGGGGTTGCTCCTCTGTCCTGGTCCTACTAGACCTCTCAGCGGCTTTTGATACCATCGATCATGATATCATGCTGCACCGGTTGGAAGGGTTGGGGGTGGGGGGCACTGTTCTACAGTGGTTCTCCTCCTTTCTCTCTGACCGGTCGCAGTCTGTGTTGACGGGGGCAGAGGTCGACCCCGAGGCCCCTTATATGTGGGGTGCCACAAGGATCGGTCCTCTCGCCCCTTCTATTCAACATTTATGTGAAGCCGCTGGGTGAGATCATCCGTGGTTTTGGGGTGAATTACCATCAGTACGCTGATGACACCCAGCTGTACATCTCCACCCCAGACCACCCCAATGATGCCCTCGAGGTGATGTCCCGGTGCCTGGAGGCCGTACGGATCTGGATGGGGAGGAACAAACTCAGACTCAACCCATCCAAGACCGAGTGGTTGTGGTTTCCGTCGTCCCGATATAGTCAGTTGGCGCCATCTCTGACTATTGGGGGCGAGTCGTTGGCCCCCACAGATGGGGTTCGCAACTTGGGCATCCTCCTGGACTCACGGCTGTCTTTTGAAGAGCATATGACGGCCGTAGCCAGGAGGACTTTTTATCAGGTTCGCCTGATTCGCCAGTTGCATCCCTTTCTGGATCGGGACTCGTTATGCACGGTCACTCACGCCCTTGTCACCTCACGCCTGGATTATTGTAATGCTCTCTACATGGGGCTCCCCTTGAGAAGCACCCGAAGGCTCCAACTGGTCCAGAATGCGGCCGCGCGGGTGGTAATGGGAGCAATGTGGCGCTCTCATGTAACCCCCCTCCTGCGCGAGCTGCACTGGCTCCCAGTGGTCTTCCGGGTGCGCTTCAAGGTTTTGGTTACTATCTTTAGAGCGCTCTATGGCTCAGGACCAGGGTACTTACGAGACCGCCTCCTGCCACCAATAGCCTCTCACCGACCAGTTCGCTCCCATAGAGAGGGACTCCTCAGGGTGCCGTCGGCCAAACAGTGTCGACTGACGGCCCCCAGGGGGAGAGCCTATTCTGTGGGGGCACCTACCATCTGGAATGGGCTTCCCCCGGAGTTACAAAACATCCAAGACTTACGCATATTCCGCTGTGCCCTGAAAACATTTCTATTCCAACAAGCTGGTCTGGCCTAACTCTCCCTTTTTAATTGGCTTTTAAACTGGCTTTTAAATTGGGTTTTAAACCTCTTTAGATAAATTTGGATGTTTTTAATCTTTGAGCCTAAATTACTTAATCTGTTTCTTAATAGTTTTTAACTTCTATATGTATTTGTATTTATTATGGCTGTTCACCGCCCTGAGTCCTTCGGGAGTAGGGCGGTATACAAATATGAAAAATAAATAAATAAATAAATAAATAAAATAAAGTGAAGTTTAATGTGGAGAAAAGTAAGATTTTACACCTGGGTGGGAAACAGATTACATGAAACCTAGTTCAAAAACAGTAACTGAGAGGGACCTTGGGAGTCTGAAGGAATGGTCATTTAAACATGAGTCACTTGTGTGTAGCAGCAGCCAAAAAATCTAATACAATTCTTGGTTTGTATAAACAGACCACACTTAGAATACTGCATCCAGATTTGGTCATTACGTTACAAAAAAGATGCTGAGACTTTGCAAAGAAGAGCAGCTAAAATGATTAAAGGCCTGAAGACTAAAACAAGAACTGTTGCAGGATTTGGGTTTGGCTAGACAAGAGAAAAGGAAGATTAGGAGTGATGGCAGTATTCCAGTACTTGAGAGGAGGTACAAAGAGGAGGAGGTAAATTTATTTCCCAAAGCACCATAGGGCAGGACAAAAAATAATGCATATGAACTAATCGAGGAGAGAAGCAATCTGGAATTAACAATCTTCCTTACAGTGAGGACAATTAACCAGTGGAACAGCTTTCCTCCAGACATTGTGGGTGTTTCATCACTGGACGTTTTTAAGAAGAGACTGGATAAGGACTTCCACATGCGCTGACAGACGCTCCTCTCGGACCGTCAGCCCCACGATTTTGTTAAAACCGCCAAGACAACGCAAATCAGCACCGCAGGCGCTGACAGACGCTCCTCTCGGATACATTGTAAAAAAGTTAAAGCATTTTGGATTAAAATATGGTGGATTATCCAAAATATTCTTAAAAAGAAGATAAAGTTTACTCCACAATTGTTTTTGTTGGGTATAATTACAGATTGTACGGTTATAGAGACTAAATTGATTTTAAATGTAATAAATGCAGCTTGACTTTTAGTGGCGCAATATTGGAAGAAGGAAGATTTGCCTACTATTGAAGAATGGACATTAAAAGTAGTGAATTTGGCAGAAATGGCGAAGATTTCAGCATATTTGAAAGATCACTCACAAGAAAGATATATATCGGAATGGAGAAGATGGATTGATTATATTCAAAACAAATATCAGACTAAAAAGTATCAAATAGCTTATGAATGAATAGAAAAATTAAGGGTATTTATGTTTAGTTAAGTAAAAGGGGAGTTAAAGTGTGAAGGGAGGGATAGGAATCCTTAGTTTATTAGCTTAGTTTAGCATATGATTGTTAATTGTTATACCCTGTATTTTGTTCTGGGAAGTTGGGGGGGGGTAAGGAAGGGAGGGGGGAGGGGGAAATACTTGTAAAAAAAAATTTTTCTTTTTTTTTTCTTTTTGTAAAACTCTAATAAAAAAAAAAAAGAAGAGACTGGATAAGTCACTTGTCTGAAATGGTATAGGATCTCCTCCTTGAGCAGGGGGCTGGACTAGAAGAGCTCCAAGTTCCCTTCCAGCTTGATTCTGATTCTGAATCCTCAATCCTTTCTTGTGATAACTGGGAAAGAAAACCATAAGGCCATAGGGACCTCATAAGTGGTCCTCAAACTTTTTAAATTCACGGTCCCTCTGTCTGTTGGGCGGCTGGACTGGCTGGGTGGGCGTGACTAGGTGGTCATGTTACTGGGTGGGTGTGGCCAATTTAACAGTCCATTAAACAATGCACACAAATTAAACTTTAATTTCTTTTGCTCCTGGGAGTGTTTTATTTGCTTTTGTTTGCATGTTGCTCTTTTGGTTGACTTTTCTTTTTACTACATTGTTTTTTCAGTTGTTTAGGAGTCTAGTGGTCGACTTAAGGAAACTCAGTTTTGCAGCAATTCTTCTCAGCCTCAAAGAGCTTACAATCAAGAAGTCTCTCTCTGTGTCTCTTGTCTCTGTCTCTCTCTCTCCCTCTCTGTCTATGTTTATATATATCTCTCTCCCTGTCTATCTCTTTCTCTATCTTCTGGAGGTGGGGTGTGTGAAAAAGTGGCCTGTTTTTGGCCCTCCAGGGCATCTGCGTGCCATGTTTTTCATCTCCCCTGCTTCCAGAACGTCTCTGCAAGCCAAAAACAGGCTAAAATGGGCCGGTTTTTGGCCTAAAACGGATCGGTTTTTGGCCTCCTGGGGCATCTGCGCACCTCGTTTTTCTCTTCCCCTTCTGCAGAAGCATTCTGCAGGCTAAAAATGGCCCATTTTTTGGCCAAAAACAAGCTAAAACGGCCCCGTTTTTCACCTTCCCAGCCTCCAGAACATATGTGGAGACCAAAATTGTTGGCCTTACCTTCCAGTTCCAGCCCACAGAGCTCACAAAGGTAAATCCTGCGCTTGGCCGAAGTGTGGGGGCCAATGGATGGTTGGGGCAGCCTTGTGGTCCTGTGTCAGCCGGATTAATGGGTTCGACGGTCTGCATGCAGCCCGCAGGCCATACTTTGAGGACCTCTGCCATAAGGAGAACGAGGTTGTTTTGTTGTTGTTGTTGTTGTTGTATCTCTGAACTCACACAATCTTATCAATATCTTTTTAAACTCCGGTCTCCAGAACTGGTCACAGTGTTCCAAATGGGATCTGACTAAAGCCCTATGTAGTCGGTTAGGACCTCCTTTTCATTGATGGTGATATATCTGGTGAGGCATCCCAGAATTTTGTTTGCCTTCAGAGCTGCTGGGCCACACTTTGCTCATTTTGCAGGTATCATTTTTTCAGTGCTGTGGAAACTGTTCACACAGTTGTGTGAAAAAAGTGCTGCTTGAACTCAGAATAGTTCTAGCATTCTGGAAATATGCATACCTTTGTGTCTTCCAAGCTTTGTCCATACATGGAGCATTAAAGCAAGTAATTTTATTAAGAGAAAGTGGTAGGAAAATATGGATGCATATTACTCTCTCTCTCTCTCTCTCCCTCTGTATATCTCCTCATTCTCTCAGAAAGCCCAGTGACCACTCCTTGGGGCTCTTCGCTACTCCTTTTCTTTGTTTCTGACAGGATTTGGACCCTTTTGAGGTCTCCAATCTCTGCCCAGTCTTCAGGGCAGCTGTTCTTGAGGGAAGCGAGTTCAAATCCTCCAGATTTTTCTCCATCTCCTAAGAGGGTTCCTAAACAGGAAAGAGAGGAAGATGGAAAAAGTCCCGCCTCTGAAGTTGATGCCTTTCTCAGGCAGGGAGCCCTTGAGAGAGGCCTTTTCTCCTACTCCCAAACCCATCATCACTATCCTCTCCCTTCCCCTCAGACACGCTCCTCTTTCCCGCCCTTTCTACAATCCCGGGCACTTTACGCCAAATCCGCCAGAGGGCGCCCTCTGCTAAGACAAGTGAACACCCGGTGCTTCCCCATTGGTCCACTGGAGGGCGAACGTCACAGCTGCCTTTCCAGAGGAGGCTGCGAAGGAACCCGCTTGACGCTCTAGGACGCCGCACTCGCTTTCTTTAACCCCTGGGGCTCCACAGGAGGCGGGGTGGCTGCAGGAGAGTCTGGCGGGGGGAGATCCAGACATGCCCCGGGTGAGGGGGAGGCGCTTCCCGGGCAAAGGGAGGTGGAGGAGGGAGAGACCCTCAGCCGGCCCTCCTCCGGCTTCCACCGCGGCTCCCATGCTCCCCAGCCGCCCTCTCCATGCTCAGCAGGAGAGGAGAGAAGCCGAGCGAGGAGGAGGCAGGATTCGCACCAGGCTCCCTGTCTCCGGAGAGGGAGAGAAGCAGGGCGGCCTCTCCAGCTGCCTCCTTCCCGGACCTGCGCTGGTATGAGCTGCTTTGGGCTCCGGGCAGGTTGGGTGAATGTTGTCCAATTGCTAAATTCCACTTTCTAATTCTTGGCGTTGATTTTTCTTTCCAGGTTCAGAAACACGAAGCCATTTGAAATCTTTGCAAGCCAAAAGTTTCTCTTGGGAAAAAAAAGAGCGGAATCCCTTGGAGGGATCAGTCCTGCAGCACCAGAAATGGTCCTGTGAAGGAAAAGGCATCTGGAGACCCACCAGAGTCCTTGGAGCCATTTGCAGTTGCTCTGCAGGACAGAGAAAGGATGGAGACACAACCTTTTGGAAAGGAGGGAAGCCGAAAAGGCCCTTCAGCTGCTCAGCCTGGGAAGGCAGGGAACCTCTGGACAAGAACCGGGCAGGAGATCCTGGAGGAGGAAACCCTCCTCCCTTCAGAAGTTCAGCCCTCGAAGTTCATCCAATACCAGGAGGCTGAGGGTCCCCGAGGACTTTGCAGCCAACTCCATGACTTTTGTAGGCGATGGCTGAGACCAGAAAAGCACACCAAAGCCCAGATGCAGGACCTGGTGGTTCTGGAGCAGCTCCTGTTCCTTCTGCCCCCAGAGATGGAGGGCTGGGTGCGGGAGTGTGGAGCAGAGACCAGCTCCCAGGCGGTGGCCCTTGCTGAAGGATTCCTTCTGAGCCAGGTGGAGGAGCAGAAGGAGCAGGTGGAGTTGCAGGTGAGAAACTTTAATCTAGGGAGCTCAAGAGAGAATAAAGAATGTGTTTGAATACTTCACCCCTCCTTCCCAAACTTCTGACATTCATAATATGTCGTGATGTCCCACCAATTCTTGTAGGACATTGTTCCATTGTTTTCTCACTCAACCTCATTGATGGATATTGGGGGCTTTGAGGTTGTGTTCCGAATATAAGAATCTACTTTATGTCATGTAATGTACATTAATTCTGCTTCTTTTTTCCTTCCTCTTTGAAGTGCTGCACTGTGGAGATCACAGATCCTGAGAGAAAGACGAATCCATCAAATCCCCCTCAGGAACTATTTTTCAGGAGGATCCCTTGGGAAGATCAAATTCAGGACACATCAGGAGGTAATCGAAGATCCTCTGATTACCCAGAGAGATCCCGTCTGTCTTACTTTATTCTCTTCTGTAGTATACCTTCTTTTATTTTATTAAATATGCATTTTAAAATTATTTATTCCTTTCAGAGAAACAAAGAATGAAGTTTTCTGTTTTTTACGATGGAGCTCAAAGAGTGGTTGAACCTTCAAATCAAGTAAGAAAGAAAAAAGTTATTAGATTTGTATTCTCCTTTTCTTCAGGAAGTGAAGCGGGTGTGCAGAGTTCTCCCTCCTTCTATTTTCCCCCTTGTTTGGACTGGATTATTTTTGTTTTCCTGTACAGCATGGACAGCATAATAGCAGGTTCAAGTTGCTTTCAACCAGCATAGTGTTCTCTGTAGACTCTTACTGAGACACAATGGTTTGTCATTTCTACCCTTAGATTCTGTTTAGGAAATGTTTTTTAAAGACCACTGGTTAACTAGTTCTCCGAGGTACTGTTCCAACTATGAGTTTACAAGAAGTAATTTTTTAACAAGTCCTTCAACTAATAGGAATAAATGTATCACTGTAGTAGTGACTGCTAGAGACGCATTCTATTTGAAATTATTTGACTTGGAGTTTTGCAAGGCTAATGAAAAATAATTAAATACTCACATTGCCATATTGCCATTTTTAAAAAGCCTTGTTCATAATCAGTCGTTCAAAAAAATAAGCAAATCATATTTAAAAAAAAACACAGAATTTTAAAATTGAAAGAGGATGGCCACATAGAGCATGTAATCGCAGTACATCGGGCTACAAAATAATTTCCAATCCTCTGATTTGTGCCCAGATTAGGAGATCAAACATTTCCACTTTTCAAAGGCTGAAAAATGACCGTCGCACAGAATTTTCTTTTCTTTGTTTTCTCCCATTCAACCAGTGGCTCAGACTACTAGATCAATAAATAATAGAGTGATAAATCAGTTGATCCAGAAATGGGATTCCTTTACTGAAAGGCACTGGAAGTTCTGTAGAATCAATCAATTTGATAAAACTTGCGCCAAATATTTCTTCAGTCAAACAAATTTTGAGAATTGTCCATTTTCTCACCTAAATTTACGACTTGTGTGACGCACAGCCATTGAACCTAGTGCATATCTTTGCTTTGGGAATTTGGGAACAGAATAATAGAGTTGGTAGGGATCTTGGAGGTCTTCTATTCCAACTCCCTGTTCAGACAGGAAGCCCTATAACATTTCAGATAAATGGCTCCAATTTTTTCTTAAACACCTCTAGTATTGGAGCATCCACAACTTCTGGAAGCAATTCATTCCACTGATTAATTGTTCTGACAGGAGATTTCTCTTTAGTTGCAGATTAGTTCTGTCCTTGATTAGTTTCCATCCATTGTTTCTTGTCCCGCCTTCAGGTGCTTTGGAGAATAGGTTGGACTCCTCTTCTTTGTGGCAGCCCCTTAGATCTTGCAACACTGCTATCATGTCACCCCTTCTTTTCATTAAACTAGACCTACCCAATTCCAGCAACTGTTCTTTATGTTTTTGCCTCCTGACCCTAATCATTTTGGTTGCTCTTCTCTGTATTGTTTCTAGAGTCACAAGATCTTTTTTACATATGGGAACCAAAACTGGATACAACAATCCAAGTCCTGGTCTTACAAAGGCATTATAATGTGGTACTAACCATGTGATCTTGATCCTATCCCTACCTTAATGCAGCCTATGACTGGGTTTTTTTTTGGCAACTGAAGCATACTGCTGACTCATGTTTAATTGATTGTCCACTAGGACTCCAGGATCCCTGTTGCACTTTCTACTGTTGAGCCAGGTATCACCTATTCTATGCCCATGCATTTGGTAAATATAGCACCTTACATTTCTTACTATTGAATTTCATTTTGTTCGATGGAGCCCAATCTGTCGCTCCTTCTTATCTTCTGGCGTGTTGGTATTCCTATCAATTTTGTCTTTTCTGCAAATTTGATGGGTTTCCCTTATATCCTCTTGTCTAAATCATTGATGAAGATTAACAGATCTTCTGAATCCTGTTCTGCTCTTTTTTCCATGTTCAGAAGAGTCTCGTGTCCTTCGAGGAGGTGACTGTGTCTTTCTCTGAGGAGGAATGGTCTCAGCTGGATCCTGACCAGAAAGCGCTGTATTCGGAAGTCATGCTTGAAAACCATAGGAATGTGGTCTCTCTGGGTAAGAGTTTTCTAGTCCCCAATCCGAGAATTAAAGAAGACAGATTATAGTTCGTTATATATTTAAAAAAATCACTAATCAATGTCTCCTTGGAGGGAGAAGGAAAGGATCTGGCCTTCTCGTATTCGAAGGAAGGAAAGAGTCAATGTCTATTTGGTTATATGCTTTCTGTGCCATTTCTTATCTGTATTTTTCCATTTCTATTTGAACGTATCTGTGGAGGCTGAAAAGAATGAGGTGTGCTTTTATGTGTCCTCTGGACGTCATGTGAGAGGAATGAGTTGTGATGTGTCCTCTGGAATCTCTAGAAATTACATTAGAACATAACTTTCAAGATCAGGCCGTGGAAGAGCATGTAATGCGAGATCACGCGAAATCAGTAGCCTGAGATCTTGCACTACTAATCTTGCGTGATCTTGCACTAAAGTAGTTTACACCTCACTTCATAGAGAACAGAGGCCTAAACTTCGAAATCGTACAAGATCAGTAGTGCAATACCTCAGGGTAGTGAACTTGCGTGATCTCGCACTAATTCCTTCTTGGATGTTTCCCCTGATTATTTCTTAACTCAAAACCGGCTTTGAGTGAGATTTGTAGTTGGATCTTTTTCTTTAACCTTGTTATCATTTTCATTTCTCTTTTCCTTTGAAGCTAATAATGGGCAGGAGAATCAAGATTCCTGTGAACTGTTCCAGGTGATCAATGCTAAAGATGGAACGGAGAACTTTGGAATTCGAATGGAACCAGAAACCCATGACAGAAACCAGTCAAATGATTGGAATCAGGAAAGCTCATCTTCCACTGATGCCCAACAAGAGAAAATAAGGAAAAAATATATTGGGAAAAGTGTGAAAACTGTAAATGAATACTATTTAACCCAAAACAAAGGAGAAGATGCTATACGGCCAAATGGAAAAAATTACAATGGGACATTGATTCTTTCTCTTGGAAATAAATTCCTTACATCTCAAAAAGTGATTCTCACAAAAAAGGAGCCTTATAGATGTTTGGAATCTGGAAAACATTTTAGAACAAGCAGGCAACTTACTTCCCATGAAAGGATTCACACTGGAGAGAAACGGTTTTCAGAAGCACCTGTAGCCCAGGCAGCAGAAGAGAAACCCTATAAATGCATGGAGTATGGAAAGACATTTGCTGTGAGCAATAGACTTACTATGCATAGAAAGATTCACACAGGGGAGAAGCTGTATAAATGCATGGAGTGTGGGAAAGCCTTTACTCGTAGCAGGGAACTTTCTAACCACAAACAGATCCACACAGGAGAGAAACCATATAAATGTATGGTGTGTGGAAAGACCTTCGCTCAGAGCAGTGGACTTACTATGCACAAAAAGATCCACACAGGGGAAAAGCCATTTAAATGCATGGAGTGTGGGAAAACCTTTACTCAAAAAGGTAATCTTATTTCCCATAAAATGATCCACACAGGGGTGAAGCCGTATAAATGCGTGGAGTGTGGAGAAACCTTTACTCAAAAGAGTAGTCTTATTTCCCATCAGGTGATCCACACAGGGGAGAAGCCGTATAAATGCATAGAGTGTGGAAAGACCTTTGCTCATAGACGTAATCTTATTTCCCATAAGGTGATCCACACAGGAGAGAAGCCGTATAAATGCATGGTGTGTGGAAAGACCTTTGGTCAAAATTGTTATCTTATTTCCCATAAGATGATCCACACAGGAGAGAAGCCGTACAAATGCATGGAGTGTGGAAAGACCTTTGCTCTGAGCAGTAGACTTACTATGCACAAAAAGATCCACACAGGGGAAAAGCCTTTTAAATGCATGGAGTGTGGAAAGACCTTTGCTCAAAGAGGTCATCTTATTTCCCATAAGATGATCCACACAGGGGAAAAGCCTTTTAAATGCATGGAGTGTGGAAAGACCTTTGCTCAATGCAGTTATCTTGCTTCCCATAAAAAGATCCATTCAGAAGAGAAACCATTTAAATGCATGGAGTGTGGAAAGACGTTTACTAAGAGCAGTGCTCTTACTTCTCATAGCAGAATCCACACAGGGGAGAAGCCATACAAATGCATGGCGTGTGGAAAGACCTTTGCTCAGAGCAGTGGACTTAGTTGCCACAAAAAGATCCATACAGGGGAAAAACCATATAAATGCATGGAATGTGGAAAGACCTTTGCTCAGAATAGTAATCTTACTTCTCATAAAAGGATCCATGCTCGGGAGAAAGTTTATATCAATAGCAATTCAACTTTAGACTTATATACTACTCCACAATGCTTCACAGCACTGTCTGAGCAGTTTACAAAGTCAGCATATTGTCGCCAGGAATCTGGATCCTCATTTTATCAACCTCAAAAGGATGAAAGGCTGACTCAACAATGAGCTGGTCAGGATTGAACTCCTGGCTGTGGGCAATTAGCTTGTAGTACTGCATTCTAACCTCTGATCCACCATGTCTATAGATTTTTATATGTATGCATATTGTGCCTTTCTGATCCAAATGAGACAAGGTTGAGTGCAACAAAGTGAAATTTAATGTGGAGAAAAGTAAGGTTTTACACCTGGGCAGGAAAAACATTACATGAAACCTGGCTCAAATACAGTAACTGTGAGAAGTACCTTTGAATCCTAATGGATGGTCACTTAAACATGAGTCACCTGTTTCTGTCGGGACAAGGAGTCTACTTCGTGACTTGGGGAAACCTAGGTCAGAACAATGGAAAAAGTGCCACCTGTGCAGATGTTGAAGACTTTCTGTGACAGGGAGGCTCCTATTTCCTATGTTTTGCAGGGAATCCTGTAAATTTACGCAAAATCCACTAGGAGTCGCCTTCTGCCAAGAGAAGGGAACATCAGGCAATTCCCTATTGGCCCACTGGAGGGGGAAAGACAGGGCTGGCTTTTCAGAGGAGGCCAGGAGGAAATGACATCATAGAGCCTTGCCTCTCTAGAACCTTGCACTCGCATCCCTTAATCCGTGGGGCTCTGGCAGAAGCAGAGAGGCTGCCTTTATAATGCGTTAGTAAGATCACACTTGGGATACTGCATCCAGTTTTGGTCATTACATTACAAAAAAAGATGCAAAGAAGAGTAGCTAAGATGATTAAAGGCCTGAAGATTAAAATGAAGAGCTGTTGTAGGATTTGGGTTTGGCTAGTCTAGAGAAAAGAAGAATTAGGAGTGATAGCAGGATTCCAGTACTTGAGAGGTTGCCACAAAGAGGAGGAGGTCCATTTATTTTCCAAAGCACCGGAGGACAGGACAAAAAACAATGCATGTGAACTAATCGAGGAGAGAAGCAATCTAGAATTAACAATTTTCCTTACAGTTGTTCTGTCACCGTCTCCACACACACACACACAGCAGCCGAGGGTTAAGGGAAGCACTTGGCATGCACACCGTTTGTTATCAGAAACTTGGCAGCAAGACGAGCATCGACTGCCAAGTGCTTTTACTTCAATAAATGGGAGTATCCCTTCACCATATAAACAGAAATACACACAGTTTGCAAATAGTCCAGTTCAAAACAAGAAACCTTCGGCAGAGTTTGCAAATAGTCCAGTTCAAAACAAGAAACCTTCGGCAGATTTAAGTGTTGTTCAAAGTGACTAGCCAGTGTTAGTTTTTGTCCGTCACAGAGTCTTAAATGGCCACCACACTCTCTTATATAGTCTCTGGGGTGTGGTCCAGTGACTCAGCCTAATCCCTGGCACGCCTCCTCAACTGCTGCAACCGTTTATCACGCCTTCGTTGGCGTGGATCCAGGAATGACAGATCGCCTCCATCGCTATCATCGGAGTCACCTGGCTCCTGGCTAATCTCCTCTTCCTCGGCCGGCACCTGAGGCAGTGCCAGAGGGGAGGGGCCTGGAGAGGGAGGCCTGGCCGACTCCTCTCCTTCATGTTCGGAGCCTTCTCCCTCCGATAAGATAGGCTCGGAGGACGGAGCCACAACAACAGTGTGGACAATTGACCAGTGAACAGCTTTCCTTCAGACATTGTGGGTGCTTCATCACGGCATGTTTTTAAGAAGAACTGGACAGTCACTCGTCAGAAATGCTATAGGAACTCCTGCTTGCGCAGGGCGCTGGACTAGAAGAGCTCCAAGTTCCCTTCCAGCTTGATTCTGATTCTGAATCCTCAATCCTTTCTTGTGCTTTTTTGCTAAGTTGGAGGTTTGAAAACAAACATGAGCATCAGTGGAGATGAAGGTTATCGTTTGGCCTGAAAGTGATGTGTGGCTGCCAATATTTAAGTGGTAGAGATTCCCCAATCATTTCAAGAAGTCCCCTCTGATTAGTATTTCCACTAGAGCAGAGTTGCAGGCAGAAATGCAGAAGTCCTGAATCCCTTACTATTGTTTCAGCTTTTCTTACTTGCTTAATATTTACTTAATATTGTCAAAATCTGTCTTTTCACCCTGCCTCATATTATGTAATGCAAGTTATAAATGAGAGAAAACCATAAGGATAATGGGGTTATAATGATGGTGAATTAGAAAATGGAACTCATAAGCACTTTCTCCTTAATTTGTGGTGGACTTTCTTTGCATTCCCTCGTGTTGCCCATCTCCAGCCTCACACAATCTTACCAATATCTTTTTTTAAGTGAGGTCTCCAGAACTGGACACAGTATTCAAATTGGGGACTGACTAAAGCCCTATGTAGGGGGTTAGGATCTCCTTTTTCTTGATTTTATTTATTTATTTTGTGAAGAATGTATAAGATAAAAGATATAAGGATAAATAACTGGGGACATTAGGACCTAGGCCGTAGGCATGCTGGTGCACTTATGCACACCCCTCACAAACCTCTTAGGAATGGGAGCGGTTTACCTTAAAGTTTGTATCTATTGTGTGCTCGCGTATTGTGGTTGAAGCTGAAGTAGTCCCTGAGAGGAAGGACATGGTAGCAGATAATTTTATGCACTACGCTTAGGTGCATACATACATACATCTGGTGAGGCATCCCAAATTTTGTTTGCCTTCACAGCTGCCGGGCCACACGGTTTACTCGTTTTGCAGTTATCATTTTTTCAGTACCATGGTAAATTTGTTCACACAATTCTGTGAAAAAAGTGCTGCTTAAACTCAGAATAGTTCTAGCATTCTGGAAATACGCATGCCTTTGTGTCTCTTCCGACCTTTGTCCATACATGGAGCATTGAAGCAAGTACTTTTATTAAGAGAAAACAGTGGTAGGGAAATTTAGATGCATATCCCCCAGCTAGCCAGTTTACTGACCAACCCAGGTAGTTTTTGATTTACAATAATTTATTAAGTAACCTTTTGAAATCACAATGGCACTGAATTAATGATGGTTCTAACTGCCTTCCTTCATTTTTTCTTTCCTCCCTCCTTTTGTTCCTTCACCGCCTCCCCGTCCCTCCCTCCCTTGTCCCAAATTAGGGATACTCTAGAGAATCAGAATGAAAATCATTCCAGTCAGTGTACTAACATTGCAAATGATCAAACAAGCAGGGAAAATCTTTGGGGTCAAACTAAGGTGAAATTAAGAACTACTTCAAAAAAACTAGAATAGAATAGAATTCTTTATTGGCCAAGTGTGATTGGACACACAAGGAATTTGTCTTTGGTGCATACGCTCTCAGTGTACATAAAAAGACAAGATATACTCGCCGAGAATCACAAGGCGCAACACCCAGTGACAGTCATACGGTACAATAAGCAATCAAGTCATACTAGGAAACAATATCAATATAAATCTCAAGGATACAAGAAACAGTTATAGTCATGTAGTCACAAGTGAGAGGAGATGGGCGACAGGAACAATGAGAAAACCAATAGCAATGCAGCTTAATGTGAATAGTTTGACGGTGTTGTCAAAAACATGTCAACTACTTCAGTCCTGTCCGTCTATCTTTGCTTGCGGAATGTGCAGCATAGCTGGAGAATGAGGTTGGATGGCATGGCGAGATGCCATCCTTGCACCACCTCTTGCCTCACCTCATGGCAGCAACACCAGTGGAGGTATGGAGAAGGCATGCAATCCAGTCTGCCGGATGCGCGGCCACCTACCCATTCTCTCTTATTCGAAGCAGTGATGGGGCAGGCAGCTGCGTGATGTGTCCAGGGGCTGCATCGTATGCCTCCCCCAAACCCCGTGCCTCTCCTTTGTATGTGGGTGATGGTGCTGCCCCGAGGAGTGGTGGGGCAGGTGTGGTGCCATGCAGTGGTGGGTTTCAAAATTTTTTACTACCGGTTCTGTGAGTGTGGCTTGGTGCACATGGCATGGCTTAGTAGGCATGGCAGGGGAAGGATATAAAATCTCCATTCCCTCTCCACTCCAGGGGAAGGATGCTATAAAGACCCCATTTCCCTCCAATCAGCTTGGACTCGGGAGGCAGAGAATAGATGGGGGCAGGGCCAGTCACAATTTTTACTACCAATTCTCTGAAGTACTCAAAATTTCTGCTACCGGTTCTCCAGAACTGGTCAGAACCTGCTGAAACACACCTCTGATGCCATGCAACAGTCCCAGCCCATTTGGCCTCCGCTGTCAAATATGGTCCTCCAGCTCCGCTGCACACTCTGGAAGCAAAGACAGACAGTGGGGCAATGACGGGGAACAATGGGGGCCATATGTTAAGGGAGCACGCACCCGCTCTCTCCAAGCGGTAGGGTGCTCCGGCCCCCAAGGCTCCACCCGTTTGCCAGGTTGCACAGATCCTCACGGCCCGGGCCTTTGTCTGATGTTGTGCAACGCCAGGTCCGTAGTAAATAAAGCCCCCCTCATCTGTGATCTTGTTCAGGAGGGGGGAGCGGACCTGGCGGGTATTACGGAGACCTGGTTGGGCCCGGAGGGAGGGGTCCCTCTGGTAGAAATGTGCCCACCAGGCTTCCGCGCATTCCATCAGCCGAGGTCACAAGGGAGGGGCGGGGGAGTAGCGGTTATTATTAGAGAAGGCCTTAGGCCCAGGGAGACCACTGTACCTCAGACAGCTGGTTGTGAGTCCCTCCTTGTGAAGTGGGGCCATGGGGTTCAGATGGGCTTGCTGATCACGTACCTGGCTCCCTGCCGCGTGGCAGCAACCCTGCCTGAGCTACTCAACGTTATTGCTGCGGTGGCGGTTGATACCCCCAGACTTATGGTCATGGGGGATTTCAACCTGCCGTCCGTGGGCGAGACGTCTGAGGTGGCTCGGGAGTTCATGGCTTCCATGACGGCCATGGATCTGACCCAACTAATTCATGGCCCTACGCACACTGGGGGAAACACACTGGACTTGCTTTTTGTCTCTGGACAGTGGTTGAGTGATCTTGAGATAGGGGATGTAGTCATCGAGCCCTTGTCATGGTCGGATCACTCTCCTTCGCCTTGACCTTCGTACCGCGGCACCCCGCTGCAGGGAGGCGGAACCGATAAGATGGTACCGCCCCAGGCGCCTGATGGAACCCGATAGGTTCCAGACGGAGCTTGGGCCAATTCCTGAGGTTCTGGCTCACGCCTCGACTGGAGACCTAGTGGCCGCCTGGGATAGGGCGGCCGCTGGGGCCCTGGATCGAGTCGTGCCTTTGCGGCCTCTGACCCGGCGCGGATCTCGCCTTGCTCCTTGGTTTACCGAGGAGCTGAGGGAGATGAAGCGCCGGAAAAGACGCCTAGAGAGTAGTTGGAGAGCTAGTCTTTCTGAATCGGACCGGACACTGGTTAGATCCCATATTAGGACTTACCTAGTGGCGATAAAAGCAGCAAAATGTACGCATTTTGCTGCTCTTATTGCGTCATCAGATAATCGCCCGGCCGCCCTGTTTAGGGTGACCCGCTCCCTGCTCCACCAGGAAGCGCGGGAGGACCCCTTGGAGGGAAGAGCCGAGGACTTTGTTCAGTATCTGTATGACAAAATCACTCAGATTCGGGAAGGTCTGGACTCTGACTGGGTAGATCCAGCAGGAGTGACGGAGGCAGGTCTTGAGACTGTTATCTGGGATGAGTTTGATCCTGTGACCCCAGATGACGTGGACAGGATTCTGGGTAGATTGAACGCGACCACATGTTTGTTGGACCCGTGTCCCTCCTGGTTAGTGCTGGCTTCCCGGGAGGTGACGCGAGGCTGGCTCCAGGGGATTATAAATGCTTCATTGGGTGAGGGTGTCTTCCCTGCCGCCCGGTGGTGAGGCCCCTCCTCAAGAAGCCTTCCCTGGACCCGGCAATATTGGCTAATTATCGTCCAGTCTCCAACCTTCGTTTTGTGGCGAAGGTTGTTGAGAGTGTGGTTGCGGGACAGCTTCCCCAGTACCTGGATGAAGCGTCGTATCTGGATCCGTTCCAGTCGGGTTTCAGGCCTGGATACAGCACGGAAACGGCATTGGTCACGTTGGTTGATGATCTCTGGAGGGCTCGGGACAGGGGCTGTTCCTCTGTCCTGGTCCTGTTAGATCTCTCAGCCGCTTTTGATACCATCGACCATGGTATCATGCTGCACCGGTTGGAAGAGTTGGGGGTGGGAGGCACCGTACTAAGGTGGTTCTCCTCCTTTCTCTCCAACCGGTCGCAGTCTGTGTTGACAGGGGGGCAGAGGTCGACCCCGAGGCCCCTCATATGTGGGGTGCCGCAGGGATCGGTCCTCTCGCCCCTTTTGTTCAACATTTATGTAAAGCCGCTGGGCGAGATCATCCGTGGTTTTGGGGTGAAGTACCATCAGTACGCTGACGACACCCAGCTGTACATCTCCACCCCGGATCACCCCAACGATGCCCTTGAAGTAATGTCCCAGTGCCTGGAGGCCGTACAGATCTGGATGGGGAGGAACAGGCTCAGGCTCAACCCATCCAAGACCGAGTGGCTGTGGTTTCCGACGTCCCGATATAGTCAGCTAATGCCATCGCTGACTATTGGGGGCGAATCATTGGCCCCCACGGATAGGGCTCGCAACTTGGGTGTCCTCCTGGATTCACGGCTGTCGTTAGAAGAGCATGTGACGGCCGTGTCCGGGAGGATTTTTCATCAGGTTCGCCTGATCCGCCAGTTGCGTCCCTATCTAGATCGGGACTCCCTACACACAGTCACTCATGCCCTCGTTACTTCTCGTCTGGATTACTGCAACGCTCTCTACATGGGGCTCCCCTTGAGGTGCACTCGGAGGCTCCAACTGGCGCAGAGTGCGGCCGCGCGGGTGGTGATGGGAGCGACATGGAGTTCCCATGTGACACCTCTCCTGCGCGAGCTGCACTGGCTCCCGGTGGTCTTCCGAGTGCGCTTCAAGGTTCTGGTTATCACCTTTAAAGCACTCCATGGCTTAGGACCTGGTTATTTACGGGACCGCCTGCTACCACCAATAGCCTCCCACCGGCCAGTACGCTCCCATAGAGAGGGGCTCCTCCGGGTGCCGTCGGCCAAACAATGTCGGCTGTTGGCCCCTAGGGGGAGAGCCTTCTCTGTGGGGGCACCTACGATTTGGAACGAGCTCCCCCCGGAGATACGTAGGATCCCGGATCTGCGCACCTTCCGCCGCGCGCTTAAGACTTTTCTATTTTATCAAGCTGGCCTGGCCTAAATCTTCCCCCTTTTTAAATGTGGAAATTTTAAATTTTTAAATTTTAAATTCGTCTTTTTATAGGGGTATGGGTAAGGCATTTTAAATTGGGGAGCCATTTTAGATTTAATTCTGTTTTAAACGTATTTTAATAGTTTATATTGTATGTTTTTAACTTTGGCTGTGCACCGCCCCGAGTCCTTCGGGAGAGGGGGCGGTATAAAAATCTAATAAATAATAAATAATAAAAAATAATGGGACTTTTCATCCCTCACCTCAGAAGTAAGGAGAAGGGGAAGTAGGAAAAGGAGGTTGTGATTGTGGGAACCCGACGTGGAAGCAAGGCTCTGTTTCTTGCAGATTTGTCCCGACTCTCCCATCCCCTTTGAACCTGGTCTCTATTCTCAGAGGAAGATGGAAGGCTGGGCGGGGCTGAAGCAGAGGAGAAAGGGGGGTGGGAAGAAGCTGCACAGCAAAGGATGAGGGGCTCTTCAGCCTCTCCACAAGACATCCCAGAAAACCCGGTGTGCTAATGTAAAAGCCTCTCCTTCCAAGTCAGCAGCAGTGCCTGGAGCAAAGCGCGCTGCAAGTCCGCGGGCTCTTCCAGTCTGTTGCCCCCCTTTTCAGGAAGCATTTGGATACCAGGTCAAGTTGGGTATCCAACAAAACACGCTGGGATATGAGGTGAATAAGACACGGCTTGACCTGCTATTGAAATGCTTCCTGGCTCTTTGCCAGAATGTGCTTACAGTGGCTGCTGGATATGGAGCGGCCAGTCCCATGCCTCTGCCACTTCCTGTGCCTCCTGCAGCAGTCCCAGTTGCTGCAATCAAGCAGTGAGCATGTAGAGAGCGAAAAGTGGGACTCGCCTGCCGACCCTTGCCCTGCGGAAGGCGGTGAAACATAGAGAACAGCTACCCTCCCTTTGGGAAAGAGCCAGGAGGCGTTTCAATAGCAGGTCAAGCTATTCAGATCACATCCTGGCCTATTTTGGAAGGGAGAAGGCGTAGCTGCTGTTGCCCGTGCTGGGGTTTGCAAGTTCTGCAGGATTTATTTTTATCTCCCTTCCAAAACATACGGATGACAGGGGAGTCCTGCTTTTCACTTTTGACACACTCACCAGTCCCAACAATTGGCACCAGCAACTCATGGGGGCTCTTTGTCCTCCTGACAGCACTGCTCTTGGGCACCCTGCAGGGCTTCTCCTGCTTGACCATTGGGTGGGGAGCAGAGGTGGGTTTCAGCAGGTTCTGACCAGTTCTGGAGAATCTGTAGTGGGAATTTTGAGTAGTTTGGAGAATCAGTAAATACACCTCTGACTGGCCGCGCCCCATCTATTCTATTTGGTTTCCCAGAGAGCCTCCTGGTCCTTCTCTTCTGACTGCTCAGCTGTTTCTGACAAGATTTAGAGGCCTCCTCAAAATCTCTGCCCAGCCTTCCAGGTGGCTGTTCTTGAGGGAAGCGAGTTCAAATCCTTCCGAGAGATTTTTGTCCATCTCCACAGGTGTCCTGGACAGAAAGGAGAGGGAGATGGATGCTGGCAGCAGAGTTGTACAGTGAGGTTGGGGATGAACATGGACCTGTCCTAGAGTCTGGGAAAGGCTTTGCATCAGAGGCAGAGAGGGGGCCAGGACTGTATGGCAGTTATCAGTTGCCATCGGAGTCAGACATCAGTGAGGCAGACAAACAGCTGGAGCCTTTCCCAGTATGTGCATGTGCAGAGTTGCCAGATGAAGGGAACAGCTAAAGAACAAGAGTCGATTTGGGAGTAAGGCCACAGGTGGACGATGAATGGCCTCTCCAGAGGGAATAAAAGAGGAGCGAAAGGGGAGTGGAGTGGAGTTTGCAGGAGACAATTAGTTTGCTTAATTGGTTCCTTGCCACGTTTTGAAGACATCGGCCTGACAGCTCTCCAAGCCAGATATGGTCTGTGACTGTAAATACTCCCTTTAAAGACTTTGATGGATGTAAAAGAGAGAAATTCACAGTAACTTAATAAAAGGGGGTTTCCGTCTGGAGAAGGAGTCTACTTCGGGGTTTGGGGAAACCTAGGTCAGAACAATGGAGAAAGTGCCACCTCTGCAAATGTTGAAGACTTTCTCTGACAGGGAGGCTCCTATTTCCTGCGCTTTGCAGGGAACCCTGTAAATTTACGCAAAATCCACTAGGGGTCGCCTTCTGCCAAGAGAAGGGAACATCAGGCGATTCCCAATTGGCCCACTGGAGGGCGAAAGACAGGGCTGGCTTTCCAGAGGAGGCCAGGAGGAAATGACATCATAGACCCCTGCCTCTCTAGGACCTTGCACTCGCTTCCATTAACCCCTGGGGATCCCCAGGAGGCGGAGAGGCTGCGGGAGAGTCTGGCGGGGGGGCGGGGCGGGGAGGAGATCCAGACATTCCCCAGGTGAGTTGGGGGCTCCTCGTGCAAAGGGAGGCAGAGGAGGGAGAGACTCACACCCGGCCCCCCTCCGACTTCAACTCCAGAGCCCATGCTCCCCAGCTGCCCTCTCCATGCAGGGGGAAAGTGGGGATCCCAGGAAGGCTGGGGGATTTGGAGCTCCCTTCCCGCCCGTGTCCAGGGAAGAGGTCGAGTGGGTTGCGGAGGCCCAGCAGGAGAGGAGAGAAGCACCAGGCTCCCCGAGGGCCCCATCCTCCACAGCCCAGCCTGTGTCTGGAAGGGGAGAGAAGCAGGGCGGCCTCTCCAGCTGCCTCCTTCCCGGCCCTTCTCGGCGGGACCTCGGCCCTGCGTTGGGATGAGCCGCTTGGGGCTCCTGGCAGGCTGGGTGAAGGTTGTTCCGTGGCTGAATTCCACTTTCTAATTCTTAATATTTATTTTTCTTTTCATCTCAGATACAGAAACTCGAAGCCATTTGAAATCTTTGCAAGCCAAAAGTTTCTCTTCAGAAAAAAAAGAGAGGAATAACTTGGAGGAATCAGTCCTGCAGCACCAGAAATGGTCCCGTGAAGGAAAAGGCACCTGGAGACCCACCAGAGTCCTTGGAGCCATTTGCAGTTGCTCTGCAGGACAGAGAAAGGATGGAGACACAACCTTTTGGAAAGGAGGGAAGCGGAAAAGGCCCTTCAGCTGCTCAGCCTGGGATGGTGGGGAAGCTCTGGACAAGGACTGGGCAGGAGATCCTGGAGGAGGAAACCATCCTCCCTTCAGAAGTTAAACCCTGGAACTTCATCCAATACGGGGAGGTTGAGGGTCCCCGTGGACTTTGCAGCCGACTCCATGACTTTTGTAGGCGATGGCTGAGACCAGAAAAGCACACCAAAGCCCAGATGTTGGACCTGGTTATTCTGGAGCAGCTCCTCTTCCTTCTCCCCACAGAGATAGAGGGTTGGGTGCGGGAGTGTGGAGCAGAGACCAGCTCCCAGGCGGTGTCTCTGGCGGAAGGCTTCCTCCTGAGCCAGGTGGAGGAGCATAAGGAGCAGGTTGAATTGCAGGTGAGACGTTTAATCTAGGGAGCTCAAAAGAGAATAGAGAATGTGTTTGAATGCTTCACCCCTCCTTCCCAAACTTCTCTGAAATTCATAATATGTGGCAATGTCCCACCAATTCTTATAGGACATTGTTCCATTGTTTTCTCACTCAACCTCACTGATGGATATTGGGGGCTTTGAGGTTGTGTTCCGAATATGAATCCACTTTACGTCATGTGATGTACATTAATTCTGCTTCTTTTTTCCTTCCTCCTATTTGAAGTGCTGCACTGTGGAGATCAGAGATCCTGAGAGAAAGACGAATCCATCAAATCCCCCTCAGGAGGTATTTTTCAGGAGGATCCCTTGGGAAGATCAAAGTCAGGACACCTCAGGAGGTAATCGAAGATCCTCTGATTACCCATCTGCCTTCCCTTCTTCCCTTCTGTAGAATACTTCCTCTTATTTTGTTAAATATGCATTTTGAAATTATTTATTCCTTACAGAGAAACAAAGCATGAAGTTTTCTGGTTTTTATGATGGAGTTCAAACAGTGGTTGAACCGCCAAATCAAGTAAGAAAGGAAAAATGTTGTTAGATTTGTATTCTCCCTTCAGGAAGTGAAGTGGGGGTGCGGAATCCTCTCTCCTATTTCCCCCGTTGCTTGGACTAGATTATGTGTTCCTATGAGACATGAACAGCATAATATTATGAAAAATAACTAAATACTCACATTGCCACATTACCATTTTTAAAAGGACTTGTTCATAACCAGTAGTTTAAAAAAATTAGCTAATCATGTTAAAATAAAAACACAGAATTTTAAAATTGAAAGAGGATGGCCACATAGAGCATGTAATCACAGTACTTTGGGCTACAAAATAATTTCCAATCCTCTGATTTCTGCCCAGATTAGGAGAGCAAACATTCCCGCTTTGCAAAGGCTGAGAAATGAACTTCACAGAGAATAATCCCTTCTTTGTTTTCTCCCATTCAGCCAATGGCTCAGACTACTAGGTCAATAAATGATAGGAGGATAGATCAGTTGATCCAGAAGTGGGATTACTTTGCTGAAAGGCACTGAAAGTTCTGCAGAATGTATCAATTTGATAATACTTGCCCCAAATATTTATTCAATCGAATAAATTTTCCGAATTGTCCATTTTCTCCCTTAAAATTAGGACTTGTATGAAGCACAGCCATTGAATTTAGTGCACATGTTTGCTTTGGGAATTTGGGAACAATGGAACCGAATACCAGGGTTGTTAGGGATCTTGGAGGTCTTCTAGTCCAACCCCCTACTCAGACAGGAAGCCCTATAACATTTCAGATAAATGGCTATCCAATTTCTTCATAAACACCTCTGTATTGGAGCATCCACAATTTCTGGAGGCAAGTCATTCCACTGATTAATTGTTCTCACTGTCAGGAAATTTCTCTTTAGTTGTAGTTTAGTTCTCTCCCTGATTTGTTTCCATCCATTACTTCTTTTTTTTTTGAATATTTTTTTAATTTTTTTTAAACAAAACAAAAAAAATCATAAAACACATTTTTCAAAACGAAGCTTTGCTCCAGTCAGGAATGAAAACAAATCATTAACAAATCTTATTTTCAATTAACACAACTCAATATTTTACTCCCTCTGAGAAGGCTCGCAATCTTGGCATCCTCCTTGATTTGGACCATCTATCGGCTGTGACAAGGGGGACCTTTGCACAGGTTCGCCTAGTGCGCCAGTTGCGGCCTTTCTTAGACAGGGATGTCCTCCGTACAGTCACTCAAGCTCTCATTGTCTCTCGGTTGGATTACTGCAATGCCCTCTACATTGGGTTGCCCTTCTGGTGCACCTGGAGGCTCCAGCTAGTCCACAATGCGGCCGCGCGGGTTGTTACGGGAGCTTTCCATTACTCTTGTGCAACACCTCTCCTGCGCGAGCTGCACTGGCTGCCGGTGGCCTTCCGGATCCGCTTCAAGGTGCTGGTATTGACCTATAAAGCTGTTGTGACTCCGAACCCCGAGCCCGTCTTATCGGAGGGAGAAGACTCTGAAGGTGAAGGAGAGGAGTTGGCCAGGCCTCCCTCTCCAGGACCCTCCTCTCTGGCAATGCCTCAGGTGTCTCCCGAGGGAGAAGAGATTGGCCAGGAACTAGGTATCTCCGAACAGTCACAGTCGGACAGTGACGGAGATAAGTCTTGGCTGGATCCACGCCAGCGTCGGAGAGACAAGCGCACGCAGCAGAAAAGGAGGCGTGCCAGAGATTAAGCTGAATCACTAGACCACACCCCACAGGGGATAAAAGGGGGTGTGGTGGCCATTCAGGCTCGGTGACGGACAAAACTAAACAACTAGTGAGTCGCATTATATCTCTGAAACTACATTATCTGCCTGCTTTGGATTTAATATGGATTGGACTTGACAATTCTTTGACTTTGTGTATTTGTTTTGGTTTATCTGACAGCGGAGGAACACCTCCCTCTGTGAGTAGTTCTTGGCGAGCAGCTACTGGGTTGCTGCCAATCCTGTTATCGAAGGAATTTATTGTCTGCAAGTTTTATTTAACCCCTGGCTGACTGTTTGTGTGCGTGTGTGAGACAGGGACAGAACAAAAGCCCTACATGGCATGGGCCCGGGGTACTTGCAGGACCACCTCCTACCAGCCTCCCACTGCCCTGTGCATTCACATAGAGCTGCCCTCCTCTGGGTGCCGTCGACCAGACAGTGTCGGCTGGCGACTCCCAGGATGAGGGCGTTCTCTGTGGCTGAACCGACCCTTTGGAATTGGTTACCCACCGAGCTCCGGATGGCTCCCGATCTCCGCACTTTCCGTGCTGGCCTGAAGACATGGCGGTTCCAGCAGACTCCCTGATCATTCTACGAGGTTTTAAATTTGGGAATTTTAATTTTAGATTGGTTTTAGATTTTATTGTTATTGTGTTTTATTTATGTGAGCCGCCCCGAGTCCTTCGGGAGAAGGGCGGCATATAAATTTTAATAAAATTAAATAAATAAATAAATAAATAAATAAATAATAAATAAATAAATAAATAAATAAATAAATAAATAATTAATTTAAACAAATATTTCCCTCAAATCTATCTATATAACTATGTCATTATCCCCAAAAGCCCATTACTTAAATCTTAAATCCTAACCAATTATCAATTCATGTTTTTCTTTCCTTTGCTTAGATGGATATTTTAACAATAAAAATCATACAATTATATTAAACAAATTAAAAATTCATTTATTATTCAATTATTATTAAACCTAACTTAACACATTTTATCTTAACTATCACTCTCAACATACACCTCCTCTTTTAATTATCCCACCTCTTTTTAGTATCTTTAATGTTAAACCAATCATTTCTATTTCTTGACTGTTAATCACAGCATGACCCTTTGTTTTAGCTATTGAATATAGCATATTTTTATTTTTGGCCATTACCCAGCATGACCTTTGGCTGTTAAACACAGCATATTAATTTTGTTTTTTGGGCCGTTACATGGCATCTTCAGGTTTGTTTGGCTGTTAAACACAGCATCTCTATTTTTGTTTTTTGGCCGTTACACGGCATATTAAGTTTCGGTTTTTTGTTTTTTTTTAAATTTGATTTATATGCCGCCCTTCTCCGGAGACTCAGAGCGGCTTACAATGTGCTCAGCAATAGCCTTCATCCTTTTGTATATTTATACAAAGTCAGCTTATTGCCCCCACAACTGGGTCCTCAATTTACCTACCTTAGAAAGGATGGAAGGCTGAGTCAACCTTGAGCCTTGGCGAGATTCGAACCTGCAGTAATTGCAGGCATCTGGTCTTAATAACCAGCTTAATAACAGGGTGCCTTAGACCACTGTACTACCAAGGCTGATACCCAGCATGATCATTTGTTTGGCTGTTCAATACAGCATATTATAGCTTTTTGGCTGTTAAAATACAGCATGTTCAAAGTTGGTTTAACAATCTCCACTTAAACCTTTCTTTGTTGTTTCCCTCCATCTGTACATTGCTTTTCGTTTAATCATATTTCTCTTTGTCCTTTTTCATAACATAACATTTTAACCTTGAGACATGGTTCTTGCTTAAAACATATTTTTAAGTATATTTTTAAATTCCTTTTAACATTTTCAATTAATCATATTCACCCTTATTCTTTATCTTAACATTTTACCATTAAAGCATAGTTCTTGCATTAAACATATCTTTACATGTATTATATTAATTTCATTTAACATTCTTAATTTCTATAAAAGCCTCCCTTTAATTTATTACACTCATCTTACTTTATTTTAGTTTTAATCACATTATCTTCATTTCCTCGTCTGCAAACATAAATTTCCTTCCATTTTTCAAGTTTTTGATTTTATTCTCCATAAGTCCAATTAAGTCTCTTTCATATTTTTATTCCGGATATAATGTATCAAATCTCTTTCTTTTAAGGCTGCGCTTAATCCTTCTTCTATTCCTGCGCCAACATTCAAATTATTATTATTCAACTATAGGAGTTTCATTGTAGATTCCTTTTCTTTTCACCAAAGTCCAGCTGCTTGCAGTCAGGAAAAAAAAAATCCTCCACAGTTCAACAATTTTTTTTTCCCCTGTAGGGCTCAAAGTTATCATAACAAAGGGAGGTTACAAAGTTCCTCTTTATGCTAGATGGTGTCTCTCTACAATCCACATTTCCCATTAGTCATGCAAGACTCCATTTTATTTCTTATTATATAACCATCCACTTTATTTTTTTCTTTTAGTTAAAAAGTATCAAATCTTCTTTTTTTTTTTTCCTTTAGTCAAATTCAAATTTTTGATGTGTTTAATCTTTTTGCCATATCTCTAAATTAAGTCTCTTAGTTCTGTTCTAAAGCAGTTGTTTCTCGGGTCTTTGTTTTTTAAAGTTACAGTTTAAAAAAATTCCAAAGCCCCTTTGTTTCTTAGCCGCTGTTTTAGGCTAGGGGTCTTCTAGTTATTAATATAGCTCCAAACGTTGTTACAAGCCAGGGCTGTTATCACTCACCCAGCTTCAAAAGGCTCCGTTTTACTTCGCTTTTCTTGCCTGGTTGTCCCAGCTTCGTGGCAGCCGACATGGCTGCCGCCCCCCGCCGCCGACTCACAGAGGGTTGCCTCTGACCTCTGAGAAACTTGCCTGTTCCTCTCGGTCTTCCGAGGTGCCCCTCTTCTTCCCCCGTCCCTGCAGGACAGGCTCGGTCCGCAGACCCATCAGCGGCGGTTCGGCACCATCCATTACTTCTTGTCCCGCCTTCAGGTGCTTTGGAGAATTGGTTGGCCTCCTCTTCTTTGTGGCAGCCCCTTAGATCTTGCAACACTGTATCATGTCACTCCTAGTCCTTCTTTTTATTAAACTAGATATACCTAATTCCAGCAACTGTTCTTTATATGTTTTAACTTCCAGGCATCTAATCATTTTGGTTGCTCTTCTCTGTATTCTTTCTAGAGTCTCAAGATCTTTTTCATTCTGTTAGCTGGGACCCAATCTGTCAATCCTTCTATATCTTGAGTTTATCTTCTGGAGTGTTGGTGTCAGAGTTCCAGAAAAAGAGTTCCCTCTCTTCCAAGGAAAGACTCTAAAGCAAGCATTTTCAAAGTTCTATTTAGTAGAATAGGTAAACTGGCACATCTGGGAAAACCCAAATCTGAGAGGTCCGGGTTTTCCCTCAGTAAATCAAAAAAACCCCAAACCATCCCCTCAGTCCTCAGTCGATCACATGCTCCAATCAACCGCCATCCCATCTCGAGACATCACTCTGACCACTCCTCCAGATGCAGGATTGTCCTGAACTTGACTGACAGGAAGAATGCTATTATGTCTACAAACAACCCCTCTACTAAATCCCTCCTCCTACTTTCTCACACATGAGAAGGTGGCAGCATGGAAGCTTCCGGCCTAATATGGCTTCCAAAGCTGACAGGCGTCCCCACCCCCGCAGGAAAAAACGCACCCTGAAAAATAAAACACACAAGGTTGACACCTTGTACAGGATCCCTTAACCCCCTCTCCCCCCTCCAGGCGGACCTTTTGGTTTCTCAGGGAATTTATCATGAAATTGCTTTACTAGAGTATCAGCATTCACTTTTCACCCAAGTAGCTTCAGACAACGGGTACCCTTTCCAATGTACCAAATATTGTAACCAACCCCTGTATAGTCTAGAGTCAAGGATTTTCTTCACCTGATAATGAGTTTCCCCTTGTACTACCAAAGGAATGGGGGTAGTAGCTGGTAAGGGCCTTAAGTTAGATTCTCTTGCTGGTTTCAAATAAGCTACTGTAAAAAACTGGGTGCACTTTCCCTCATATGCTAGGAGGCTAAATTGGACAGTCACTGGGTTAATCACTTTCACTATAGGGAAGGGACCTATGAATTTGGGTCCAAATCTCTTGCTAGGTAACCTCAATCTTAGGTATTTGGTTGACAAATACACCTTATCTCCTATTCGGAAAGGTGGTTGGAGAGACTGGCGTTTGTCAGCCTGGGCCTTATATTTTTCTGCTAATTCAGCTGAAGCTTACTTAGTATTCTCTCAACCCTTTTTTAATGAGATCATCCATTCTGTTAGGGACATGGAAGTGGGCGGCTCTCTAGGCAACTCAGGCATCGGTACAAAACCCATGCCCGTAGTTATCTGAAAAGGAGTCAACCCAGTACTGCCGTGTACTGCATTATTATAAGCCACTTCCACGAATGGTAATAAGTCTGCCCAGTTTTCTTGTTGATAATTTACATAACAACTAATGTATTGTTCCACCACTGAGTTCAATTTTTCAGCCGATCTGTTAGTCGATGGGTGGAAAGCTGAGCTAAGCCCCTGGGATGACCCAATGGACTTGAGGAACTCTTTCCAGAACTTAGTAGTGAACTGGACCCCACGATCTGATTCTCCTTGGAACCCCATGTAGTCTGTAGATATGCTTCATGAAAAGCTTTGCCAGCTTCTTGGCCGAGGGTAGTCCGTTGCAGACAGTGAAGTGTGCTTCTTTGGAGAATAAATCAATCACAGTCCTAATCACCTTGTCCCCCCCCCCCCCGCTGTCAGGGAGTTCGACTATGAAGTCCACTGCAATCTCCTCCCAGGGTTTGGTGGGTTCAGCCATGGTCTGGATAAGCCCAGGGGGCTTCCCTGGTCTGGACTTCATGGTGGCACAGGTGGCACAGCTTTTTACATCGTCTTCTACATCAGCTTTCATTCTTGGCCACCAGAATAGTCTCCTAGTCAAATGGAGGGTTTTTAAAAATCCAAAATGGCCCCCTAGTTGAGAATCATGACCCCTCCTTAGCACCAGACGTCGCATGCTGCTGGGCACATAAATCTTACTCCCCTTCCAAGCCAATCCCTCTCTTAGGGTTAGGTCCCTCTGGTTTTCCTTGAACCAGGAATTGGTTGAGAGTGCTCTGCTGTCAACTTGTCTTCAGGGAGGTTGGAACCATGGTGCGTTTGCGCTCTAGTGCGGTCTTGGGCTGCTGGCTGAGTTTCAGAGATCATGGCATGAACTATCTCGTCTTGTCGGCTGTCAAACTGGCGTTTACGGGAGAAAGCATCAGTTAATAGGTTCCCCCCCACCCCGGAATGTATTTCAGGTTAAAGCATTTGAAATACTGAGCCAAGCGAACCTGCTTGGGGAAAAGCTTCTGTGGGGTCTTAAGCGCTTCGAGGTTTTTGTGGTCAGTCCACAGTTCAAAAGGCTCCTTAACCCCCTCTAGGAAGTGTCTCCAGGATAGGAGAGCCCATCACACCGCAAAAGCCTCCTCTCTCATACCGCCCATCTGCGCTCAGTGTCCATTAGCTTTCTCGATATGTAAGCACATGGCATTAGTTCATTTTGGGTGTTCCTTTGCAGTAGAATAGCAGCCACCGCCACATCATTCGCGTCAGCCTGGACCACAAAGGGTTTATTTGGGTCAGGGTGCTGGAGGATCGGGTCCACTGCGAATAGGCATTTTAATTGTTCAAAGGATTTTTGACAATCCATTGTCCAAGCTAGGGATTGGCTAGTTTTGGCTTGGTGAGAGATGGACCGGTTTTTAGTAATTCCATCAAGGGGAAAGCAACCTCAGCAAAGGAAGGGATGAATTGTCTGTAAAAATTTGCAAACCCCAGGAAGCTTTGAAGTTGCTTACGGGTTCATGGGGGTTGCCAGTCCAGCACTGCCTTCACCTTCCCTGGGTCCATTTCAATTCCTTGATTCGACACCCTGTATCCCAGGTAGTCCTCCTTATGGAACTCACATTTTGAGAGCTTTGCATAAAGTTTGGCCGCTAGGAGTTTTTTCAGTACTTGCCTGACTAATTTGACATGTTCTTCCATATTTTCGCTGAATATAAGAATGTCATCCAGGTAAACAAGGACCCCCTTCCACAGGTACTCATGCAGAACTTCATTGATCAGTTGCATGAAGACTGCGGGGGCCTCTTGGAGTCCCTAAGGCATAACCCGGAATTGGAAGCTGCCCAGGGGGCAGTTAAAAGCAGTCTTCCATTCGTCTCCCTCCTTTATGCGAACCCGGTAGTAGGCTTCCCTTAGATCTAACTTGGTGAAAATTTTGCCTTTTGACATATGGTTCAGCAAGTCTTTCATTAGTGGTGGGGATAGGTATTTTGTATTCAAATGAAGTTTACCCCCCTAAAGTCGACACACAACTTGACAATTCCTGTCAATTTTGTCTTCTGTGCAAATTTGATGAGTTCCCTTTCTATCCTCTTGTCTAAATCATTGATGAAGATGAACAGATCTTGCGAATCCTCCTGTTCTGTTCTTTTTTCCATGTTCAGGAGAGCATTGTGTCCTTTGATGAGGTGGCTGTGTATTTCTCTGAGGAGGAATGGTCGCAGCTGGATCCTGACCAAAAAACGCTGCATTCGGAAGTCATGCTTGAAAATCATAGGAACGTAGTCATGCTGGGTAAGAGATTTCTACTCCACAATCAGAGAGTTCAAGAAGACAGATAATATTTAGTTTTTTATTTTAAAAATCACTAATCAGAGATCATCTTCTTGGAGGGAGAAGGAAAGGATCTGGCCTTCTGGTACTCCAAGGAAGGAAAGAGTCAGTATCTCTTTGCTTAGATGTTTTCTGTGCCATTTCTTAGCTGTATTTTTCCATTTTTATTTGAATTTATCTGTGGAGGCCGAAAAGAATGAGGTGTGCTTTAATGTGTCCTCTGGAGGTCATGTCAGAGGAATGTGTTGTCATTTGTCCTCTGAAACCTCCCAAAATTGTGTGAGAACAGAACTTTCAAGCTCAGGCCATGGAAGAGCATTGGTTCCTTTGCCTGCTTTGATGCATTTGTGCAGAAAATATAGGGCTAGAGGAGTAAGAGATCATTTGAGATCAGTAGCGCGAAATCTCGCAGTACTGATGTTATGTCATCTCGCACTATAGTTCGTTAGGCCTCTGTTCTCTGCTAACTGAGGCCCGTACCAGATCTGGTCGAAGAGCCCTTGCAAGCTGATGAGACTTTGGGTCTCCCAATCTTTCCAGTCTCGGCGTGAAGAGCGTTTACAAACCAACGGGAGGCTTCAAGCAAAGAATTTTGCCCCAAAGTCTCATCACTGGGATCGAGGAACGGGCGAGTGGGGGTCTGGCACACCAGAGACATATTGCAGAGAAGCTGCTCCAAGGTACACCGGAGAAGGAGCTTCTTTCAAAATTGTCTCAGTTCTCATAGGTCACTACTGAAATTAGCCCACCTCAATAAAACTTAAGTTTTCTCCTAATTTCTTCTTGGATGTTTCCCCTGATTATTCCTTAACTCAAAACTGGATAGATTTACATATCTATCTATCTATCTCTATATTGATCGATTGATCGATATAGATAGATAGATAGATAGATAGATAGATAGATAGATAGATAGATAGGTAAAAAAAAGACATTTTCTAGATATTTTCAAAGCTTTCATGACTCATGAATATAGCAATCATCATGTCTGTATCACAGCACTGTAGGGATGCAATATACAATTTAATGGAATTTTGGAAAAAAATCAGAACAACATTTGTTAACATTTTGCAGTTTGATCTTTTTCTCTAACCTTGTTATCATTTTTGTTTCTCTTTTCCTTTGAAGCTAATAATGGGCAGGAGAATCAAGATTCCTCTGAACTGTTCCAAGTGATCATTGTTAAAGATGAAATAGAGAACTTTGGAATTGAAATGGAACTAGAAACCCATGAGAGAAACCAGTCAAATGATTGGAATCAGGAAAGCTCATCTTCCACTGTTGCTCCGATGCAAGACTTTCTTGCTCAACAAGAGAAAATAAGGAAAAAATATATTGGGGAAAGTGTAAACGAACACAATTTAACCCAGAACAAAGGAGAAGATGCTATAAGAAGACACAATGGACAAAATTACAGTGGGACATTCATTAATTCTCTTGGAAATAACTTCCTTACATCTCAAAACATGTTTCACACAAAAAAGGATCCTTATAAATCTTTGGAATCTGAAAAACATTTTAGAACAAGTGGGCAATTTACTTCCCATGAAATGATTCACACTGGGGAGAAACAGTATTCAGAAGCACATGTAGCCCACACAGCCCAGGTCCTCCAGGCAGCAGGAGAGAAACCCTATAAATGCACGGAGTGTGGGAAAACCTTTACTAAAAAAAGTAATCTTATTTCCCATCAGATGATCCACACAGGGGAGAAACCATATAAATGCACGGAGTGTGGAAAGACCTTTGCTCAACGCAGTTATCTTGCTTCCCATAAAAAGATCCACACAGGGGAGAAACCATTCGAATGCATGGAGTGTGGAAAGACCTTTGCTCAAAGTGGTCATCTTTTTTCCCATAAGACGATCCACACAGGGAAGAAACCATATAAATGCATGGAATGTGGAAAGACCTTTTCTCGAAGAGGTCATCTTATTTCCCATATGAAGATCCACACAGGGGAGAAGCCGTATAAATGCATGGAGTGTGGAAAGACCTTTGCTCAACGAAGTTCTCTTACTTCCCATAAAAAGATCCACTTGGAAGAGAAACCATTTAAATGCATGGAGTGTGGAAAGACATTTACTAGGAGCACTGCTCTTACTTCTCATAAGAGGATCCACACGGGGGAGAAACCATTTGAATGCATGGAGTGTGGAAAGACCTTTTCTCAAAGAGGGACTCTTATTTCCCATCATATGATCCACATAGGGGAGAAATATAAATGCATGAAGTGTGGAGAAACCTTTAATAAAAAAAGTAGCCTTATTTTCCATCAGGTAATTCACACGGGGCAAAAGCCATTCAATTTCATGGAGAGTGGAAAGACAGTTGCTCAAAGTGGTCATCTTATTTCCCATAAGATGATCCACACAGGGGAGAAACGATTTAAATGCATGGAGTGTGGAAAGATGTTTACTAACACCAGTGCTCTTACTTCTCATAAGATGATCCACACAGGGGAGAAACCATTCGAATGCACGGTGTGTGGAAAGACCTTTGCTCAAAGAGGTAATCTTATTTCCCATCAGATGATCCACACAGGGGAGAAACCATTCGAATGCATGGAGTGTGGAAAGAGGTTTACTAAGAGCTGTGGTCTTACTTCTCATAAGATGATCCACACAGGGGAGAAACCATTTGAATGCATGGAGTGTGGAAAGACCTTTGCTAAAAAAGGTAATCTTATTTCCCATCATATGATCCACATAGGGGAGAAATATAAATGCATCGAGTGTGGAAAAACCTTTAGTAAAAAAAGCAGTCTTATTTTCCATCAGGTAATTCACACAGGGGAAAAGCCATTTAAATGCATGGAGAGTGGAAAGACCTTTGCTCAAAGTGGTCATCTTATTACCCATTAGATGATCCACACAGTGGAGAAGCCATTTGCATGGAATGTGGAAAGACCTTTGCTCAGAGCAGTGGACTTAGTTGCCACAAAAAGATCCATACAGGGGAAAAGCCATATAAATGCATGGAATGTGGAAAGACCTTTGCTCAGAATGGTAATCTTACTTCTCATAAAAGGATCCATGTTCAGGAGAAATTATATAGCAATAGCAATTCAACTTTATACTACTCCACAATGCTTCACAGCACTGTCTTAACAGTTCACAAAGCATATTGTCTCCAGGAATCTGGATCCTCATTTTTTTGACCTCAAAAGGATGAAAGGCTGACTCAACAATGAGCCGGTCAGGATCGAACTCCTGGCTGTGGGTAATTAGCTTCTGGTACTGCATTCTAACCTCTGGCCCGCCATGTCTATAGATTTTTATGTGTATGCATATTGTCTTTCTGATCCAAATGAGACAAGTTTGAATCCCACAAAGTGAAATTTAATGTGGAGAAAAGTAAGGTTTTACACCTGGGCGGGAAAAACAGATTCCATGAAACCTGGCTCAAATACAGTAACTGTGAGAGGGACCTTGGAAATCCAAATGGATGGTCACTTGAATGTGAGTCTTCTGTTTCTGTCCGGACAAGGAGTCTACTTCGTGGTTTGAGGAAGCCTAGGTCAGAACAATGGAAAAAGTACCACCTCTGCAGATGTTGAAGATTTTCTCTGACAGGGAGGCTCCTATTTCCTTTTTTTTTTTTTTTTTTTGATTTATATGCCACCAAATTTGATTATTTGCACCAAATCCACCAAGGGGCGTTCTCTGCCAAGAGAAGGGAACATCAAGTGGTTCCCTATTAGCCCACTGGAGGGTGAAAGATCCAGACATGACACTTTATAAAGCCTTAGTAAGACCACACATGGGATACTGCATCCAGTTTTGGTCATTACATTATTAAAAAGATGTTCAGACTTTGGAAAAAGTACAAAGAAGAACAGCTAAGATGATTCAAGGGCTGAAGACTAAAACAGATAAAGAACTGTTGCAGGATTTGGGTTTGGCTAGTTTAGAGAAAAGAAGGATTAGGAGGGCCATGATAGCTGTATTCCAGTACTGTCACAAAGAGGAGGAGGTCCATTTATTTTCCAAAGAACCAGAGGGAAGGACAAGAAACTGCATGTGAACTAATCCAGGAGAGAAGCAACCTGGAATTAACAAGAATCTTCTTTACAGTGTGGACAATTGACCAGTGAACAGCTTTCCTTCAGACATTGTGGGTGCTTCATCATGGCACATTTTTAAGAAGAACTGGACAGTCACTTGTCAGAAATGCTATAGGAACTCCTGCTTGCGCAGGGCGCTGGACTAGAAGAGTTCCCTTCCAGCTTGATTCTGATTCTGAATCCTCAATCCTTTCTTGTGCTTTTTTGCTAAGATGGAGGTTTGAAAGCAAACATGAGCATCAGTGGAGATGAAGGTTATCGTTTGGCCTGAAAATGATGTGTGGCTGCCAATATTTAAGTGGTGGAGATTCCCCAATCATTTCAAGAAGTTCTCTCTGATGAGTATTTCCACTAGAGCAGAGTTGCAGGCAGCAATGCAGAAGTCCTGAATCCCCTACTATTGTTTCAGCTTTTCTTACTTGCTTAATATTTACTTAATATTGTCGAAATCTGTCTTTTCACCCTGCTTCATATTATGTAATACAAGTTATAAATGAAAGAAAACCATAAGGATAATGGGGTTATCCCTGGGACGGTAGGCACGGTGGTGCACTTATGCACGCCTCTTACAGACCTTGTAGGAATGGGAGCGGTTTACCTTAAAGTTTGTGTCTATTCTGTGTTCTGGTATTGTGGTTGAAGCTGAATTAGTCACTGAGAGGAAGGACATGGTAGCAGATAATTTTATGCACTACGCTTAGGTACATACATACATCTGGTGAGGCATCCCAAATTTTGTTTGCCTTCACAGCTGCCGGGCCACACGGTTTACTCGTTTTGCAGTTATTTTTTCAGTACCATGGTAAATTTGTTCACACAATTCTGTGAAAAAAGTGGTGCTTAAACTAATAATAGCTTTAGCATTCTGGAAATACACATGCCTTTGTGTCTCTTCTGACCTTTGTCCATACATGGAGCATTGAGGCAAGTAGTTTTATTAAGAGAAAACAGTGGTAGGGAAATGTGGATGCATATCCCCCAACTAGCCAGCTTACTGAGCAACCCAGGTAGTTCTTGATTTACAATAATTTATTAAGTAACCTTTGAAATCACAATGGCGCTGAATTAATGATGGTTCTAACTGCCTTCCTTCCTTTCTTCTTTCCTCCCTCCTTTTGTTCCTTCCCTCCTTTTGTTCCTTCCCCCTCCAACCCTCCCTCCCTCCCTTGTCCCAAATTAGGGATACTCTAGAGCAGTGGTCCTCAACCTTCCTAATGCTGCGACCCTTGAATACAGTTCCTCTTGTTGTGGTGACCCCCAACCATAAAATTATTACTAAGACCATTGAAAATATGTTTTCAATGGTCTTAGGAGTCCACTGTGCCCCCCCAAAGTGGTCGGGACCCACAGGTTGAGAACCACTGCTCTAGAGAATCAGAATGAAAATCACTCCAGTCAGTGTACTAACATTGCAAATGATCAAACAAGCAGGGAGACCTTTAAAAATCTTTGGGGTCAAACTAAGGTGAAATTAAGAACTACTTCAAAAAACTAGAATAGAATAGAATTCTTTATTGGCCAAGTGTGATTGGACACACAAGGAATTTGTCTTTGGTGCATACGCTCTCAGTGTACATAAAAAGACAAGATATACTCGCCGAGAATCACAAGGCGCAACACCCAGTGACAGTCATACGGTACAATAAGCAATCAAGTCATACTAGAAAACAATATCAATATAAATCGCAAGGATACAAGAAACAAAGTTACAGTCATGTAGTCACAAGTGAGAGGAGATGGGCAACAGGAACGATGAGAAGACCAATAGCAATGCAGCCTAATGTGAATAGTTTGATGGTGTTGTCAAACAGTTGTCAACTACTTCAGTCCTGTCCGTCTATCTTTGCTTGCGGAGTGTGCAGCAGAGCTGGAGTATGAGGTTGGACGGCGTGGTGAGGTGCCATCCTTGCACCACTTCTTGCCTCACCTCATGGCAGCAACACCAGCAGAGGTTTGGAGGAGGCATATGATCCAGCCCGTCGGATGCGCAGCTACCTGCCCATTCTCTCTGTATCTGGCCGAAGCAGTAATGGGGCAGGCAGCTGCATGATGTGTTCAGTGGCTGCATTGCATGCGTCCCCGACACCTCGTGCCTTTCCCTTTGTATGTGAGTGATGGTGCTGCCACGAGGAGTGGCGGGGCAGGGGTGATGCTATGCAGGGGTGGGTTTCAAAATTTTTTACTACCGGTTCTGTGAGTGTGGCTTGGTGGGCGTGGCATGGCTCGGTGGGTGTGGCAGGGGAAGGATACTATAAAATCTCCATTCCCACCCCACTCCAGGGTAAGGATACTGTAAAATCACCATTTCCTCCTAATCAGCTGGGACTCAGGAGGCAGAGAATAGATGGGAGCGGGGCCAGTCAGAATTTTTATTACCAGTTCTCTGAAGTACTCAAAATTTCTGCTACCGGTTCTCCAGAACTGGTCAGAACCTGCTGAAACCCATCTCTGGTGCCATGCAACAGTCCCAGCCCATTCGGCCTCTGCTGTCGAATCTGGTCCTCCAGCTCCGCTGCATACTCTGCAAGTAAGGACGGGGGGGAGGGGGAAATGACGGGGAACAATGGGGCATCTGACGGCTGTGGCCAGGAGGACTTTCTATCAGGTTCGCCTGATCCGCCAGTTGCGTCCCTTTCTGGATCGGGACTCCTTATGCACAGTCACTCATGCCCTTATCACTTCCTGCCTGGACAACTGTAATGCTCTCTACATGGGGCTCCCCTTGAGGAGCACCCGGAGGCTCCAACTAGTCCAGAATGTGGCCGCGCAGGTGGTTATGGGAGCGACATGGCGCTCCCATGTAACACCTCTCCTGCGTGAGCTGCACTGGCTCCCGGTGGTCTTCCGGGTGTGCTTCAAGGTATTGGTTACCACCTTTAGAGCGCTCCATGGCTTAGGACCTGGATACCTACAAGACCGCCTTCTGCCACCGATAGCCTCCCACCGGCCAGTACGCTCCCATAGAGTGGGGCTCCTCAGGGTGCCATCAGTCAAACAGTGTCGACTGGCGGTCCCCAGGGGGAGAGCCTTCTCTGTGGGGGCACCTGCCTTTTGGAACGAGCTCCCCCCCCCGAGATACGGAGGATGCCCTCAAGACTTTTTTATTCCAACAAGCTGGGCTGGCCTAACTCTTTTTAATTGCTTAATTTTAATTTGTTTTAAAAATGGGGTGTTTTAATTAGAATGGGCCAAATTTGTTTAATATGTTTTAAATTGTTTTTTAAATTTGATATTGTATGTGTTTTATTTTGGCTGTTCACTGTCCTGAGTCCTTTGGGAGAAGGGCGCTATATAAATCCAAATAAACAAACAAACTTTTCATCCCTCACCTCAGAAGTAAGGGGAAGGGGAAGGAGGAAAAAGAGAGCGGTTGTGGTTGTGTGAACCCAGCATGGAAGCAAGGCTCTGTTTCTTGCAGATTTGTCCTGACTCTCCCATCCCCTTTGAACCTGGTCTCTATCCTCAGAGGGAGATGGAGGGCTGGGCTGGGCTGAAGCAGAGGAGAAAAGGGAGGGGGCAGGAGAAGCTGCGCAGCAAAGGATGAGGGGCTCTCCAGCCTCTCTATCAGACCTGCTGCGAGAACCGGTGTGCAAATGTAAAAGCCTCTCCTTCCAAGTCAGCAGCAGCGCCTGAAGGAAAGAGTGCTGCAAGTCCGCGGGCTCTTCCACTCTTGTCTACCTTTTCAGGAAGTGTTTGGATACCAGGCCAAGTCGGGTGTTATTCAGATCACATCCCACCTTGTCCCAAAACACGCCGGGATGTGAGGTGAATAAGACACGGCTTGACCTGCTGTTGAAACACTTCCTGGCTCTTTGCCAGAATGTGCTTACAGTGGCTGCTGGATGCGGAGCGGCCGGTCCCATGCCTCTGCCTCTGCCTCCTGCAGCAGTCCCAATTGCTGCAAGCAAGCAGCGAGCATGTCGAGAGCAAAAAGTGGGACTTACCTGCCGCCCCTTGCCCCGCAGAAGGCGGCAAAATGTACAAAATAGCTACCCTCCCTTTGGGAAAGAACCAGGAGGAGTTTCAATAGCAGGTCAAGCTATTCAGATCACATCCCAGCCTGTTTTGGAAGGTAGAAGGTGTAGCTGCTGTTTCCCGTACTGGGGTTTGCAAGTTCTGGAGGATTTATTTTCCTCTCCCTTTCAAAACATACGGATGATAAAGGAGTTCTGCTTTTTTCTTTCGACACCCTCACCACTCACAACAATTGGCATGAGTGACTCATGAGGGCTCTTTGTCCTCCTGATAGCACTGCTCTTGGCCACCCTGCTATGCTGCTCCTGCTTGACCAGGGGGCGCGGAGCAGAGGTGAGTTTCAGCAGGTTCTGACCAGTTCTGGAGAACCGGTAGTTGGAATTTTCAATAGTTTGGAGAACTGGTAAATACCACCTCTGACTGGCCCTGCCCCATCTATTCTCTGCCTCCCGAGTCCCAGCTGATCAGGAGGAAATGGGGATTTTGCAGTAACCTTCCCCTGGAGTGGGGTGGGAATGGAGATTTTACAGTATCCTTCCCTTGCGATGTCCACCAAACTATGCCCACCAAGCCACACCTAAAGAAATAGTAGTAAAAGATGTTGAAACCCACCACTGGTGGGGAGGCACACATTTACAACCTCTGGCGCTCTCCCCCACCCCCAGTCTGCCAGGGCCCCTTCCCCACGGCTACCAATGTGACCCCGCCTCCATGTTCAAGCTGCTGAGCGCCATCCTGCGTGTCTACTCGGTGCTGCAATTCTCTTTGTTGCCTTAAAAATTGCTAACACAGTCAACTGTTTGGATGCCCGGGGGTGGCATATTCCGGCTTTTGCTGGGTTGAAGCTGTTTTTTCAAAAATTGCTTATTAAACGTTCTATGTGAAACTGTGTGAGGTAAATTTCCTACACAATCCCTATGTAAAAATGTTTCTTTTTTTCATCATAGATATCGGCCTGGCACCTCTCCAAGCCAGGTATGGTCTGTGACTGTAAATTCTCCCTTGAAAGACTTCGATGGATGTGAATGTGAGGAATTCACAGTAACTTAATAAAAGGGGGTTTCCGTCTGGAGAAGGAGTCTACTTCGGGGTTTGGGGAAACCTAGGTCAGAATAATGGAGAAAGTGCCACCTCTGCAAATGTTGAAGACTTTGTCTGACAGGGAGGCTCCTATTTCCTGCGCTTTGCAGGGAATCCTGTAAATTTACGCAAAATCCACTAGGGGTCGCCTTCTGCCAAGAGAAGGAAACATCAGGCGATTCCCAATTGGCCCACTGGAGGGCGAAAGACAGGGCTGGCGTTCCAGAGGAGGCCAGGAGGAAATGACATCATAGATCCTTGCCTCTCTAGGACCTTACACTCGCTTCCCTTAACCCCTGGAGATCCCTAGGAGGCGGAGAGGCTGCGGGAGGGTCTGGGTGGGGCGGAGATCCAGACGTTCCTCAGGTGAGTTGGGGGCCCTTCTCGTGCGAAGGGAGGAAGAGGAGGGAGAGACTCATGCCCGGCCCTCCTGCGGCTTCAACCCCGTGTCTCATGTTCCCCAGCCACCCTCTCCATGTAGGGGGAAAGCGGGGATCCCAGGAAGGCTGGGGGATCCAGAGCTCCCTTACTGCCCGTGTCCAGGGAAGAGGTCGAGTGGGGGAGGGGAGGGTCGGCCTTGCGGAGGCCCAGCAGGAGAGGAGAGAAGCCGGGCGAGGAGGAGGTAGGATTTACACCAGGCTCCCCGAGGGCCCCATCCTCCACAGCCCAGCCTGTGTCCGGAGAGCATTAGAAGCAGGGCGGCATCCCTAACTACCTCCTTCCCCGCCCTGCTGAGGGATGCCCTGCCCCAGGATGAGCCACTTGGGGCTCCAGGCAGGTTGGGTGAAGGTTGTTCAGTGGCTGAATTCCACTTTCTAATTCTTAATATTTATTTTTCTTTCCATCTCAGGTACAGAAACTCGAAGACATTTGAGATCTTTGCAAGCCTAAATTTTCTTTTGGGGGAAAAAAAAAAGAGCAGAATAATTTGCCTGCAGCACCAGAAATGGTCCCGTGAAGGAAAAGGCATCTGGAGACCCACCAGAGTCCTTGGAGCCATTTGCAGTTGCTCTGCAGGACAGAGAAAGGATGGAGACACAATCTTTTGGAAAGGAGGGAACCAGAAAAGGCCCTTCAGCTGCTCAGCCTGGGAGCTGTGGGGAGACCTGGACAAGAACTGGGCAGAAGATCCTGGAAGAGGAAACTATCCGCCCTTCAGAAGTTCAGCCCTGGAACTTCATCCAATACCAGGAGGCTGAGGGTCCCCGTGGACTTTGCAGCCGACTCCATGACTTTTGTAGGCGATGGCTGAGACCAGAAAAGCACACCAAAGCCCAGATGCTGGACCTGGTGGTTCTGGAGCAGCTCCTGGCTCTTCTGCCCCCAGAGATGGAGACCTGGGTGCGGGAGTGTGGAGCAGAGACCAGCTCCCAGGCAGTGGCCCTGGCTGAAGGCTTCCTCCTGAGCCAGGTGGAAGAGCAGAAGGAGCAGGTCAAGTTGCAGGTGAGGCATTTTAATCTAGGGAGCCCAGAAGGGAATAGAGAAGGTGTTTGAATACTTCACCCCTCCTTCCCAAACTTCTTTGACATTCATAATATGTGGTGATGTCCCACCAATTATTATAGGACATTGTTCCATTGTTTTCTCACTCACTGATGGATATTGGGGGCTTTGATGTTGTGTTCTGAATATAAGAATCTACTTTACGTCATGCAATGTACATTAATTCTGCTTCTTTTTTCCTTCCTCCTATTTGAAGTGCTGCACTGTGGAAATCAGAGATCCTGAGAGGAAGACAACTCCATCAAATCCCCCTCAGGAGCTATTTTTCAGGAGGATCCCTTGGGAAGATCATAGTCAGGACACCTCAGGAGGTAATCTGTTTTACCTTCTTCTCTTCTGTAGAATACCTCCTCTTATTTTGTTAAATATGCATTTTGAAATTATTTATTCCTTACAGAGAAACAAAGCATGAAGTTTTCTGGTTTTTACGATGGAGCTCAAACAGTGGTTGAACTGCCAAATCAAGTAAGAAAGGAAAAACGTTGTTAGATTTGTATTCTCCCTTCAGGAAGTGAAGTGGGGGTGCGGAGTGCTCTCTCCTATTTTCCCCGTTGCTTGGACTAGATTATGTGTTCCTCTGAGACATGAACAGCATAATATTATGAAAAATAACTAAATACTCACATTGCCACATTACCATTTTTAAAAAGACTTGTTCATAACCAGTGGTTTAAAAAAATAAGCCAATCATGTTAAAAAACAACACAGAATCTTAAAATCTAAAGCGGTTGGCCACATCATGTAATCACAGTACTTTGGGCTACAAAATAAATTCCAATCCTCTGATTTGTGCCCAGATTAGGAGAGCAAACATTCCCGCTTTGCAAAGATTGAGAAATGAGCTTCACAGAGAATAATTCCTTCTTTGTTTTCTCCCATTCAACCAATGGCTCAGACTACTAGGTCAATAAATGATAGGAGGATAGATCCGTTGATCTAGAAGTGGGATTACTTTGCTGAAAGGCACTGAACGTTCTGCAGAATCTATCAATTTGATAATACTTGCCCCAAATATTTATTCAGGCAATAACTTTTTCCGAATTGTCCATTTTCTCCCTTAAAATTAGGACTTGTATGAAGCACAGCCATTGAACTTAATGCACATGTTTGCTTTGGGAATTTGGGAACAATGGAACCGAATACCAGGGTTGTTAGGGATCTTGGAGGTCTTCTAGTCCAACCCCCTACTCAGACAGGAAGCCCTATAACATTTCAGATAAATATTCAATTTCTTCATCAACACCTCTGGTGTTGGAGCACCCACAATTTCTGGAGGTAAGTCATTCCACTAATTAATTGTTCTCATTGTCAGGCAATTTCTCTTTAGTTGTAGGTTAGTTCTGTCCCTGATTTGTTTCCATCCACTACTACTTGTCCCGCCTTCAGGTGCTTTGGAGAATTGGTTGACCTCCTTGTCTTTGTGGCAGCCCCTTAGATCTTGCAACACTGCTATCATGTCACCCCTAGTTCTTCTTTTCATTAAACTAGACTGTCCTGTTCTTTTTTTCCATGTTCAGGAGAGTCTTGTGTCCTTCGATGAGGTGGCTGTGTATTTGTCTGAGGAGGAATGGTCTCAGCTGGATCCTGACCAAAAAGTGCTGCATTCAGAAGTCATGCTTGAAAATCATAGGAATGTAGTCATGCTAGGTAAGAGATTTCTACTCTACAATCAGAGAGTTCAAGAAGACAGATAATATTTAGTTTTTTATTCTAAAAATCACTAATCAGATATCGTCTTCTTGGAGGGAGAAGGATTTGACTTTCTTGTACTCCAAGGAAGGAAAAAGTCAATGTCTCTTTGTTTAGATGCTTTCTGTGCCATTTCTTACCTGTATTTTTCCATTTTTATTTGAACTTATCTGTGGAGGCCAAAAAGAATGAGGTATGCTTTTATGTGTCCTCTGGAGGTCATGTCAGAGGAATGTGTTGTCATTTGTCCTCGGAAACCTCCCAAAATTGTGTGAGAACAGAACTTTCAAGCTCAGGCCATGGAAGAGCATTCTCCCAATCCAATTCAAGAATGAAGGCCTTGAATGCCGAAGTTACCACAGTTCACAAGTTAGACTTTGGGTCTCCCAGTCTTGGCATGAAGAGCGTTTACAAGCCAACGGGAGCTTTCAAGCAAAGGATTTTGCCCCAAAATCTCATCACTGGCATCGAGGAACGGGCGAGTGGGGGTCTGGCACGCCAGAGACATATTGCAGAAAAGCTGCTCCAAGGTACACTGGAGAAGGAGCTTCTTTCAAAATGGTCTCAGTTCTCATAGGTCTCTGCTGAAATTAACCCAAATTTCTCCTTGGATGTTTCCCCTTATTATTCCTTAACTCAAAACTGGCTTTGAGTGAGCATATCTATCTATCTATCTATCTATCTATCTATCTATCTATCTATCTATCTATCTATGTAAAGAGAGATATAATTTCTAAATATTTTCAAAGCTTTCATGACTCATGAATATAGAAATCATCATGTCTGTATCACAGCACTGTAGGGATGCAATATACAACTTAATGGAATTTTGGAAAAAAATCAGAACATTTGTTGACATTTTGCAGTTTGATCTTTTTCTCTAACCTTGTTATCATTTTCGTTTTTCTTTTCCTTTGAAGCTAATAATGGGCAGGAGAATCAAGATTCCTCTGAACTGTTCCAAGTGATCATTGTTAAAGATGAAATAGAGAACTTTGGAATTGAAATGGAACTAGAAACCCATGAGAGAAACCAGTCAAATGATTGGAATCAGGAAAGCTCATCTTCCACTGTTGCTCCGATGCAAGACTTTCTTGCTCAACAAGAGAAAATAAGGAAAAAATATATTGGAGAAAGTCTAAACGAACACAATTTAACCCAGAACAAAGGAGAAGATGCTATAAGAAGACACAATGGACAAAATTACAGTGGGACATTCATTAATTCTCTTGGAAATAACTTCCTTACATCTCAAAACATGTTTCACACAAAAAAGGATCCTTATAAATCTTTGGAATCTGAAAAACATTTTAGAACAAGTGGGCAATTTACTTCCCATGAAATGATTCACACTGGGGAGAAACAGTATTCAGAAGCACATGTAGCCCACACAGCCCAGGTCCTCCAGGCAGCAGGAGAGAAACCCTATAAATGCACGGAGTGTGGGAAAACCTTTACTAAAAAAAGTAATCTTATTTCCCATCAGATGATCCACACAGGGGAGAAACCATATAAATGCACGGAGTGTGGAAAGACCTTTGCTCAACGCAGTTATCTTGCTTCCCATAAAAAGATCCACACAGGGGAGAAACCATTCGAATGCATGGAGTGTGGAAAGACCTTTGCTCAAAGTGGTCATCTTTTTTCCCATAAGACGATCCACACAGGGAAGAAACCATATAAATGCATGGAATGTGGAAAGACCTTTTCTCGAAGAGGTCATCTTATTTCCCATATGAAGATCCACACAGGGGAGAAGCCGTATAAATGCATGGAGTGTGGAAAGACCTTTGCTCAACGAAGTTCTCTTACTTCCCATAAAAAGATCCACTTGGAAGAGAAACCATTTAAATGCATGGAGTGTGGAAAGACATTTACTAGGAGCACTGCTCTTACTTCTCATAAGAGGATCCACACGGGGGAGAAACCATTTGAATGCATGGAGTGTGGAAAGACCTTTTCTCAAAGAGGGACTCTTATTTCCCATCATATGATCCACATAGGGGAGAAATATAAATGCATGAAGTGTGGAGAAACCTTTAATAAAAAAAGTAGCCTTATTTTCCATCAGGTAATTCACACGGGGCAAAAGCCATTCAATTTCATGGAGAGTGGAAAGACAGTTGCTCAAAGTGGTCATCTTATTTCCCATAAGATGATCCACACAGGGGAGAAACGATTTAAATGCATGGAGTGTGGAAAGATGTTTACTAACACCAGTGCTCTTACTTCTCATAAGATGATCCACACAGGGGAGAAACCATTCGAATGCACGGTGTGTGGAAAGACCTTTGCTCAAAGAGGTAATCTTATTTCCCATCAGATGATCCACACAGGGGAGAAACCATTCGAATGCATGGAGTGTGGAAAGAGGTTTACTAAGAGCTGTGGTCTTACTTCTCATAAGATGATCCACACAGGGGAGAAACCATTTGAATGCATGGAGTGTGGAAAGACCTTTGCTAAAAAAGGTAATCTTATTTCCCATCATATGATCCACATAGGGGAGAAATATAAATGCATCGAGTGTGGAAAAACCTTTAGTAAAAAAAGCAGTCTTATTTTCCATCAGGTAATTCACACAGGGGAAAAGCCATTTAAATGCATGGAGAGTGGAAAGACCTTTGCTCAAAGTGGTCATCTTATTACCCATTAGATGATCCACACAGTGGAGAAGCCATTTGCATGGAATGTGGAAAGACCTTTGCTCAGAGCAGTGGACTTAGTTGCCACAAAAAGATCCATACAGGGGAAAAGCCATATAAATGCATGGAATGTGGAAAGACCTTTGCTCAGAATGGTAATCTTACTTCTCATAAAAGGATCCATGTTCAGGAGAAATTATATAGCAATAGCAATTCAACTTTATACTACTCCACAATGCTTCACAGCACTGTCTTAACAGTTCACAAAGCATATTGTCTCCAGGAATCTGGATCCTCATTTTTTTGACCTCAAAAGGATGAAAGGCTGACTCAACAATGAGCCGGTCAGGATCGAACTCCTGGCTGTGGGTAATTAGCTTCTGGTACTGCATTCTAACCTCTGGCCCGCCATGTCTATAGATTTTTATGTGTATGCATATTGTCTTTCTGATCCAAATGAGACAAGTTTGAATCCCACAAAGTGAAATTTAATGTGGAGAAAAGTAAGGTTTTACACCTGGGCGGGAAAAACAGATTCCATGAAACCTGGCTCAAATACAGTAACTGTGAGAGGGACCTTGGAAATCCAAATGGATGGTCACTTGAATGTGAGTCTTCTGTTTCTGTCCGGACAAGGAGTCTACTTCGTGGTTTGAGGAAGCCTAGGTCAGAACAATGGAAAAAGTACCACCTCTGCAGATGTTGAAGATTTTCTCTGACAGGGAGGCTCCTATTTCCTTTTTTTTTTTTTTTTTTTTGATTTATATGCCACCAAATTTGATTATTTGCACCAAATCCACCAAGGGGCGTTCTCTGCCAAGAGAAGGGAACATCAAGTGGTTCCCTATTAGCCCACTGGAGGGTGAAAGATCCAGACATGACACTTTATAAAGCCTTAGTAAGACCACACATGGGATACTGCATCCAGTTTTGGTCATTACATTATTAAAAAGATGTTCAGACTTTGGAAAAAGTACAAAGAAGAACAGCTAAGATGATTCAAGGGCTGAAGACTAAAACAGATAAAGAACTGTTGCAGGATTTGGGTTTGGCTAGTTTAGAGAAAAGAAGGATTAGGAGGGCCATGATAGCTGTATTCCAGTACTGTCACAAAGAGGAGGAGGTCCATTTATTTTCCAAAGAACCAGAGGGAAGGACAAGAAACTGCATGTGAACTAATCCAGGAGAGAAGCAACCTGGAATTAACAAGAATCTTCTTTACAGTGTGGACAATTGACCAGTGAACAGCTTTCCTTCAGACATTGTGGGTGCTTCATCATGGCACATTTTTAAGAAGAACTGGACAGTCACTTGTCAGAAATGCTATAGGAACTCCTGCTTGCGCAGGGCGCTGGACTAGAAGAGTTCCCTTCCAGCTTGATTCTGATTCTGAATCCTCAATCCTTTCTTGTGCTTTTTTGCTAAGATGGAGGTTTGAAAGCAAACATGAGCATCAGTGGAGATGAAGGTTATCGTTTGGCCTGAAAATGATGTGTGGCTGCCAATATTTAAGTGGTGGAGATTCCCCAATCATTTCAAGAAGTTCTCTCTGATGAGTATTTCCACTAGAGCAGAGTTGCAGGCAGCAATGCAGAAGTCCTGAATCCCCTACTATTGTTTCAGCTTTTCTTACTTGCTTAATATTTACTTAATATTGTCGAAATCTGTCTTTTCACCCTGCTTCATATTATGTAATACAAGTTATAAATGAAAGAAAACCATAAGGATAATGGGGTTATCCCTGGGACGGTAGGCACGGTGGTGCACTTATGCACGCCTCTTACAGACCTTGTAGGAATGGGAGCGGTTTACCTTAAAGTTTGTGTCTATTCTGTGTTCTGGTATTGTGGTTGAAGCTGAATTAGTCACTGAGAGGAAGGACATGGTAGCAGATAATTTTATGCACTACGCTTAGGTACATACATACATCTGGTGAGGCATCCCAAATTTTGTTTGCCTTCACAGCTGCCGGGCCACACGGTTTACTCGTTTTGCAGTTATTTTTTCAGTACCATGGTAAATTTGTTCACACAATTCTGTGAAAAAAGTGGTGCTTAAACTAATAATAGCTTTAGCATTCTGGAAATACACATGCCTTTGTGTCTCTTCTGACCTTTGTCCATACATGGAGCATTGAGGCAAGTAGTTTTATTAAGAGAAAACAGTGGTAGGGAAATGTGGATGCATATCCCCCCAACTAGCCAGCTTACTGAGCAACCCAGGTAGTTCTTGATTTACAATAATTTATTAAGTAACCTTTGAAATCACAATGGCGCTGAATTAATGATGGTTCTAACTGCCTTCCTTCCTTTCTTCTTTCCTCCCTCCTTTTGTTCCTTCCCTCCTTTTGTTCCTTCCCCCTCCAACCTCCCTTCCCTCCTTGTCCCAAATTAGGGATACTCTAGAGCAGTGGTCCTCAACCTTCCTAATGCTGCGACCCTTGAATACAGTTCCTCTTGTTGTGGTGACCCCCAACCATAAAATTATTACTAAGACCATTGAAAATATGTTTTCAATGGTCTTAGGAGTCCACTGTGCCCCCCCAAAGTGGTCGGGACCCACAGGTTGAGAACCACTGCTCTAGAGAATCAGAATGAAAATCACTCCAGTCAGTGTACTAACATTGCAAATGATCAAACAAGCAGGGAGGACCTTTAAAAATCTTTGGGGTCAAACTAAGGTGAAATTAAGAACTACTTCAAAAAACTAGAATAGAATAGAATTCTTTATTGGCCAAGTTGTGATTGGACACACAAGGAATTTGTCTTTGGTGCTTACGCTCTCAGTGTACATAAAAAGACAAGAATACTCGCCGAGAATCACAAGGCGCAACACCCAGTGACAGTCATACGGTACAATAAGCAATCAAGTCATACTAGAAAACAATATCAATATAAATCGCAAGGATACAAGAAACAAAGTTACAGTCATGTAGTCACAAGTGAGAGGAGATGGGCAACAGGAACGATGAGAAGACCAATAGCAATGCAGCCTAATGTGAATAGTTTGATGGTGTTGTCAAACAGTTGTCAACTACTTCAGTCCTGTCCGTCTATCTTTGCTTGCGGAGTGTGCAGCAGAGCTGGAGTATGAGGTTGGACGGCGTGGTGAGGTGCCATCCTTGCACCACTTCTTGCCTCACCTCATGGCAGCAACACCAGCAGAGGTTTGGAGGAGCATATGATCCAGCCCGTCGGATGCGCAGCTACCTGCCCATTCTCTCTGTATCTGGCCGAAGCAGTAATGGGGCAGGGCAGCTGCATGATGTGTTCAGTGGCTGCATTGCATGCGTCCCCGACACCTCGTGCCTTCCCTTTGTATGTGAGTGATGGTGCTGCCACGAGGAGTGGCGGGGCAGGGGTGATGCTATGCAGGGGTGGGTTTCAAATTTTTTACTACCGGTTCTGTGAGTGTGGCTTGGTGGGCCGTGGCATGGCTCGGTGGGTGTGGCAGGGGAAGGATACTATAAAATCTCCCATTCCCACCCCACTCCAGGGTAAGGATACTGTAAAATTCACCATTTCCCTCCTAATCAGCTGGGACTCAGGAGGCAGAGAATAGATGGGAGCGGGGCCAGTCAGAATTTTTATTACCAGTTCTCTGAAGTACTCAAAATTTCTGCTACCCGGTTCTCCAGAACTGGTCAGAACCTGCTGAAACCCATCTCTGGTGCCATGCAACAGTCCCAGCCCATTCGGCCTCTGCTGTCGAATCTGGTCTCCAGCTCCGCTGCATACTCTGCAAGTAAGGACGGGGGGGAGGGGGAAATGACGGGGAACAATGGGGCATCTGACGGCTGTGGCCAGAGGACTTTCTATCAGGTTCGCCTGATCCGCCAGTTGCGTCCCTTTCTGGATCGGGACTCCCTTATGCACAGTCACTCATGCCCTTATCACTTCCCTGCCTGGACAACTGTAATGCTCTCTACATGGGGCTCCCTTGAGGAGCACCCGGAGGGCTCCAACTAGTCCAGCATGTGGCCGCGCAGGTGGTTATGGGAGCGACATGGCGCTCCCATGTAACACCTCTCCTGCGTGAGCTGCACTGGCTCCCGGTGGTCTTCCGGGTGTGCTTCAAGGTATTGGTTACCACCTTTAGAGCGCTCCATGGCTTAGGACCTGGATACCTACAAGACCGCCTTCTGCCACCCGATAGCCTCCCACCGGCCGTACGCTCCCATAGAGTGGGGCTCCTCAGGGTGCCATCAGTCAAAACAGTGTCGACTGGCGGTCCCCAGGGGGAGAGCCTTCTCTGTGGGGGCACCTGCCTTTTGGAACGAGCTCCCCCCCCCGAGATACGGAGGATGCCCTCAAGACTTTTTTATTCCAACAAGCTGGGCTGGCCTAACTCTTTTTAATTGCTTAATTTTAATTTGTTTTAAAAATGGGTGTTTTAATTAGAATGGGCCAATTTGTTTAATATGTTTTAAATTGTTTTTTAAATTTGATATTGTATTGTGTTTTATTTTGGCTGTTCACTGTCCTGAGTCCTTTGGGAGAAGGGCGCTATATAAATCCAATAACTAAACAAACTTTTCATCCCTCACCTCAGAAGTAAGGGGAAGGGGAAGGAGGAAAAAGAGAGCGGTTGTGGTTGTGTGAACCCCGCATGAAGCAAGGCTCTGTTTCTTGCAGATTTGTCCTGACTCTCCCATCCCCTTTGAACCTGGTCTCTATCCTCAGAGGGAGATGGAGGGCTGGGCTGGGCTGAAGCAGAGGAGGAAAAGGGAGGGGCAGGAGAAGCTGCGCAGCAAAGGATGAGGGGCCTCTCCAGCCTCTCTATCAGACCTGCTGCGAGAACCGGTGTGCAAATGTAAAAGCCTCTCCTTCCAAGTCAGCAGCAGCGCCTGAAGGAAAGAGTGCTGCAAGTCCGCGGGCTCTTCCACTCTTGTCTACCTTTTCAGGAAGTGTTTGGATACCAGGCCAAGTCGGGTGTTATTCAGATCACATCCACCCCTTGTCCCAAAACACGCCGGGATGTGAGGTGAATAAGACACGGCTTGACCTGCTGTTGAAACACTTCCTGGCTCTTTGCCAGAATGTGCTTACAGTGGCTGCTGGATGCCGGAGGCGGCCCGGTCCCATGCCTCTGCCTCTGCCTCCTGCAGCAGTCCCAATTGCTGCAAGCAAGCAGCGAGCATGTCGAGAGCAAAAAGTGGGACTTACCTGCCGCCCCTTGCCCCGCAGAAGGCGGCAAAATGTACAAAATAGCTACCCTCCCTTTGGGAAAGAACCAGGAGGAGTTTCAATAGCAGGTCAAGCTATTCAGATCACATCCCAGCCTGTTTTGGAAGGTAGAAGGTGTAGCTGCTGTTTCCCGTACTGGGGTTTGCAAGTTCTGGAGGATTTATTTTCCTCTCCTGTTCAAAACATACGGATTGATAAAGGAGTTCTGCTTTTTTCTTTCGACACCCTCACCACTCACAACAATTGGCTATGAGTGACTCATGAGGGCTCTTTGTCCCTCCTGATAGCACGCTCTTGGCCACCCTGCTATGCTGCTCCTGCTTGACCAGGGGGCGCGGAGCAGAGGTGAGTTTCAGCAGGTTCTGACCAGTTCTGGAGAACCGGTAGTTGGAATTTTCAATAGTTTGGAGAACTGGTAAATACCACCTCTGACTGGCCCTGCCCCCATCTATTCTCTGCCTCCCGAGTCCCAGCTGATCAGGAGGAAATGGGGATTTTGCAGTAACCTTCCCCTGGAGTGGGGTGGGAATGGAGATTTTACAGTATCCTTCCTTGCGATGTCCACCAAACTATGCCCACCAAGCCACACCTAAAGAAATAGTAGTAAAAGATGTTGAAACCCACCACTGGTGGGGAGGCACACATTTACAACCTCTGGCGCTCTCCCCCCACCCCCAGTCTGCCAGGGCCCCTTCCCCACGGCTACAATGTGACCCCGCCTCCATGTTCAAGCTGCTGAGCGCCATCCTGCGTGTCTACTCGGTGCTGCAATTCTCTTTGTTGCCTTAAAAATTGCTAACACAGTCAACTGTTTGGATGCCCGGGGGTGGCATATCCGGCTTTTGCTGGGTTGAAGCTGTTTTTTCAAAAATTGCTTATTAAACGTTCTATGTGAAACTGTGTGAGGTAAATTTCCTACACAATCCCTATGTAAAAATGGTTTCTTTTTTTCATCATAGATATCGGCCTGGCACCTCTCCAAGCCAGGTATGGTCTGTGACTGTAAATTCTCCCTTGAAAGACTTCGATGGATGTGAATGTGAGGAATTCACAGTAACTAATAAAAGGGGGTTTCCGTCTGGAGAAGGA